>NC_064923.1:520197129-520822129 GCF_023897955.1 Schistocerca gregaria | reverse complement strand
CTGAACTCCAGCCAGCCTCTCATCCAACTGTGACACTGAGACACTTTAGGGGGCGTCTAAAATGAAAGTGTTTAGGTTGGTATCAGATGTGTGGTTCAGATCTGCCAACTATGTACAGAAAACTAATCAGTTCCAAGATTGAAATTTGCACCCTGGCCCACTCCTGATCATCTGTGAAAGTGGCAATATGTTGATTTTGTATGCCTGTTTGAGGGGCTATGTTTTAACTTGTTGTGGACACTTTCTCAAATTGTCTACACGTTGGCTAGATCTTGAATGTCATCAATGATAATGTTGCTGTAATCAGGAGATTGGCAACTAAATTCGCCACTGAGAGAGCACAACACACTTTAGCATTAAATAATGGACTACAATTTGCATTTGCTTTGTCAAAGGTACAGGGAATGTATTTGACCACCGCTTCTTTTTGTGCAGCATACAGTGACTATACAACTCTCATGCCCTCGTTCATGGCATCATTATGTAATATGACCCATGGTTTCCTTCACTTATGTATTTCACTATGCTCATAATTATTTTATTTGTGATCATACTATTTTACAAAATAATGTTTTTATGTCTTCCTTTGTGTGCTGTTTGTTCTTTATTGGGTACAGGAGCAAGGAACAGATGCTGTTCATGGACAGAGAATCCAGATATTAATTTATTCTACATCTAGTATTAAATAGAAAAATAATACATAACTTTCCTGTGTTTTCAGTGTCAGTTGCTAAAAGTAGATTTGAATATGTTACCGGAGACTGTGTGTGTGTGTGTGTGTGTGTGTGTGTGTGTGGGCGCGCGCGCATGCGTGCGTCTGATGTTGACAAAAGCCTTAACGGCTGGAAGCTGCAATTGTGAGAGTCTCTTTGTTGTGCCTATCTGTGACTCAGCATCTCCACTATGTGGTGAGTAGCAGCTTTCCTTCTCATAATATTGTTAGATTTGAATATAGGTATATATACAGATACAAAAAATTTATAAATTCATCAGTGTTCAGTACAATGTTTATTCAGATGATGTTGAGCCCTGGCCGCCGTGAAAATCTTTAAATGATATTTAACTGGAAAGTACGCAAAATGGGCTCAGTGTATGAAAGTTTGAACTGAAGTACTCCTGCCACTGGATCTCCAGAGGAGGGATGCTTGCATCTCATTGACAGTGGCATAATCACTTGTGGCAGTGTCCTTGTGCCGCGGTGGTGGCTGTAGGAAATCCGGCAGTGTAACTGGTGGTGTGCTTAATGTGTATTTGAAGGTGCGGGTGACTGGATCACAGCCGATATACACCCCTCCCTGCCCAGCTCTGATGTACGGGGGAAGGCCTGTGCTTGTGGATAGTGACGAGGATGGTTGCTTGGTGAGGGAGGGGAGGCAGAGCAAACAGACTTGTGTCCCAACATTGTGCCTTGCGAATGCCAGTGAAACTGCCGCCAAACCAGGTGCAGGACACATCCAATGGCACAGGTAGGGGCACAGAGGTTGCCCTTGAACTAGCTGATGGTGACTGCATTGATGTCCATGAGAGAGGCAACCTGCAGCATTGGTAACATTAGGGTCGAAGGTGGGCAGGTGGAGACTTACTTCAGCGAGATGGCCGCGGGTAGTGGCATCCACTCGGTAAGCCGTGAAGGAAGCTGCATTGTGACATCATGCAGTGAAGAAATTGAAACAGATTGGTCCACAGCAGGGTCACTGAATTCACAGGGCCGCAGCTGATATTGGTGGCACTGATGCATGCTTCCACTGCTGCAATTAGTATACTGGTTTCAGGATACTAAAGGGCTCTGCAATTCGATCTGAGAACAACATTTGAGTCCCATAAATGTGGGTTGTTGTACACTTGATATTGAACTCTGATGTTCGGGTGAAACTTTGTGGTGAAGTCGATTGGAGCAGAGCAGTGAGACTGAAGCAAATGCAGCAAAGTCCAGTGGCGTTGCTCTGCTAATGAAATTTCAGGAGCAGGCAAAGTACGACATGAACTCAGAAACGACACTAAGGCATCTTCACAGGAATGTGAAGCTCATAGTTTTGACATCTGTATCTTGAACATATGAACGAAACATTTGGTCTCGCCATTAGACTGTGACAAGAACGGTGATGTCCTGATATGCTGTATTCCATTGTGTTTGCAAAATTGTGTAAATTCCTTTGAAGAAAAATGAGGTCCATTGTTGGAAACAGTTGTTTGTGGAAAGCCTTAGAGAAAATACAGAAGTGAGGGCCTTGATAGTGCTGGCAGCATTCATCAAATGCACTGAGATAACAAAAAGGTATTTGCTGTAGGCATCAAAGATAGTCATTCAGTGTGTTTTTCTAAAGGGGCCAGCAAAGTCTATACGCTCACTATATGAAGTATCAGAATGTGGCCAGGAGAAAAATTCCTGACTGGGAGTGTCCTGATTGTCAGCGTAAGGATGACATTGTGCCTTACATGATTTTTTTTGCTTACCTAAAGCAAGCTATGGACCAGGTTGGTGCAGTAGTTACTTAGTGTGAACTATCACCCAATTACTCTGTGCAGAAGGCTTAACATCTACTGTTGGAATGAAGTGGGGAATAACTCTCTTGTTCATTTGTTAGATGTGTAAATCAGAATCATGTTATTCAGAAGAGATACACTATTGCACATTTTCTTGTATGGGCTAATCTGAAGGAATCAAACACATCCATGCTGAAAATATTTGGACTCTTGTGTGAACGAACTACGGTGCAAGGTACTGCTTTAATCATGTTATTGTATTTTGCAGGTAAGTGGCATGTTCCAAGCACTGAAATGCTGTAGCCATTAAAGGCGGTGAAATGCAGACTTTTTTTCATATGTATCAACGCTAAGAAATGTGACTGAAGCTCCAGTTGTGACAGAAGCTCCAGTATCTAGTTGAAAAGGCACTGACAGGTTACAAATTTGTAATGTAATCCACAGTTTGCGGTGTGTTTTGCGAATACAGTTGTCCATTCCATGTTGTGAAAAACTGTTTCCACCTGTGCACTAGAGTGCTTTCATGATTGTTGAGATTGGGAGAGCCTTTTTGAAGTGTGTGTGGTATTTGCATTAAATGTGTGTGTGTTTGTGTGTGTGTGTGTGTGTGTGTGTGTGTGTGTGTGTGTGTGTGTGTGCATTTTCTGCATTTTGAGCAGGGGATGCAGAATCTGAACATGAAATGACATTGATTTCCATTCATTTCTACTTTTTTTTCGTGTGAAATGGCGGCTTTCCAGCCTTTTGCAGGCAGACCAGTTTTATATGTCCTGTACTATGACTTGCCTGAAGAAACAGTTCTTCCACAGGATTTCAGTTTTTGTGGAGCTGGGGCAGTGTAATTAGTATTCTGCTGGCACTGCAAAGGCCATATGTAGTATGTCCAGCCTTGTTTACGTGGAGCTGACTTACGAGTGCAGAGGCTGGAGCTGTGGGTGGGGTTGTTTGTCTCGAGTGAAGCGATAACTGGTAGACAGAATTCTTGCTCAGCTAAATCTTGAACTTCACTAATGCTAGGGTTGTGATGCTTTAGAATTTCATCCTTCAGTCTCTGACCCATAGATTCTGAATAACAACATTACAAATCATTTCATGCTGGTAAGTTGCATCACAGACACAACAGAATTTACAATCTCTAGTCATGCCCTCCAACTCTGCAATCCATTCTTTATAGGACTGATTATTATAACACTACATTTGGCAAAATTTGCACCGAGCAGCAGCAATGTGCATTTGACTCTCCAAAAATTCATCTAAACTTGCAATTAAGACCTCCTAGGACTGGGTTTGGGACTCACTGAGGGGAAACAGTTTCACTAGGAGGCGGTAAGTATACACTCCTACATATGGCAGCAAGAGGGGGAAGAAAACCAATGTGCATACCAGGGGGAGTCATTCCAGATGTGGAAAGGGTCCTTCTGGATGCCATGAAGGGTACAGGGTGCACACATCTGCAGGTGGTCGCTCATGTCGGCACCAATGATGTGTGTCGCTATGGATCGGAGGAAATCCTCTCTGGCTTCCGGCGGCTATCTGATTTGGTGAAGACTGCCAGTCTTGCTAGCGGGATGCTAGCAGAGCTCACCATCTGCAGCATCGTCAACAGGACTGACTGCGGACCTTTGGTACAGAGCCGAGTGGAGGGTCTGTATCAGAGGCTGAGACGGTTCTGCGACCGTGTGGGCTGCAGATTCCTCGACTTGCGCCATAGTGTGGTGGGGTTTCGGGTTCCGCTGGATAGTTCAGGAGTACACTACACGCAGCAAGCGGCTACACGGGTAGCAGGGGTTGTGTGTCCTGTGGACTGGGCGGTTTTTTAGGTTAGATGGCCTCGGGCAAGTACAGAAAGGGCAGCAGCCTCAAAGGGTGCGGGGCAAAGTCAGGACTTGCGGGACCGAGCAGCAATCGGTATTGTAATTGTAAACTGTCGAAGCTGCTTTGGTAAAGTACCGGAACTTCAAGCGCTGATAGAAAGCATCGAAGCTGAAATCGTTATAGGTACAGAAAGCTGGCTGAAGCCAGAGATAACTTCTGCCGAAATTTTTACAAAGGCACAGACAGTGTTTAGAAAGGATAGATTGCATGCAACTGGTGGTGGTGTATTTGTTGCTGTTAGTAGTAGTTTATCCTGTAGTGAAGTAGAAGTGTATAGTTCCTGTGAATTGTTATGGGTGGAGGTTACACTCAACAACCGAGCTAGGTTAATAGTTGGCTCCTTTTACTGACCTCCCGACTTAGCAGCATTAGTGGCAGAACAACTGAGAGAAAATTTGGAATACATTTAACATAAATTTTCTCAGTATGTTGTAGTCTTAGGTGGAGATTTCAGTTTACCAGATATAGACTGGGACATTCAGATGTTTAGGACGGGTGGTAGGGACAGAGCATCGAGGGACATTATACTGAGTGCACTATCCGAAAATTACCTTGAGCAATTAAAACAGAGGAATGACTCGTGGAGATAACATCTTGGACCTACTGATAACAAACAAAAACCCGAACTTTTCGATTCTGTAAGTGCAGAACAGGGAATCAGTGATCATAAGGCCGTTGCAGCATCCCTGAATATGGAAGTTAATAGGAATATAAAAAAAGGGAGGAAGGTTTATCTGTTTAGCAAGAGTAATAGAAGGCAGATGTCAGACTACCTAACATATCAAAACGAAAATTTCTGTTCCGATACAGACAGTGGTGAGTGTTTATAGAAAAAGTTCAAGGCAATCGTAAAATTCCTTTAAGACAGGTACGTGCCGAGTATAACTGTGAGGGACGGGAAAAACCTACCGTGGTTCAACAACAAAGTTAGGAAACTACTGCAAAAGTAAAGAGAGCTTCACTCCAAGTGTAAACGCAGCCAAAACCTCTCAGACAAACAGAAGCTAAACGATGTCAAAGTTAGCGTAAGGAGGGCTATGTGTGAAGTGTTCAGTGAATTCGAAAGTAAAATTCTATGTAACGACTTGACAGATAATCCTAGGAAGTTCTGGTCTTACGTTAAATCAGTAAGTGGCTCGAAACAGCATATCCAGACACTCCGGGATGATGATGGCATTGAAACAGAGGATGACATGCGTAAAGCTGAAATACTAAACAACTTTTCCCAGAGCTGTTTCACAGAGGAAGACCGCACTGCAGTTCCTTCTCTAAATCCTCGCACAAACGAAAAAATGGCTGACATCAAAGAAGGAAGGACAAGGAATAGAAAAGCAACTGGAATCACTCAACAGAGAAAAGTCCACTGGACCTGATGGGATACCAATTCGATTCTACACAGAGTACGCGAAAGAACTTGCCCCCCCCCCCCCCTACTAACAGCCATGTACCGCAAGTCTCTAGAGGAACGGAAGGTTCCAAATGATTGGAAAAGGGCACAGGTGGTCCCAGTCTTCCAGAAGGGTTGTCGAGCAGATGCGCAAAACTATAGACCTATATCTCTGACGTCGATCTGTTGTGGAATTGCTTGCTTGCGTATCATGTCGTTTTTGGAAACCCAGAATCTACTCTGTAGGAATCAACATAGATCCCGGAAACAGCGATCGTGTGAGACGCAGCTCACTTTATTTGTTCATGAGACCCAGAAAATATTAGATAGAGGCTCCCAGGTAGATGCTATTTTTCTTGACTTCCGCAAGGCGTTCGATACAGTTCCGCACTGTCGCCTGATAAACAAAGTAAGAGCCTACCTGATAAACAAAGTAAGAGCCTACAGAATATCAGACCATTTGTGTGGCTGGATTGTAGAGTTTTTAGCAAACAGAACACAGCCTGTTGTTATCAATGGAGAGACGTCTACAGACATTAAAGTAACCCCTGGCGTGCCACAGGGGAGTGTTATGAGACCATTGCTTTTCACATTTTTTATAAATGTCCTAGTAGATAGTGTCGGAAGTTCCATGCAGCTTTTCGTGGATGATGCTGTAATATACAGAGAAGTTGCAGCATTAGAAAATTGTAGCGAAATGCAGGATGATCTGCAGGGGATAGGCACTTGGTGCAGGGAGTGGCAACTGACCCTTAACATAGACAAATGTAATGTATTGCGAATACATAGAAAGAAGGATCCTGTATTGTATGATTATATGATAGTGGAACAAACACTGGTAGCAGTTACTTCTGTAAAATATCTGGGAGTATGCGTGCGGAATGATTTGAAGTGGAATGATCATATAAAATTAATTGTTGGTAAGGCGGGTACCAGGTTGAGATTCATTGGGAGAGTCCTTAGAAAATGTAGTCCATCAACAAAGGAGGTGGCTTACAAAACACTCGTTCAACCTATACTTGAGTATTGCTCATCAGTGTGGGATCTGTACCAGATCGGGTTGACAGAGGAGATAGAGAAGATCCAAAGAAGAATGGCACGTTTCGTCACAGGGTTATTTGGTAACCGTGATAGCGTTACAGAGATGTTTACCAAACTCCAGTGGCAGACTCTGCAAGAGAGGTGCTCTGCATCGTGGTGTAGCTTGCTGTCCAGGTTTTGAGAGGGTGCGTTTCTGGATGAGGTATCGAATATATTGCTTCCCCATACTTACACCTCCCGAGGAGATCACAAATGTAAAATTCGAGAGATTCGAGCGCGCACAGAGTCTTTCAGACTTTCGTTCTTCCCGGGAACCATACGCGACTGGAACAGAAAAGGGAGGTAATGATAGTGGCACGTAAAGTGCCCTTCGCCACACACCGTTGGGTGGCTTGTGGAGTATAAATGTGGATGTAGATGTAGATGGGGTGGGGGGAACGCACAATGTGATTCACGTGTGATTTAGTAGGAATCAGAACATTTATGCAGCTGTATTATATATTCTTTCTATGTTTCCTTCATCTCAATGAACTGTTTTAAGGGTGAAGGCGGTAGCTGAATTCCTTCTTTAGCTTATGGCACCTTTCTCTACTGGGCTGCTTGAGCTTGTATGAGACAAGAAACTGCTGACAGCAGTTCTGATATTTGTTGACTCTGAAACTGAACAAGAGATGTTAGAAGCGACTCAGCACTGAGATGTTGCTGTGTGGTTCTTTAGTGGATACAAGAGGAAGAACAGATGCTGTTCATGAACAGAGAATTCAGATACATATTTATTCTACAGCTAATATACAATAATACACAAATAATACACAACTTCGTTGCTGTATTTGCAGCGTCAGTTGCTAACAGTAGATTTGATGCAGAAATATATACAGATACAAAATATTTATAAATCTGTTGCTCTTCAATACAGTGTCTAATCGGAAGATGTTGAGCCATGGCCACTATGAAAGGCTGTTAATGTTATTCAACTGGCAAACACACAAAATGGGCTCAGTGTATGAATATTCAAACTTAAGTATACACACTGCTGGAACTCCGGAGGGTTGGATGCTTACATCTCATTTGTAGAGGAATAATTGTTCGTAGCAGTGACCTTGTGCCATGGTGGCAGCTGTATAACAAATGTGTATTTGAAGGTGCGGCTGAATGTGTTGAACCTGATACTTCAAATGTAACCCACAAGAACAAATAAAAGCTATTCATTTATTCTTTCTTATGTGCTTCCTTCTCTTTCTGTTTCCTATCCTTATAATAAAAAATGTTTAGTTGTTTCTATAATACCTGTTTTTCCCATCCCAAATTTCTTCCTCTGCAAGTTCTTCCTCAACTGGAAAACAATCACTTTTCTTAATGAATCTGATTTTCTGCACTTGTCACATATGACGGTACCTCTGATCAAACATAGAATTTTGTAAACTACAAAGTCTTATAAGACTCTGCTTGAATATTGTGTACACAATGAAGGAACAAGTGGCAGGCAATTACTTGTATAAAAATTCATATTAGTAAGTATGCTGAAATCCCTGGGAATTGTTTTAATTGTTTAAGACACGATCTGCAAAATTACTGGATAGAATTTGTAATGAATCTGTCCACTTGTACTCGTGAAGTTGTATCGTGTTCTACCACAGCAACATGTTGATATGTAGTGATAGCTATTTGGCTATTGAAAAGAGACATCTCTACAGATATGCATAGCGGTGGTGATTCAAAATGAGGTGCTGTGATCAGGAAACCACTAAATATGCAATTTATTTTCTTTTGATTTCTGTACAAGCAAGAAATCGTGACACACAAGATCTGTTGTGTTGTGTTGTAGGATGTCAGTTTATAATCCAGCAAATGATATACAAATTCTGAAACAGTTATTTACTTTGACAGGGTGGAACAGACACTGCAGTATCTGTGGATAATCCTGATGCATTACTTGCAAAGCTTACAAGTGAAATGTCTGATGCTGGAGAGGCTAAGGATTTGTCAGAAAGGTAATTATACTATGTTTTGTTTTCATAATGTGTTAATCGTTGCAGAGTCAATTGCAAACTGTGGTGGTTCTGCTTGATAATATTCGTTTCTGTTCCAAGGAGTTTGTGAATCGACATGCCTATCAATACTTTTATCGTAGTTAATTAACAGCTAATTAAATGATAATGCATGCATATACTTTTTTCCCCTCCAGTTCACTTCTTGTGACTCACCACTTTTTGTATCCATTGTTTGCTGTAGTACAGTGTCAATGCTAGTGTCTGTCAGATTGAAAAAAGGGTGTTCTTGATTTGTGTGTTTTACTCCAGAGCTCTCGGATGTGGGAGTTTCAGTGACTTGTTTGTCTTCTTCTCCACATTCTCTACTGTTCAGTTCCTGACATTTTTTGGATTCTTGGCGGTTTTTTTTTTTTTTTTTTTTTTTTTTTTTTTTTTTTGTTGTTGTTGTTGTTGGAGAAGATGTTTGAATCTCGAGACACTCACTTCAGTTCTGTCATGTTAAAGGCCTGTGTTTCAGTTTTCAGGTACAGCATATCAAAATTTGTGATACATAAGGCTTAGAACTCCCATAGAGTTTGTAGTGACTGCTTGAACTTCATGTATTTGAACATCAGTAGCTACTGCTAGCAGCAGAACACCATGGTAGCTAACCTAAGTTTATGTGCTAATTGTGCTGGTAGATTAACTATCTTTGTTGTCAGGATGAGTACACAGTACTTCTGACACATGCAGGTGAACATACTCATTTGCAGTTGGATTGAGGTCCAGAGTTAGACCATATAAAATTAACCACTGGTTTGATACTCTTAGAGTCAGATATTTATTACTTTTTGGTTTTGTAGACAGAACAGAACAAACTTTCAAAAAGAGTTTGAAAAGTAAGAAGTCAGAAAAAGCCATGGAGAGGAAAGTTTTGTTGTTATGTAGTTCACATGGTAGAGGTGTTGGCCAACTGTTGCAGGATGTGAACTAGGGTAGGGTTACCAGGTCATTCGATTTTTTAAACCTGGTACAGCAGTGAGACGTACTGGTGTTGGGCTTGTGTCTGTTCTGAGGCGCCATGACCAGCCTCTTTTAAACTCTTCTATTAGAAGAGTTAATTTATGTGGAATGACTGCTTGGATCAGATACGGGGTCTCATATCAGTGTGGTTCCTGTTGAGTCTATCAGCAGGTGGGACTATACTAGGCATGGCCTTCACCTCAGCAGGAAAGGGAACGTAAAACTTCATGGGCTAATAGCCAAAGCCTTGGAGGGGGGGGGGGGGGGGGGGGGGGGGTGCTTTCACAAGTGGTAATGTACCAGTGGTTACAAGTGACAGATCAGCAGTTTTTTAGGGCAGTGAGGGCAGAAACAAAAGATGTTCACAGACAGGCTGAAAATGACACTCACATTGATCAAGCAGTACACAATTCTTGCAGACAGCTTCTGATTGAAACTAGAGATACTCAAAAATTGGCAGGAAAATTAGGTTCATCCAGTTGTAATTCAGCTAGTGCGCAAAATCAGTTATTGTTATTGCATCAGAATATCTGGGGTAAGCTTAATTTGTTGCATATTTGTGTTGAAGAATTAGAGTTGAACAAACCAGTTCATACAATCTGCCTCTCTGAACATCATGTGGCCGCTGGTATAGATACATTAAATGTTACAGAATTAAAGTTTAGCTTCTTACTTCCGTAGATAAAATATGGGGAAAGGAGGAGTTACCACATTTATCAGAAACTCTTTTGATTTCAAGACTATTGATATTAATAAATTTTTCTCAGAGCTGCACTTAGAAGCATGTGCAACAGACTCAGTAGTTCATAATAAGTTCTTTCCCCTCAGGGGGCTCAGCATTTGGTTGCTGGGCAAGGGCTTGGTGACCCTGGGGGTCCCTGAGCTGGGGACTGGGAAGCGCCACCAGTCTTCAATACCGTAAGCTCTGAGTGTGCTTCAACGACCACCGTAAGGCGTGATGGTGGAACGTTGTACGGTACAGAGCCCGGGCATCTTGGTTTAACTGCCTGGGTCGTAAGGATGGTAGAGGATGGTATAAACCTCTATATAAATAAAAAACACCTCAATCTCAAGGTGTGCTGCGTGCCGAGGAGACGCATGGCTGTTGAGGTAGAACAGTTGCTAGCGGGCGACCTCTGGGGAACTTGCCGCCCCCCGGTTGTATTCGGCTTACCCAGGCAAGTGGGGCTCTGTCTGGGTGGACATTCCTTCCCCTAGCTGCTCGTGGGACCACCATGAAACAAAATACGAATAGTGCACAAGCACGAGTCTCTAAGAACGGAAAGTTCAATTAATTATAGTATGACTCCCAATCGTTCGCTTCTCTGTCCACACCAGGGGAGGAACGGTGGTCTAAATTACCTGGTGCGATGTATTCTCCCTGATTTCTGGTTTGCAGCCGAACAGATGGGGACACATTTCTGACCACAAAGCCCCAGTTTTTTTTTTTTGGAAAAATTTAGAGAAGTTGAGGGCATGTCTAAAATGAGGTTTGGAGCAGTCCTCATACAGACAGCATCCCCAGCACAGTCAAGGGCATTGCTTGCTTATGAGAAGCTCGGTGATGTTGCAGTCTCCATTATACCTCATAAGAGCCTCAGTATGGTCCAGGGACTTATTTTTCATTGTGACCTGTTGTTGCAGTCTATGAGCTCCGTGCAAATCTGGAACGCTGCAGTGTCCACTTTGTATGACGTGTCTTCAGGGGACCTAAATATGTTAGGGGTGCCACCAGCACCTTCATCTTGGCTTTTGAGAGAGACACCCTGCCCGAGAAGGTCAAGGTGGTGATATATTGATGTGATATTAAGCCTTACGTCCCTCCTCCCATGCACTGCTTTAAGTGCTGGAGGTTTGGGCACATGTCGTTGAGATGTGACACTGACCCTACCTGTTGGCGTTGTGGACATGCCTCCCACCCCATCATCCCGTGTTCGCCGCCCCCTGTTTGTGTCAGCTGCGGACAGAAACATTCACCTTGCTTGTCAGACTGCGCAGTTTATCAAAAAGAATGTAAGATTATGGAGTATAAGACCTTGGACAGGCTCACTTACTCAGAGGCCAAACCCAAGTACGACCGACTTCACCATGTGCGCATTTCATCGACGTTTGCTGCAGCAGCTATGATGTCGCCATCCCTGGCGATGAACCCCCGAGCTCAGCCACTTTTTGTGGGCCATCCAGCCCAACCGTGTATCCCTGCCCTCCAGGTAGTTGGGGGAACACCCTCTTCCATTGCTCCCCTGTTATCAACATCGGGAGTAACAACTCCTCCTTCTTTGAGGACTTCAGTCCCCAACTCTGAGCCGGAGAAGTGCCCGCGTCCTCCGGCTCCCTTCGCGCAGAAGGGATTGCTTGGTGCCCTCCCTTCCACAGTTACTGCCCCTCCAGATGTCAACCAGTGGCTGAAAAAGCCACCACCTGAGGGCCGTAGGGCTTCCAGGTCTTCCTCGGTCCATGAGACTGGGTCGGGAAAGCCCACCCAGCCTGATAAACCGAAGGAAAAATGGGACCCTACCGAAAAGAAGGAGAAGGACAAAGAGGCAGAAAAAGAGTTCACCACAGCACCTGAAGATGATGTGGAGTATCTAGTGTCCACTCAGGAGCTAGATGTTGCTCGAGCCGCAGCTCCTATGCAAGTTGATCAGGCTACTTTGCAATTGGTAGTGGCGAGTGCTTCTAAGGTGTAACCTATCTCCCCCCCCCTCAGGTTATGTCATGTCTTCACAGTCGGATACCATTATTCTTCAATGGAATTGCCTTGGTTTTTTCCACCACCTTGCTGAGTTGAAACATCTTTCGTGCCGCTTCCCTGCCACTTGTCTGGCCCTACAGGAAACCTGGTTTTCTGTTCGGAAGACCCTCTCCCTCTGTGGCTACCGAGGTTACTATAAGAAATGTGTAGAATACGACAGGGTGTCTGGCGATGTCTGTGTTTATGTTCTTGCCACTGTTCGTAGTGCCCCAGTGCCACTTCACACGGCTCTTGAGGCTGTGACTGTTCAAATCCAGGTAGAAATGGAGCTTACCATCTGTTCACCCTACCTTCCCCAGTACATCTTGGCACAGTGTTACACTGTCCGGGTTATCTGGATACTTCCCACTAACACCAACCTATCCTAACTCCGGAGATGGGAACTTGCCCTTCAATATATCCTCTCTTCCCGTTATCCACCAGGCCTCAATCTTCGCGAATTTCAAGTTGCCGCCACTCATACTTTACCTGTCATTCAACAACATCTTTGCCTCTGCACTTCCGCCTCGACTGACATCTCTGCCGAAACTCTTGGCCTTCAAATGTGTCTGCTTGTGTCTGTATATGTGTGGATGGATATGCATGTGTGTACGAGTGTATACCTGTCCTTTTTTCCCCCTAAGGTAAGTCTTTCCACTCCCGGGATTGGAATGACTCCTTACCCTCTCCCTTAAAACCCACACCCTTTCATCTTTCTCTCTCCTTCCCTCTTTCCTGATGAAGCGACCGTGGGTTGTGAAAGCTTGAAATTTTGTGTGTGTGTTTTTATGTTTTTTATTGTGCCTATCTACCGGCGCTTTCCCGTTTGGTAAGTCATGGAATCTTTGTTTTTAATATATTTTTTCCATGTGGAATGTTTCTTTCTAATTTATTTATATCATTAATTTGAACCCAACAATTACATTTGTTATTGTCACTGTTTCATTTCGAAATCTTTTCTGTCATCTTACTTTCTCTTTTTGTTTGTACAAGTAGTTTCACTTTGTATTCATCTTCACTTTTTTCCGTAATCTACCATACATTTTATCCTGCCTAAATATACTCAATAATACGTAATTTACTTCCAAACCATAACCTAAAAATTTTTAATGCTTTCAACATCACCGCTGCTATAAAATCCACTGTTCCCAGATTACAAACATTTTGTGTAAACTCGTGAATACTATTTCACAGCTTCAGTTCCTTTCTCCCATTAAACAACCATTTCAGCTATTTGCAACAACTTTCATTTTATTTCCATTCCCGTTTTTTCCCACACAACCAATCATTTTGTAGCAGCTTCCCACAGGTTTAAACGTTATTATTTCTTCGTCAGACAATTGTTAGCCTCATTTTCATAATCTGCCAGCACATAACCAGTCCTTTTAATACATTTACACACAGTTTTTTTTCGAAATTTTCCTGAATTTCTCCTCTCTTTAACGTGTTTTGGAGGCAACACAACTACCTAACCTTTGCACCCATTGTTGTTCACCAACCTAAGTTCAGCACAGGATCAACATAGCTCATTTCAAACCAACACTTTTTCGACTTTTTCCACACCTTTATCTCTCCCTATATATTTTTATTTTCACTTTAGCCTCATGTTACCCTTTCCACCTTCTAATACCATGTCAACCTCACCACAACCCTACAACGTCCCCATTAAATTTTATTTACATTCCTTCCGCAAACATGCCTTCACCCTAGCCAGGTTACACTCCCATATTTTATTTACTCGGGCTTGTTTGACATTTGGCATTACCCCCAAGGGCCTCACACTTAAAGTTCCCATCTCTGGCTGTAATCCTTCTTTCCATCAGTCCCTTTACCAGTTCCAAACTGCACAGTCCATAGCCCTCACCCGCCTAATCCTTCACCTGTAAATCGACTCGGCCAATGAACACGCCCGTCAACCACTATCCCTAATCAAAATCCTCAATCTTTCCTCTCCCACATCCACATCGGCTGTTCAGAGTATCCTCCTACAGGCCAACCGCAAATTAGAACAGTATGCCACTCTCCACCTCAAAAAACTATCCAATCTCCTGGTTTCCAACCTCCGGAAAGTCAACTCACTCACCGTCCACAACCTTTCCAACAAACCTCAACCTCCTCTCATTGCACACAGACCCAGTCTCTCCCATCTATTCAATCTCTCACTTCCAGCTCCACTCCCCCCAACACCTCAAAATTCTAGTCAACACAATCTGGAACCACAACACCCCAATTCAGTAGTTAACCTTTCCCCCAAACCTCTCTCCCAATCCGAAACCTCTGTCCTATCCAAAGGCCTCACCTTCAGCCCCACTCCCAGATTCAACCAAACTGCCCTTGTCAAAGATTTACTGTCCTACACTTGTAGTCTCTGCTGGAAATATCACTTTGCCATGAAGAAAAATAATCCTGATCCCACTCCTAATGATATAACTCCTCAAGACACTATCCAAGTTGAACCCTGCCTGGAACACTTCCGTCCCCCAACACAGCGGGACCCACCTCCTCTTCCTCAAAATCACCCTCTCCAAACCTTCCAGGAATTTCTCACTTCCAGCCTTGCCTCTCAATCTTTCTTGAAAAACCTTAATCCTACTCCCAACATCACCACAGCCGAAGCCCAGGCTATCCGTGATCTGAAAGCTGACCGATCCATCATCATTCTTCCGGCTGACAAGGGATCCACGACCGTGGTACTTGATCGTCGGGAGTATGTGGCTGAGGGACTGTGTCAGCTTTCAGACAACACTACATACAAAGTTTGCCAGGGTAATCCCATTCCTGATGTCCAGGCGGAGCTTCAAGGAATCCTCAGAACCTTAGGCCCCCTACGAAACCTTTCACCTGACTCCATCAACCTCCTGACCCCACCGACACCTCGCACTCCTACCTTCTACCTACTTCCTAAAATTCACAAACCCAAACATCCCGGCTGCCCCATTGTAGCTGGTTACCAAGCCCCCACAGAACGTATCTCTGCCTACATAGATCAACACCTTCAACCCATTACATGCAGTCTTCCATCCTTCATCAAAGACACCAACCACTTTCTCGAATGCCTGGAATCCTTACCCAGTCTGTTACCCCCAGAAACCATCCTTGTAACCACTGATGCCACTTCCCTATACACAAATATCCCGCACGTCCAGGGCCTCGCTGCAATGGAGCACTGCCTTTCACACTGATCACCTGCCACCCTACCTAAAACCTCTTTCCTCATCACCTTAGCCAGCTTCATCCTGACTCACAACTTCTTCGCTTTTGAAGGCCAGACATACCAACAATTAAAGGGAACAGCCATGGGTACCAGTATGGCCCCCTCGTATGGCCTGCCAATCCAAAGTTTGGTACAGATTTATTGATGACATCTTCATGATCTGGACTCACAGTGAAGAACAACTCCAGAATTTCCTCTCCAACCTCAACTCCTTGGTTTCATCAGATTCACCTGGTCCTACTCCAGATCCCATGCCACTTTCCTTGACGTTGACCTCCATCTGTCCAATGGCCAGCTTCACAAATCCGTCCACATCAAACACACCAACAAGCAACAGTACCTACGTTATGACAGCTGCCACCCATTCCATATCAAACGGTCCCTTCCCTACAGCCTAGGCCTTCGTGGCAAACGAATCTGCTCCAGTCCTGAATCCCTGAACCATTACACCAACAATCTGAAAACAGCTTTCGCATCCCGCAACTACACTCCCGACCTGGTACAGAAGCAAATAACCAGAGCCACTTCCTCATCCTCTCAAACCCAGACCCTCTCACAGAAGAACCCCAAAAGTGCCCCACTTGTGACAGGATACTTCGCGGGACTGGACATCAATATTTTTTCTCTTCTGAACTCTTTTTGTTTAATATATATACAAAATGTATAAATTAAATAATGAGACTCTGCAACTCCTACCACACAGCTAGATGGGGTATGTTGGTATTGAAATGCAGTTGACTTTGAATCTATAAGAGCAGCCACCATTTGCTTTGTCTTGCCTACTTTAGTTTGCTTTTGATCCTTGGTTGAAGAGGATGTCTCTCTGTAGTAGTGCTGCGACCATAGTGAACTTGAAAATCAAGCAGCGCATTAGCCTCTAATTCCTTGTGAGATTAAAACAGTTGCTAATGGGATGTTTTCATGTATTCATGGATGCATTTGGTGATAATGCTATGCCATGTCCTAATTTGTTAAAGGTGCAAATGGTTTTCAGAAGGTCGGAATGAGGTGAAAATGATGAACATACTAGGTGAGTTCAAGAACTGAAGCAAAACTACAGAAAATTAATGAAATTATGTGGAACTATTGTTGTCTGAGCATTGCAATGATCACAGACATGGTGAGCATGATTAAGAGGTGGTAAAGAAAATTATCATGGCGAGTTAAACATGACAAATGTTTATGCAAAACTGGTTCCAAAACACTTCTCTCAGGCATAAGAAGAACACACTCTGATGTCATGGAATGGCTCAAAGAAGAACCACACTTGCTCACACATGTCAGCATGTGATCAAATGTGGATCTTTCAGTATGACCGAAAAACAAAACATCATTGGGTTCACTAAGAATGGAAAAAGCATGAATGAGCAAGTCAAAACTGAATGTGTGCCTCAGGGTCAAACTGTTAATCGGAAATACTACAAAGAAGTCCTGATCAAGATGAGTGAAACAGTAAGGAAGAAAAGCCTGGATTTGTGGAAGTATAACATATGAATTGTGCTTCAGGATAAAGTGCCAGCCCATAATGTTGTATCTGCGGAACAGATTTTAGTGTACAAGCATATTCCATTGCTGGAACACACACTGTATTCACTATATCTGGCTCCTTGTGACTTTTGTCTGTTTCCAAAAGTGAAGAGTGTATGCAAGGGAACACATTTTCCATCTGTTGAAGAGTTAAAAGCAAAAACAGCAGAATTGTTGTAGAGGGTGACAATGGAAGGCACACATGCAGCTATGACAGGGGCATAAGTTGACGGGAATAAAAGTTGTAACTATGTTTGTAGTAAATCACGTTTCTGACCTCAGTCTTGATTTACCTGTACAGTAGTTAGTTGAAATATCCAAATACTTATTCAAGCAGGGATTCATGAAACTTAATTATTCTCTCTTATTTTTCAGTTACCGATGACAGTAATATCTGGAAATACTGTCATGTCGTAACTAGAATCAAATACAAATCTGAAAGCACTAAAGCATACTTATTATGAACATCAACATGCAGCCAGAAGAGAAGTGACTTCGTAAACAGACTGTGCAGCTGTTTGTATAAACATCGAATATCACAGAATGCTGGTGTATGTACAAACATGATATTTCAAGAACCTTCCTGAAATAATAAATATTAAACAACAAATAATTGCTGGGGGTTTGGTTTGAACTGGCAGCCCACAGCATTTCTAGCACTGATGATAAACATCACACAGCACCACAGCTTGCAGTATTGCTCCCTCTCCTGGGGAAAACTAACCTACTTTAGAAGTTCTCGTTGCAGGCCGACTACAAGATGTTAGATCTAGATGTCGTCAATGGTCCTCTGTATGGCAGCACTGGTAAATCCCTACTATTATGAGCATTGAAAGTAGCCACTCCTGTCAAAAGCTTCATGACGATTGAGTGGGTCTTCAGTTTCCTTTGCATTGTCTATTTGCACCTCTGGATTGTGCTATGGACTTGCCCTAATGCTGTGTATTAAATAAAATTTGAGATGAGTATTAGCACTGGAGACAGAGGGCAATGCAAGGCTCTGTTTAGAATTGTGGATCAATGTAATCATCAGGTTGAGTCCTACAATAAAAGTGATGATGACAATGATGAAAAAGAGTTATATTCTTTGGAATAACTTGTTTTATATGATAATTTATTCATTAAATCAAAGCAATGAAATAATTAATGTGATGGTCCTACAGTAATTCACTTCAACAAGAAAATAAATTAACAACAATCTTAAAATGCAGTAAAGTTTGCTTGAATGTGTAATTAAAATGGTAGCAGCTCTTCCGCAAATACTATTTAAACAACACCGATATGCGAAAGGTGAAGCCCCACTTCCTTAAACTAGACATCATATATTCACCAGCTCGTAAATACATAATTTCCACAACAGTGATCAACATATTAAAACTCATTAAGTCACATACAAGGGTGCACTGATTGCCTCTGAATTTTTTACATGAAAACTGGAAGTTTTTTAAATAAAATAAACTTATTAACATTCTCCAGCTTTATTCTGCATGTCAGCATATTTGCAGCCCTCTGCCGCTAGAGAGGTCTGAATTGTACCACGTGACATGACGGTGTGTAACCAAACAATGTCGGTACATGAGAAACAGCATGCTGTATTGGGCATTTGAATTTGAAGAGTTCAGCCACATATGGAGCATCGTCTTCTTCAGCACGACAATACTGGATAACATACAAGTTCTGCAAACTCTGCAACAATCTGACACCTTGGGCTTACTGTCATCATTTATCCTTCATACGGTCCCAACTTGGCCCTATCCAGTTTTCATTTTCAACTTACAGAACTACAAAACGGGATTCATTATAATAGTAATGAAGCATGCGAGCAGAGGTGAGATGGTGAGTCCATTGACAAAACCAAACATTCTGCAGTGACAGCATCAACAAACTGGTGTCTTAACTTAAGCTGATATTTTTGAATTTGTTTTAATTGGTAGATACATATTATTAGAAAATACGGCTGAGAACCAAAGTGCTGCACAGATACTTGATACAGGCCGTGATTTGATGATCAATACATGAACTATCTCAATGACAGGTGCATCATCAATCAGTTTGCAGAATGCCAACCACTTAGAACTCTTAAGACTAAGTTATGCTTTTCACTGTGACTTGTAGCATTCTTACTGGGAAAACAGTTAATTTCTAGGATAAGTATAATGTTATCACCCAAAAATGTAGTTACTAGCGAGAACTATGGAGCAAACACATACAAAATGCTAATTTAGGCCCAGGTTAAATACTCCCAAATTGAAAAAGACACCTGCCACCATAAGTACAAAATCAAACAATCCAAGGTGGATTAACAGTTACTGGCAAGACGTGTGGCTTAAGAGCAGCTGCTCGATCATGAAATCCAAGTTTTCTCACCCCCCAGCTAACTATCGTAGTACTTGCATTGGATCCTGATGTGATGCTCTGGATATGTGTCTGCTTATTACATATTACAACTCCCTTCAACTGTTGGCGAACTCTGTCAGTCAATAGATGAGGTCGGCCTGTACGCTTTTGTGCTGTACACGTCCCTTCATGTTGAAAGGATACCTTGCTACACATCACATAGAGGTGGTGTTGCATTGCAGAAAACCATAATGGAAAAGAATACTAGAAATATTTCACCTTTCAGACTAAGTCTTTCCTCTGAAATAGAACTTTCACACACACACACACACACACACACACACACACACACACACACACACACACACACACACACTTGCCTACTGACTCTGGGCATTAAGACCCAACTTTTGTCTTACATAAACAGCAATCTCCTGGGATGGGTGGTAGGGCTAAGGAGGTGACATACGGTGGGGAGTGGGTGGGATATTGTGATCAAAATGCCCACCGGCCATGTGCTATGTATGCTGCTCGGTGTCTTGGACATCATCATCCAAGTGTCCAGACCGTTCGGCAGATAGTTACATTATTTAAGGAAACAGGAAGTATTCAGCCACATATGAAACGTCAACCACGATCTGTAACAAATGATGATGCCTAATTAGATGTTTTAGCTGCTGTCGTGGCTAATCAGCACACCAGTAGCAGACAAATTGTGCTAGAATCGGGAATCTCAAAAATGTGTTGAGAATGCTACATCAACATCGATTGCACCTGTACCATATTTCTATGCACCAGGAATTGCATGGCGATGATATTGAACGTAGTGTACGGTTCTGCCACTGGGCCAAGAGAAATTACGTGTTCTATTTAGCGACGAAGCATCATTCGCCAACAGTGGTAACGTAAACTGACATAATATGCACTATTGGGCAACGGAAAATCCACGATGGCTGCGACAAGTGGAACATCAGTAATGTATGGTGCGGCATTATGGGAGGAAAGATAATTGGCCCCCATTTTATCAATGGCAATCTAAATGGTGCTATGTATGCTGATTTCCTGTGTAATGTTCTACCAATGTTACTACAAGATGTTTCACTGCATGACAGAATGACGATGTACTTCCAAAATGATGAATGTCCAGCACATAGATAGCGTGTGGTTGAATGGTTGAAGCGGTATTGAATAGCATATTTCATGACACGTGGATTAGTCGTTGAAGCACCATGGCCCACACGTTCACCATACCTGACATCCCCGGATTTCTTTATGTGAGGAAAGTTCAAGGATATTAGCTATCGTGATCCACCGACAACGCCTGACAACAAGCGTCAGTGCATTGGCAATGCATGTGTGAACATTATGGAAGGCGAACTACACGCTGTTGAGAGGAATGTCGTTACACGTATTGCCAACTGCATTGAGGTTGACGAACATCATTTTGAGCATTTATTGCATTAATGTGGTATTTACAGGTAATCACGCTGTAACAGCATGTGTTGTCAGACATGATAAGTTCACAAAGGTACATGTATCACATTGGAACAACCAAAATAAAATGTTCAAACGTACCTACATTCTGTATTTTAATTTAAAAAACTTACCTGTTACCAACTGTTCATCTAAAATTATGAGCCATGTGTTTGTGACTATTACAGCACCATCTATCACAAAGCAAAAATAGTGGTCCAACTAAAACATTCATATTTCTTTATGTACAACATGAAAATGTAATAAAAAATGGGGGTTCCTGTTTAAAAAAATGCAGTTGATAGCCGTTTGACCTATGGCAGCGCCATCTAGCAGGCCAACCATAGCACCATTTGGTTTCCTCCTTCAAGCTAGACAAGTTTCATTCTTTGCAGTTTTTTCGTTTGACGCTTATTTCGTGAGATATTTGGCCCGGTCACGATCAGTGGACCAGTCTGTATTTCCCAATCAAAATCCTGGTGGAGAATGTTATTCAGCTGCTCTAGTCCTTGGTATTACTTTGTGTCCAAATCTAGCGAGAAAAGGCATAGACCTTTTTCTGGATGAGGTTTGGAGGGTAATTTTGCTCTGTGAAGGGGTCAGTGAGACCCTTGGCATATTTGAAGAGTGAATGTAAGTCACTACAGATAAGTGGAAGTATTGGTGATGGTTGATAAGTTTGACATGGATGGAGGTACTGATGTAGCCATCTTTGAAGTGGGGTCCACATCGAGGAAGGTGGCTTGTTGTGCTGTGGGGATTACGTGAAGCAAGTACGGGAGAAGGTGTAGAGGTTCTGGAGGAATGTGGATGGGGTATCATCATCAGTGAACCTGAACCATTTGAGGAGTGTGGGTTTCTGCGTGGTTAAGGGGGTTCCTCTTACGTAGCCCATGAATAGGTTGCATAGTGTGGTCCCTCATTGTTGTCCATTGCTGTACCACAGGTTTGTTTGTAGGTGATTTCTTCAAAGGTGAGGTAATTATGGGTGAGGATAGAATTGGTCATGGTAACCAGGAAGGAGGTTGTAAGGTGTTGGGAAAGATAGTATTGAGTACTGATAAGACCCACAGACATTGACAATGGGTAGGTGGCATCATCAGTGATAAGCAAGGTGGTGAGGGGAATGGTAGGGGTGAGGAGAGAGGTAGACTCAGAGGGGAGGTTGTGGAGTGTGCCTAAAAATTTGAAGGGGGAGACAGAAGATCTTGCTGAATTTCTGGAATGGTGTCACTGTGACAGGGCTTGTAGGGGGATGTATCTGACAATTGGTGGAGTTCTCCTACCAGACAATCCCTACAGTTCGTGACCACAGTGGTGGAGGTTTGTGGCAGGCAGTATTGTGAGTTTTTAGGTAGTGTGTTGCAATTCTTTCTGCAGATGAGAGGTTGATTTCCATGTTGAGGGGTTTAGGGAATGACAGTGAGGCAAGGTTTTATTAGGAAATTCTGGAAAGGTGACGGGGTGATTTTTTTTTTTTTTTTTTTTGGGGGGGGGGGGGGGGGGGCAGTGGGGGAGAAGCACATTTTGGATGGAATAGTAAACTGAGTGAAGAAGGTTTCAATATTGGTTGTGGATTGTATTTGATTGGTAGGGTTAGTGGCAGAAAAGTGTTTCTGCTGTAGGGACTGGAAGATGGAGAGGTGGTGTTGAACAAGCCCAACATGATTGGATTAGGGAGTGAAACAAAAGGTAAGACCTTTTAAAAAAAAGTCTGATACTTCAATAGGACCAAAGTTTTCATTCACTCAGGGGCCATGTAGAGGAATCGTTGGTAACCACCCAGAATCCCAAACCCCTCACCTGGTTCACATCCACAATGACATCTTCAAGTTCTGGACCGAGGGACACCTGTCTATGTTCCTCAAGAACCTCAACACCTTCTCCCCCAGTCACTTCACCTATATCAGTGCAGACCTCCAGTCAAGGATGGCTACATCAGTACTTCAAGCTACAACAAGCCTACCAATCACCAACAATACCTCCACTTTAAAAGCTGAAATTCTTTTCACACCAAGAAGTCCTTTCCATACAGCCCAGCCACCCATGGTCATTGCATTGATAGTGAAAACAATCGCTCTCCAAATATGCCAAGGGTCTCAGTGAGCACTACACAGACTAACATTATCCTCCCAAAATTGCCAAGAAACATCTCCTGTGCCTTGTCCCACTAGGCATCTACCATCCCACACATCGCACAATTTGGCCACAAAGGAGTACTCGCATTGCGATTCAGTACCATCCATGAATGGAGCAACTGTATCACATTGTCTGTCAGGGTTTCGACTTTCTCTCATCTTGCCCTGCAATGAGAAATATCCTCCTTGCTATCATCCCCTCTTCTCCCGCAGTAGTATTATGCCGCCCACCCAATCCATGCGGTATCCTTGTCCGCCCCTGTTCTACCTATGCTGAAAAACCCTTACTCATATCCCTACAATAGACACGGATGCAAGACTGTCCCATACATCCTCCCACTACCACCTGTGAAAGCAGCCATATGATCTAGAAACTTAGCTGCAGTCACTGTGCCATGTTCTAAGTGGGCATGACTACTAACGAGCTGTGTTTTCTTTTGAATGCCCACTGCCAAACTGCCTCCAAGAGACAGCTGGGCCATCCAGTTACCATTCATGTCACCTAACAAGATGTGCTCCACCTTAATTACTGCTTCATAGCCTGTGCCATTTGGATTACTTCCATAAGACTAGCTTTTCTGAACTGAACAGGTGGGACCTCTCCATAAACATGTCTTTCACTCCTGTTTGTATGTTGTGCCGTTGGGGAATATAGATTTTCATACTGAGACTTTGACATTATCTTTCTATCACTTCCTTCTCCCCCTCCCTGCTGCATACCTTCTTATTACCCTCACCACCCAATTTGGATTGAGGAAGGAGGTGTGCTAAGTTAGTCCATGCAGTAGTGCAAAGCCACTGTGCCAGGGTGACGTAGTGGTTAGTGTATCTGCCTAGTGTGCTTGATAGGGCATGTTCAGCAGAGACAGGGTGACCATCAGGAATGCTGCAGGGAAGTGTGCTAGGACTGCGATTATTTTCTCTATGCAAAAATGATCTGGCAGAGAGGGTGGGCAGCAGTCTGTGGTTGTTTGCTGATGATGCTGTGGTATATGGGAAAATGCTGAAGTTCAGTGACTGTAGGAGGATACGAGGTGACTTAGACAAAATTTTGAATTGGTGCGATGAATGGCAGCTGGCTGTAAATGTAGAAAAACGTAAGTTAATGTGGATGAGTAGGAAAAACATACTCATAATGCTCGGATGCAGCATTTGTAGTGTCCTGCTAGACACAGTCACATCGTTTAAATATTTGGGCGTAACATTGCAAAGAGATATGAAATGGAATGAGTATGTGGAGGTTGTGATATTGGGAGGATTTTAGGAAAAATGTGGTTCATTTGTAAAGGTGACTGCATGTAGGATGCTAGTGCGACCCATTCTTGAGTACTGCTCGAGTGTTTGGGATCCACACCAGGTCGGATTATAGGGAGGCATCAAAGCAGTTCAGAGGTGGGATGCTAGATTTGTTACCTGTAGGAGTGAACAATACGCAAGTCTTATGGAGATGGTTTGGGAACTCAAGTGGGAATCTGTGGAGGGAAGGTGATGTTCTTTTTGAGGAACACTAGTGAGAAAATTTAGAGAACTGCCAGCTGATTGCAGAATGATCCTACGGCTGCCAGCATACATTTTTATTAAGGACCATGAAGATTTATATGGAGACATGTAGGCAGCTGTTTCCCTCTCTCTGTCTGGGAGTGGTACAGGAAATGAAATGACTAGTGGTGGTACAGGGTCCCCTCTGCCATGCATCACAGAGTGGCTTGTAGAATGTGGGTGTAGATGTAGATATTGACTCAGGTTAGAATTTCGGTTTTTGTACAGATTTTCATTTGTTGCTTCAGTCTGCATATATACATCATATGTGTCCTTTAAAAGGAAACACACTCTCTTTTCATTCACAGACAAAATAAGAGTCCTTGAGCATGAGTGGTAAGCAGTTAGCTGAGATGTTTAGCATGAAAACATTAGCAATTCCAGATGTGAAAAAAAGCCCTCAATTTTAAACATTGTCTGCTCTTGAGAATGAAGATTGAGTGCACTGAGAAAAGCAATGAGAACAGTAGAAAATAAAGAACTTGAAGAGGGCTTATTCAAGTGGTTCTTGCGGTAGCTAGCATTTGGCTGATTGTTTGCGAAAAACTTTTAGCTGAGAAAATCAACAGTTTGTCTTCATTTAAAGTGAGGAATGGTTGGCTACAGAATTTCAAAGCAAGGCAAGGTATTGGTGAGTTGGATGTAAGTGGTGAAAAACAATTAGTGGGCCCAAAGAAAGCAGAAAACTTTATTGAAAAATTCAAAACTGAAGCAGAATCTTATGACCCTGAAATTTCATACAATGCAGATGAGACAGGTCTTATTGCCTGAAACAATTTTAATTTATAAAAGGGAAACTGTTGCTCCTGTCGATAGGGTTAGTAGAGACCATGTTACTGTGCTGAACTGTGTTAACTGTTTGGTAAACCCCAAAATTCCCTCTTCTGTTGATAGGGGGAAAAAAAGCACAGTGCTTTCAAAACTGTTAAACTTTCCATCCATTACAACAGTCAACCAAAGGCTTGGATGACTGATGCTTTATTTGTGAACAATGCAATTCAATTTTCATACCTGAAGTAAAAAAAAAAAAATACCAACAGGCCACAAGGAAATAGGGCAGCAAGGTGATATTAATTCTGGACAATGCACCCACCCAACCCACAAAAAGTTCTTGACTGAAAAAATTGATGTTTCAAATCATTCTTCTTGCCATCAAGCAAAATGAGTTTGTTGCAGCCAGTGTACTTATCAGTTATCAAAACTATGAACTGACATTACAGAAGACAGCCATTGAGGACAATTTTGCTAGAAGATTGAAATGAAGAAGGCATGTGGCTCGTCACCAAAAATTGGATTTAAAAGACTGCTCGTACATGATATCAGAGAAGCATAGAATTTGGTGAAGTCAACAACATAAAAAAGAACTTGGACCAAATTGAAAGGCATTTAAACCAAAGATGAGGTACAAAAAATAAGGTGAAAAGAAGTGTGAAAAGGAACAGGAAGAGGGAAGTGGCAGAGGACATAACAACGATATTTTTGAAAATTACTGGACATGCGATTGCAGTACAGTAAAAATAGGTTAATGGCATGATTTTGATTCTTTGGACCCTGGATTCCAGATGCTGAGTGATGATGAAATCATTCAAAGTATGAGAGAAGAAGTAGATGGCCAGGAGGGTGACACTAACTGAAACAAATGCAGGACTGTCAGCGGTGAGGGATTTGTGCATCTTGACACTGCACTAAATGGATGGAGCCACAGCCAGAGTGTGACCATATACTGATGCTCACTATCAAACAGGTGTGAGACTTTGATGGACAAAAATAAATGAAGACAGGAAAAAAAAACTGAGATTATGTTCATGAACTGACACTGTTTAAGTAAGTTCAGTACTGCACAATATCTAAACAATATTGTTTTATAGTCATTAAATTAATATTACAGCAGTATACATGCAAAAATTTACTGTTTTAAAAAAAGAAATGAGCTGTTTTCATGATTAATCCAGTTATCTGGATTGGGTCCTGTCCCAAGTAATCCTGATGATTGGATTTCTACTGTATTCTTTTTTGTTGTCCCTCTCTGCAACGCAATGCCTCTTATATGTGTTGAGTGGCAATCTATCCTTTCTATATTGCTGTTACTTTGCACAAAAGGTCCACACCTATCTCTGTGGTGTAAAATTTTGCTTTAGATAAACCGATTAGCACAAGTTTTTGGCCACAAAATTGCATTCTGCAGTGAACAACACAAAAGTTACAAAGATGAACATTAATCTTTAACTCTTATAACTATCAGATACATTAAAGATCAGCTGTTAAATATGGCAGGGTGACATCAAGTAACTAGATATAGAGTTTGCCAAATCACCAAAGTTTACAATCATTAATTAATAAAATGGCACCGGCAGGTATTTTGTGAGACCTATCTAAGGCATTTGAATGTGTGAATCACAGTATTCTCCTAGGTGAAATGAAGTTTTATGGGATTGATGGTATAACCAAACAATGGATAATGTCGTATCTAACCAAATGAATGTTGAAAGCTCTACGTATTAATTCAACTAATTTAGTCTGGGTGGCATAATTTTAACTGGGGAGCAATCATGTATGGGGTTCCACAAAGCTATCTCTTAGATCCACTATTGTTCCTCATATATGTAAATGATCTTCCGTCTAATATACAACAAGTAGAATTAGTTCTTTTTGCAGATGACACTAGTTCTGTAGTCAGTCCAAGAACACACGTACAGAAGCAGAAGAAATGGCAAACAGAGTGCTCAAAAGTACCATTCACTGGTTTCCTGTGAATGGTCTTGTTCTCATTTTTAAAACGATGCAACATATTCAGTTCTGCACATCTAGGGGTACTACACCAGTGATAAGTGTAACATATGGTGAATAAATAATAAATAGTGTGGAAATTTTAAAATTTTTAGGCGCCCATATTTATAAGAATTTAAATTGGAAACAGCATGTTTTGGAATGCCTAAAACAGCTTAGTTCAGCCACATTTCCACTTAGAATCGATGCAAATCTTGATGAGACACAAATCAGAAAGCTTACATATTTTCATTCACTAATGTCACATGGAATAATGTTCTGGGGTAAATAATATGTGCTGTTCACCCGTGATCATCTTATAGACATCTGTTTCAGGATTAAGGATTTGGGCATTCTGACTACTGCTTCAGAGTATATTTATTCTCTTGTGAAGTTTGTTGTAAATAAAAGGAACAATGGTGTGCTTAATGACAATACCAGAAGGAAATAAAATGACATTCATAACTCCACAATATGGTTGTCTTCAGCATAAAAAGGGGGCACAATGCAGCAACAAAATTTTCTGTAGACGTACCCATTGATATAAAATGTCTTGAAATGTTTGAAAACAAACTGTGAAAGTTTTTCTTTGACAACTCTTTCTACTGCATATGTTTCAAGCTTGATAAAAATCCTAGTACAACGGTTGTTGGTTACCTTATGGCCCAAATTCTTGCCAAATTTATGAAACATACACATCTTTAAATTACATTTTGTATTACATCATAAAGAGGTGACTCACATCAAACACCAGTAAACCTGAAATACAGCCTATTTTCACTTGGTACTGTCTTTGTGATGTGGGCAGCTGGTCATACTCAGTTATTCAGCACCATTCGGTATGAATGAAGAATAAGCGTTATGGCTTTTTTCAGATGAAGTTTTATCTGTTGACATTTTTGCCATGTATTCTTGTGCTCATTTTGGGCACATATGGAGCACAGATTCTTATTCTATCTCAACCTGTATACTCTGTGCCTATGTCAACTGTTGTTAGTATAATGGAAATTGTTTGTATTGCGTATGGAGTGTGCTTCAATTCTGAGTTACTGCTATGTGTGTATTATGATTGAAGGATAAACTGCTCGGTGGATAACAGTCATCTGTTGTTAATGTCTTTCCATTGTATGAAGACTTACTCCTTTTTTTCTTTCTTGTGAAACAATGCGAGACTTCGGTACATCTTTTTAATTTGTAGGCATCATGATAGTGGTGCATAGGTACAGAAGATTTACATTGCTTACATTTGGAGTGCTACTATTTGTTTATTAACTTATGTTTGAAAGTGCTTCTCGTTTGACAAAAGTGCTTCTTATTTGACAAAAGCAGTAATATTCTGTCTTTGCATTTGATCTTCTGAACTCGTGTCAGCTTGCATTTTTTTTGTCATGTCACTTTTATGTTGAGAGAATCTGTCCAACCTTTACCATTGTCAAAAAAATCTATATCAGTATTCTTGTTTTTCCAGGTTCTCACTTTAATTGATACGATGCCTTGACATTGAATGGCATATGATAATATTGGGATTCTTTCTACTGTGATTCTCATGTTATTCTCCACTCTTTTGATTATGTTGGGATTTTATTGATTTTTTTCAGTTTTGATAATACAATTCCTTTATGTGAGGCATTCTTTTGTCATTTTACAGTGCACAGGATAGAATGATGTTCTGTGGATTGTCATGCCAGTTGCAGTTCACTTCTTCTGAATGCTCGTTTTCTGTATTTATTGAGAGACCCAGAAAATTCATTGTCTTTTTGCTGTCATGTTCGGTGATGTACATTTGCATGACATTCGTTGAAGAATAGACGCAGCTTACTTTTTTTCCTGTCATTTTTTAAATAATGAATACTTTAAAAAGACACAAAAACTGACTGTGTAAAACATTTCAGATGACAAAATTGAAAGCTGTAGTTGGATTTAAGATGGGCTTTACATTTGGAAGACCTCAAATCCATGCAGTTGAACTCATGTATAGACAGTGAAAGGACCTGTATGGTATATGGCTTGTTTATATATTTGTATAAATTTTTCATAAAATTAATCCATAAAAAATAATATAAATTAATTTCAATATTATTAAAATTATTATGCACACATCTATAATCCTTCCATGTTCTCTCACTACTAGAACAGCGAATGTCAACTTTGATTGACGTAACAGTAGAATGCACTTGTTTATATGACTTTGACTTACCATTATTTATACCTTGACTTCACCTTGTCCGTGTTTAATCTCTCAGTAATATAATAATAATAATAATAATAATAATAATAATAATAATAATAATAATGATAATGGTGGTGAAGACTGAAAACATGTTTTTATTGAGCAGAAGCTGTACTGCAATAGCTAGTACACATTTTTCAGTAAACAGTGTGGTTGCAAAATTTTCAATTTTTCAAAATTTTCAATTTTTTACAAGGTAAATTATGCCATCCCTGAGATTATATTAATTAATTAGTTCATTTCAGTTCCACTAGGTTTGGGACATTTAGTTTGAAAATCACTTCTTGTTTCAAAGGTGTTGATTTTTCTGGCTATTGTATCTATGAACCCACTCGTGAAACTGTCACTGCTGACATGTCTACATCTGACATGTCTGTATCTGAAAGTGAACCAACTAATTTAACAAAGGAAAGGAATTCCATCCTATGTCGAATGCAAAACATTTGCACAACATATCTGCAACTGAAACTGCAAGTCTTGTGGTCCATTGCTTTCACACATTGAGTATGAATATTTCCCAAGACAAAGTTAAGAGTCTTCTGATTTTGTGAGTTTCGCTTGAAACAATAAACAATGTAAGAGAAAATGATGTGGTACTGAAATTAACGGCAATGCTGAGATACATTCCCAGCTGATGGAACAAAATTTTAAAAGGAAGAAGTGCACAAGAAATCAAATGTCTGACCCAGCTCGTAATATTTGAGAAACAGCCAGGATACTAATGAAGTAATACAGCAGCCAGATATATGACTGAAACAACCATGTAAAGGTCAAAGAAAATGCTGTGGGAGATTTAATGAACAAGAACTGGAAATATTTTTTATTTATAATTATCGAGTGAGGCACAAAGTCAGCAAATAGCATGCTCCATACAGCAACAACCGAAGAAAAGTGTTTACTTAAGAGAAGGGAATATACCAGGTAACAACAGATGCCATTTTTCAAGAAAAAAATTGTTACAGAAATCTAGTTTGGAAACAGTCAAAGTGTGCCAGATAATATAGCTCAACACACTAGCTTTTACCTCAACATAATGACTACTGTGCAGCCACCGGCAGCCTCAGCAGAGCCTCACGTCTGATGCTGTGTGGCTGTTGCCTGCCACAGCTGAGCCTCCCACCCAGCACCATGTACTTGGCTTGGCTGGGCGGTAAAACCTGTTTGAGTCATTTTTAAAAGAGATGTATCTAGTAATCGTAGCAGATTTTCTCATGAAGACAGTAGAGGAAGATATGGAAAATAAAAACGTATACCAAAGGAAGCAGTATGAAGAATTAAGAATCACATGTCGTGTTTCATGCTTATTGTAATCACATACAGAAAAGAAATACTTAAAATTCTGACTTACCTATATCTAAGAACCTATTACTAGGCCATCCAGGAGAGTGTGTAGAGTACCTACCAGGTGAAAGTGACGTTAAATAACATTAAAGCATGAAAACTGCAATTTTTTTTGAGTTTTAAAGAGTTGTTTTATCTTTCCCTACTACAGACTAATTCACACAGTGACAATTCCAAATGTAGAATGACTTGAAATATTGTAATGTACAGCATTCTCCAGTTTTATTTCACTTTGTATAAACGTATCAAGATAAGAGTGAAATGTATAAACATATTTTCTCTTAAAATATTTTAAACAAATGAATCGTACAGACATTAATAAACTATACTTTTAGCTATAGGTGTAATTTTATTTATGCGTAGATGGAATATGTGCCTTTTATCCATTAATGTTTTCAGGATGAAGAATTTAAGTGTTAAAAAGAAGATGTCCATCGATGGAAGTAGTTCTGATGATGAAGAAATTACTGAAAAAGTTATTAAAAGGGTATGTGATGCAAAGTTCTGTTGTTTTAGTTTCTTTCTGCTGTTTTGTTTCTTTTTACGTAAGTGCCTGCCAAGCCTTGGCTAACACTTCAGACAGGAGCAATTTCTATCTTCTACAATCCAGAAAAGCTAATTTTGGGGAAGCTATGGGGTAGGGGGATGAAACACAGATGGCAAGAATTGTGGAGCAGCTGCTAATTTCAGCCGTATTATTGTCTTTCCATTTCTCTTTGCTACACTTCCGACTAGATTGATATTGAGCTTTCACTACCTTTTTCAGATTTTTCAAGCTTCTGTATAATGTACAGATGTCTGATATTCCATGCTCTGGCTCAAAGAACCCTATTATTTAGCTAGTTATAAACTTTTTCTTTTAAGGGGAGATGACCATGTGAAAAGGATTCAAACTCCGGCAAAACATTTATATCCTAAGAGTCGAAGCATGGAATGTCAGAAGTAAGTTAGAAAATCTGAAAATGGAAATAAGAGTAACTCTAGCTGTAAGAGGAGAAATGAAGTGAAATGGAAAAACATGGTAAAATGAATGTAGTGAAACAACAACAACAACAACAACAACAACAACAGCAGAAAATAGGAAAAAGGGGGGGGGGGTTAGGATTCATTATGAATAGATGTGCTGACCAAAGCAAAACCACGCAAGATAATTAAGATTCCCAGGCAGTAGTGTACAGCCAACACTTCTATTAGAATGCTGAGTGTACAATAAAATAATTAATGTCTGTTAACAAAGCTGAAAGATTTCCAAAGTAAATAGATCCTGAATAAGTTCTACAAGGATATTTGAAAGTTGCTGTTCAAAAATTTCACAAAATATGATTGATTAACACTAATAGTCAAAGTCCTGCAAGGTGTAAATCAATGATGGTAACTACTGAATTTTCACTCAGATTCTAAGTTCAACCAGGCTGTATAGTGGCCCTGAAAAACAAAGTCCAAAGAGGCAGTGGCCAGAAGAGAATGATGGTTTTCGTGACAGCTGCTTGGCTGCCAATGGTGCTTCTATGTTGATTATCTGGTACTGGAGCTTCAGTTGGAACTGGATCCTCTGGGGCCAGTTACTTGCTTCATGCCCTGGCAGACACGTGATCGGTATAGGCAAAATAGTTGTGCAATTTTAGCACTGCTACCAGTGACACAGGTGCCAGAGTGGGATGCTGCTGCCTCAAGGTTTTGTAAGCTAGCATGTGTATGTGGGCCAATGTATTTGTTTACACGTGATGTTCACCAGACCATGATGAGATGCTGGCAGTGGACCTGTAGCCAAGCAATGCAGTAGTATCAGCCAAGTAGTTATAGACACAGGATATAGCAACAGAGAGGTGGTGTAAAGAGTGAGTTGCTGGAAACAATGCAGTGATAGATTTATTCACATCAGAATTGACAGATAATCAACATCAACACCAACAACAATGATCTAGGCAAACATGCCAACACCAGATGAGGTGGGAGGGGGGGGGGGGGGAGGGAGGAAGAGAGAGAGAGAGAGAGAGAGAGAGAGAGAGAGAGAGAGAGAGAGAGATAGTGCTGACACTGAACTCATAGCCATAATTTTAAGGGAGTTGAAAATGTAATAATCATTGAAGATTGGAACACTACTGTAGGGGAAGGGACAGAAGACAGAGATGTGGGAGAATACAGGCTTGATAGTAGTAATGAGAGATGTAAAAAACTGTTTCAGGACTGCAGTGAATTTGATTGTAGTAGGACATACACTGTTCAAGAATCACAAGAGGAGGTGGAGGTAAACCTGGAAAAGGCCTAGAGAGACACAAAGATATCAGCTGGGTTGCATAATGGTGTGGCAGACATTCCAAAATATGATATTGGATTGTAAACCATAGCTGTGGGTAAAGAAGTGGACCAAAATTTAATGATGATGAAGACTAGGCTGAAGTTTAACAAAATAACTGAGAAGAATTATGTTGTTGTGATGTGGGACATTGAAGTATTGAAGAAAGGTGATGTGTATATAAAGTTACGTGAGGCAGCAGAATCTGTGATAATGAATGCTACAGTAAGCAGTTCGTTTGAAGGGAAAGGGACGTATTTAAGAAAGGCAGTCACTGTAATTGGACTGACAGATATAGGTACAAGAAAGGTGACTGCAAAGGAACCATGGTTAACAGAACGAAAACTTCATTCGATCAATGAAAGAAGAAAATAAAATAAGTTCAGGAATAGAAAGGAATACTGCAATAAAAAAAATATTAAAAAAAAACCACTTTAAAATCAAATCAGTATGACATGCAGGCATGCTGAAGTGAAATGACTGCAAGAAAAATGTGAGGAAATTGAAAGGAAAACAGTTATCAGAGGGAAATTGGAAAAATAAAAATAACATTAAGAGTGCAAAAGAAATGCCAGTGTTAAATGCGGAGGAGAGACCAAATAGGTAGTAAGAGCATGTTGGTGGCCTGTATCAGGGGAGAAACTGTCAGATAAGTGATGATTGAACTAGTGGGTGCCCCCGTTTGGAAGAAATCATTGATCTGTTATTAACATCAGATTTTGACAGAGCTTTGAAAGACTTGTTAACAAACAAAGTAGAAGGGTTTGATAAAGTCCTTTGGAAGTTCTAAAATCATTCAGGGAAGAGCCAGCAAATGATTACTAAAGTTATAGTGTCTGTGAGACGACACACACACACACACACACACACACACACACACACACACACACACACACACACACACAGTTGGACTTTTAGTCCATCATCATCATCCTCATCTATAAAATCCTGAAGATACCTAAGGCAGATAAATGCGAGAATTATTGTGCCATCAGCTTGACAGCTCATGCACCCAAGTTGCTGTAAAGAATAATATTCAGAAGATTAGTAAAGGAAACTGAGAATTTGCGCGATGACAATCAGTTTGTCTTTAGGAATGTGTTGTTCATTCCCAGTCCGAAGGAGGTTAGTTGAACACACATGTGAATCTGTTGGTCTATATTGTAGACGGCTACCTGTTTGAATTTTGGAACACATTTTATGCTCACATATTATGGCATTTCTGGAGACTGAACATATTCTCTGTGGGAATCATCATGGGTTCTACAAGCATACATGTGGTGCCCTAGTTATAGGATTTCCAATATTTCACAATTTAAAAATTATTTTCATTTTTTCCCCATGATTGTAGGCCACTTTGTGAAGAAAGTATTTACACGTTTTTGACTGAGTAGAATAATACATACATAAAATGTAAGACATTAGTAAATGACTTCATTTCTCTTAACATTGTGTGTGGGAACATGCATGTGCACTCCACTGTAGATTACACTTGTTGGATTTTGCTTTTTAGGCTTTCCATGTTTTTTCTGTGTTGTGAAATCAAAATGTATGACGAAAAAATAGTTGCACAAAAAGATACAAAATATGGAAAAAGTTTTTATGAGATAAATATTATTAAGGGTACAGCTATTAAAAGAATATGGTACACTAACTACAATGGTAACTCTCTAGAAGAAAAATATGTTTGAGGAAACTGTGGGTAACAATTTTTAATGACACCACTGAGTTGGGAAAGAGAAAAGGCTTGCAATGTTAAAGACGTTTCATGATTTATCTATCAAAAACAAACAGCTGCCCCACCCCCACTTTACCCTAATTCTCAGGTAATGGAAAAAATATAGTGCAGTCAGCTACCGAGGTTTTTAACAGTGTCAGAACTGAAATATTTATATGACAAGTCCCCAATCATCTTCTATAATATTAAAAACACTCCATACCCCCCCAGTTATAGCCCCCCCCCCAAAAAAAAAAAACCTACCGTATGGGTACCCTTGCCTACTATGGACTAATTTGTGTCATTAAAATCTTTTACGCATACTTACTTGCTTTTGAATTGAAAATATTTCATGTTACCTAGGCAACTATCTTCTCCATTTCAAAATATAAGTAAATGTTCAGTATTATTGTGACTAATTTGTTAAAATCATGTTTGAACAGCTCACAAAAATTTTTTGTTTGGTCATACTGCTTAATGTTGAAAAAATTACAAGTGATATATTGCACATTGTACATATGTTGTTGGATTCTGTAATCGAAAAAAGAAATTACTGGATGCTATCATAAAACAAATGAAAAAAGAAATGATGAAATTTATAAATTGGTCAGCCTAAAACTTTTTTTTTTTTTTTTTTTTTTTCAAAAAATGCAATCATAGGGAATAATTACAAGGGGAGGCCACAACGCTTCGAATGCAGATTTACGCTCATAGTACTCCATTAGGACAACAAAATGATCATTGGTCATACAGTATTGAGTGTATTTTAATAGCGTCTTCACGAGAAGTAATTTCTCGTTCTCTTTCGATTAAATATGAACAATTTTGAAGACACGGACAAGCATACATTTTCAGTATCATTTTATGGGTTTGGTCATTTAATAGTCGGTAGTTACGAATATTATATTATTTGTGATAATAATAATTTGTAGACTGCTCAATAACATTGTAAATTTAATACAAGTTCATGTGATTTTCCCATTACATCAATTGTAATATAAATAGTAAAGAAAATGACTGTGTCAAAAAAAAAAAAACTGACTAGTGGAACTTGATCCAGCTACACAGCGATTATCAGGCTTGAACGCTAAGCACTCGGCTGCCGGCACTTCATGGTAAAAATGGCCACGGACAGGTGTGTGTGTATGTGTGTGTTATATATAGAAAGAAACTTCCACATGGGAAAAGTATATTAAAAACAAAGATTCCAAGACTTACCAAGTGGGAAAGTGCCGGTAGACAGGCACAATAAAATAACACACAAACACACACACACACAAAATTTCTAGCTTTTACAACCGATGGTTGCTTCTTCAGGAAAGAGGGAAGGAGAGGGAAAGACGAAAGGATGTGGGTTTTCAGGGAGAGGGTAAGGAGTCATTCCAATCCCGGGAGCGGAAAGACTTACCTTAGGGGGAAAAAAGGATAGGTATATACTCGCACACGGCACACGCACACGGCACGCGCACACACACACACACACACACACACACACACATATATATATATATATATATATATATATATATATATATACAGACACAAGCAGACATATTTAAAGGCAATGAGTTTGGGCAGAGATGTCAGTAGAGGCGGAAGTGCAGAGGCAAAGATGATTTTGAATGACAGGTGAGGTATGAGTGGCGGCAACTTGACATTAGCGGAGATTGAGGCCTGGTGGATAACGAGAAGAGAGGATATACTGAAGGGCAAGTTCCCATCTCCCGAGTTCTGACAGGTTGGTGTTAGTGGGAAATATCCAGATACCTCGGACGGTGTAACACTGTGCCAAGATGTGCTGGCCATGCACCAAGGCATGTTTAGCCACACGGTGATCCTCATTACCAACAAACACTGTCTGCCTGTGTCCATTCATGTGAATGGACAGTTTGTTGCTGGTCATTCCCACATAGAAAGCTTCACAGTGTAGGCAGGTCAGTTGGTAAATCACGTGGGTGCTACCACACGTGGCTCTGGCTTTGATCGTGTACACCTTCCAGGTTACAGGACTGGAGTAGGTGGTGGTGGGAGGGTGCATGGGGCAGGTTTTACACCGGGGGCAGTTACAAGGGTAGGAGCCAGAGGGTAGGGAAGGTGGTTTGGGGATTTCATAGGGATGAACTAAGAGGTTACGAAGGTTAGGTGGACGGTGGAAAGACACTCTTGGTGGAGTGGTGAGGATTTCATGAAGGATGGATCTCATTTCAGGGCAGGATTTGAGGAAGTCGTAAACCCAGAACCTCCCCAGAAGAACCACAAAAGTTCCCCACTTGTGACAGGATACTTTCCGGGACTGGATCAGACTCTGAATGTGCTCTCCAGCAGGGATATATATATAGTGTGTGTTTTTTTATTATAACACACACACTGAATTTCAAGCTTTCGCAACCAACGGTTGCTTCATCAGGAAAGAGGGTAAGGATTTAAAGGTGGAAAGGGTAACGTGAGGCTAAAATGAAAATTTATATATATATAGGGAGAGATAAAGGTGTGAAAAAAGTCGAAAAAGTGTTGGTTTGAGATGAGCTATGTTGATCCTGTGCTGAACTTAGGTTTGTGAACAACGATGAGTACAAAGGTTAGGTAGTTGTGTTGCCACCAAAACACATTAAAGGGTGGAGAAATTCAGGGAAATTTCAAAAAAAACTGCGTGTAAATGTAAGAAAAGTAAAGACAGTACTGAGCTTCATAATGAAGGCAACACTTAAAAAAATCAAAATATCTTCATAAGATTTGTCATCCAGTATAAAGTACTGGATGATGAGAGAGAAAGATGGGGATTGTACAACATGCATGATAAACAACTCGGTGGTGGTGGGGGGGAATAAGAATGGAAGACTAAGCACCATGTGCACGAAATAAAAAGGGCTTTGGACAGGGCTCCAGTATTTATGTCCTACTGCTCAACTTGTGCACTAAAAAAATAATTACAGAAAGGAAAGAAAGGTTCATTAGTGAGATTAAAATTCAGGTTCAAAGCATGTTAACAATAAGATTCACTGATGACTTTAGTGTCTTCATTGATAGTGAAAATGAGTTACAAGACCTGGTGAGTGGAATAAATAGTCTAATGACCACACAATATGGACTGAGAGCAAAGCAAAGAAAGAAAAAAGTAAAGAGAAGTAGCGGAAATGAGATCAGCAAAAAGCTTAACATCGAAACTGGCCACATTGGAAAAAAAAGTGAAGAATTTCAGCTGTCTGGGAAGCAAAGTAATCATGACACATGAAGCAAGGAGGATCTAATAAGCAGATGAGCACAGGAAAAGGGAATGTCCCTCATTAACAACAAAGGCCCTAATTTGAAGAAGAAATATCTAAGTCTGGAGTGCAGCAATGTATCGAAGGGCTCCACTTCAAAATCTCTTCCTTCCCAGTACCATTGGAAAACTGGAAAAGAAGAGATTTTTAAGTGGAGCAGGATGTTAGGATGTTTGTTAAGAAATCAGGGAATAATTTATGTGATAGTACAAAGGAAGACGGAGGCTAGAATATATTCAACAAATAAATGAGTGGTATTCTGAGATGAACAGGTTGACAAAGGAAAGCAAGTTTTGATGAATCACATCAAACAAGTCAAGACACTAATGACACAAAAATGTATATGATGTGGGGCACACTTTGCAACTGAATGGCCTTGATGGCCACATTTTGGGGATGGCCACTCTTATGATAAAATTATTTGTCTGCAGCCATAGCCACATGGATATCGTTATAGTAGTGTTTGCAGCAAACAGAACATGTATTAAAATTATTTCAGATATTTTGTGTCCTAATTCATCTCGTATGTTATGACTGACCTTGTATAATTGAATTTTCTCAATGTTCAATGTTACTCTATTCGTGCAAGATCTTGTTAATCCCTAGGCTGTTAATAATTATTGGACAATAATGCAATTGGCCACAAATACTGTTCAAATGCTTTATTTCAGAGCCATAACCAATTTCAGGCTATAATGCTCACCTTTAGATAGCTAACGTTTCTGGTTACTTTGATGTTTTAGTCACCAGCATTTCCTCCGCTCCTGCTCTACACAAGACTATCCGAATACTTAGCACCATTTTAGAAGTTGTTCTGATAGTAAAAATGTGCTAATGTGCCTGATTTATTTAAAAGTATAAAGCAAAACAGTTGTATTCATTTACTTATGTCCCAGTGAAGGGTGCTGTCTTCCTGTGGGCCTTATGGTTTTTCAGGACAGTGTATGTATAAGCTGTTGCAGTGCAAACCACATACATATTATAAATAAACCTTTGTGGCACACAAACTCTTCATAACATTCTTCGTATGAATTTAAGCTTCACACATGTGAAATGAAATTGGAACGAAACACTGTAATGGCATCAAATTGCATACTGTGTATTCACTGGTGTTTGGCATACTACTTCCCCACCTGCGATAATCTTGGCAACTAGATCCGTGCGAGTATAGACCAGAGTCTTATAATTTAGGCTCTTTACATGTGTTCAAAAGTAGTAGTCCGTTAATGTCTTGTTTGGTGCTGAGCTGGCCATGGAACAGGAGACCCCCAACCAATCTATTGTCTTCAATGTACTCTATTTGAATGTGGTTTCAACATTGAGAGCAAAGTGTGCTGGCTCCCTGTTATGTTGAAACCACTTGAGCTGATGAATTCTCTGTGCCGCATCTTCTAGGAACTGTGGAAGGAATCTTTTGAACACGACACCATTTAGTGTATTAGCAAATAGAAAAGGTCCAATCATAAAATAGTTGACAGTACTCAGCCCATACATTCATGGCAAACTCTGTTGATAGGAATGACAGACTGGTATATGCGGATTTTTGTCATCTCATACATGGTGATATCCTACTGTGGAACATGCCCTCTCGTGTAAAAATGGTTCATTTGTAAAGAAAATTAAAGCTGTAAAATTAGGATTTACCCCCCTGCAGGAACCAATGTGCAAATGCCATTTGAAATAAGTAGTTCGCTGACTGCTATAACTGCACATTCTGTTGGTGATAGGGGTGCAATTATTTGTTCATGTAAGACTTTCAAAACCATAGATAAACTTCTATTCAGACGTCATGCAGTATGCTGACTACTATAGGCAGGAGTATTACTAATTGTGTGTAAGACATATTCTTCCATATCAGATGTTCTAGCATATATTATACAGCCAGTATCTTTCATTCTGGCATGGAAGATGCAAGTTTCTTGTAGGTAGCTATGTGCAGATGCGAAAGTACTGTGACGTGGCGGCCATTGTTGCGGGAACTGCTTAGCACAGCATAATGGTGCAGATGTTCCACTGCATACTAGGTGCATATTGGCCAACTCTTCATCAGTAAACATATCCATAGCACTGCTCTATATCACTGTTAATGCACAACTAACACAGCTGGAAAGCCAAAATCTAGACAAAATCAAACAGTACTGAACATAAACTTCAGGGCAGGCTGAGAGGGCATTACTGTTGTCATCAGCAGATACTGCGAGTGAATGAAAACAAGACACACAGGGCATACTGTCGACATTTGCACTGTTGTGCATCATTTTTGATGTGATACAGGTACAAAGCTAATTAGGGCAAGGAAAAAAAGAAATGCAAGATTAATATAACTATATATACAAGTTATAATGATAGCATGTTTTAGGAAATGATAAAATTAAAAATATTTAAAACTCTGTGCCGGACCGAGACTCAAACTCGGGACCTTTGCCTTTCGCGGGCAAGTGCTCTACCAACTGAGCTACCCAAGCTTGGTCCAGAGTTCGAGTCTCGGTCCGGCACATAGTTTTAATCTGCCAGAAAGTTTCATATCAGCGCACACTCTGCTGCAGAGTGAAGATTTCATTTTAAAAGTATTTGTTATTCAGTTACTCTGAGTTTCTGTTAGTGTGTTGGATTTGGTCTCTGTTCCTACTCTTCTACAATAGTTGTTAGGATGTTATGTAGTGCAGGTGGTTTTCTATTGAAGTGAGGATAGTCTTATTCATATTTATGACTGTTGGAGGTCCATGTTAAGTTTAATTTGTGTGAACAGCCCAGGAAAGTAATGTGGAAATCATCATTGTAATCAGAACATCAGCTGTCTGAAGATGGGTGTGATAGCCCAAAACCTGTTATGGCATTAAAATAAAGCATGTGTTATTCACAGTGCTCATGGTTGCAGAGTTGGGTGTATAGTGACATGTCTACCCAATTTCTCTAGTGCCAAGAAAATGCTTTTCGTGGAATAAACAATAACCAATTACATAAATGCATTCACCTGGATCTTCAATGTGCTGTAGAATAGTTACAGAAAGTTAGAATATTTTGAGATTTTCATAACAACCTGTGAAAAGCTGAAATGCATTAGTATCCATTTTATGTCCTGTGTTCTTTAAAGGTTAACAAATTTTGGTGAGAGAAAAATGTTAATGAACTCTAAAGTGTGAGACTGAAATGAGTTTCTGTGTTCTTTATACAGGCAGTGGACGAAGTGTCTCTGCCATCAGTGGAATCATCAGAAACAGGGACTCGGAACACGCAGTTTGGAGAAGATATGGTTTGTATTCAAGCAAACATAAAAGCTATATGAATGAAATATTTGTAGAATATCTACGACTCAATGTGGTGATGTATAACAGATGAATCTGGCATTTACATTGGCACATAGTCCAAGAATATTGTTTTCTGCTGTGTATTTTCTGTGTGGAGTTATAGAATTGTCTGAATGTGAAGTTGTTCAGTTGCAAAATGGCTTTGAGTGGAATTAGAGGCAATTAGAAGTTTCATAAAAAATGCCATACACTAAGTTTCTGAATTTAGTCATATTTCAGATGATTGTAGAGATATTACTTTATATGTTTACAAGACTGGCCATTATTCAAATGATGAAAGCAACAAAGAAAGTGCAAAAAGTGGTGGTTGTTAGGGTATGGAAATGGACTAAAAGTTAAAACAATGTTATAGTATTCCTTTTGAAGAATTTAGTCATGTTTCATCAATATTAGCCAAAGGTATAAATCAAAGATATTTATGAATTGTATACATTGTTACACTATAAGATACCTTTGTTCTGTAGAATTGCTAGAGGTAGATGCATATACACTGATAACCCAGCAGAAAATATGAAAGTGACAGGAAATTACAGAAGAATTCCATTCTTGGCTGCAGAGAATCAAAAGATTATAGCAAAAATGTCACATGGGAATGACTGTCGGGCTGTCACAGGAAATAAATACCTCCTGACAGGTAGATTGACAGTGAAATTTTTGAAACTTTTTTAAAATGCTGATATCTAAATATAACTGGTATCTCCCTTTCTGGACCTGGACTTTGATTTGCAACTATGTATGATAGTTTATATTTGTTTGAGGTGATTCTGGCTTGTTCACTGATACTGATATGAGCTCTCATTACTTGCAGTCATGACAATATGTCTTGGATGCATTTTCAGCCATTAACTTAGCATCAATCTTGATTTCAACACAATATGTGGTTTATGGCAGTGACCTGCTTGATTAGTGTTGGGCCATGACAACAAGTAACTCAAAACCTTGCATGGTATTCATGCATCATAGATGCAAAGTTTATTTACTTGTGGCAGCAACAGATGATTCCACAGCATAAGCAACAGCAAATTCAAGGACAGTTAAAGATTTTACAGAAACAGTAGAGCGATTTGCTGAAATAAATAGCAGAGTGAACCTATATTGTCAGCAGTATCAATACCACTAGTAATTATACCAGCATTTCCAGTAAATTTTGGGCATTTGACACTTCGATGGCATATACATCCAACAGTTATGAAGCTCACTTTCAATTTGCTTTCTTAAGAGTGTATATGAAATGCCTCACAATTTATGACCATTCATAAAACATAATATCATGGAGTTTGATATCATGTGTATTTGTTGTCCACTAATATCAAAGACACAGTCATATGTTGATTGCAAGAAAAAGTTTCAACCAGTGCTAGAAGTAAGTGAACCACTTTTGCAAATCCGTGTTGGCCACCTGCAGTTTTCTGTGCTAGGTCTTATGTTAAATCTTTAATTTGGGGTATGGTAGTATATCTTGGTCCTGATACATTTCAGTCACTTGAAATTTTATCAGTATCACAACTTGTATTTGTGGCAAAAGTGTATTAAATATGACATTTTCTAAAGTCAATTACATTAGATAATTTGAAAAAATTTATTCATGAATAAATTATTCACAGATAAAGGGATAAGTACTCTTTGTGGATTCAAATACTTATTTATAACCCAATGAATAACATAGAATACCACTGCAGTTTCTCTTTTTATTTCTAAAACACTAACTGTGTTGTTTATAAACAATGTAAGAAGCATTGTGGCTCAGTGCATTTTGGAACAGTATGTCTTCATAGCTAAGTAGGTAAGTTCCAGCATACACAACTGAAGGCATATGAAGCTTAAGGTTTCGGGTTCAAACACCCTTGGTGCCAAATCTTTTTTTCTGCCGTGTTTCACTTCTTTCACCTCTAACAATGGAAAAAAGACAAGTTAAGTTAAACTGTGTTACAGAGTACATATTAAACAATAGGTCTCCTGTAACGAAGTTTATACAAAGGTCAGAGGAAGGCAAGAGCACACCACCTCCAATAAACCAACGAATTGCAGTGTTCCAACCTTAGAGTTGATCAAAGTTGTACAGTATAACAAATATAACATAAAAATACTTCATCGACAAATAGCCTTAGAAGTTACACTACCGAAGCAGCCCAGTTCAACTGACTCTGCACCTTCCAGTACTTTGTCCACTCACTCCCCCTAGCAACATGCAGAAGTACTCTGCATAACTAGGCAAAGATGAGAATGCACCCAGTGGAGACTCAAATTTTCAATACGTTCCTCAATTTTACCAAAATTGCTAACACTATTTAATACAGGTGTCTCATTAATTTGCTTGTGTTCTTACTGCTAGAAAATTAGTGAACAAACAACTTCCATAATATGAATTTGAACCTCAGTACCCCAGCAGAAATAATATCCATCATAAAATCTTTAAAATCAAAAACATCTAGTGGGTATTGATAAAATATCAAAAAAGTTAATTAAAGAATGTGATTCTGAGTTAAGTAACGTTAAGCTATCTGTGTAACCAGTCATTTATCAGTGGAATATTTCCTGAATGGTTGAAATATGCTGAAGTTAAGCCACTGTTTAAGAAGGGAGATAATTAAATAGCATCAAATTTCCATCCAATTTCACTTTTGCGAGCATTTTCAAAAATTTTAGGAAAAGTAATGTACAATCAGCTTTGTAACCATCTTATCTCAAATAACAAGCTGTCAAAGTCACAGTTCGGATTTCTAAAGGGTTCTGATATTGAGAAGGCTATCTACACTTGCAGTGAAAATGTGCTCAAGTCATTAGACAAAAAATTGAAGGCAACTGGTATATTTTGTGATCTGTCAAAGGCATTTGACTTTGTAAATCACAGTATCCTTTTAAGTAAATTGGAATATTATAGTGTAACAAGAAATGCTGCAAAATGGTTCAAATCTTATATCTCTGGCAGGAAACAAAGGGTGTTATTAGGAAAGAGACATGTATCAAGCTATCAGGCATCATCCAACTGGGAACTAATTACATTTGGGGTCCCACAAGGTTCTGTTTTAGGGCCCTTATTTTTTATTGTGTATATCAATGACCTTTCATCAGTAACATTACCAGAAGCCAAGTCGTTTTTGTTTGCCTCCTTTTGTGTAAAATCTATTTACGGTCTTGTATAATAACTAAAGTGAGTAATCCCATGCACAATTAAGTATTAAAATATGCATTCATTTGTGAACTATCAAATGACGAGATATGCATCCTTGTATAATACGAACTTATGCTCTGTCTCTAATGACTGCATTGCCAACAGGATGTTAAACTCAAAACTTCTTTCCTTCAAATTCTTCACTATACTCATAACTGTAATTGTTATTATCTTTTACACTATCATTATTACTTTCCAAAACTTTTCATCAAAATTACAGTCTATTCTCCAAGTATTTCCTCCATTATCTGGTCTCCTATTATCTTTTAATCTGTTACTCCCTTCCCATGATCAAATTGTCTGTTTCTATTTCTGTCCCTTTCATTTCAGTTAAAATCCCTTCAACCACCCCCCCCCCCCCCCCCCCACCTCTCCCCCAGATTCTCTCCCATAATTACTACCACTTCTTCTTCTTTAATTTCCCTCATTGTGGTTTTGATTCCACCTTACATACAGATACTAATATTCTCAGATTTTTTTCACATTTCTTTGTTGCTACCTCTTACCTCTCTATAGTTTGGCCCATTTAAAAATCACTTTTTATTCTTGCCCACCTGACTCAGACCAAAATTTTCTAAAATTCACAGCAAGTTCTGAACATGCATTTTGATTTGCTTATAATAGTGCTTCCCCATTCAAAAACTTGCTTGCAAACTTATTCTCAAATGTTTCAATAGTTCCAGGAATTTTTGCCTACATGCTCATAAATTAAGGATAATTGTAGAATGTGGTGCCACACAATGTGGCACTAGACAAAACTGGCGCTAGTAGCATAGGCACATAGGGAACACACATGACGCAGATCTGTAAGTTCATAGTATTCGTGATAAGTTGAGAAAACTGTCCCGAAACACATGTGCTACAAAATGCCACTATTTCCTGCACATGAACCCCGACATCAGTATGGGATATGATCACCATGCACGCAGGCCACCCAATGGCTTGGCATACTCTGGATCAGGTGGTCGAGCAGCTGCTGGGGTATTATCTCCCATTCTTGTACCAGTGCCCGTCAGAGCTCCTGAAGTGTCCTAGGGGTTTGAAGATGTGCAGCGATACATCGACTGAGAGCATCCCAGATGTGCTGTATGGGGTTTAGGTCTGAAGAACAGGCAGGCTACTCCATTTGCCTGATATCTTCTGTTTCAAGATACTCCTCCACGGTGGCAGCTCGGTGGGGGCAGTGCGTTATCATCCATTAGGAGGAAGGTGGGATCCACTGCAACCTTGAAAAGGTGGACATACTGGTGCAAAATGACGTTCTGATACACCTGACCTGTTACAGTTCCTCTGTCAAAGACATGCAGGGGTGTACATGCACCAATCATAATTCCACCCCACACCATCAAACCACGACCTCCATACATATCCCTTTCAAGGACATTAAGGGGTTGGTATCTGGTTCCTGGCTCATGCCAGATGAAAACCCGGCGAGAATCGCTGTTCAGACTATACCTGGACTCGTCCGTGAACATAACCTGGGCCGACTGTTCCAATGACCATGTACAGTGTTCTTGACACCAGGCTTTACGGGCTGACCAGGGGTCAGTGGAATGCACTTTGCAGGTCTCCGGGCGAATAAACCATGTCTGTTCAGTCATCTGCAGATTGTGTGTCCAGAGGGAGCTGTTCCAATGGCTGTGGTAAGGTCCTGAGCAAGGCTACCTGCTACTCTGTAGCCATTTGCGGGCATTGATGTTGAGATATCGGTCTTCTTGTGGTGTTGTACACTGTGGACGTCCCGTAATGTAGCGCCTGGACACGTTCCCAGTCTGTTGGAATCGTTGCCGTAATTGTGAGATAACATGTTGTGACATACGTCGGGCCCGTGCTACGACCTGCTGTGTTTGATCAGCCTCCAGTTGCTGTGGTATTCTACCCCTCATAACGTCATCAATATGTGTTCTTTGAGTCATTTTCAACACACAGTCACCATTAGCATGTCTGAAAACTTCTTCACACTTACTCGTTGCACCGTACTCTGACATGCACCAACACGCTTCTGCGTATGTGGACTGCTGCCAGTGCCACTGTGTGATGACCGCAGGTAAAATGCAACGCATGGTCATACCCCGAGGTGATTTAAACCCGCAAACCGCCTACCACAGCATTGTTTCACCACGTATCAACATTATCCTTAGTTATGAGCATGAGTGTAGTTGTTAATGAAATTTTTTGTTGCTCAAAATTCTTGTAATTCTGCAAGTTCCTGTGCATATTATTGATTACATTCCCTTCCAATGCTGATAAATTAATTTTACATTAATCTACCTTATACACAAGTTTCTTTTGTGCTTCAATCACCTTTGTTTTAATTGCAGAAATTTTGTCATTCGTAATCAGTTTTGGCCAACTAAACCTTCTTTTCTAAGCTTGTTTTACATCAGTAATTCCTACATTTTCAAAACTGTTTTTTACTGCGACCATCTGAGCATTTAACTATTTTTCTCCTGATTCGACACTAAGAATTAACTCATTGATTTCTGTGATGTGAACATTGTTATTCTGAAGCTCAGTTTTTAGTACATTATTTGAACTTGATAGTTCAACATTTGTTTTGACTACCTGATAACTCAGTTCATTTTTTATTGTGTTGTTTGTCTTCACAAACTACTCAGTTCATTTGTATTCTCAGTTAAAGTACTCTGATAACTTTTTAGTTGAATTCTTAACTTTTTCAGCTACTTCACCAACTGTTTGGAGATAGAATTTCCATGTGAAAATTAAGTCTGAGTACTTTGGAACAAATCTTAATCCCTACCTCAATTCTTTCCAAGTCTACTTCACTATTGGTATCTATGTTTATAATTTTCACACACCTTTAATTTTTACCACCAAAATAATGAAAAGTCACAGGCAATGTTTTCCCAGAAGTTTCCTCTTCAGTAAACAGCTGGTTTAGAGGATAGGAATCCGAAGATGCCGTGACAAAGAACCTGTGGTAGTATGCAGTCTTGATTAAAAATTGTTATGCCCCAGAATAGTGTCCCTGTTGGACACTAAAAATTAGTCAGAGTTCTACTGTGGCAGCTCCCAGAAGCCGAACCACCTGTTTCAATGACCAGTAGACTGCCAGTTAGGGAGAAATGCTGAGCAAGTTGTGGCAAACACGGAAGCTATCGCACACGGGGAACGACCGAGGGCCAAAGTCCACAAGCGAAGCATAATGACATCATGGAAGCTGAGAGAGGTAGATACTTTCATACTAGTGACAAAGCAGGGTGTCATAAGGCAGGATAGGTACAACATAACAAAAAGTATTTAGGTGGTGAGACAGCAGAAAACAGCCTCTGAAAGGTGAAGTTGCAGAAGTCTACAGTCAATAAGAGAGCAGACAGGGGGAAAAACAGGACACACAGTTTCATCGCTACCTCCACTGTCGCAAAGCACTTGGAAAGTGTGAACATAAATACCCCACCCTTCTGATTGCTGAGTGGCAGTTGTCAATTGCCCTGTGCATAGTCTCAGCTCTTGTGTCAATTGCAGCTATCCAGTAAAAGAGGAGGCTATTGAGGTCAACCCTCAGGATGCCTAGCTGTTTTTGATCCTCTATGGGGCCACACGTCCGGCTGGAAGGACAAATTCAGAGGCTGCACCTGTGGGGCATGGAGGTCACCAGGTCTGCTGGAAGATGTCCATCATCTGCCTTCGGGAGGGGGGGGGGGGGGGGGGGGGAGGAGAACACTGCAACTGCAGATGTTCATCCCGTTCCTGTTGCAGACACCATGCTGCTGGATCTTGTCCCGTAAATGGGGACTGAGAGCCATTTCTTGCAAGGGAGTACTTCAGGTGGACCTGGGGCCTGATTCCTGAGTGCAAATCTTCAATATCAGCAAGTGCTTTTTGGTGATTGAGATGACGAGCTGGAAACCACCAGAATCTGGGGGTTGATGGCTGCCTCGTGACGTACTTAACAGCCACCACCTAATGCTTTGCTGCACTGGCAATACTGTGAGTCGAGTACATGTCTGCCTTCTGCTGGCCTGGCTGAGGTGCGGCACTTTGGAAGACAGTCCTGTATTACTGCCTAATAAATATATTATTGCCAGTGATGTCTTCTTGGCACTCTTGAGTGTAACTATGTCCCCAACACAGCCTCCCACATGGGTCTCTCCTGACGAATTTAGGAGTCTGGGACTGGACTCCTATAAAATGCCTGTAGTTCCTCTGCATGCATTAGATGGCTGCAGAAAGTCCACAATACCCACACTGTGACTGTCAGTTGGCTGGATCTGCTGATGAGAGATGATGTACCCAAGTTTTCAATGGAGGCCTGGAAGAACTCTGACTTCTGTATGTTGCAGTTAAGACTTGCATCCCACAGTAGTAGCATCGGAAATGACATTGTTGTGGAGGTAATTTATACAACATGGAGTCTGTTGAGTAAGCTGTTCCAAGTAATGTTGAAAAACAGCATGTGCACTTGCCATGTTAAAAACCAAGCATTTGTGTTAGCAGAGGCCAACCCACAAGTTCAAGACAAAAAGTTGGTGTCAGTTGTCAAGTTGTAGCTGGAGATAGGTTTCCAACTAAGGGCATCCATATCTCCAGTGAGGTGAGCCATGGCCTCCCATAGCTTTCAAAAGGAAAAAGTACAATGTAGTCAGGTGTTTTCTTTCAAGAAAATGATTTTAAAAGTCAGTATTACACAAGTTTTTAATAAATCAGAAAGGGAACTTATTTCTGGTTACTTAAAAGTTGCCATTCGTCTTCCAAAATATTAAAAATACTCCATAGCCCCAGGGTTAGCCTGCTCCCTGCTTCAAACAAATTGAGTTTAGGTGCGGAATGGGTTACATATCAACTACAGACGGGGTATTCACTGTCATCTTGAAGTCACCCTCAAAGACAGAATTTGCCCATTGGTTTCTTCATAATCACATCATAATCACTGGAGATGTAGTCCATTGACTGGATGAAATGGGTTCTACCATGCCAAGGACTGTCGATCTGTCTTATTCTTGCTTAACTTAACTGTAAAGTGTAAATGGAACAGGTTGATCATGGAAAAAACGGGGCACAGTTTAGGCTTTACTTTCAATGCGTCTGATGTAGTCCATGGTGTTGCCTAAGCCTGGAAAAATAACAGGGACAAATGGTCTTCAGCCAACAAGATTTTTTGTAAAGGCACTGTCTACAACCAAAGATGCCACTGGTGCTTTGTATGTTATTACAGCAGTAAACTGGTTGTAGCAAACAAGATTGTGCAGAGTAGCCGACAGTGGTGGTGAACAAAAGGTGCAAGTAAATATTGGAATTCAGTAATGAGGTTGTTGCATATGTATCCATCTGAAGGTACATGGGAGTCCCATTAAGACACACATCCATCAAAAGTTGGTTTGAGACAGTAACAATGTCATCACACACAGAATTAACAAATTTAATGTCCATAGGTTGAGATGCGATTGGCAATGACAAAGTGGACTGAGTTAGGCAGACAGTTGCAATATGACCTTTCTTATGATAAAGATAACTTATTATCCAATACTGTGGACAAGCCAGGCAGTCATGTTTAACAAAACAAGGAGGGCAGGTATTTCTGGAAAATTTTCCACTGTGGCCATATTTGTGGAAACAGGGTGGCCTAGTCTGCTGTACCGTAAAGACTTCTGCTTCTGAGTATGTGCTAGAACGTGACTGTCAGTTGATGTCTGAATTGTGCACGTGTATGTTTGCACGCGAAACTTGAAAATCTTGAGTACTTCTGCTAAAGATAGATCCTCGAATTGCAGTGCTCGCCAATGATCTTCCTTATTGAGGGCTGCCCATATAATGACGTCTCACATCATAGTATCTGCATAAGATTCCAGAGATTTAACAATAACAAAATGCCACTTCTGACTTAACCGGTGCAGTCCCACCACCCAGGTACAACTGGATTGGTGAGATTGCTTTCTGCACTAATGAAACTCCATTCTCATGGAAATCACATGCATATTGTTGCAGTAACAACAATTGAGCAAACAGCACATTTCATCAAAAGATAAAGGTGCAGAATCCTGAAGGAGAGCTAAGGTCCCTAGGAAGCGATGCATTTGTGGGAAAATCTACAGCAGGGAAAGAGCTTTAATAGAGCCAGAATCTCTCATCGTGAAGACTGCAGAGTGTTTTTCATGAGAGTCCATTTTCAGCAGCGGTGACATCATTGGCAGGGAATGGCAAAGGGTAGGCCAGTAAGGCCTGAGGCTTATTATTATAGGCCCATGAACACCTTGCCCAGCATGACAGCATGCTCCCACAAAATTCAGAACATCAGTAAACAGGCAATCACATAATGTATAAACCACCACACCCCCACATACTTAGCTAGGTTGGTTCCACAAAAACAATGCAAGATCTATGAGCAGCATGTAATGATCAGTCTCACACAACATTGCAAAATACGGAAGAGTGTTCTCAGCTCTGGGATTAAATAGCCAAATCATGGTTATCTCCACATGGTGGCAGAGGGCAGTGGCTGCGCATGCTACATAAGAGGTGCAGCTGTCTGTAGTGTATGAGGGTGCTGTCTCCTTAGCTTTGCTGGCATTGACAGATCCTAAGACAAGTTACCTTCCAGCACCTCACGTACTTGTGACTTCTGACAGATGGCAATTGCTGTGGTAACAGTGTGTTACCACATAGGGTGTAATTCCTTCTTTTAGACAAACTGGTTGGAGTAGGAGATAATTTTATGGTGGGCTGCATCAAAGCAGTCAGAAGACTGATAACAAAAAAAACTTTATTAAAAGTGTGGTCACCAAAATATTAGCACACTGTAATATAAAAGTATGAAGAGCAGATCTTATTTAATGAGTATTATGAAAAACATTGTAAAAATGTAACACCGCATTATTTAAAACTATTAGTGAACTAATACCAGCCTAAGTAATTTTATAATAACATGAAAACAGAATCAAAAATTCTTCTTTAGCGCATGATGTATTCTCATTATAAGCCCATGACACGAATATTTTTTATATTCTTGGATTCATTTAAAAAAATACATTTCCTGTTGTAGTGAAGAAGAAGCAATACAGAATAAAACATAATAGATAACATAGATTAAGGTCTCATCTAGGTGAAGCATAACATGAAAAGGAAAGTTGCTACTCTCCACATAGCGGAGATCCTGACTCTCAGATAGGCACAAATAAAGCTTTTGGCCAGTAAGGCATTCATCAGAAACAGACCACACACACACACACACACACACACACACCTGCAGTCTCAGGCAACTGTAGCCACACTGCTAGCAGCAGCACCAATGCATGATGGGAATGGTGACTTGGTGAGTGTAATGAGGAGGCTGGGATGGGGAGGGAGAGGGATAGTAGTGTAGGGGGTGGTGCACAGTGAAGTGCTGCTGGGGAACACACAGGGATGAAGTGGAGAGAGGGTAGGGCAACTATGTGCAGTTGGGAGGTTACATGGAGGGCAGGGGAGAGGTGGGGGAGGGAGGGAGGGTTGGTGGAAAAGGAGAGAAGTAAAAGGACTGGGTGCGATGGTGGAATCAGGGCTGTGTAGGGCTGGAATGGGAACAGGGAAGGGGCTGGATAGATGAGGACAATGACTAATGAAGGTTGAGGCCAGGAGGGTACAGGAATGTAGGATATATTGCAGTCAAAATTCCCACTTGCGCAATTCACAAAAGCTGGTGTTGGTAGGAAGGATCCATATGGTACAGGCTGTGAAGCAGTCATTGAAATGAAGGATGTCATGTTTGGCAGCATGCTCAGCAATAGCAGACAACTTGTTGGTTGTCATGCCCACATAGAATGCAGCACAGTGTTTGCATCTTAGTTTGTAGATCACATGACTGGTTTCATAAGTAGCCCTCCTTTGATGGGATAGGTGATATTTGTGACCGGACTCGAGTAGGTGGTGTTGGGAGCATGTATGGGACAGATCTTGCATCTAGGTCCATTACAGGGATATGAGCCATGAGGTAAGTGTTTGAGAGCAGGGATTGTGTTGTGGGAGTGTTGGGAAGGATAGTGGGCAGGACATTTATTTTCATGGCACGATGAGAGATAGTCAAAACCACAGTGGAAAATGTAATTAAGTTGCTCCAGTCCTGGGTAGTACAGAGTTACGATGGGAATTCCTTGCTCCTCTGTGGCGACAGTGGGACTTTGGCAGGTGTTGGAGACTGGAAAGATAAGGTACAGGAGATTTGTTTTTGTACAAGGTTGGGAGGATAATCACGGTCTGCGAAGGCTTCAGTGAGGCCCTTGGCATATTTTGAGAGCATCCACTCGTCATTGCAGGTATGACAACCATGGATGACTAGGCTGTATGGAACGGGGTGGCAGCTGTCGAAGTGGGGGCATTGCTGGTGGTTAGTAGGTCTGATATGGACAGAGGTACTGATGTAACCATGTTTGAGGTGGAGGTCAACATCTGTGAAGGTGGCTTGCTGGGTTGAATAGGACCAGGTGAAGTAAATGTTAGAGAAGTTGTTGATGTTCTGGAGGAATGTGGGTAAGGCATCCTCACCCTTGATTCAGCTCGCAAAGATGTCATGAGTGAATGTGAACCAGGTGGGGGGTTAGGATTCTGGCTATTTAGGAAGGACTCCTCTAGAAGGCCCATGAATAGGTTGGCATAGGACATTACCATGCATGTGCCCAATGCCGTTCCTTGGATTTGTTTGTAGGTAATGCCTTCAAAGGAGAAGTAATAATAATTAAAAGAACCTCCCTCTTCCAATTCGGGAATAAATTCCATTTATGAGTACTTATTACCTATAAATAGTGACAATGCTTCGATATCTGTATTATTACTCTCTGTCAGGAATAGAAAACCATTCATGTAACATTTGTAATACATCTTTTTCTTTAACACATGGATATTTCTAAAATATCTACATTCCAAACCATCTACAGAAAAATCAGCCATCTTTCCAGAAGAAAGTTCCGTATACGCAAGCCAGGCCTCTCTCTATACGTGACTGAAATCTCACATGTGCACATGGTAAGAAAGAGGTGTTCACCTACACATTTGGCTGTACTTACATGTGGGACTAGCACAGACACTTGATGACTAAAAACAAGCTGCACAGGTGTAAAAGCAGCTTAAGGTAACAAAAATCTCTAGCATGTATATTTAAATCTATTATTTACTGTAGTTTTAAGTGAGGAGTGGGGGTAATGTGACAAATTTATTGCCCCTAGCACTCAGTGACTTTTATTGTTGAGGCAGAAAGTCATGAGAAATATGCATCAGCGGGATGCCAGTTTGAGTTACCTAGAACATCAGTTGCTCTGTAGCTCATAACGCAGATATGCATCTTTCAACACCCCTAGATCATGTGTTACCTAACTAATATGCAAAGCTAAATGAAATAAGAGGGGAAAAAACTGAGATGCTGAAGATTTAGAGTGACAAGGAACAGTAGAATGAGTGACAAGTAGAAGAAAAGAAGAGGAATAGATTATCAGTTATTCAAGCATGTTGAACAACTGCTATCATTCTATTTCTTAAAATTGAGTATCACAATTCAAGAGGTCATAATAATGAAAAATCTGTAAAACATCGTTTATGAGGTGTAGTAGTAATTTCGACACCACACTCATCAAATTACATATAGACTAATGAAACTGATCTAAGTTTTCTGTGTTTTTTGTTAAATTCCTTGGTCATACATTGGAGATTACTTCACCTAGACCTTGGTGTAGACATTTATCTGTGTTAATATTGGCATTATAAAATAGAGAAAAGGCAACCACTCACCTATAGCTGACTGACATGTGTCACATAGAAACAACCAGTGGAAAACTATTTAATACTAGCTTTCCTCTTTTTTTATTGGAAATGCACATTCATATACACAACTACAGAGCCCAGGGTCCTGTTGTGTATTTCTATGTGCCACATATCAGTCAAATATGTGAGCAGTTGCCTTTCCTTTATTCTGTGTATTATTCCATCTGAGAATTTCTGCTGTTGTTTGACACTGATGTTAAGTAAAATTTCTCCCCTCCCCCTCCGGGCCTCCTCTAAGAACAGAGAGCATTGTACGAGAATGAAAATGATTTTTTCATAATTTCACAAATTAGCATTACACCTATGAATACTGACTATATTAAGCTTCGATATTTTCTATAATTTATAAATTATAGTGGAAATTAAAAATAAAATGAACCTCTAATTTCCAGGAATTTGTGACAGGCATTCAAATTTGTGCATTACTCTGGTCAGATGCTAAGTAATTAAATGTAACACTTTTGATTTGTTTTCAGGATACAGAATTACCTTGGTGCATTATTTGTAATGAAGATGCAACAAAGAGATGTCATGGCTGTAATGGTGATCTCTACTGTGATAGATGTTATGCAGAAGGCCATGATGTCTGGGACATGAAAGAGCACAAGACAAGTCCATTTAAGTGATCCATATGTGTTACATATTACACTGCTACAATCTGATTTTTTGTTGCAGATACTATGTATGCACCCATGTCATTTGCTTAAAAGAAGTAATTAGCTTTTCCAATTGATATGAATGAAAAGTTAGTCACTAACATTATATGAGCCTTATGGATAATAGCATGTTATATTATGTATGCTGTGCCTTAAGTAATTTTTGAGTCCTGTTGTTGTCAAATGTTACCAGATGATTGAACCACTCTGCTGACCAATTTAAAAAATGAAAGCATTTGTTAATTATTTTCTAGGAAAACTTATTATTCATGTTTTCCTCTCACTCAAAACCTGGAAAATACAAGCAAGTTTGGTAAACATCAAAAGCTCGGGAACATTCACGTGATTTTTGCATGAGGCTCTCCATATGAAATTAATGATACCAAACTAAAAGAAATTTTAAGAATATATGGGGAGGAGGACTGAATGAGATGGTGTAATGAAATAACAAATGAAGAAATATTTTTAAAGGTATGTGTATGTAACATGGGGTTGGAAAGGAGTACAGGTCACTCAGATACCAGGATGAGAAGGGGCCACCTATGAGGATTACAGGATGCAAAAGTGAAGGGTGAAGCATTGGAGAATGCAGGAGGTCAAGAAACGACATAAGATGACTCATAGTTTACATACGTACTGGCTTTGATCTCCTTCTCTGTCTGACATCTTCCCTCATCCAAACAGACGGTGTGTCCCTGTCAACTAGGGGTCTGAGTGACCTTCCTTTCCTTTCTAATGTTCCACAACCTATCCCTCTTTTCTCCCTGAGGGAGGAAGTATTCTCTCTGCATTCTAGGATAGTTTTCTGAGCACTTACATTTGTGTGTTGACAATACGTAGAATGTTGCTGTTGCCTGTGGGCCTGACAATCAAAAGGAAGAGAATTAGGATGCCTGCATGGATTGCTCAGCCCTAATACCAAAAATGGGAAGCTCTGACATAGACATTACTTTGTGCGCAATTTACGTCGTAAGGAGTTTTAATGGATGGTGAGGTAGTTCTACAGCAGGGACCGGAACCTGGACTGGTTCAGTAGGCCCCTGCCATCAGTCTGATGCATGTGTGATGGACTGTGTCTAATCTCTTTAAATAGAGTGGTGTAGTTGAGGTGTAGTATAGTCACATGGTCACACAAGATTATGTAGATCATAGTGATTTGGCAGCAAGGTACTCTTCTGAACAAATACGAAGCTCAAGAATTTCAATGAAATTTTAAAGTTCTGGTAAGTAAAAGAATGACATGAATTATTAAAATATACACAAACCATCTTTTTTGTAGAGAATTTAAAATCAGTTGTATTAGCCCTATCCTGCAGTCACTGGAGGGCCAACTATATTTGACAAGTTGTGGTTGTGAGACTGGAGGAAGAAAAGACTACAGAAAAAGTCACCCAAAGATAACATGACTGGACTCTGTATTGTGGAAGAGAAAATATTTATTGCTTTAATAAATAGGGCATTACTTAGTACTCTGTAGAAGGAAGGATTACAACAATATGGGGAGACGCCCACAAGATCCCCATTCATGTAGTTGACAGACAATGTTATGTCTTCTGATGCACCATCTAATTTACAGCAAAACATTCACCTGTAACAGTGCAATTAATTAATGGAAATTACATTAGGTAGAGTATGTAGGAGTTGTTGGAGAGTTTCATACAGTGTATGGACTTTGTTTAAATGTGTCTTGGAAAGCCGTTACTAGCCAATAAAATATGTATGCTAATTTCGAGGAACAATGTGGAAAACAGGATGAATGGCAAACATAGGTTACAAAGTGTTTTAGGTGAGATACATACAAAAATGTCATATGTGCAAATAACTGAGTGGGTTAAACTGAAAAGGAAAGATGTGAATGAAGCACAACTTTAACAAGCTCTGGACGTTAACTCACAAATTGATAGCAATGAGGAAGCAGAAGCCACTCACAACAAAGACACTGAAATTATGTTTTAGGGTAGGAGCTGTATTAGAAACAATGTTAGATAAAGAGCTAGTTTTAAAAGATTTTGTTGTATTACACTATAATGTGAATTCACTCACGAATAAAATTATCTTGTTGGAAGTGCTACACAAATTGCAAACGAAGGAAAGCCCAGTGTTGAACAACAGTATCATGTAATTACTGTACAGCATTCTATGTGAGCATGCCAAATAACCAACTGTTGAGTCACACGAATGGTCACTGTTAAACTGTCAATTCGCAAACTTGACAATCCAGTTGGCGAACAGCTGAACACCACAACCCAAATGACTTCAACAGCTGCTTCAGTTAGTGAGCCATTTGGAAGTTCTGTTCCAGCACTAGTTTCCGTCAGCTATGCAGGTGGGAATTTTCTCTTTTGCGTATCTATGCTTTTGCAGTCTCCCTGGTTAAAATGCTGGTAATCTGTTTGCCACTGCCTCACCTTACCTTTTCCCATTCCTCAGTCACGCCTCTTCTTCCTCATTCTGATCAAGTACTGGCTTCTCCACCACTCCCCTCCAGGCAAGCATTCTCTCCCTCTCACTTCCTTTTGCCCCCCCCCCCCCCCTTCCACCATTTCCCACGCCTCTCCCTTCCTGTCTTACCTTCCTTTCCCCCTCATCTCCACCTTCCTCTCCTTTGCTCTTACATGCCCTATCCCCTGAGCTTCTTTCATTTTGTTATGCAGCTTTGAGTCATCTGTGAAAAGACCTGTCTCACGCTATCCTAATATTACTACATCCTTGTCTCGTGCACACTTCCCTTACCCCTCCCCATGTACATCTGCCGAGGAAACTGCTATTGATAATCAATAGCCAGTCTCGCTGTAGTAGAAGCAGAACTCTCACAGATTGACAAAGAACTCCCACACCCATGATGCCTGTCTCTGGGCGCTAAGACCTGAATGCGACTACATCTGATGTGACCAGTAATCTTCTAGGGAGGGAGGAGCATGCACTACGGAGGGGTGGGAGAAGATGCTTCTGTTTCCTGTAAGAGTGTTCAGGGATGTCGTGGGGACAGGACAGGGCAGCTAGTTGCATTAACTAGAGGCTGTGCTTTGGGGAGGGAGGGGGTAGGAGGAAAGAACTTGTACATGCATTGGTGGGGCAGAAGGTACATCTGTACTGTAGTGCGAGTAGGGAACAGAATATGCAGGTGGAGGACAGGGACTAGTGAAGGTTGAGGCCAGGTGGGTTATGGGAACAAAGGATATGTTGTAAGTAGGCCCACCTGCACAATTCTGAATAGTGTAGCAACATACCAGAAAATGCTGCAAAATGGTTCAAATTGTATCTGTCTGACAGGAAATAAGCGGTATAAATATGAAAGAGTAATGTATAAAGCTATTAGGCATCATCCAACTGGGAACAAACCTCTTGTGCCCCACATGGTTATACACTATGTGATCAACAGCATCCAGACACCCCCAAAAACATACGTTTTTCATAGTAGGTGCATGGTGCTGCCACCCTCTGCCAGGAACTCCATAGCAGTGACCTCAGTAGTCAGTAGACATTGCGTCAGAGTGGAATGAGGCTGTGAGAGAGCGGAATGGGGCACTCCATGGAGCTCATGGACTTCGAACGTGGTCAGATGATCGGGAGTCACATGGAAATATCCCTAGGTCCTCTGTTTCTGATGTGATAGGGAAGTGGAAATGTGAAGGGACACATACAGCACAAAAGCATACAGACCATCCTCTTCTGTTGACTAACAGAGACCGCCGACAGTTGAAGAGGTTCGTAATGTGCAATAGGCAGACATCTATCCAGACCACCACACAGGAATTCCAAACTGCATCAGGATCCATTGCAAGTACTATGACAGTTAGGCGGGAGATGAGAACACTGGGAGTTCATGGTCGAGCAGCTGCTCATAAGCCACACATCATGCCGGTAAATGCCAAATGATGTCTCGCTTGGTGTACGTACACACTGCATGATTGAACAGAGGAAAAATGTTGTGTGGAGTGATGAATCATGGTATGTAATGTGGCGATCTGAAGGCAAGGTGCTGGTATGGCGAATGCCCGGTAAATGTCATCAGCTGGTGTGTGTAGCACCAACAGTAAAATTCGGAGGCAGTGGTGTTACGGTGTGGTCGTTTTTTTTCACAGAGGGGGCTTGCACCCCTTGTTGTTTTGCTTGGCACTATCACAGCACAGGCCTACATTGATGTATTAAGCACCTTCTTGCTTCCCACTGTTGAAGAGCAATTTGGGGACGGCAGTTGCATCTTTCAACAAGATCGAGCACCTGTTTGTAATGCACAGCCTGTGGCGGAGTGGTTACACGACAATAACATCCCTGTAAATGGACTGGCCTGCACAGTGACCTGACCTGAATCCTATAGAACATCTTTGGGATGTTTTGGAATGCCGACTTCGTGCCAGGGCTCACCAACCAATCTCAATACCTCTCCTCAGTGCAGCACTCTGTGAAGAATGAGCTCCCATTCCCCAAGAAACCTTCCAGCACCTGATTGAACATATGCCTGCGAGTGGAAGCTGTCATCAAGGCTAAGGGTGGGCTAACACCATACTGAATTCCAGCATTACCGATGAAGGGCACGACAAACTTCTAATTCATTTTCAGCCAGGTGTCCAGATGCTTTTGATCACATAGTGTATCTTAGGGCCCTTACTATTTCTTGTTTGTATTAATGACCTTTCATTAGTACCATTTCCAGATGCCAAGTTTGTTTTGTTCACAGGCAAAATGAACATTGCAGTGAAAAGCAAATCAAGCTTAGCTTTACAAAGCATGGTTAATAAAATTTTTGTGGACATTAATGACTAAGACTTGGCTTGGAACTATTTAATAAAGTTCCAAATCTCTCTTCCAAACTAACAGCTCAGTTCTTGGAATCAAAACTAGAAAAAAAAAAAAAAATAAATAAATAATAATTTTCACAAATAATTAGAACCAAGTATATTTTATTAATAATATAAAGTAATGTGAATATTACATGAAAGCTGACTTCTGCATATATTCAGTACAGTAACACAATCAAAACAAAGAACTGTAGTAAACTCATTATCTCTTTGATACTGTCTGGTTACACCAGGCTATGAATCGTCATGTGCATGTCAGTCTATTGTACATATACATATGAAAATTTGCTAAAGATTTTTTGACTTCTTCCACACTCATGAGGAACTTTCACTTGGGATCTGTGGAAGGCACAAACATTAGCAAAATCCTTTTCTTTGTAAAAAATTTATTGTGCATTCTTATCTTTTGACTTTTTCTACTTTCTTCAGAATCTTCTCACTATGAGACCATTCAGGGAAAAATACATCTAATACAATCTAATGTTGGCTTGTTGGAAATCTGTATGAATATTTAGTTATCTATCTATAGCTTTCAGTTAGTGATTCAGCACTAGCTTCGCAGGCCGATGGAAGCAGAGTCAACAGAGTACCACATCAAGTTGCCTGAAAATTAAAGACCGTATGCAAAGCAGTTTCAAGTGCAAAATGTCATATTTCATAAGTTGCCAAGATTAACTTAACGTTTTAGTCAGCAGATAAAATTTTCGATACAAAATTTCTGTGAATTTGACAAAGTGTGGGAAGGGGGAAAATTGTTTTGACACAACAAGTCTAACTATTTGATTGAAAGCAGCTGTCTGGATCTAAGATCTAGAGGAGGTGGCGCATGATCATTCATTCCAACGCTTTCCTATATGTTTGATGAGGGCAATCCCCATAATACCTATTTGAGAATGAAAAATCTTCTCGAGTTATCTCCCATGTAGTCGTCAGGAGTAAAACCACTAACTGCTCGGGTTGGCACAGTTTTCCGCTTATATAGCCATGATTGCGGCCTCTGTCACCAATCAGAGAGGGCTGAAGCAATGTGTGTGCAAAGGCATGTTGGGTAGCTCCTGCCCACCATGGGACTGAGTGACATCAGGTTGCACAATGGGTTGGTGCCACACTTGAAACGCTGCTCCCATCTCCCTACATGCTTCAAGCATCCATTGTTGCTTCCTTTCGAAGTCAGAAATCCGCCCCCATGCCGTATTGTGTGTGTGGAAGGGATAGGGGGATAGGGCATGGGGGCGGGCTTTGGATGTCGGAAGGAAATAACAATGGATGTTTGGCACTTGTAGTGAGGTGGGAGCAGCAGTTTAAAGTGTGGCACCAGCCTCTTGCGCCACCTGATGTCACTCAGTCCTGTGGTGGGCAGGAGCAGCCCAACAAACCTTTCGCGCATGCATTGTTTTGCCCCCTCTGATTGGTGCCAGAGGCTACAATTGTTGTTATATAAATGGAAAACTGTACCAGCACCGGCAGTCAGTTGTTTTACTCCTGATGACAATGGACAGCCATCAAAAGCTTGAAAATTTTATTTGAACTGACATGGCTTTTTATTCAGACATGCTGCTGCGAGAAACTCCGAGGACACATACATGACGATGCTCAGTCTGTAATGTCCCACCAGTTAGTAAGTAGTTAAAAATGATTTAAATACCTGAGAATATCTTGCCTTCAGTGTCACTCGATGACCACATACACGAGCTAAAATATGCTTGTTCAATAAATAAAGGATACCATAATGGATTTCACTACAGTGATGTTGGCAACAACTTAAGTAAAGTAAGTACATAGATTTATTCACTTCAAAAGCTGTATCTTATAAGCTCATGGTCAGTCTTCAGTGTAATAAACCTCGTTGTTACTACTACAGCTGACCGATGGTAGCACATACTACACTGGCGATTTTAAATAGTACAGATGTAGTAATTCATTAGAAATGGATGTGTGAGGTCCATTGCATTGTGGAACACTAATACTCAACAAATTACGAATGTAAAGTCACATATCATTCTGCCTTTTGCGATATTAAATCAAACTGTTTAACACTCAGAAATAATCCATCACTGCACTATTCTAATATGCTGTTTTAGACAATGTCCAACACACGAGTTGTTCTATTGTAAATCTAGACCTGAATCATGCACCAAGAACATCTCAACTGTATGCACAAATCTGTCCTCTAGTGGGTCCAACATTCATCTGTCCTAACAATACTCGAGGCCGAATATTTATACACTTCCTACAATATATGACTTTTTCCTATTGTCAAAAAAGTAATTGAATTTAATTGTAGCTGGAGATATAAGAGAATTGATCTAGTAATACATAATGCAGGGGTGGTAACCATAAGCCTGGAATGTTACAAGTCCTCCCTAGGTTTCATGAGAAGGATTAAAAGCTTACTTCCAAGCATTGGGCAAGTGTCCTAGCAACCAGATAAAAGTAAAATGGGTAGGGAGGACTTCTTTACTTTACCGTGTGAGGTGCCACAACATGCTGCAACGTATTCTATTACTCAGGTGATGTATGTTGAGACAGAGTGTGTACAAACTCCAGTTCTGACATGGTGAAATGGCAGCTGTATATTTTATCATTAGTGGAAATTTAAAAAAAACAACAGATGTCTCTCAGTGATCACACCGTGATGCCTGGAAGCTGGATTATAACTGACAGTGGCAGTAACTCTGACAAAGTGTTCTACCATTGTTTGTACTCTGTCTTGCAGGTGAGGCAGGAGACTTTTATTTCACATTACAGCAGCAGCTGGGAACCTCCCATCTCAACCCTCCTGGTGGTCTTGCTCGCATATATGCACTCTAAATGGACCGTGTTTATAGTGTTCAAGAACTGCTACTACAATCACTTCTTGCTTTTTCTAATAACTCAAACGTTTTGCCCTCATTATCCAACAGGTTGTGTGTTGGGTCTTGCCCACTTGTCTCATACAGAGGGTGCCTAAGGGACGCTGTGTTCTCAGAATCCTATACAATAATTCAAGCAAATAACATTAGTAGTTTTATTTCTATAAAGCAGATTTGACAATAATTAACTTGAATGTACAAAATGTTGTCACAAATAATGGGTGACATGCAATATAATTCAGAGTCCTTGGTTATATGCAATGGTCCTGCAAGTTGACACACAGTTCATGATCACTACTAACAGATATTGTAGCACTCTGCAAGGCCATGCTAATACTCCACTAATGTCTGGCCGAGGCTGGCAGCAGCAGCACTTATATTCATTTCTTGCAGGTGTTGCTCCTGTCATGGCGCGGTCCTGATCAGCACACCATTGGCTGATGTCGTTTCACCGCCTTCTCTGGTCTTGCGTTCTTTGTCTTCGTTCCAGTACTTGTGGTTATGCCAGAACATTATGAGTCCTCTATAGCTGGCTGGCTCTTGAACACAGGCAGAGAGCTGTCCACTCACATGAGACTGTGGAGTAGCAATCATCACTCCATCAGACTGCTCTTGTAGCTGTGGAGTGGATGCTTAAGTAGCAGACAATTGTCTTTGTTATATAATTAATCAATTCCTGGATGCTGCAGTTGTATTTGAATGCACCAACTTGGGTGTACAGCATCCAGCTTGCCTTACTGAGCACCCATTGTGGCACCTTTGGTTTAGGCATTGCTGGGAGGTGAATCACAGCCGGAAAATGTTCACTACTGCAAATCATTATCATTCACTTCCCATTGGGCCACATGTGCAAGAGCTCGAGAGTATCTTAGGATCATTACCAATGAATGACGTTGTACAATGTTTGTACATGGTGATCCATAACTCTACCAACGAACTTTCAGATGTAGGTTAGGAACATCTGTTTATTCATTCATTTTGTTACTGAAATTACCTTTGTTTCTGTGAAAATTACCTTCACAACAGTGAAAAAGCCTGTAATATGCAATACCAAAAAGCACAACACAAAACCCAGAGTAATGTAACAACCCTTAGATGTTAAGGGACTCTGATGAGGATGGCATTGCTGTGGGAACAGTTTGAAATTGTGTCACCACACTTCTCTTTCACTGCACTCACAAGGAGAGACCACAACGTTGGGATCACAGATTTACTTCAGACTTCGTGTACCTGTAGTAGGCCATTAAAACAGCATGGTGCAGGTAGTAAGATGCCCTACTGTGTCAATTTCAAGAAAATTGTAAGAGAAGCTTTACACGTTTGCTACGTAGCTAATCTCTTTGTGTATATGTGCTGGAAGTTGGAGTTCATGGTGGTCAAGTGGTTAGGGTTTCAGCTATGCAAGACAATATATTTTATTCATCACTGGTCGTGTTATTCAATTTATCTGAAGGTAACATAATTTAAAAAAAAAAAAAAAAAAAAAAAAAAAAAAAAAAAAAAAAAAAAAAACAAACCACCACGTGTTTACACGAAGTTTTAGCGAATTTCATGTTATTTGACTACGTACTATTTTTAATTAAATTTAATTATTAGAACAAACATATTTATAACTATCAACAAATGAAAGAAGAAATGCATAGCCTTTTCCTGGAAATGTATGCGTGTTGATATATGCAAAATCCCTCAAACAGGATATCTGGTAAGGTACCCGAAACTGCTTTGCACCTCACCGCTTCCAGCTGAAGAAGCAGAGGCGGGCTCCATTTGGCAATTAACCTGCGTAGCGGTGAGGACATTGCTAATGTAGCAAGAACATATAGTGTAGGTGCATTTTTTTTTAATATTACAGTTTACACTTGTACTACAAAAAAGGTTTGAGCATGAGTTGAACTGTTGCCTCATCATGTTCGTCTTATGAAGCTCAAATGCTAACTACTTGACCGCCATGAATTCTCATGATCCCAACGTTGTGGCCTCCCCTTCTCAGTAAACCCATGCACATGATGCATATCAGTCCACTCCTTGTAAGTAAACGTGTCCGTACTGCAGTCTATGCATATCAGTCAACTCTTTGTAAGTGAATGTGTCCATACTGCAGTGTATCACTGTTAATTTACAACTAAGCTGCTGTAAACACAAAACCAAGCAGTACTTAATGCAAGCTTAAAGGCAAACAGTAGATTTTATCAATACCAATCACTAAGAGCGAATGGAAATGAGACGCACAGCACACACCATTGACATTTGTGCACTTTTATGCCCAAATTTTAGTGCAATGAGGATGGTTAGCAATCCTAACTGGGAACTGGATGGGAATCTTACACAGCCATGAAAAACTTCAGAGTCCTAGAATTCAAAACATTCTACTCTTTTATTGCTATAAAATTCAGTATTTTCTACTCTTATTGTAACAGGAACAAAAACTTATCTTCCGTTTTGCTTTCTCATTTTGTTGCAATGCGACTTTGAAGGTTGACAAAAATGTATCTGACCCTGATGTCAATGGCAGGGTATGTGGCAAGAACTGGACATTGTAAATAGTTGCACTGCACGTCTGTCTCCAAACCACACACCTAATATGTGCCATTATTTTGATATAAACAAAAATATTATAAATAACGTTTACAAAATGTAAGCTAATGAAATATACAACTTTCATTCTGTTCTGCTTAATCAGGTTAGAGGCTATGTTGGTATCACTGAATGTTACATAAACTTCAGTTGTTGATCCACAGTGTGATTTGTTATCGTTCTGATTTATGATCAGGATGGAGGATGTGTGGAATATATAAAAATCAACAAAAATTTCACACATTCAATGTGTAATGCACATCTTGACTATAAGGAATATTTGGTTAAATTGCGTTGAGATAGAGGAAAGAAAATGAAAGAGGAATCTCTTGAAAAATGCAAAGGGAGGTCAAACCAAAGAACTGTAAATACAGGAAATGAGATGTTTAGCTGATGCTGCTCAAACAGAATAATCAATCTCAAAGTTATGGAAAAACAAATTACTAATAGTGTTTTTAAAATCTTACAGGTGTGTGTTAATCTTCAGCCACTTGGTGAGTGAGTACAGTGCATTGTTCTTCTCTTTATTATTTTCAAGTTTGACAAATGATACTGACAGTCAGAGAGTACACTTTAACTTTAGGAAATCTGAGTGTTTAAGAACAAATTTAGATTGTAAGTAGACTGTAAGGCAGTATCATTTACATACTGAAAGATAAATAAGAGACCTAGAAAAAGTAAAACTGAACCTTTAAAACCTGAAAAAAGCCTTGAATTTTAATCCGTGACTCTTGCTAGCCACCCTGGCAAAACAGATACAAAGGTAACTGGGCAAGAAGCCACACGAAATGGAGTGACTCTGTAATGAGGCACTGGAGACCACAGGTCCCATGTACCAAAATACTAGTAAGATACCTCTGAACAACCTCTGAAAGTTTGTAGGTGGAGTTCTCGTTCGCCTGGAACGTTCCCTGTTTCATATAAATGTATCTAGTGATGTTATGAAACTATCAGTGGTTCTATCCCTGAGTAAGGTATTTTCTGAACCTCACAGTATATTATTTACATTAAAATCCTCACATAGGAGAAATGGTCATGGGAGGTGTATAACATATTTAGTGAGAGCCTCTTGTGTTAGGACCTAATTGCTTCTAAACTGCTGAAAAGGGAAAGTGAGATATGGTACGCACGGTTTTACAGAAATAACTACTATCTTCATACTAAGGTAATCCTTTTTGTGGAGTCTGTAATCCCACAGACAGGTGCATAAGAAAATTTAGTGCTCCAGCACAGTTCCGATACCTGACGGCACTATACATAGCCATCAGAATGATGTTTGTAATGGAGGTGTGTTCCAAACAGAAAACTGTCATTGAGTTTCCTTTGGCGGAAAACCAGAGCATCACAGATATTCATAGGTATCTTCAGAATGTCTATGGTGACCTGGCAATGAACAAAAACATGATGAATCATTGAGCGAGTTGTCCGTCATCATCATAATAAGTTCTTGTAGGTCCAATTTTCCACATGCCAGACGGTTGTGACTCCTGTGATGTATGTTCATTGTTACAAAACTGCAAACGAACTTCTTCTCCATGGTAATGCAAGGCCTCACAGAAAACATCATTGGATTGTTCTTCCTCATACACCCCACAGCCCAGATCTCGCATACACCTGTTTGGCCTAAAGGATGCACTCAGTGGGAAGCAGTGTATGGATGATGGGGAGGGAGGTTATTGACGCAGCAAGAAACTGGCTCCAGTGATGACCAGCAGAGAGGTACCATGCAGCCATACAGGCCCTTCTAGTAAGGTGGCATAAGCTTGTCACATTGAACACAGATTACGTTGAAAATTAGGATTTTGAAGCCCAAAGAGTGCAGAATAATATACTGTATTGGAATCATGAATAAAACCAACCTGTCTTCAGAAAAAAATGTATTCCATTATTTACTGAACACACCGCATATATTTATATACCATATATATAAAAGAAAAATGCAGCCTAAGCTTGTATGAATGAAGCTTGGTTGAATGTTTATTATGGTATGATGAAAAAATGTGAAAAACTCCACACATGGACAATGTGCTGCATGCATGTGGTCCATCGTTTGGCCTTTCTTGCCACTATGTGGCAAGTCTCACTTGTGTTAGGTACAGCTTGGTTATGCTCAGGTCTTCTTGGGACTACTCAGTACAGAGTGACATTTCATTTATCAGTGTGATGTGACTGTTTCTTACATCATTTTTCAGCTGACACAAGTTTCTTCAGTTTGGCAGAAACATAATGGTAGTACTGTTCATACCTTGCTACTTGCTTGTGATATAAAGGAAGTTCAGAAGTATGTTGCTCTTCATGTAACACTCAAAAACAGGCAATGTAGTTACCTATTGTTGGAATCACAGTTCTTTTTCGAAGAGAGTACTCAACATCTGTTATGCAGTCACATAATCACCAGGCATTGCAGATTTGCTGTAGAAATACACCTTGCACAAACAGTTTAAAAATTTAGTTGGTGATGAAAGAGGAAAAAAATTGCAATGATCAAGAAAGTTGAATGGTTTTTACAGTGCAGGTTCCACAGTTTTTGATGGAACTGAAAGAAGAATACGGCAACATTATCAGGGTGTATACATGGACAAGGAAAAAAATTCCCAGATTTTTCCCAGATCTCCATGAGAAAATACAATTCTTCCAAGGTGAAAATGCTCTTTCCAGGATGAGCAGCAGTGTACTTTCCCACAGAGCTGTAAAAATATAAATCTTTTGAGTGGTAAAGTTTTTGTATACCAGCATTTTGGAAAATGGAACATGGAAAAGGGGGGGGGGGGGGGTGTTTTGGAAAGATCTGTGATGTGTAGCAACACATGCACTGCATATTTTCATATTACAATACACAGCATGTTTCCATATAATGAAAGTGTAAATTCGAATTCTATGAAACACAGTACGTTAGTTTTCCAAAGCACTGAAACGGAGATTGCAATGCGCTTTTGTAAACCAATCATAGCTCATGTCACGTGATCTCGGCAGCCAATGACAGTTGATATTAAGAGCAAACACGCGATGTATAGTCAGCCAACACCAACATCATTGTTAAGTAGTGTGAACACACAAACAGGAAAAGTTAATGGTTTAAATTAATGCACGAGGGTAGTTTGAAAAGTTTTCGGATCAGAATAGAAAAAAAGTACTTACATTACTGAAACTTTTTTTAGTTTTCAATGCAGCCTCCTTGTAGATTAGTGCACATGGTCCAATGATGTTACAGTGCATTGATCCCATCCTGAAAATGAGTTTCCTCCAGCCTGCAAAATAGTTGTCAACTCCGGCTATCAGTTCTTCGTTTGAAGTGAATGTTCGTCCACCAAGAAAAATTTTCAGTTTTGGGAAGAGATCAAAGTTTGACAGAGCCATGTCAGGTGAGTAAGGTGGGTGTGGCAACTATTTATACTTTAGTTCCGTGTAATTTTGCTATGGCGATGGCACATGTTTTCGATCCAGTGTCAAGAGTCGCAGCACCCATTTGCAGATAATTTTTTCATTTCTAATTCTTCAGTTAAAATGTGATGCCCCCTTTCAGATGACATCTGGCAAATGTGAGCAATTTCATGCACTTACAATTGGCAATCCTCCATGACCAGTTTGTGCATTTTTGCTATGATTTCTGGAGTAGTGACACATCTTGGCTGACCACTGCACAGATCATCATCTAAGTTCTCCCGACCAAAATTAAATTCGATTGTCCACTCGGAGACAGTGGAATATGAAGGAGATGAGCCCCCAGTGTATTCTGGTAATCGGCATATATGTCCTTTCCTTTCATACCTTTCTTTATGAAGTGCTTAATCACTACTCGAATCTCTATATTTTCCATCTTCGAAAAACACTACATGATAACAACAACAAAGCCACGTCACTGCCACAGCCCTTCCAAGAGCACTCACGTGGCACATTTTTACAGGCAACAGTCCAATGAATATCACGTGAACAATTTGTTGTGCTAGTGCTGACCTCTTGTAGTGATTACAAGAACTTTTCAAACCACCCTTGTACGTAGTGCAGAAAAGCTAAGCTTTCCAATATAATGAAGATTAACAAGCTACAAGAAAAGCTGAGATTTCACATATAATATTGGTCTTTTTAGCGTGTGTTACACTTTACGGTGCATCACACAAATATGCCAGTAAATTTTTAAACAATCACAATGTCTGGTCTTCTGCGCTCGACATCATTATAAGCAGCTGGTACTCAAAGTGCTAGTTCTAAATGACAGCCAAACCGTCTGTGATTTAAGAAATTAGTTGCACATTTTCACACGTAACATAATTCATCTTGAGTAAAAGGAAATTGCCTTTGAAAATAGAGCTTTTCAAAAAACCATTTGCAATATTTGTCCACCACACATGGGTTCATTTCAGCATCTGCCAGAAAGTGCCAGAAAACAGGCGTTAAAACACGAGTTACTGTGCGTTGGCAGCTACGATGACACAGGAAGCTCGTATGTTCGTACATATGTAGCATTAATAGATCTTACATGATGTCATAAAAGAAATACGACATCAGAGCATAGTAATTTTGTAAACAAAACTAAAATGCATAATTTGGCTTAAAGGACACATTCATATGTACAGATTTACAAGGAAGTAGGCCCCAACTCTGATATCTAGCTTTCCAGTGTGATCTTCGGGAAGCAAATTGTCTTAGTGAACCAATACTGTCTGTCTCATATTAGGTACTTTATTATGTGCCAGAAGATGAAAATGTGCACTTGAAATTTAGTGAACAGCTGAAACTAGCCAATAGAGTGGAATGAAACACTTTGTTTCTTATAAATTGACTGCATCTGTGGAAAACCACAGTTATTTAGCAAACTGACAAAAATGTAGTTGTTGTTGATTGGCAAAAACATAGAAATAAAATCAAATCAGAAAACTGAAACTAGTATCATATTTTAGCCTTCTGTAATTATTTGAATGTATTTTAATTCACTTTAAAGCTCCCGGCCACAGAAATCCGTTTTGTTTTCATTTGAAGTGTGAACTGTGAACGAAGGGGAAGCAGCAAAATCACTAAACACAAGCCACACTTCAAGTAACCAGAAGTGGATGGTGTTGCTCATGCACAATTCAATTGTGCACGTGCCCACTGGCAGCTGTTGAAAACAAACTTAACGTAAATGGTTACTATGTCACGCTCATTGGAAGCAGTTTGCTGTCCTAAAGCCTTTGACACATTTTGATTTTGGCAGGTGCTTGTGTGTGCACTGTTTTGTTGTTGTAAGTGGTGCATTTCTTTTGCAACTTAAGTTTTATTTTGGTTTTATTCTCTCGTTTATATTTTATTGATGCAGCAAAATATAGGGGTTCCGCAAGGTAGCATATTAGGACCAATACTGCTTCTGATATACAACAATGACTTTCCCAGTAGTGTTACTCATGGTGAAAAAATCCTCTTCACTGATGACAGCAATATTATAGTCACTGAGAAAACAAGGAAAATCCTTGCCAAGAAAGCAAAAGAAACTCTCCAGGAACTTTATGATTGGCCAATAAGAAATAAAGAGTGACATTGAAGATGTTGTTGTTGTGGTCTTCAGTCCTGCGACTGGTTTGATGCAGCTCTCCATGCTACTCTATCCTGTGCAAGCTTCTTCATCTCCCACTACCTACTGCAACCTACATCCTTCTGAATCTGCTTAGTGTATTCATCTCTTGGTCTCCCTCTACAATTTTTACCTTCCACGCTGCATTCCAATACTAAACTGGTGATCCCTTGATGCCTCAGAACATATCCTACCAACTGATCTCTTTTTCTAGTCAAATTGTGCCACATATTTCTCTTCTCTCCAATTCTATTCAATACCTCCTCATTAGTTATGTGATCTACCCATCTAATCTTCAGCATTCTTCTATAGCACCACATTTTGAAAGCTTCTATTGTCTTCTTGTTCACACTATTTATCGTCCATGTTTCACTTCCATACATGGCTACACTCCATACAAATACTTTCAGAAAAGCCTTCCTGGCACTTAAATCTATACTCGATGTTAACAAATTTCTCTTCTTCAGAAATGCTTTCCTTGCCATTGACAGTCTACATTTTATATTCTCTCTACTTTGATCATCATCAGTTATTTTGCTCTCCAAATAGCAAAACTCATTAACTACTTTACGTGTCTCATTTCCTAATCTAATTCCCGCAGCATCAACAGACTTAATTCGACTACATTCCATTATCTTCGTTTTGCTTTTCTTGATGTTCATCTTATATCCTACTTTCAAGACACTTTCCATTCCGTTCAGCTGCTCTTCCAGGTCCTTTGCTGTCAATGACAGAATTACAATGTCATCGGCGAACCTCAAAGTTTTTATTTCTTCTCCATGAATTTTGATTCCTACTCCAAATTTTTCATTTCTTTTCTTTACTGCTTGCTCAATATACAGATTGAATAACATCGGGGAGAGGCTACAAGCCTGTCTCACTCCCTTCCCAACCACTACTTCCCTTTCATGCCCCTCGACTCTTATAACTACCATCTGGTTTCTGTACAAATTGTAAATAGCTTTTCGCTCCCTGTATTTTACCCCTGCCACCTTCAGATTTTGAAAGAGAGTATTCCAGTCAACATTGTCAAAAGCTTTCTCTAAGTCTACAAATTCTAGAAATGTAGGTTTGCTTTTCCTTAATCTAGCTTCTAAGATAAATCGTGGGGTCAGTATTGCCTCATGTGTTCCAACATTTCTATCGAAGCCAAACTGATCTTCCCCGAGGTCAGCTTCTACCAGTTTTTCCATTCATCTGTAAAGAATTCGCGTTAGTATTTTGCAGCCGTGACTTATTAAACTGATAGTTCGGTAATTTTCATATGTGTCAATACCTGCTTTCTTTGGGATTGAAATTATTATATTCTTCTTGAAGTCTGAGGGTATTTTGCCTGTCTCATACATTTTGCTCACCAGATGGTAAAGTTTTGTCAGGACTGGCAGTCCCAAGGCTGTCAGTAGTTCTACTGGAATGTTGTCTACTCCCAGGGCCTTGTTGCGACACAGGACTTTCAGTGCTCTGTCAAACTCTTCACGCAGTATCATATCTACCATTTAATCTTCAGCTACATCCTCTTCAATTTCTATAATAATGTCCTCAAGAACATCGCCCTTGTATAGACCCTCTATATACTCCTTCACCTTTCTGCTTTCCCTTCTTTGCTTAGAACTGGGTTTCCATCTGAGCTCTTGATATTCATAAAAGTGGTTCTCTTTTCTTCAAAGGTCTCTTTAATTTTCCTGTAGGCAGTATCTATCTTACGACTGGTTATATGCGTCTCTACATCCTTACATTTGTTCTCTAGCCATCCCATTTTGCACTTCCTTCGATCTCATTTTTGAGAAGTTTGTATTCCTTTTTGCCTGTTTCATTTACTGCATTTTTATATTTTCTCCTTTTATCAATTAAATTCAACATCTCTTCTGTTACCCAAGGGTTTCTACTCGCCCTCGTCATCTTACATACTTGATCCTCTGCTACCTTCACTATTTCATCTCTCAAATCTACCCATTCTTCTTCTACTGTATTTCTTTCCTCCATTCTTGTCAATCGTTCCCTAATGCTCTCCCTGAAACTCTCTACAACCGCTGGTTCTTTCAGTTTATCGAGGTCCCATCTCCTCAACTTCCCACCTTTTTGCATTTTCTTCAGTTTTAATCTACAGTTCATAACCAATAGATTATGGTCAGAGTCCACATCTGCCCCTGGAAATATCTTACAGTTTAAAACCTGGTTCCTGAATCTCTGTCTTACCATTATATAATCTATCTGAGACCTTCCAGTATCTCCAGGCTTCTTCCATGTATACAACCTCCTTTTATGATTCTGGAACCAAGTGTTAGCTATGATTAAGTTGTGCTCTGTGCAAAATTCTACCAGGCGGCTTCCTCTTTCATTCCTTAATCCCATTCCATATTCACCTACTACGTTTCCTTCTCTTCTTTTTCTTACTAACAAGTTCCAGTCACCCATGACAATAAAATTTTCATCCCCCTTCACTATCTGAATAATTTCTTTTATCTCATCATACATTGCATCACTCTCTTTGTCATCTGCGTAGCTGGTTGGCATATAAACTTGTACTACTCGTACTGTGGTAGGCATGGGCTTCGTATCTATCTTGGCCACAATAATGCATTCACTAAGCTGCTTTGTGTAGCTTACCCGCATTCCTATTTTCCTATTCATTAATCAACCTACTCTTGCATTACCACTATTTGATTTTGTGTTTATACCCCTGTAGTCACCTGACCAGAAGTCTTGTTCCTCCTGCCACCGAACTTCACTAATTCCCACTATATCTAACTTTAACCTATCCATTCCCCTTTTTAAATTTTCTAACTTACCTCCCCAATTAATGGATCTGTCATTCCATGGTCTGATCCATAGAATGCCAGTTTTCTTTCTCCTCATAACAAGATCAGTCAATCATCCAGACTGTTGCCCTGCAACTACTGAAAAGACTGTTGCCCTGCAACTACTGAAAAGACTGTTGCCCCTGCAACTACTGAAAAGGTTGCTGCCCCTCTTCAGGAACAACTCATTTGTCTGGCCTCTCAACAGATACCCCTCTGTTGTGGTTGCACCTACGGTACGGTTATCTGTATCGCTGAGGCACCAACGGCAAGCCCACAGTTCATGGGAGGGGTGGGGACATTGAACATAAAGAAAAATAATACAATGAATTTCAGTTTGACGAGGAAAAATGACAATGTTAAATTAAATGTATATGGCACCTCTATAGACACTGTAAAAATGCAAATGCACAAAATATGAACACAGTTTTCAAACTCCAGAAAAGAGCCATAAGAATAATAACCAAAAATACTAGCCGAGCTCATTGTAAAGATCTGTTCAGAACACTGGAGATTTTAACTGCTCCATGTGAATACATTTACGTCAGTTGTACACATCAAAAATAACATTGATAATTACTGCACAAACAGCTCTGTCGATGACCATTCGACTTACATTTACCAAGAAAAAATAAATATAAAACTCAAAACAGCATTTTCTACCAAGAATAAAACTGTACAATAAATTACCAAAAGAGATTAAAGAAATTACAAAAATACACTTATTTAAAAAGGCAGCTAAAAGTACCTGTTATGCAATACATTATATACATTGAAGGATTACTTAGCTAAAACAGAGTAGGAGTTTGATAAAAAATGTTATACAAATAAATAATAATAATAATAATAATTATAAAATATCCAACATTCCACTAACACCTTCACTTTATGTTTTTTTTTTCCCTTCTTTTTTTCATTTCTAGAAATACTTACCCACAAGTGATGCACAGCACAATACTAACACCTCTTCCTCTTTCTGAGCTCAACATATCACTCATTATGGAGGGATGCTGACTCAGTTTTTCAGGATAGCAAATGGGAAGATGCGGTACAGAAAATGGCCCAGAGATCACCAGTGTGTGTGTGTGTGTGTGTGTGTGTGTGTGTGTAGTGAATGAAGTGTTATGAATCAATGTGTGTATAGTGTGTGCCGAGACTAATAGTGAGATATAAGTGAGCCATATGGAATTACATTATTTAATAAGTTATTTGTAAAAAAGTATTGTATACCAGGAGTAAATCTAATGATTGTCTCTAGCTAGAAGTCTGTAAATATATATGTATACGAATTAGCTTATTTTAAATTGATCTAAAATTGTGAAGGGTATAGACCCTTGTAGAAAGAGATATAATGACGAATAAAGCTGCTGCTGCTGCTACTACTACTACTACTACTACTACAACAACAACAACAACAACAACTACTACTACTAGCAGTAGTAGTATTCTGCTGTAGTGGGATACAGTAAAATTCTTTGTTAGAATATCAGTTAGAATATCAGTTCTTACCAGTCAAAATTACAAAAATTTAACTGAAACTAACAGAATGAAAAATTCCTGGAATTCTAAAAAAATTCCAGCGTTATTGCCGGTTTTCTCCTGGATAAAAAAATTCCTGGATTTACCACTTGTCCAGGAGTATATATAACCTGGTTATATATTACTGTGAAGTATGTTTGTCAACTCAAGGGGCATACTTAACAACCATTTTTTGATTTAAGACCCGGTACTGCAGAATTTATAAAGGCAAAAAGGGAGCAGGAACCAAAATTAGAAGATCCAGAATGGATTGCAGAATAGAAGTAGAAAGACTGTGGGTGCATTGGTGGAACAGATGGCTGGAATGGGAACAGGGAAGGGAATAGGTAGGGTGAAAGAAAGACTAACAAAGTTTGAGGGCATGAGGGTTACGGAAATGTAGGATGTATTGCAGGGAGAATTCCCACCTGTTCAATTCACAAAAGCTGGTGTTGGTAGGAAACATCCAGATGGCATAAGCTGTGAAGCAGTCATTGAAATGAAGAATGTTGTGTTGGACAGCATGCTCAGTAACTGGATGGTCCAGCTGATTCTTGGCCAGTTTGTCGGTGACCACTCATGCGGACAGATAGCTTGTTGGTTGTCATGCCACAAAGAATGAATGCAGCACAGTGGTTGTGGCTTAGCTCATAGATCACATGACTAATTTCACAGGAAGCCCTGTCTTTGATGGGATAGGTGATGTTTGTGACTGGACTAGAGTAGATGGTGGTGGAAGGATGTATGGAATAGGTATTGTATCTAGGTCTAATACAGGGATATGAGCCGTGAAGCACTGGGTTGGGGGCAGGGGTTGAATAGGGATGGGCAGGGATATTGTGTAGATTTGGTGGGTTGCAAAATATCACTGTGGGAGGAAAGGGAAGGGTAGTGGATAGAACATTTCTCTTTTCAGAGCATGATGAGAGGTAGTCCAAACCCTGGTGGAAAATGTGGTTCAGTTGCTCCAGTCCTGGGTGCTACTGAGTCATGAGGGGAATGCTCTTGTATGACTGGAGGGTGGGACTTTAGGAGGTGGTGGGTGACTGGAGAGATAAGGCACAGGAGATCAGCTTCTGAACAAGCTTAGAGACACTGGCTAGGGTGTATGGAAGGGACTTCTTGGTATGGAATGAGAGGCAACTGTCGAAGTGGTGGTATTGCAGGAGGTTGGTAGGTTTGATACAGACAGAGGTACTGATGTAGCCATCATCGAGATCAACATCAAGGTGGACCAGGTAAAGCAAATGGAGGAGTAGGTGTTGATGTCCTGGAGGAATGGGAATAGGGTGTCCTCACCCTTGATTCGTATCTGGAAGATGTAATCAATGTATCTGAACCAGGTGAGGGGTTTGGTATTCTGGGTTGTTATAAAGGATTCCTCTAGATGGCCTGTGAAAAGGTTGTCATAGAATGGTGCCATGCAGGTGCCCATTTGACTGTAGGTGATGTGTTCAAAGTACAGTAATTGTGGGTGAGGGTATACTTGGTCATGGTAACCAGGCAGGAGCCTATACATTTGGAATCGGCCGGCTGTTGGGAAGGTAGTGTTCAATAGAGGCATCGGGGATGTCTGTGTAAAGGGAGGTGGCATCAATAGTGATGAGCAGGTAATCACCGTGTATAAGTTCAATATCACTATTAGTCTCATACGATACTGGTTGCACACTACTTAGGAATAGTATTGGATGTTCTTTGGATGTTCATCACATTTGCCCATTGTCCTACCAATGAACCAAACCCTGCCACCCAATTTATCAACGACCGAGCTGACACTGTCTGATCAGTAGCATACGGATACCCCTAAGGAATGGAGATTTAACCACTAGATGCCACAAGAGGTGGATCTTCCCCAGTGAAAGAAGGTGGGAAGAATTTGTGTTGTCAGTAGAGAAGCAGTAACAGCAGAATGAATCAGTCAAGAGAGTCCAGTGACTTCGAACGTAGACTAGTCAGTGAGTGTCACCTGAGTAACAGATCTTTAAGGGACATTTCAAGTCTTGAAGAGCTGCCCAAGTCGATGTTTGGTGATATGACTGTGAAGTGAAAATGCGAAGGAACAACTACAGCTAAACAAAGACCAAGCATGCCTCATGCAATGATGGACAGGGATCATAAAATATAAAAAATCACGTGAAACCACAGAAGGAATCATTATTGAGTTTCAAAGTGCTGCAATCAATCCAGCTAGCACGGTAACTGTGCATAGGGAGAAAAAAAAAAAAAAAAAAAAAAAGAATGATGAATAATGGCTGAGTAATTCTTCACAAGCGACCCGTTTCTGCAGACAGTTCTAAGCGATGCATGAGACAGCGTAATGAGTGATGCCACTGGACAGAACATGAATGGAAATGAGTGATTCGAAGTGATAAATTGTACCGTACCCTGTGGCGATTCTGGTTTGTGTTCGGGAAAACATTATCTACATCATGCATAGCGCCATCAGTGAGGTACAGAGAAGGTGGTGGTATGGTATGAGGCTGTTTACGCATTGTGTTTAAGAAAATGCTGAATGTAGAAGGGGAGAACACATTTTACAGCAGAAAATCGTTCATGCAGGAGAATTGTACAAATATACTGTCATTTGATGATTGAACAGACTTGTGTATGTATGACATTGTAATAAGCATTTGTGGCACAGAGAAACAACTGGAGGAGTTGAAAAAAATAAGTCACCAGGTCCGAATGAAATCCCAATTAGATTTTTCAAAAAGTACACTATGGCACTGATCCCTTATGTAGTTTGCATTTATTGTGAATCACTAGCCCAGCACAAAGTCCCAAGTGACTGGCAAAAAGTGCAGGCAACTCCTGTGTGTAAGAAAATTGCACACCAATTTTACTAGCATCAGTTTTCTGCAGAATCCTTGAACATATTCTCAGTTCGAATATAGTAAATTTTGCTTGAGGTCAAGAATCTTAGGTCCATAAATCAGTATGGTTTTAGAAAGCATAGCTTATGCGAAACTCAGCGTGCACTTTTCTCAAATGTTACACTGTGAATTATGAATGAAGGGCAACAGGCAGATTCGATATTTCTAGATTTACGGAAAATGTTTGACATGGTGCCTCATTGCAGGTTGCTAAAGAAGGTACGAACATGTGGAATAGGTTCACAGATGCCTGTGTAGCTCAAAGACTTGTTAAGTTATAGAACCAAGTGTGTTTTCCTTGAAGGTGAGTGTTCATCAGAAAACAAGAGTATTGTCAGGAGTGCCCCAGAGTAGTGTGATAGGACTGGTGTTCTTTCTCCATACACATGATGAACTGGCGGACAGGGCAGGCAGCAATCTGTGGTTGTTTACTGATGATGCCGTGGTGGACAATAAGGTGTGAAGTTGAGTGAGTGTAAGAGGATACAAGATGAGACAAAATTTCTAGTTGGTGTGCTGAATGGCAGCCAGCTCTAAATGTAGAGAAATGTAAGTTAATGTCGATGAGAATGAAAAACAAATCCATAATGTTCGGACACAGCATTAGTAGTATCCTGCTTAACACAGTAACATTGTTTAAATATGTGGGTGTAACGTAGCAAAGCAATATGAAATGGAACGAGCATGAGAGGATTGTGATAGGAAAGGTGAATGGCCGACTTTGGTTTATTGGGAACATTTTAGGAAAGAGTGGTTCATCTGTAAAGGAAGCTCCATATAGGATGCTAGTGCAACTCATCTTGAGTGCTGCTCGAGTGTTTGGGATCCGTATAAGGTTGGACTGACAGAACACATTGAAGCGATTCAGAGGCAAGCTGCTAGATTTGTTACCCGTAGGTCTGAACAACACATAAGTATTACAGAGATGCTTCAGGATTTGAAAAGGGAATCCCTGGAGGGAAGGCCACACTCTTTTCAAGGAACACTACTGAGAAAATTTGGAGAACTGGCAACTGAAGTAGACTTCTGAATGATTCTACTGCCACCAACATACACTGTGCATTAAAGATCGAGATTTGTGAGTGAATGGCCATGCACTATGTTGTGGTTTGTGGAATATTTACGTAGATGTGGATGTAGATGTGTTGGTAGGATGAAGTACAAGTTCGTGTGACACAGAAAGGTACAGAAAATAATATGCAAAAGTAAGTGAAAGAGACATAGGAAGAGTAATCAATTTGAAGGTCTAGGATTAATGATATCAGAGAGAGTGATGTGGGGCATGAGATAATGCATCAACAATCAGCATGGTCATGTAGCTGTGTGTTGTGCATGGATGAGACAGTTCATACAGTGTGACTCATAAGTGTGGTGTGGTTTCGAAGGCAACATGTAAAACAGGAAGGAGCAGAAAACACACACACACACACACACACACACACACACACACACACACACACACACACACACACACGTCTCTGGCTGTTAAGCAACTGCAAGTAACCTACGTGGTGGGGGTAAGGTGGTGACTGGGATGGGGAGGGATAGCCAGGTATGGGTGGGGGACAGTAAAGTGCTGCTTGTGGGAGCACACAGGGATGAGGTGAGGAGAGCACAGGGCAGCTAGGTGTATGCCCCCACACGCAGCACTTACTTCACAGCTTGTGCCATCTGGATCCTCCCTACCAACACCAGCTTTTCTGAAATACACAGGTGGGAACTCTCCTTGCAATATATCCTACATTCCTGTAAACCTCCTGTCCTCAATCTTCGTTCGTCACTATCCTTCACCCACAAACTCCCTACCCTGTTCCCACTTCAGACTACACAACATTATGTTCTATCAACACACCCACAATTTTTTTTACTTCTTTCCTTTCCACCTCCCACTCCCATCTAACCTCCCCAATACACTGCACCTTGCTGCCCTACCCTCTCCCCACTTTGTCCCTATATGCTCTCACAAGAAGAAGTTTATTGTCCCCCATCCTGCTATCTCTTCCCTCCTCACTGCATCCTCCTCCTTACCCCCACCACCCAGATTGCTTCCCTCATAAAGGCTGTTGCTTGCAACCTGGCCATGACAGTAGTCATGTGCATGCAAGCTACATTTGTTTGAATGTATGTGTGTTTTGTTCAATGCAGAAAAAGGTCTTGTGGCCGAAAGCTTACCCTTTGTAGGAATCTTTTTGTTAGGCTGTCTGCGACTCAACATCTTCACTATATAGTGAGTAGCACTCTATCCTTTTCATAATACTGTGAATATTTCTATTTTTCTGAGGAATCATAACAGGAATTTGGCAAGTCACAGTTTATGTATTTTATCTACTGTTTTACCAACAATGCAGAAGATAGCCTAGTTTCAACATTTTTTATTAAATCTGTTAATGGTCACTTTACATAATATTTACAAAGAACACATAATTTCTTTTTTTTAATAGACATTACTTTCAGCACACATCCTTATGTAAGTAAGTACCTACATATGTTTGTATCAGCAACCAAATCTTTCCAAAATTTTCATGTACTGTTTCACAGCTTTGTAATAGTTTTGTAAGAAATAGGAGTTTCTTTCCACTCCATTTGCCAGGTTTTTTACTTGTGTTTCACTGGAACAAACACAAAGAAAAACAGTTAGTTGCCATCACAAAATTATGACATGTACTGGACAAAAAGTAGCATATTTATGGAAATATCCACTACCTAGTAAAGTATCTTATGATTCATGCTGTGATGCATTCACAACCTGTGCCACTGGATATCACATGAAATAAATTTAACAATGCTGCCACTGGACACTGACCCACAGAAATATTCCACCAGATGATTCATGTGTGTGGGTGTGGCACAAATGGCGTGTATATAAATGTGTTTTGGTGAGGGTGAAATTTTATGGTGGATGGTGACATTTGGGCCATTACCTGTCGTTCCACTGAGTTATCAATAAACTTTAATTTTTTTTCCACTACGTGGAATCAAAAAGGACTTTACAACTTTGTAATTATATAGAAATTTACTGAGATAACTTACTTTGTAGCAGACAACCTCAAGTTTCATACAAAAGTGTCAAGTGTCATTTTGGTTCGATGTGACTATCATTTGTGATGCAGCAAACAGTCTACCAGATATCAATTTCTTCCCACTTGATGCCACTAGGCATAACTTATGCAGTGGCAGTGTGGATTTGATTTTTCTGGTTGACTAAATTGTTTGGTAGGAAAGGAACATCCACTCAGTCGTAAATGAAACCCCAGAGAAAGAAATCCAGTAGTGTCAAAGGCCCTTCATGGTCAATCCATCAATCTGAGAAGTGATTATACAGGAAACCTCTAACTTCTGTGAGGAAATGAGGTGGTGCACTGTCGTGCTGGTAGTAAATTGTCACATCTTGGTCACCTTTATCAATCTGTGGAAGTAAAATATTTTGAAGCATATTCAGACACACAATAACAATGACAGTTTGCTCCATGAAAAAGAAAGGGCTGTACATTTTTCAATTTGCTAAGGACACCAAACATGTTATCTTTGGGGCTGTAACAAACATGTTCCAGGGCTGCACTGGATTTCCAGTGTCCCATGTTCTGCAGTTGTGGGTATTCAACGTGACAATAATGTCTAATTGTCCTCTATCTGATGCACAATTTCTGCCAAGAATTCCCATGAGCAAACTCATCTTTATAGTAATTTGCTGTACCATTGTGTATTTGTATGGTTTCATGTGCAAACATCTATGTAGTACTCACCAGTCTTTTGTGGAATGCCTGTCTTATGAGATGCATGTCTCACTGATTTTCATGGGCTGCGGGCAGAGCTCTCCCTCACCTGTGTGACATAATCATTAACACACAGGCAACCTGCTAACTTATCATTACGCAGTGAACAACAAGCCTTAATGAAGTCCTTGCACGAAGAGTAAATTGTAGGCCTACGTAAAGGATCTTTAGTGTATCTGGTGTGAAATTTACACTAAATAGTTGTTGCAGAGTTCATTTCATGAAACCAAAACACACAGACAGCATGCTTTACATTAGTGAATGAAGCCATTTTAACCGTGCACTATGAGGTAGTGATGCATTACGTGAACCAGATTTTAGTTTGTTTGCTACAAAATGTCTCACCTAATTATGTAAGTTATTTCAATAAAGTTGTATATCATTCCAAAGTTGTAAAGCCATTTTGACTCACCCTGTATATTTATCAAGGTAAAGATTAGCTCTTTTTCAGGCATGAATGGTAATCATCTATGAAAACATCTTGGAAATTTGAAGAACCTGCTCAACAGGACTACTCAACAATGCAGTGACAGACATTTCACCTGCCAACAAGTAGTTTCATCATGGCAAACAAAAGTTTAACAATGATGATCTTTTGCAGGATTCTTCTGTTAACTTATCTGAAGCATAAAGGTGAAAAGTCGAGTGTGTATTAACTAGGCAGGAGATGAAGGCTAAAGCATGAAAATAAAATGCCACATTAATTGACTGTTCTCAGATTTTATTTGACAGAGGGAAAACTGTGCACTTCGTTGGGCATTTGATGTAACCACTGTGGACCTAGAAAGATGTATTATACTGCCATTGTTGAAAAGTGTGTGAAACTCAATCAATGTTGAAGAATTACTGCTAAATGCTGTATCCAACTGGCACTAAAATTACCACTGCCAGTAACTATATAAATGCATGTTAAATTGGAAAAAGGGGGGGAAGGGGGTAAGAGACCATTTTTCATCCATGGATAATCGGAGCAGGACAAATTTCAAATTGCTAAACAGTGTATTGAGTTCTACAACATGCACTTAAGACTAGGGTGTTCCCGAAAGACCTGATTTCAAAGGACTATACCTTCTTAGTGAAAGAAGACAGAAACTTGGGGATGGACTTCAACTTTCATGACATTACCAGTAGGGTCTTCCAGATGCAGTAAGCTAGCTTTATGACTACCTAATGTGCTCAGAGTTGAGATGGTAATAACACAGCAACAAAATTATAATGAAAGGCCAGAGGGGAAATTACAAAACAGTGTGTACTTACTGGACCACTATTAAAACATTAATAACAGTGCCAGTCCAAATTTTTAAATACGAAATACTGAAATGTCACTTGCATTATATGTAAGAAGTTGCTAATTCCAACCCAAAATTTCTATTTTTGGTATAACCACTATGTTACATTGAAGATGTTGTTGTGGTCTTCAGTCCAGAGACTAGTTTGATGCAGCTCTCTATGCTACTCTATCCTGTGCAAGCTTCTTCATCTCCCAGTACCTACTGCAACCTACATCCTTCTGAATCTGCTTGGTGTATTCATTTCTTGGTCTCCCTCTACGATTTTTACCCTCCACGCTGCCCTCCAGTACTAAATTGGTGGTCCCTTGATGCCTCAGAACATGTCCTACCAACCGATCCCTTCTTCTAGTCAAGTAATGCCACATATTTCTCTTCTCCCCAATCCTATTCAATACCTCCTCATTAGTTACATGATCTACCCATCTAATCTTCAGCATTCTTCTATAGCACCACATTTTGAAAGCTTCTATTCTCTTCTTGTCCTAACCAGTTATCCTCCATGTTTCACTTCCATACATGGCTACACTCCATACAAATACTTTCAGAAACGACTTCCTGGCACTTAAATCTATACTCAATGTTAACAAATTTCTCTTCTTCAGAAATGGTTTCCTTGCCATTGCCAGTCTACATTTTATATCCTCTCTACTTCGACCATCATCAGTTATTTTGCTCCCCAAATAGCAAAATTCCTTTACTACTTTAAGTATCTCATTTCGTGATCAAATTCCCTCAGCATCATCCGACTTAATTTGACTACATTCCATTTTCCTCGTTTTGCTTTTCTTGATGTTCATCTTATATCCTACTTTCAAGACACTATCCATTCCGCTCAACTGCTCTTCTAAGTCCTTTGCTGCCTCTGACAGAATTACAATGTCATCGGCGAACCTCAAAGTTTTCATTTCTTCTCCATGGATTTTAATAGCTACTCTGAATTTTTCTTTTGTTTCCTTCACTTCTTGCTCAATATACAGATTGAATAACATCGAGGATAGGCAACAAACCTGTCTCACTCTCTTCCCAACCACTACTTCCCTTTCATGCCCTTCGACTCTTATAACTGCCATCTGGTTTCTGTACAAATTGTAAATAGCCTTTTGCTCCCTGTAATTTACCCCTGCCACCTTCAGAATTTGAAAGAGAGTATTCCAGTCAACATTGTCAAAAGAGTTCTCCAAGTCTACAAATGCTAGAAATGTAGCTTTGCCTTTCCTTAATCTATCTTCTAAGATGAATTGTAGGGTCAGTATTGCCTCATGTGTTCCAACATTTCTAAGGAAGCCAAACAGATCTTCCCCGAGGTCAGCTTCTACTAGTTTTTCCATTCGTCTGTAAATAATTCGTGTTAGTATTTTGCAGCTGACTTATTACACTGATAGTTTGGTAATTTTCACATCTGTCAACACCTGCTTTCTTTGGGATTGGAATTATTATATTCTTCTTGAAGTCTGAGGGTATTTTACCTGTCTCATACATCTTGCTCACCAGATGGTAGAGTTTTGTCAGGAATGTCTCCCAAGGCCATCAGTAGTTACAATGGAATGTTGTCTACTCCCAGGGCCTTGTTTTGACTCAGGTCTTTCAATGCTCTGTCAAATTCTTCAAGCAGTATCGTATCTCCCATTTCATCTTCATCTACATCCTCTTCCATATCCATAATATTATCCTCAAGTACATCACCCTTGTATAGACCCTCTATATACTGCTTCCATCTTTCTGCTTTCCCTTCTGGGTTTCCATCTGAGCTCTTGATATTCATAAAAGTGGTTCTCTTTTCTCCAAAGGTCTCTCTAATTTTCCTGTAGGCAGTATCTATCTTACACCTCTAGCCATCCCTGCTTAGCCATTTTGCACTTCCTGTCGATCTCATTTTTGAGACGTTTGTATTCCTTCTTGTCTGCTTCATTTACTGCATTTTTTTATTTTCTCCTTTCATCAATTAAATTCAAAAAGTCTTCTGTTACCCAAGGATTTCTATTAGCCCTCGTCTTTTTACCTAATTGATCCTCTGCTGCCTTTACTATTTCATCTTTTAAGGCTACCCATTCTTCTTCTACTGTATTTCTTGCCCCCATTTTTGTCAATCGTTCCCTAATCCTTTCTCTGAAACTCTCTACAACCCCTGGTTCCGTCCGTTTATCCAATACCCATCTCCTTAAATTCCCATCTTTTTGCAGTTTCTTCAGTTTTAATCTGCAGTTCATGACCAATAGATTGTGGTCAGAGTCCACCTCTGCCCCTGGAAATGTCTTACAAAATGTCTTACAATTTAAAATTTAAATTTTATATTAAAAATCTGTATTTCATAGAAAATAACTTTTTAGTTACTTTTTATGAAAATTAACATTTCTTGCTGCTTTTCACTAGTATGAAATTAAGATAATTCACTGCAATGCGAGTAGAACTCAAATAAAACAAAATGCTTACTTGACATGTCCGTATTTCTGGGTTATTGTTATACTGTCTTCCAATATTTGTTCCCAGTTGCAGAGATCAATATTTAGTTTGAAACATATGGCCAACTTGTAACTCATTACGTTGAATGAAACACTGAAACAATTAAAAATTTTACTTTTACATTTAACTACCCAATTCTCCAAGTTCTCTAAAGAAAGCATACAAATGGAACATGGAGCTTGATAAATAATGAACAACATAACAGGGTTTGTAAAGGAAATGTTCTACAAGAAAATCTAACATTCTCATTAGAGACTACATCAAACATCTTTAAGTGCAAAGACTGTGCAGATACATTAATGTTGAATCACAACTGAGGCATGACTAAACAAAGTCCCTATAAAACTAGCTGGCATGTTTTGACTGTCCCTAGAGTTTTGTGATAAGATATTCTAATATTCATTTAAATCCACAATATTATGAAAAGGATAGCTGCTAGTCACCATACAGCGGAGATGCTGAGAAACAGATAGGCACAACAAAAGGACTGTCACAAAATAAGCTTTTCATCAATAAGGCTTTTGCCAAAAATAGATCACACACACACACACACACACACACACACACACACAGGCGTGTACGCGCACACGAATGCAACTCTCACACACAGCTGGCTGCTGCTGCTCGTATTGTGGCTTGACCTACCAGAGGCTGTGGTCGTGTGTGTGTGTGTCCCATTGTTTAATTTAAATCAGTCATACAAAATAGATGCCACACGGAGAGGTCACTGTGATGTGGAAAGTCAAATATCTAAATTTTATTTAAGTGCAATACAATGAAACATCTTCGATTTTACAAATATTATTGTGTTATAGCGCTAATGTTAATTCTAAAAGGGCCTAAAACACCAATTTTATGAGTTTAATTAATTGGTTCTCTGCGATGGAGTAAAATGAGTTGCTCAACAGTAAGTTGTTTAACTGTCTATTCACCACATTACCTACATTTCATATGGTCTGGCAATTTGTTGAATACATTCATACCCATTTACCTGACTCCTGGTACTAGTGTTTTCACCTTGAAATATTTCCAGAGGTCATTTATGGTCGCAGAGTTATACATGGTCCAGTCACATTAATGTGATCACCACCTGTGTTTGACGTCAATGTCAACCTATCACATATGGGAGGTGCCAGCAATAGCAGCGGAGGATATATAAGGCTTGTCAGGGGATGCAGACAACAGTGCAATCATTGTCATAATGCTGAAACTTAGCTATTTATCTGATGTCCAAAAGGGCATGTTCATTGGCTTTTGGGTCAAGGGTGGAAGCATTTCGGAAACGACTAAGTCTGTAAATTCTTTGTGTGCCCCTGTGATTAAAGTACACTGAGCATGGCAAAATGGTGCTACCTACAACTGGTGTTGAGGCAACTGTTCCATGGGCCACAGATGACAGGGGTAAATGATGGTTGTGGAGAGTTGAGTAACTGAATGCCCAGGTGAACCAAGAGATTACCAAACAGTGTCTCCTTGATGACCGTTCAACAAATGCTGCTGCGTATGGGTGCCTGGTTCATGCATCCATGCTCACGGCTGTTCATCAGCAATAAAGGCTGAAATTTGCATGTCAATACCGCAACTGGGTGTCGAATGGTTGGCAACAGGTGGCCTTTTCAGATGGATCATGTTGTATGCTCCACTGGACAAATGGCCGTGGGTATGTGCAGTGCGAAATGTCTGAAAGCAAATAACTTGCAACAATCACTAGAAGGGTCCTGGTGGGAGGGCATTAACATGATGATTTCATCATTCTGGAATGTGCAGTGTATCTACGCAAGTATGCGTGTATGCTTGGGAACAATGTCTGCACATATATGCAGTCTGTTTTTTCTTGACATCTACTAGCAATGTGTCACACAGCGCACAGTGTATGTGTATGGTTTGAAGAGCACCAGGATGAGTTCCCCTTACTCCCTTGGCAACAAAAAATCTGTGGATTTAAAACCAATGGATAATCGAAAGGTCCATCTCAATTTAGACACACACCATAGCTGGCCATGGCACATGAGTTGGCATGGCTCCACATCCCTGTTGGTACCATCCAGAACTGGACTGAATCTCTTCCTGCACATCATACAGTGGTCTATGCTGAAAAGGTGGTTATTCAGCTTTTTTACAGGTGGTTACATTTCTGTGACTTGTCAGTGTATTTTGCTTTTCACTATTCTTAGAGAAAAGAGAAATGTAAGTGATCAAAAAGAACACTAATGAACGCAAGGACCACATGTTAAGTTTTTACCAAAACAACGAAAGTAAAATTTTTATTCTGAACAGATAATTTTATTATCATTCAAAATATTCATCTTTAATATTTTTACTTTTTTGCATGTTTTTGAATCAGTCCTGGATACATTGTTTTCCATTCTGATGTTGGTACGCTAATAATGGAGCTTTGAAAGAATCGAATAGCTTCTTGAGATGATGAAAATAGCTCTTTACGTATTTTTCGTTTGATGTAAGGTAAGAATAGGAAATCTTTAGAAGATAAATCAGGTGAATATGGACAATGATACTTTATTTGATGTTTGATTCTGTACATTTTTAAATGTCTTGAAGATGGATGATGTGACATTTTTAGTTGTTTTCCCTAATTTCTGCAAATGACTTGTGGCATACAACCTTTTGTATACTATTTAGCATTAACTGTACTTCTAAAGCAATAATAATGTCCTGCAGTGTAACTGAAGAAACAAGCAATCATTTTAATGGAAGTGCTTCAATAACAAACGACATTTGTTGGTTCCAGTTCATCTTGGAACAATGAAACAGCTAACTGCTATTTGGTTTCTGCCTTTTATCAATACATCCACATTTTGTCTCATAATACATTGTATACGAAGTTTGCATTTTATCAGTTCAATTATTTGAACATTTTCTTACACGAGTTTACCCCGAGACTGTTTTAGGGATTTCGTCAAATGGTGTAGAATCCATTGGGAACAGATCTTTTTCATTGCCAATTGTTCCTGCAAAATCAAATGCACTGTAGTCTTTCATATGTCTAAGAATGACTGTATGTCTTAGTACACCAGATGCCAATCCTAAAAAATATTTTTGGGGAGAACAATTGATTTTGATTCAATTCACAAAATTCATTGCTTATGGAAGCAGAATCACAATTACATTCTACAATTCAATTATTAATGGTCTTTTCTGAAGATTCTTGATTACAAAATAGGTAAATGAAGGAATATGAAAGATTGTTGTTTATACTTAGGTGCTCAAACAGACTATAAAAAGAAAAAAATTTCCAATGAAAATGCTTCAATGTAAGCAACCTGCTCAGACAGTTCTGAGCAGCCATTGTTTTAACATTCACAAATCACAAATTTTAAAACATTTTGTGTGTTCAAAGTGACACCCATTCGAAGCCAGACAATGTCGATACCACTGAACTACAGCTGTCAGTTTTGCCGGTGTGATAGCCACACAGGACACCTCAATGGTTTCTCGTAGCTCATTCTGTGTAGCTGGATTCTGTTGATAAACTTCATTTTTGAAAGTCCTCATGGGTAGAAGTCAAGAGCCGTAAGGTCTGGAGATCGTGCAGGGTACTAAACAGCTCCTCTTTGACCTATCCATTGTCTAAGTACATTTTCATCCAAGTGCTTTCTGACATCTCTGTAGTAGCGAGGTGGAGCGCTACCTTGTTGTAGGTAAAATCTTTCATTTGCAAACACCTCTTGAACGGCAGGTAAAATTGATGTTTGCAGCATATGAAGATAAACTTCATCAGTTACGGTATCTTCAAACAAGAATGGGCCAATCGAATTGTGCAATGACAGACCACACCATACATTAACACCCAGTAGATTAACACGTTTGCCCACGTGAAACTGAGGATTTTCAAGGAGCCCAGTATATGCTGTTGTAGCAGTTTAAAGTATCGTTTAGTTTGAACTGTGTTGTGTCAGACCAGATAACCATCCCTGAAAACCGTTCACCCTCATGAAGCATGTCTTCATACCATGTACAATACTCCATCCTTCGATCCACTCATCCTCATTCACAGCACGCAGAGATCTTGGAATGTACACTTCCCACTTTGCAGCCTTCAGAATTTGTCATACGTTTAGTCGGCTTACCCTTTTTTCATATGGACCTTGCTTCTCAGGTTTTTGAGGTGACCTAGTAGAATGTTGCAATGTAGCAGCACTGGGAGCTGGAGTTGCTGATGTTTTGGTTGGACAGATGTTTCCTTATGCGCACACTGAACAGTACCATCAGCTTTAAATTTATCCCAAATACCATAAATTGTTGAACATGTTGGTGGCTGAATTCCGTACACATTATACCACTGCTGTTGTACCTCTATCATGTTTTTGTACTTCCAGTACCACTTCAATATGGCCTTGCGTTGCTCAAAACAAAGTGCACAGTTGCCCTTTTGTCTCCATGAAAATGCACACCAAGATCTGTTGAGAAAACAATGTACTACGCTACTGCACAAAATTGGAATGATATGTCATTTTGTTCCAAATACATTAACTATCCAAAGGTATCTACATTTTATGAACTCCTTTGTATTCATAACTTTCTTATTAGTTACACGATGTACCCTTCTAATCTTCAACATCCTTCTGTAGCATCACATTTCGGAAGCTTTTATTCTCTTTTTGTTTAAACTGTTTATTGTCCATGTTTCACTGCAATACATGACTACATTCCAGACAAATGCTTTCGGAAAGGACTTCCTAACAAATCTATCTCTGATATTAACAAATTTCTCTTTTTCAGAAATGCTTTTCTTGCACTGCCAGTCTACATTTTATATCCTGTCTAATTTGGCCATTAGTTATTTTGCTGCCCGAACAGCAAAACATATCTACTACTTTAAGGGTCTCATTCGCTAATCTGATTTCCTCAGCATTACCTGATTTAATTTGACTACATTCCATTACCCTTGCTTTGCTTTTGTCGATGTTCATCTTATATCCTCCTTTCAAAACACTGTCCATTCCATTCAACTGCTCTTTCATGTTCTTCGTTGCCTCTGACAGAATAATAATGACATCGGCAAACCTCAACATTTTTATTTCTTTTGCTAATCCAAATTTTTCTTTGGTTTCCTATACTGCTTGTTCAATGTACAGATTGTATGACATAAGGGATAGGCTACAGCCCTGTCTCATTCCATTCTCCACCACTGCTTCCATTTCATGCCCCTGAACTGTTACAACTGCAGTATGGTTGTAAATAACCTTTTGTGCCTTGTATTTTACCCCTCCTACCTTCAGAATTTCAAAGACAGTATTCCAGTCAACAGTATGAAAAGCTTTCTCGAAGTCTACAAAAGCTATAAAAGTAGGCTTGCTTTTCCTTACCTTATCTTCTAAGGTAAGTCATAAGGTCAGTACTGCCTTGTGTGTTCCTACATTTCTCTGGAATCCAAACTGATCTTCCCTGAGGTCGGCTTCTAATAGTTTATCCATTCCCCTGTAAAGAATTTGTGTTCGTATGTTGCAACCATGCCTTATTAAACTGATAGTTTGGTAATTTTCACACTTGTCAGCAACTGCTTTGTTTGGATTTGGAATTTCTACATTCTTCTGGAATGTCTGAGGGTATTTTGCCTGTCTCATACGTCTTACACACCACATGGAATAGTTGCATCATGGTTGGCTCTCCCAAGCCTATCAGTAGTTCTAACAGAATACTGTCTACTCCCATTGCCTTGTTTCGACTTAGACACTGTAAGAATAATTTGACAAAGTTCTGATAGGTATCTCCCATTGTATTTTCATCCATATCCACTTCTTTTTCCATAATATTGCTTTCAAGTTCATCTCCCTTGTATACATCCTCTTCCACTTTTCAGCTTTATCTTCTTTGCTTAGGACTGGTTTACCATCTGAGCTCTTTGTGTTCATACAGCTGCACCTCTTTTATCCAAAGGCCTCTTTAATTTTCCTGTAGGCAGTATTTATCTTTCCCCTAATGAAGAATGCTTCTCAATCTTTACATTTATACTCTAGCCATTCTAACTTAGCCATTATTTTTTTTAAACATTTGTGTTCCCTTTCGCCAGTGTATTATATATATATGATGATGATGTAAATAAAATAGAAAGAAACTTCCACATGGGAAAAATATATTAAAAACAAAGATTCCAAGACTTACCAAGCGGGAAAGCGCCGGCAGACAGGCACAATGAACAAAACACACAAACACACACACAGAATTACTAGCTTTCGCAACCGATGGTTGCTTCTTCAGGAAGGAGAGGGAAAGACGAAAGGATGTGGGTTTTAAGGGAGAGTGTAAGGAGTCATTCCAATCCCGGGAGCGGAAAGACTTCCCTTAGGGGGAAAAAAAGGACAGGTGTACACACACACACACACACACACACACACACACACACACACACACACACACACACACACATATCCATCCGCACATACACAGACACCAGCAGGCATATTTAAAGGCAAAGAGTAAGGGCAGAGATGTCAGTCGAGGCTGAAGTACAGAGGCAAAGAAGTTGTTGAAAGACAGGTGAGGTATGAGCAACGGCAACTTGAAATTAGCGGAGGTTGAGGCCTGGCGGATATCGAGAAGAGAGGATATACTGAAGGGCGAGTTCCCATCTCCGGAGTTCGGATAGGTTGGTCTTGGTGGGAAGTATCCAGATAACTCGGACGGTGTAACACTGTGCCAAGATGTGCTGGCCGTGCACCAAGGCATGTTTAGCCACAGGGTGATCTTCATTACCAACAAACACTGTCTGCCTGTGTCCATTCATGCGAATGGACAGTTTGTTGCTGGTCATTCCCACATAGAAAGCGTCACAGTGCAGGCAGGTCAGTTGGTAAATCACGTGGATGCTTTCACACGTGGCTCTCCCTTTGATTGTGTACACCTTCCGGGCTGAATTCGATTAGGAAATGAGACACTTAAAGTAGTAAAGGAATTTTGCTATTTGGGGAGCAAAATAAATGATGATGGTCGAAGTAGAAAGGATATAAAATGTAAACTGGCAATGGCAAGGGAAGCGTTTCTGAAGAAGAGAAATTTGTTAACATCAAGTATAGATTTAAGTGTCAGGAAGTCGTTTCTGAAAGTATTTGTATGGAGTGTAGCCATGTATGGAAGTGAAACATGGACGATAAATAGTTTGGACAAGAAGAAAATAGAAGCTTTTGAAATGTGGTGCTACAGAAGAATGCTGAAGATTAGATGGGTAGATCACATAACTAATGAGGAGGTATTGAATAGGATTGGGGAGAAGAGGAGTTTGTGGCACAGCTTGACTAGAAGAAGGGATCGGTTGGTAGGATATGTTCTGAGGCATCAAGGGATCACCAATTTAGTACTAGAGGGCAGCGTGGATGGTAAAAATCGTAGAGGGAGACCAAGAGATGAATACACTAAGCAGATTCAGAAGGATGTAGGTTGCAGTAAGTACTGGGAGATGAAGAAGCTTGCACAGGATAGAGTAGCATGGAGAGCTGCATCAAACCAGTCTCAGGACTGAAGACCACAACTACAACAACAATAATACATATGAATGGAAAAAATTAATTTAAAGTTTTGTACAATTCCATTATTAGAAATGTTGTGTTTGTACGGTTTTTGGCTAATCGGACTTCCTCTCTTACATTTTAATTGTAGATGCAGGCAGCAGACTTTAGGGACACCAGTGCATGTCAAAAATGAGAGAATCATCTTTATTTGGTTCCACTTTACTTCAATAAAAAATACTTAATACTGATATCAAATCTTCTCTTATTTCACAACATATACGATACAAAACACTCGTAGCCCGTCATACTCCGAACCATCTTAACAGAAATTTCTACATACGAGAATGTCAGAAACAAAAATGTGTGTAAAGAAAAATGAGTGACTATTTTGCCTGCACCATACCGTTCATTCAAAATTAATGTCTTCGTCAATGTATTTGTCGATCAGTGTTCCATTTTTTGTTTTTAACAAATTTTAACTTTATGATATCCTGGGAGTCTTTCACCATGTACCTACACAATAATATCTCTTGTGTTATCCACGGATTTCTACCAGGCCTTGTCTTTTTACCTATTTGACCCTCTGCTGTCTTCATTATTTCTTCTTTTAAAGCTAACCATTTTTCTTCTACTCTATTCCTTTCCCCTGTTCTTTCAATTTTTCCATGTCCCATCTCCTTAATTTCCAACCTTTTTCCAACTTCTTCAGCTTTGATCTACAGTTCACAACCAATAAATTGTGGTCAGGGTCCACATCTGCCCCTGGAAATGTCTTACAATCTAAAATATGATTCCTATCTAATCATAACATTATCATTTGAAATCTTCCGGAGTCTCCAGGTTTCTTCCACATACACAAGGTTCTTTACGATTCTTAAACCAAGTGTTAGCAATGATTACATTAAGCTCTGTGCAAAATTCTACCAGGCAGCTTCCTCTTCCAGTCCTTCCCAAATAGGAAGAAAAAAGTTACAACAGGTGGACAGTTTCAAGTACTTAGGATGCATATTCTCACAGGATGGCAACATAGTGAAAGAAGTGGAAGCGAGGTGTAGCAAAGCTAATGCAGTGAGCACTCAGCTACGATCTACTCTCTTCTGCAAGAAGGAAGTCAGTACCAAGACTTAAGTTAACTGTGCACCGTTCAATCTTTCGACCAACGTTGTTGTATGGGAGCGAAAGCTGGGTGGATTCAGGTTACCTTATCAAAAAGGTTGAGGTTACAGATATGAAAGTAGCTAGTAGATGGGAACAATGGCAGGAGGGTGTCCACAATGAGGAAATCAAAGAATAACTGGGAATGAACTCTATAGATGTAGCAGTCAGGGCGAACAGGCTTAGATGGTGGGGTCATGTTACACGCATGGGAGAAGCAAGGTTACCCAAGAGACTCATGGGTTCAGCAGTAGAGGGTAGGAGGAGTCGGGGCAGACCAAGGAGAAGGTACCTGGATTCGGTTAAGAATGATTTTGAAGTAATAGGTTTAACATCAGAAGAGGCGCCAATGTTAGCACTGAATAGGGGATCATGGAGGAATTTTATAAGGGGGGCTATGCTCCAGACTGAACGCTGAAAGGCATAACCAGTCTTAAATGATGATGATGATGATGACCATGTCACAGTAAATTCTATCATGACCAGGAGCTTTTTTCTTTGCTACAGACATGATAGGAGAGTCATTCTAAAAGTACAACACATTCTAATCTGAGAAGCTGCACAGTCTCTTCACACCCCTATTACTGTGTCATAGGTCTTCCCAATCGTTGGCGCCAGTATGACACAAACATGAAGCAGGAATTGTCGTTTACTGTTTATTTGTGCAATTTTAAAATCTGCACAAAGTTAACTGTCCAGCCAAGTCAGAGGTTCAGAGTATAACATGGTTTCTGAATGGAAAATGGTCCAACCTGTCAGAAATTACAGACAGACAATCAAAGTTTATGGGAGTGTGACGAATGAAACATCAGTTTGAAAATGGTATGTGATGATTAATGGCAGATGATCAGAGTGACCTTTAGCTGTGACTGACGACGTTTATGCGAAAAGCTCTTGACCATTCATCTTATAGCCTGGACTTGGCATCAAGTGATTACCACATTCTTCCCAAATTGAGTATCTTTTGGGAGGAAAGCCCTATGGAAAAGACTATGAACTGCAAAAGGGTGTTAGTGACTGGTTCAACTACTTGGTGGCAACTGAGTAGATGGAATACAAATGCTTGTGGAGCACTATGACAAATGTTTAAATTTTAAGGAAAATATCTAAGATCTCAAAATGTGTTGCAAAATAAGTTTTATTCAATATCGTGAATAAAAAAAAAATCTGGCAAAACAAAAGTTCCGTATTTTTAGAATGAATTATGCGTCTTTGTTGGGGGACATAAAATCCAGTTTTCTCTTCTAGAAGTCTTTCTGATACTGTTGGAATGTGGCATGTTGTCTTGGTCAAGACATTATATTATAAATATATTCTTTCACTATCTATGAAATATGATGTGGTGAGATGGTAAGAACTTTATTTTGCTGTGACTCATTGTGGATTATAATTGTGGTGTGGTCTACCTAGTGCTAGTATCTATATTAGTGTTCAAATATCTTTCTTGCAAGTAGATTTTGAAGTGGACCTTAGAAAGTCCCGTTGAGTACTGTCTGTAAGAGCAATTGGGAAAAAGGACAGGTTTACAATAGGAAAGACCCAGCTGCCAAAGTGCAGTGTAATTTTTTGTTTCTGTTCAAACTGCACATCCTCTGACAAAATGATATAAAGGGTGATAAAAAAGTTTCTGTTTGAAGGCCATATAGTCCAGAATGGGTATGCTAATCAGACAAAATTGTTGTGAGCACTGTTGAAGGTACGTGTTTGATAAAACATAATTTCCTGCTGCGTGAAGAAGTCAGTAACTTCCTGCTGCAAATCCTCGTCCAATAGAAATTGTTGACTCTTCGAAGCCTTTTTTAAGGGACTGAATGTGTGATAATTGCATGGGGAGAGATCAGGACAATACGGCAGGAGCTCAACTGCCTCCGACTTGAGTTGGCATAACATTTGGGATATGGTGACATGCAATATTATGAAGCAGCAGCAGCCCTTGTTGCACCATTCCACAAAGGTGGTTTTCAGCAGACATGCTGCCCCCATAAACGTTCTTCATTCTCTGATGGATATCTACCAGTGTTTGTGCTTCAGCATCCGAGAAAAGAACAACAGTTTGTTGGTCCTGTTTGGACGCATTTGGTAACAACATTGCCATAATTCACATTTCTGCATTTTGGAAACACACCAATGCCACACTAATCCTTCGCCTAAGTGTTGGTACTCCTATCCCTTCAGTGAGGTCGAGCTATGTTGCACATACATTGCAGCAACACTCTCCAATGGAAACTTTTACATTACCCCTTATATCTGACTTCCTGACCCCCTTCAGCTAGTATGTGTAGGACAATTTCAAAGTAGAAGGAATAGCTCAGGATATGTCTGACTTCATTTTCTCAGTCTCTCTATGAAATGGGGCCGTAAGTTGAAATGTACCCTCATCATACAGTTATGTTCGTGGACACATGAACAGACACTTTTAAGTGGGGGAGTGTGACCCTGAGGGAGTACTCTAGCTCATTAACTAGCACAGACCCAATTTTTGTTGCTGTACCACAACCAAATTCTTCCCTTATGTAGAGATCATAGCTACTTAGCACAGTGGTAAAACATTTCAATTTGCAGTGTTACAAACACTGCTGTGTTTACAGCTAGAGTGCACATATCCACACACTAATATGGGAAACTATCGCAGATTTTCCATTCTTTAATATATTTCACTGTATTTTTTATAATTATATTTCAATACAGTCACATAGATGCTCTTCTTTCATTGTTTCATGTGGAGCTAAGAGGAATCATGACCATATGACACTGTCTTTTCCATTTGACAATTATCTCAACACTGCTGATCATTGTGATCTAGTAACCAATAGAGAGTGACCATGAAGAGAAACGGCTGCACTCCAATACAATACCTGTTTATTGCATTAATAAAGAAGAGCACTGAACGAAAGCCGTTGCAACCAAACCATGTAACACATGCAATGAAATGTTTTAACATTCACATGCCTGCCAAAAATAATTTCTGTACATGAATATATGAGGGCGAGTCAAATGAAAACCTCAAATATTTTTTATTGTGCAGAAGTGGTACAAAGCTGTATCACTTTTCAACATAATCTCCCCCACACTCAATGCAAGTCCTCAAGCACTTACAAAGTGCATAAATTCCTTTTGGTAGTCGGCGCAACCACTCATTCACCACATGGCGTACCTCTTCATCAGAACGGAACTTCTTTCTTGCTATTGCGTCTTTGAGTGGTCCAAACATATGGAAATCGCTTGGGGCAAGGTCTGCTGAGTATGGTGGGTGAGGAAGACACTCAAAATGCAGGTCTGTTGTTGCAACTGTTGTACGGGCAGTGTGGGGCCTTGCATTGTCGTGCTGCAAAAGGACACTGCTGACAGCAATCCATGTCGCTTTGATTTGATTGCAGGCCGCAGATGATTTTTTAGGAGATCTGTGTATGATGCACTGGTGAAAATTGTCCCTCTAGGCATGTAATGCTCCATAATGATGCCTTTTTAGTCCCAAAAGAGAGCCAGCATAACCTTCTCTGCTGATGGTTCTGTTTGAAACTTCTTTGGTTTTGGTGATGAGGAACGGCGCCATTCCTTGCTCGCTCTCTTCGTTTCCGGTAAGTCGAAGTGAACCCAGGTTTCATCCCGAGTAATGATTCTTGCAAGGAAGCCATCACCTTCTCATTCAAAGTGCCGAAGAAGTTTTTCACAAGCATCAACAAGTCATTCTCTTATTTAATGAGTCAGCTGCTGTGGCACCCTTCTTGCAGATACTTTATGAAACATCAGGCACAATGTGGTGTTCTGACCCATGACTAATCTGTAAACATGCTGCAATGTCATTCAGTGTCACTCGGCAGTTTTCCTTCACTATGGCATCAACTGCTGCAATGTTCTGTGGAGTCACAACTCGTTGTGCCTGACCTGGACGAGGAGCATCTTCCACTGAAATCACACAATTTGCGAACTTCCTACTCCATTCGTAGACTTGCTGCTGTGACAAACATGCATCACCATACTGAACCTTCATTCGTCGATGAATTTCAATAGGTTTCACAGCTTCACTATGCAAAAACCGAATAACAGAACGCTGTTCTTCCCTGGTGCATGTCCCAACTGGGGAGGCCATCTTTATAATGATACTGCGACGGTATGTGTCCATCTGCACTATGCTACCACCTACAGGCCATTCTGCACGCTGTTTGTAGCACGCTTACCAACTTACAGGATAATGGCGTGAAATTTCGATTTTTTATTACAAATTTAAGGTTTTCATTGAACTCACCCTCGTATATTGATTCCAGATGGATTATTGAAAATAAAATATTTTGAAACTAAGTGATCCTACTTTTTGAAGAAATTTATTCAACTTAAAAAACTGAAACTGATCTTTGTGAATTTAAGGATAAAGTTCAAATCAAATTTCCATAAATGATTGGCTTTTAACTTTTATATCCACGTAGTATAACACACCATTTGTTATAAAAGCAAAAGAATAATTATGAAAAGGGGAAGGCAACCACTCACCTATAGCGGATCGATGCATGAAGTACGGAAACAGGTAACAATAAACAGCTTTCACATTAGTTTGGAAGATTAGAGAGAGAGAGAGAGAGTGAGAGAGAGAGAGAGAGAGAGAGAGAGAGAGAGAGAGAGAGAGAGAGAGAGAGAATGCCTGCATGGGAGTGGCAGGGAAAAGTAGTGAGAGAAGGCATTGCTTGATCTGGATGCAGAAAGAATGGTGTCGACAAAGAGAGGAGGTCTCATTTTTCACCTTTTTTAATAAATTTTCCCCCAACAATGCACCTATGAATCACTGTTCATTTACCTTCACCAATTCTGAAACTCTTCTTTGCTCTTGCAAAACTTCAACACGCATCCTATTTCTAAAATCCTGTCTGGATGGGCACTTACCAAACTGACACCTCAAGTTCTCAGCATCCTATTGCAAGAACCTCCATCTTTTCCAAAGCCATCAGCCACTCTCCCATCACCAGGGTGATCCTTCATAACAATATAATCCAAGATTAAAAAGCTTAAACCATACTTGACAGCCTCTACTCTTTTTGCAAAATCTTTTCACTCTGTGGCCTAAACTTCTTGTATGCCACCGTTGAAACAGAAACTCTTTCCTTTTAACAGCTAGAACAACATTCCCACCACATCTGAGGAAGCTGATCCTGCCTTACACCTGCATGGTACTGCGTGTGGGAAAGAAAAAGCCTATCATTCTGATCCAAACACTGCTCCCCTCCCTACAGTGATCTCTCATAGTTCCCCAACCTCACCTTGCTGACTTACTCTGTCTTTCAGTTCCCCAAAAACTTTCTCCAAACTCTATGAAACACACAACTCTTCAACACCCATTCCATAACATGGTTGTCAATCTTTCTGACAAAAATCTGGCCCTTTCAGAAGTCTCAAAACTTCCTAAGAGCCTCACCTTTAGCCACAAACCTAATTTTATTTATGTTAGACTTCTCATTCTTTGGAGTGGAAACATTGCTTTGCCACACACTCCAATGACAACAACCAACCAAAACCCCACATAGAACCTTGTTGAAAACAGTTCCCCCTCCAACAGTTGTCCTCCTCCTGTTCCACCCAGTGATCCTCTGGTAATCTTTCAGGAATTCCTCAATTCTAAACTGGCCTCACCTTCTTTTCTTAAATCTCTCGCCGGCAAGGCCACCAATATCCCTATGGAACACACTGCTATCTGAAACACGTAAAACAATCCAGACCTTATCATCCTGCCGGCAGTGGCCATTAATCATAGCAGCTATGTGGCTGAGGGTCTCCGCCAACTTTCCGACATCTCTGCATGCAACTCTTACAACCATGATCCCACCTAGAAGTCCAACATGACCTTATGCAGCTCCTCAAGGCCTTAGGTCCATCCCAAAACCTGACAGCTGTACCCATCATCTCCCTTCTCCAACACCACAGATTTCCCACTGTGGCTGGGTACAATGTTCCTACAGCGAACCTCGGCCTTTGTTGACCAACGCCTGCAAACTATTGTACATATGCTCCTATCCTGCGCTCGAGACAATACTCACTACGTTCACCATCTCTTCACAGGTCCTGTCATGTTACCACCAGATTCATTATTGCTCACTGTGGATGCGAGATTTTGGGGACAACTGAAGGTTATGTTTCCATCTTCTTTTTGGTAATGTTTATTACTCTTTTTGAGTATGAAGTATGAAATTCATGTTTCTCACATTATTAAGCAATACACTGGTGTATTTACGAAATTTAATACCTTTCCAAATTTGCCTATAATGTAATAAAAAATTTGCGTGTTTCTTTGACATAATGTTGTGCTGTGAAAATTTGTATTCTACAGATTCTACTTTACAGTAACGTAGATGCAAAATAGAGTATGTACCTAAGTGAAACATAATCTGATTATTTCATTTTATTTTCATATTATTCATAGCTAATACCACTTGGACTCTATTTTTTTTTCAAAACTAGTTTATGTGATGATTACAAAAACTTTATTTTTCATCAAACTAAGAACTATCATTACATTTCAAGAACACACACATGTGGTATATTTCGAAATTATTAAATTTATTTTTGTAACGAAATAAAAGAACTTGTGTTATTGTTTTATTTCTCAGATTTTTGTATCCATAGAACAATATCCCTTTCTTTGGTTTTTTCTGTTTGTACATCTGGACGTTATTATAAAGATTTATTTTGACCAAACAGCTTCTAAAACATTCTGAAGGAACGTAAGTTGATAAATAGAAGGGAATATTTGCCAAATGAGTTAGTCTCAATTAGATTGCATTCAGTCTACAATCAGGCTGCATTTTGTTGTTAGTCCGTGACGTGTACAAACTTTTACAGCATGTATAGGATGTCTTTTGCTGGGAAAAATGGTTATGCAACTTGCTCTCTTGTGTGTAAAAATATGTGTGAAGTGCTTTACAACTGCTTCTAGATAAAACTCTGAGACAAAATGAGAAGAAATAATGTGAAACAGTGTTTCTGGATATGACACTGGACCAAAATAATTTCCTAGTAAAATGACAAGCACTGCAGTTTAACACACACACACACACACACACACACACACACACACACACACACACACACACACACACACACAAAAAAAAAAGGGGGGGGATGAATATAAATCATATGATTATAATATTCATCAAATTTTAGAGCTGAATGTGCTTACTTTCTGTTTTATCTATACGTACTATCTTGGCAATAAGAATAGCTATAAAATATATAATTTTTTTGAAAAACTTTTTAAACCTTTGACAGTTGCAGGAAGTAGGCCCATTTCGATGTCCTTATACGGAAACACCCCCCATGCCCATGCCCATGTCCCCATGGAACACTATTGTTACCAATGTCTTCCTGATACCATATCCACCACCTACATTCTAATTCTCTCTCCTGGGCGACCACATCCTGATTCACAATTATCTCACTTTCAGAGGCCAAATCTACGGACAAATCTGTGGTAATGCCCTGCATACTCAAATGGCACAACGTTCTGCCAGATTATTTATGGACCATCTAGAGGAATCCTCCCTAGCCAGTCAACACCTAAAAACTGGTTCAGATTCATTTATGATATTATGATTCCCTTATGATATTTCATGATCTGGACTCATCGCAAGGACAACCTTTGCTCCTTCCCTCATAACCTTAATGCCTATTCCAAATCAGCATCACCTGGTCTTCTTCGACTAACTGATTCACCTTCCGAGATGTCCATCTCCACCTCTCAGATGTCTCCATAAATACATCTGTCCATATTAAGGACACAAACCACCAATAATACCTCCACTTTGATGGCTGTCACCTGCTCCATGTAAAAGTCTCTTTCTTGCGGCCTTGCCATCCATTGATACCTCATCTGCAGTGGAAAGCAGAAATTGTTGAATTTTACTGTTAACCTTACCAGACAATTTGATGACAGACAATAGCCTATCCAGCTTATTCGCAAACAAATCACCTATGTCACCTGTTCCTTTGACAACAGTAAACCTATTAACCAGCCACCAACCAGTACACCTCTGATCACCCAGTATCACCCTGGTCTTGAAAGACTCAACTATATGGTTCGACCAGGGCTTTAACTACCTCTTGTTGATATCCTACCCATAATCCTATTGAAAGTAATGTCCCCCCCCCCTAACCTGACCTACGGAATATTCTTGACCACTCTTTTTCCAATCCCACTCCCAATCTTGCAGACCATTAGTCATTCCTTTGTAGATGGCCCAGGTGCAAGACCTGTCCCTAACAACAACCCACTCAACACCTCCTATTGCAGTTCAGTCACAGGCATTTCTTACCCAATAAAAGGCAAGCCACCTGTGAAAGCAGCCATGTTGTATACAGCTACACTGCAATTGCTGTACAGCATTCTGTGTGGCCTACCAAGTAACCAACAGCCTACTTGCATGAATGGTTACCGCTAAACTATGTAAAGAGAAAACTTCACCTTCCATTTGCTGAAAGTGCTGCACACAACACAAATGACTTCAACAGCTGCTTCATTATGTGAGCTATTTGGATACTACCTTCCACCACAAATTCCCCTGAACCACGCAGGTGGCAATCATTTCTCCAGCACATCCAATGCACTCATAACTCACCTGGCCTAAACCTTGGTTAAACTGTTTTCCGGTGCCTCACCTTACCTACTCCCTTCTCTCTTCTGTCCACACCACAGACACATTCTTGAGGAGATATGACGTCATAAACAATGAGATGCCACTGAGGGTAAATACCCAGATTTATGCATCCACTATTTGAAAATGAGAGCACTTAGCGACTAGCAACAAACGTTACATACAATTTCAAACCTTTACAAAAAAATTTCTCGCTGACACCCCCCACAAAATAATGAAAGGAAAAAAGGTTATCGCTTACTACATTTTCTCAGTACATACCTTAAATCTGCCGCAGTAAGCATGACCTTTTGTTCTATTATTTCTTCACTACTAACACTATTCGCAACACGTTTCGCAAACAACACAGTCAGCTACGTAATGTTGGCAGCAGTCAAAACTGCGTGCCTACCGAAGCCTCCCGATGTTTACTGACTTCTGCCGATTCAGGACTAGGGAGAGGTCAGCCATCTAAAAGTTTACACACTGTACATAAATTTGATATAGTGAAGAAGACTAAAGAGAAAGAGGACATTACTTTTGATACCAAATAACTGTTGTGCTCTATACAATGGCAACAAGCAGAAGCAAATTCAAGTGATCCTAACTGTCAGGTAGTGTTCCATGTAACTTAAGTTGCTGCACATAGCTTCTCCTTTAAAATTTATTCTTTCATACTGTTCATTGTTTTACATTTTCAATATTTTAAAATGTTTGATATTTAATCCCATTTAATTCTGTTTTAGGTACTCTACATAATTCCAGTTCTATAATTTATTATTTAATGAGGATCTTTTATACAGTTCTACTGACCATTATGATTTTATAGTTTCAGTGTCTCACACTTTTAATATTTCAATATACTAATTCTGTTTTAGTTACTTTGTTCCCACTTTTATATTTCACTGATTTACACCTTTTACTGTTGTATACATCCTTTGGTCCCTACTTTTAATATTTTGAAGGAAAGTCTTTACATAACTATAATATTTATAATTTTAGCATAGGTTCTTTTCTTGTTGAAGTCATGATATCCCTATCACTACCCCATCCTGCATCCTCTCCCAATCTCCCTCACTCTATTTTCCCCTCCCTCCTCTTCCCCCTTTCCTACCTCCAGCAGATACCAGTTTACAACAATGATCACAGTTAACAGTATTCTGATATGAATTATTTTCTTGCAGTATAAATCCAAAGCTTCTGTAAATGTTTTGAAGAATTTCCTCTTGCTTTCACATGTTAGAATTTGATTTTGCAAAATTTTATTTTGCCAGTACAGATTATGACATATAGGTTTATGTTAGCCAGAAATAACATAAACCTATATGTCAGAATCTTATGGTTGAAAATACATTAATGCCAAAATTGCAACAGCAAAATAAAATTATGACAGCTTAATGCAAGGTGAAATCCTTTAAGAACCTCTGATATGAGGTTCTGACATGAACAAGTTGGGTTGCTGGTGCAATTACTTAGATGAATTCTGCATTTATGTACAACACTTTTCTACTTACTATAAAATATTAGATGGAACATATTTAGTTTTACTTTGTTTCAGATCTGAAGACCATTCAGAGACAACAAAATTTGTCACGTAATAAAAAATGTGCAACTAATACTGAAGAATAAATGACAATTATTTTAAATATCAATAAAGTTGCCAATTGTCTTGGGACAAATAATCAGCTATGATGAAAGTATACTCATTGAAATCATTAATGAATTACTCATGGAACACATTTTTTGCCTTGCATCTAGGGCCTCAAGTTCTTTGTTAACAGCTGTATTCATTCTTTCACTGTGGTCTTTGTGTTTGTAGTTTCATTCCATAGTGCAGGACTTTGCACTATCGAAGTATTTAATTCCTCTGTGGTGATTTGATCACCCATTTCCCCAGAAGAGCACCGTACACACAATAAAGAATGCAGCTAGTTGCACAAGCAATAAATGCTTGCCACGCAGCTTTCACCACATTGAAGACTAATGTCCATACTGTCCACTGTGGGAAGACATAGCTGTCTGCTACATGGCGACTAGCCTCTGCACTTGTGTAGCACGGAAACATATGTTCCTCAAACATCAGTTACTGTCATCCAGTCATGTGCCGTAACGTGCGCAGCTCCTCAATGAACACTGTGGGCAAGTGAATGGGTGGGAATTTATCTTATGGTGGAAACTGTAGATGTGAAACAGCATAGCGCATGACACACATCTGGGAGGAAGGGATACTGCTGACTCAGTCTGAGGTGCACATGAACTGCATGCCAGAAAGAAAACAAACAAGTGACAAAATGTATTCAGCACTCCATGTCACTACTGACTTGGTCTGCTGAGGATAAGAAATTGGAGGACAGCGAAAACTAATGAGTTGATGTGAACAGCATTTGGGAAGAAGACATGTGAGTCATGAAGTATATCTGTAACCCCAAGTCCACCGAGGCAAGAAACTGGAGTAACATATGAATCATACTCTACTTGAGTTGGGAACAAACCACAGGCAGTGAGGAAAATGTATGAATAATCAAAGATTTCATGCAGTGATGAAACAGTGCTTCAAGTCGTGTAACATATTAGTTACTCAGTAATGAATACATATGATACCCGACAGCTCTAGCCAGGCTACAACATCTGTCTTTTGTCAAAGTTGCTTACACTAGTGGACTTCCCCATTTGCAGCCTATATTGTCACTAAAAGACAATGGAAGATCCAGGGTGGAATGTAACAATATTATGAAAAGGATAGTTGCTACTTAACATATAGCGAGATTTAGGCCAACAAGGCGAGGCAGGAAGTGCAAAATGGCTAAGCAGGGACGGCTACAGGACAAATGTAAGAATGTAGAGGCTTATCTCACTAGGAGTAAGATAGATACTGCCTACAGGAAAATTAAAGAGACCTTTGGAGAAAAGAGATCCACTTGTATGAATATCAAGAGCTCAGACAGAAACCCAGTTCTAAGCAAAGAAGGGAAAGCAGGAAGGTGGAAGGAATATGTAGAGGGTCTATACAAGGACAATGTACTTGAGGACAATATTATGGAAATGGAAGAGGATGTAGATGAAGATGAAATGGGAGATATGATACTGCGTGAAGAGTTTGACAGAGCACTGAAAGAACTGAGTCGAAACAAGGCCCCCGGAGTAGACAACATTCCATTAGCCTTGGGACAGCCAGTCCTGACAAAACTCTACCATCTGGTGAGCAAGATGTATGAGACAGGCGAAATATCCTCAGACTTCAAGGAGAATATCATATTTCCAATCCAAAAGAAAGCAGGTGTTGACAGATATGAAAATTACCGAACTATCAGTTTAATAAGTCACGGCTGCAAAATACTAACGCGAATTCTTTACAGACGAATGGAAAAACTGCTAGAAGCAGATCTCGGGGAAGATCAGTTTGGATTCCGTAGAAATATTGGAACACATGAGGCAATACTGACCATATGATTTATCTTAGAAGCTAAAATTACGGAAAGGCAAACCTACGTTTCTAGCATTTGTAGACTTAGAGAAAGCTTTTGACAATGTTGACTGGAATACTCTCTTTCAAATTCTGAAGGTGGCAGGGGTAAAATACAGGGAGCGAAAGGCTATTTACAATTTGTACAGAAACCAGATGGCAGTTATAAGAGTCGAGGGGCATGAAAGGGAAGTAGTGCTTGGGAAGAGAGTGAGACAGGTTTGTAGCCTATCCCCGATGTTATTCAATCTGTATATTGAGCAAGAAGTGAAGGAAACAAAAGAAAAATTCAGAGTAGCTATTAAAATCCATGGAGAATAAATGAAAACTTTGAGGTTCGCCGATGACATTGTAATTCTGTCAGAGGCAGCAAAGGACTTAGAAGAGCAGTTGAGCGGAATTGATAGTGTCTTGAAAGGAGGATATAAGATGAACATCAACAAAAGCAGAACGAGGATAATGGAATGTAGTCGAATTAAGTCGGGTGATGCTGAGGAAATTAGATTAGGAAATGAGATACTTAAAGTAGTAAAGGAATTTTGCTATTTGGGGAGCAAAATAACTGATGATGGTCGAAGTAGAGCGGATATAAAATGTAGACTGGCAATGGCAAGGAAAGCGTTTCTGAAGAAGAGAAATTTGTTAACATCGAGTATAGATTTAAGTGTCAGGAAGTCGTTTCTGAAAGTACTTGTATGGCGTGTAGCCTTGTATGAAAGTGAAATGTGGACAATAAATAGTTTAAACAAGAAAAGAATAGAAGCTTTTGATTTGCTACAGAAGAATGCTGAAGATTAGATGGGTAGATCACATAACTGATGAGGAGGTATTGAATAGAATTCGGGAGAAGAGAAATATGTGGCACAACTTGACTAGAAGGGATCGGTTGGCAGGACATGTTCTGAGGCATCAAGGGACCACCAATTTAGTATGGAGGGCAGCGTGGAGGGTAAAAATTGTAGAGGGAGACCAAGAGATGAATACACTAAACAGATACAGAAGGATGTAGGTTGCAGTAGGTACTGGGAGATGAAGAAACTTGGCACAGGATAGAGTAGCATGGAGAGCTGCATCAAACCCGTCTCAGGACTGAAGACGGCAACAACAACAAGACAATGTCAGTTTCTGACAAAGGCATTGTTGGTCGAAAGCTCACTTTCTGACAATCTTTTAGTTGTGCATATCTGCGATGCAGCACCTCTGCTACGCAGTGAGTAGCAACTACCCTTTTCATAATATTGCTATATTGTCACTAGAATGAGTCTCCATTTGTCCCTGCTAATGTACTTTCCTTACTGCCTTACATGCCAACAGTGCCATTAAATGGCATTCAATTTCGCAATGGGCAGTGGTCATAAAGTTTAGGCTTATTGGTGCAAATACTGATATAGCACAGTGGTTCTCAAACTGTTTTGCGTGACCCCGAGGAAGTTGCGAATGGTGTGCAAGGGGGGGTGGGGGTTGTGAATGTTATGTTAGGAAAAAATTATATTCTTAGTAACAAAGAACTAGGTTTATCTTTTGTCGAACAAATGACATGCTGCTGACATGGTTTGAATGTCGCCAGACGTCGGTGTTAATGCCAGACATGGTCAATGACAACAAAACGGCTGTCATATTTTCAGCATTGTTTGACATGATTGGTCGAGCTGCACGACTTCCTTCAACACCACCTAAGAAGCCTCCACACGTGAGCTAAGTAGGCTTTGTTCCTAGGTGGCGTTGATTCCTTCGATAGTCAGCGGAATATCGTTTGTCGCCTGCGCCATTACTGTTTCCATAACTATCCTGCACAGCGCAAGGTTTCGCTCATGTGTCTCAATGCATTCTTACAATGACGACTATAATTATAGTCTTATAATTACAGACTCAAGGAAGAATTGACTGCAGCATGAAGTGGTTCCTGATTAGTGACAAACATCGACAGCCGCAGTCCATCAACTGGTGGAAGGGAGGGAGATACTCCAAAGGCAATAACGAGGAGGTATGATAACTATTCATTGCTAGGCGTCACAAAAACTACAATCTACGGTGAAAAATGTCCGCAGTGTGTAGTTTGTTTAACGATTTTAGCTGCTGATAGCAAGAAACCTACAAGTTAAAGAGACATGTTGAAACCAAACATCCAGAATTAATGGGAAAACCAAAAGATTTTTTTGTCAGGAAACTAAATGTTTTATTATCTACCCAGAAGAACTTCGCTAGAACGACAAATGTTACACCAAAGGCCCTTTTAGCCTTTTACAAGATTTCTCACAGAATTGTTAAATGCAAGAAACCACACACGGTTGCAGAAACTCTGGTTTTACCAGCAGCAATTGGTGTAGTATCAACAATGTTTGGCGACTCATTTACTCAACAGTAGAAAAGTGTTCCTGTCTCTAATGACACAGTGCATAGAAGAATTTTAGACTTTTTGACAATTTACTTGAGCAGTTAATCAATCGACTGCACAACAACTATTTTGCACTTCAAGTGGACGAAGCAGCTGACATTCATAAAGACTCTCATTTGATTGCTTTTGTTCGTTTTGTTGATGAATTTAACATCTGAGAGGAATTTCTTTTCTGTGAGCCAATGCTGAAAACAGCTACAGCTGAAAGCCTTTTTGACATGTTCAATACTTTTTTAAATCAAAACGGAGTATCATGGAATAGGTGCATGCAGAGACAGAACTCACTTCATGTTTGGAATTTATGGTGAATTGCAAGCGAAAGTTAAAGCATAGTTCCTGATGCTGTATGGACTCGCTGCATGATATATCAGGAGGCTCTGGCCGATAAAGAACTTAGTCCACCCCTTCAAGAAGTTCTGCAAACGGTTATACACACAGTTAATATTATTAACGCAAAATCTATAAATTCGAGGCTTTTTAAAGTGCTATGTGAGGAGTCGGTGCTGAACACACTCAGTTGCTCTTTTTTAATAATGGTCGATGGCTTCAAGGGCTAAGGTACTGAAAAGAATGTTTGAACTGAGGAGTGAGGTATACTGTTTTTTAAAGGAGAGAAGTCACTCTTTGGTGGACTGTATCAACAATGGAGACTGTTTATTTAAAATGGCTTACCTCACTGATATTTTTGAAGAACTAAATATTCTTAACATTTCACTTCAAAATAATCAGGCAACATTATTACCTTGGAATGAAAAGGTGTAGGTGTTCATAAAGAAATTAGAGCTGTGGCAAAAACCGAATGGAGAGTGGCATACTAGATATGTTCCCTATCATAGTATCACTGTTAGAGGATACAGATAATCCTATACTTCCAATGGCAATAAAAGCCTGCTTTCTTCATCACCTGGCAACATTAAAAGTTCACTCTGAGAAATATTTAAGCAAAGATTTTGAAAAATTTAATTGGATTAAAAATCCATTCATAAACGCTCCTGGACCACAATTTCTAAATATAGAAGAACAAGAACAACTTATTGAACTTATTTGTGATACTTTACAGAAGAGTAAATTTAATGAAGTGTCTTTGTTGGAGTTTTGGGTGCATATTAGCAAGGACTTCCCCTAATCCAAAATGCAATAAAGATCCCGATTCCTTTTGGAACAACATACTTGTGTGAGACTGGATTTTCAGCTTCATCAGGTATGAAGTTGAACTACTGTTCAAAGCTAAATGTAAACAAAGAACTTTAAGTGGGTATTTCTGCTATTCCTCCATGTCTCGAGAAACTTTGTTCTCAACAGCAAGCTCCTCCATCACACTGAACTTTTTAATTTAAATTTTTATTGCTCTTGTAATTCTTGTTTACTGAATTGTAAATAATGTTTATTTCATAGCTTTTGAACAAATAAAAGCTTGATAAAAAATTGCTTCTATATTTTCATTATAATAAGTTGTGTATTTTTGGTTTCTGCTGCATGAAGTCCTTTTCAATTAAGTTTGGCAAACATAATAAGGATAAAATATGATTATTTTTATTAATAACAATAACTGGGGGGGCTGATACTATTATTCCTATGAAGGGGGGGGGGGCAAGGAAAAATGCACATACTGATGTTCCTGTAGCTACTGTTGTCTGCATACAGCTGATATTTTTGTAATTTGTCACCTGCAACTGACAACAGGTTGTCTATAGTACATCAATTATACTGAACTGAAATGTAAGGCCTAAAATGAAACTATTGGTGTCTGTTAATTGTGTGTCAAACATAAACAGTGGATATATAAAGGAGAGATGGAAATCTAATAATCATGGAGCTCTGTGTGATACTGTATGGGAAGGAATCTAAGAAAGAATGATGGGAGAAATTGGGCCTGATAGTAGGAAAGAGAAAGGAGAAAAACTAAATGAGTTCTGCACTAAATTTCAGTTAGTAATAGCGAATACACTGTACAAAAATCACAAGAGGAGATACACTTGGAAAATACCTGCAGATACAGGAACATTTCAATTAGATTATGTCATGGTCAGAAAGAGCTTCCATAATCAGATAATGGATTGTAAGGTGTACCCAGGAGCAGATACAGACTCATATCAGATCATAATTTGTAATGATGGGGAGCTGACAGAATCTAAAGACAATAATGTGAAAGAATCAGTGTGGAAGGACGTACAATACTGCAGTGCTAAGGAACGTTAAGACGCCTTTGAAGTTCATTAAAGATGAGGATACTGTGATAAGAAATGTCACAGTACACAGTTCAGTTGAAGAGGAGTGGATATCTCCAAAAAGAGCAATCACAGATGTCGGAAAGACAAACAGAAATACTAGGAAGGTAACTGCGGCGAAATCTTGGGTAATAGATGAAATACTTCAATTGATCAAAGAAAGCAGGAAGTACAATAATGTCGAAGTGCACACAGAAATACAGTAATACAAATCTGTTTGGAATGATATAAATAGGGAGTGCAGGGAAGCCAAGGTGAAACTGCTAGAGGAAAAATCTGAAGAAATCGAAAGAGAAATGATTACAGGAGAATCACTACAACCTTTGGTGATATTAAAAGCAAGGGCAGCACATTAAGAATGCACTAAGAATTTCACTGCTAAACGCAAGGGAGAGAGTGAATAGTTGGAAAGAGTTTATGGAAGATCTCATTGAGCGGGAGGACTTGTTTGATGCTGTAATAGAAGAAGAAATTGGAGTTGACATGGGATCCATTGTCAGAGTTAGAATCTAAAAGAACACGTGGTGCATGTGTGTGTATATATATCAAAAAGATTCACACAATTATAGCTTTCGGCCTTAGACACACACATACACACACACACTCACGCAAATGCAACTTGCACACACATCTGCAGTCTCAGAGAACGGAAACCACACTGCCAAGATCAAGAACAAAGTGCCCAGATTAAGAAGGATGCAGTCTTTTGCCCATACTGTTCAATTTATACATCAAAGAAGCAATAACAAAAATAAAAGAAAGGTTCAAGAGTGGGATTAAAATTGAGAGTGAAATGATATTATAGTTAATATTCGCTGATGACATTTGTATCCTCAGTGAAGGTGAAGAAGAACGACAAAATCTGTTGAATGGATTGAATGGTCTAATGAGTTCAGGATATGGATGGAGGGCAAACTGAAGAAAAACAAAAGTAATGAGAAGCAGCAGAAATGAGAATAGCGAGAAACTTAACATCAAAATTTATGACCACAAAGTATATGAAGTTAAGGAATTGTCCTAACTTGCAAGCAAAATAACCCTTGATGGACAAGTCAAGGAGGATATAAAAAGCTGACTAGCACAGGGAAAGAGGGCAGTACTGAACAAAATAAGTCAACTATTGGCAAACATGGGCCATAATCTGAGGAAGAAATTTCCGAGAATGTACATTTGGAGCACAATATTGTATGGTGGTAAATCATGGACTGTGGGAACAGAAGAGAATTGAAGCATTTCAGATGTGATGCTACAGAAGAATGTTGAAAATTAGATGGACTGATACCGTAGTGAAACAGAGGTTCTCCTCATAATGAGCGAAGAAAGGAACATGTGGAAAATGCTGACAAGGAGGAGGGATAGGATGATAGGACATCAGGGAATAACTTCCATGGTACAAGTTGGAGCAATAGATGGTAAAAACTGGTTTTATTACAATGTTATGAATATTATCCCCACAGTTCCAGATTCGTATATATTATCATGCACTTTTTAGCTGTTATTCAATACAAAACAAAATGACCCCATTGATTATGTGAAATTTCACAGAAACTTGTACACATCACAACCCTTTTATAAACCCATTTGTTTAGCTGTTATTCGATACAAAACAAAATGACCCCATTGATGATGTGAAATTTCACAGAAACTTGTACACATCACAACCCTTTTATAAACCCATTTGTTTGAAAGCAAAATGTACTAAAAGTGAGCTTCAAACTTAAGACGCTTACATTTTTTTGCCTTAAAGTACTGCTGGTGGTGTTAGGGGAGAGGGAGGGGATATGTGGCAGACTATTTGTGGGTTATGGGGTTTGCTGGTAATTGGTAATGTACTATGAATTGGCGACATTGGGAGCCTGTAGCTGTTCTCTCTGTTGATGTCACAGAATTTCAGTTGTCTCTCATGAGTCACAGAGATTCTGCACATTGGTCATACAAATTGCACCCAGTGTCAGAAAATGCTTACAAGCAGAAGTAGAACAGAGTCGGTCAAGCAGTGAGAAAAGTAAAACTTAGTCTTGCCCATACATTAAACAAGAACAGAAATAGATCTGTTGTTCTAGGGAAAAATGTGCATTGTCTTGGTGTTGGCAAAGTAAAAGTAAAAGCTGCAGCTGATCCAACTGTCCCAGCAGAAAAACTGAACTGGTCCTTCACGTTACCTACAACCACAACTGAATCACAAATGAAACAGAGACTCTTTGACTACTTTAGGGGGGTAAATGACTGTAGCCACAAAAAATTCTACCTAAAAACTGTCACTTGCAACACTTTCAAAAAAGTCATTGTGTGTATCAAATTAGCATCTAGAGGACATGATCGCATCACAGTCCAAATGAAGTAGCTTATTACTGACTCACTACTGCCCACTATAAAAGGTATCTTCAATCACTCCTTAATAACAAGGGTTTTCCCTGAGGCCCAGAAACAGGGACTAGTTAAGCCACTATATCTACAACTAATTTTACATAAATATTCTACAAGCCACCATATGATGCCAAGCGGGCAGGAGGGGGTGCACCTTGTACTACTACTAGTCATTTCCTTTCCTGTTCCACTCGTAAATAGTGAAATAGAAAAACTACTGTCTATATGTTTTCATATGAGCCCTAATTTATCATGTCTTATCTTCATAGTCCATAAGAGAAATGCATGTTGGCAGCAGTAGAATCATATTGCAGTGAGCTTCAAATGCCGATTCTCCAAATTTTCTCAATAGCGTTCCCAAAAAGAGCACTGCCTTCTCTCCAGGGATTCCCATTTCAGTTTCTGAACCACCACTTACATATTGTTCAGATCTATCGGTAACAAATCCAGCAGCCTGCCTCTGAATTCCTTCACTGTCTTCCATTAATCTGACATGGTATGGATCCCAAACACTTGAGAAATGCTTAAGAATAGGTCACACTAGCACCCTACTGCAGGATGCTTTACAGATGAACCTCACTTTCCCAGATTTCTCCCAATAAATCAAAGTTGACCATTTGCCTACCCTACCATAATCCTCACATGCTGGTTTTATTTCATCTCGTTTTACATCACAACAACCACATATTTAAATGACTTGGCTGTATCAAGCAGGATACCACCAATGCTGTTTCCATACATTACGGGTTTGTTTTCCCTGCTCATCTGTATTATCTTAACATTTTTCTACATTTGGAGCTAGCCGCCATTCATTACACCTACTAGAAATTTTGTGTAAGGCATCATGTACCCTCTTCAGTCATTCAACTTTGACACTGTTCCATACACCACAACATTACAAGCAAACAGCCCAGACTGCTACCCCCCCCCCCCCCCCCCCCAGTCACCCTGGTTGTTTGTGTATACAGAAATTAATAGTGGTCCCATCACACTCCCCTGGAGCACTTCTTATGATACCCTTGTCCCTGGTGAACACTCCGCATTGAGGACATCATGCTGGGTTCTATTAGTTGAAAAGTTTTCGAACCATACATATCTGGGAACATATTCCATATGCTTGTATCATTGTTAACAATCTGCAGTGGGGAACCATGTCAAATGCTTTTCAGTTATCTAGGAATATGGAATGTTCCTGTTGCCCTTCGTCTATAATTAACAGTATGCCATGTGAAAAAGCTGAGGTTCGCAGGTTCACATGAGTGATGCTTTCTAAAACCATTCTGATTTGTGGACAGAAGCTGTTTGGTCTCAAGAGAATTTATTATATTTGAACTGAGAATATATTGAACGATTATTAAGCACACCTATGTTAGGGATATTGGTGAGTAATTTTGTCCTCCTGAAATACAGGACTTATTTGCGCTTTTTTCCAGTCATCTGGGGCCTTGGTTGGACGATAGATTCACAATCAATGCAAGCTAGGTGAGGGGCCAATGCCCTAGAGTACTCTTCATAAAACTGAATTTGGATTCCATCTAGACCTGGCGACTTATAGGTTTTCAGCTCTTTTCAGTTGTTTCTCTACTCCAAGGATGCTTATTATGACGATGTCCATATGAGAGTCTGTTTGCCTTTTTTTTTTGAGGGGGGGGGGGGGGGCTTTCAGTCCCAAAGGGTGCATGTCAAAAAGGAAGAAAGAAGATCTAGGAACTGCCAGCATAGCAGAAGTAAATTATTGTAGCTGTGTTTGGAAAAGTACCAGACCTCCAAGTGCAAACAGAAAGCACTGATGCTCCAAATAATTATAGGCACTCCAAGGTGGCTGAAGCTGTGGATAAGTTAAGCTGAAATTTTTGCGAAGGACCTAATGGTGTTCAGAATGGATAGGCTAAACACAGTTGGTGATGGGGTGTTTGTAGCTGTCAGAAGTAGTTTATCTTGTAGTGAAATTGAAATAGATAGTTCCTTTGAGTTAGTATAGGTAGAGGTCATTCTTGGCAACTGGAATAAAATAATAATTGATTCCTTTTACCGACCTCCCAACTCAAATGATAGAACTGCTGAAAGGTTCAGAGAAAAGTTGAGTCTAATTTCAAACACACACCCGACGCATACAGTTATAGTTGGTGGTGACTCCAATTTACCCTCGATATGCTGGTGAAATACATGTTTAAAGTTAGAGGTATGCATAAAACACCATCCAAAATTGTGTTAAATGCATTGCCTGAAAATTATTTTGCACAGTTAGTTCATGAGCCCATTAGAACAGTAAATGGTTGTGAAAACACACTTGACCTTTTAGCAATAAATAATTCTGAGCTAATAAAGAGCACCAAAACAGATACAGAGATTAGTGAACACAAGGTTGTCACAGTGAGCCTGAATATTGTAATTCCCAAATCCTCAAAAATAAACAAAAAATATACCTATTCAAGAAAGCAGACAAAAATTCACTTGATGCGTTCCTGAGGGACAATCTCCACTCCTTCCAAATTAACAACGTACCGGTAACTGTAGACTAGATGTGGCTCGAATTTAAAGAAATAGTATTGACAGCAATTGAGAGATTTATGCCAAACAAATTAATGAACGAGGGAGCTGATTCCCCTTGGTACACAAAACAAGTCAGGGCACTACTGCAGAAACAATATAATAAGTGTGCCACAGTTAAATGAATATAAAATCCCCAAGATTGACGATCTTTTACAGAAGCTGGAAATTTAGCGCAGACTTCAATGCGAGTTGCTTATAGTAGTTTCCACAACAAAACTTTGTCTTGAAACATGGCAGAAAACTCAGAGAGGTTCTGACTGTATTTAAAGTATGCCAGCACCAACACACAATCAAGGCCTTGCTCTGCACAATGGCAACAAAAAGATTAATTGCTGAGAGTGCTGTTAAAGCAGAGTTACTAAAACACAGCCTTCCAAAATTCCTTCACCAAAGAAGACAAAGTAAATATTCCAGATTTCGAATCAAGAACAGCAGCCAACATGACTTACTTAGAATTAGATATCCTTCGAGCAATGAAACAACTAAAATCACTTAATGAAAGCACCTCTTTCGGTCCATACTGTATACCAATTAGGTTCCTTTCAGAGTATGCTCATGCAATAGATCCTTACTCAACAATCATATACAACCATTTGCTCGTTGAAAGATCTGTACTCAAAGACTGGAAAGTTGCACACAAGAAAAGCAATAAGAGTAATCCACACAACTAGATGCCTGTATCATTATGTTGATACACAGGAGGGTTTTGGAACATATATTGTGTTCAAACATTATGAATTATCTCAAAGAGAACGATCTATTGACAAACAGTCAACACGAATTTGGAAAACATCCTTCTTGTGAAACACAACTAGCTCTTTACTCACACGAAGTGTTGAAAGCTATTGAGAGTGGATTTCAAATTGATTATGTATTTTTAGATTTCCAGAAGGTTTCTGACACTGTATCTCACAAGTGTCTTGTAATCAAAATGCGTGGTTATGGAATATTGTCTCAGTTGTGTGACTGGATTCTTGATTTCCTGGTGAGGGGTCACAGTTCATATTAACTGATGGTAAGTTATTGAACAAGACAGAAGTGATTTGTGGTGTTCCCCAAGGTAGTGTTATAGGCCCTCTGTTGTTCCTTATTTGTATAAATGATTTAGAAGACAATCCGAGTAGCTGTCTTAGGTTGTTCATAAATGACGCTGTATTTTATCATCTAGTAAAGTTGTCAGCTTATCAAAACAAATAGCAAAATGATTTAGTAAAGCTACCTGTATGATGCAAAAATTGGAAACTGACCTTGAATAATGAGAAGTGAGAGATCATCCACATGAACCCTACAAGGAATCCATTAAACTTTGGTTATATGATAAATCAGTCAAGTCTAAAGGTCGTAAATTAAACTATATACCTACGAACTACAGTTAGAAACAACTTAAATTGGAAAGAACACACAGAAAATTTTGCACAGAAGGCAAACCGAAGACTGTGTTTCTTTGGTAGAACACTTACAAGGTACAACTCATCTAATTCAGAAATGGCCTAAACTATACTAGTTCATCATCTTTTGGAGTACTGCTGTGCTGTGAGGGACCATTACGAGACAAGATTACCAGAGTACATCGAGAAAGTTCACAGAAGAGCAGCACATTTTGTATTATCAAGAAATAGGGGAGAGAATTTCACTGACATGATACAGGATTTAGGGTGGACATCACTAAACCAAACGCATTTTTCATTATAGTGGAATCTTCTCCCAACATTTCTATCACCGACTTTCTCCTCTGAATGCGAAAATATTTCTTTGACGCTGACCTACATAGGAAGAAACAATCATCATAATAAAAGAAGAGAAATCAGAGCTTGCATCCAAAGATATAGGTGCTCGTTTTTTCTGCTCACTATTTGAGATTGTAGTAATAGAGAATTATTATTAAGTTTGTTTGATGAACCCCCTGTGAAGCACTTAAGTGTGGTTTGCAAAGTATCCATGTAGATGTAGATGAAACACTGGTATGTTTGCATGATTCTCCTGTTTGAAGATTTCTTAAATATGAACTTTAAAGCTTCAACTTTTATTTTGCTATCTTCAGCTGACACTAGACTGGCCGGGTGACTGGATGGAAGCCTTAGATGTCCTTAGCGATTTTACATAGGAACAGAATTTTCTTGGGTTCTCTGCCAGATCTTTTGCTAAGGTGAAATGGTGGTGGTTGTTTCATGTTTCACACATAGATGTTTTCACAGACAATAATTTCTACTAACCTTCGCATGCCATCATTTTCCTGTTATCTTTTGAGCCAAGAGCACAACAGAATCTGCTTCCTTAGCATTTTCTTAATTTCATTGTCAAATCATGGTGTGTCTTTTCCATCCTTAATCTACTTACTAGACACACAATTCTCCAGACCACAATTTACAATCTGCTTAAACTTTGACCACAATTCCTCTATGTCCATCTTCGGTATTAGCCTTTATACTCTTTTTCACTGTATGTCAATGATGTTTCATCAATTTTGCCCCATTGCAAATATTACATGTACACTGATCACCTCCAGTCGTATCTTAGTGCAAACCCAATAAACCTGAAGACAGGTATCAAGTATCTCAATACTGACATGTGTGCACTGTCGAAATAGGTGCAAGACGTAGGGTTAAAGCTAAACCCCTCCCAAACCCATCCAGTACTGGTTTGTCATTCTAAACCCACTAACCCAAATTACTGGGAATCAATACCATCTTTAATCCTAAATGGTACATATATCAACTTCTCTCTTCAGTAAAGAGTCTAGACTGTGAAAGTAGCTGCAACATGCAAACATCAACATCACTCCGTGCCCTACAAAAATATAAAAAGCTCTTCCCTTTTGATCTAAAAAAGAAATCTGTACAAGCACTTATACTTCCAATTATGGACTACAGTGATGTTATCCTGCAAGGTCTCTCTCGGGAAAGCTCACAGTGCCTGGGACTAGTTATGAGTGCATGTCTTCATTGTTTCTGTGATGTTCCACTCTTGCACAGGTATCCTGGCTGTGTGCAGACAAACTCAGAGATTTTCATACTCTGTCTTCCCTACTGTTTGATTAATGTGTATTGTTCCTCATATCACTCCTTGACTTTAACATTCTTGCCTGAACATCACGGCAGAAACACCCACTGCCAACGGAGCAAAATCCATTCTGTCCCATTACATCGTTCAGCTGCTTTCTCGAAGTCTTTCCCAGTAGCAGGAAACCGACTCTGTAATACCCTCATGCAGTACCTTAGAGAAGTGAATAAAATCGCCAGCTTTAGATGACAGATAATGCCATATATACGAAAGAGTCATTTATGTCATGTCAACCAATTACAAAAAAAAAAATTGACCCTGGATGATTCAGACTTTTGTAATATTTCGTCATTTCATTCTACATATCAGAATACCATGAAATCCAAAATTAAAGATTTTTTGGACAGTTTGTTTTTTAGTTATTAATTTTTAATCTTTCCAAAATTTTGCAATTTTTGCCATATTTCAAAAGTTTGAAATAGCCATCTCTCAAAAAGTATTTGACATTACAGACCAGAAATTTACACCATTTAGTCAGTTTATTATAGGCTTTAAAAAAACTTGTTGCTTTATCAAATTTTTTAATGTGCTATATTTTTCCAATTCAATTTCTTTTTAAAATCCTGAAAATTTCAAAATTATATTTTTTTGTTTTGTTTTTATTTATTTGTTTTACTACTTATTAACGTGTGTTCCAAATTTCACAATGGTATTCCAAAGTGAACATATGGAAATAAATTTTATTTTAATGTTATTCGTATTGTCAACTACATCTCAACTGCACTTGGTTTGCAGGCTGGTTCATAAAATATTGTTAAAATGAAAATTTGGATTACTAATTAAGCATGCTTTACTTTATCATTTTAAAATTGTACTAAACTATGCAATATAACGTAATACAAATAATGTAAGAGATAGTAAGCATTTTCCATTTACGTAATCTTTAATTTGCAGTACTAAAATAATTCACCTGAAAAGACGATGTCGATTTTGATCCAATGATGGCATATGACACCTAGGGGATAGTAGATGTACTGATAATGTTTTCAATGTTGTCCACCACGAGATAGCATAGCGGCATAGCTACCACAGCACCATCCGTACTTACCTTTTAATAAGGAATGCCCACAGCCAGAAGGCTCAGTGTGGTGCAAACATGTGAAGCAAGGAGGCAACCACAGCATGAAGACACATTCATACTTCCTATAGCCAATCGAACCTCCCAAGTGACTGGATAGTTCTTTTGGAGAATTGCCACATACGTTGAATGTGTTGCAACAATGCTAGTATCAGGTAACTGAACAGATAAACAAATCTACACACACACACACACACACACACACACACACACACACACACACACACACACACACACACACACAAATTGTTAACTTACGCAAGCTTTCAGAGCCATTGGCCCTTCTTCCAGGAGGAGAGTTGACGGGGCAGGAAGAGGGTGAATGAATAGGACTTGAGAGGTTTAGGAACAGTAGTACTGTTCGGAAAAGTCACCCAGAACCCCATGTCAGAGGAGACTTATTGGACGGGATGAGAAAGAACGACTAGTACCAGTGGTCATGTGAACATTCTCACATCAGTAGCCGTGGTTCAGGAAATCCACACAGCATGGATACCTGCCAGGATTGTCATATTGTAAGGGCAGCAGAGGCAGATTGTGCAGCTACCACAGTGCAGATAAGAGGCATTGTGAGCTCAGACATCTCAACACAAACTATTGAGAACTGGTTATTAACAGTGGGACTAGAGGCTCACACACCTCTAGCCCATCTTCTATTCAGGTCACAACACCGACGTGCATGGTTCGACTGGTGGAATCAGAGGATCACTTGAAGATGCAATGGCACTCCCTGGTCTCCAGTCATGAACGTAGATTCTGCCTGCATGCAAGCGATGGTCATTTGTGCGTCCAACGTAGACCTGGTGGGTGCTGTCATTCATCCAAACACACTGTCCCCATCCCAGGCCTTATGGTTTGGGGTACAATAAGCTACAACTCTCGTTCACCTTGGGTGTTTCTGGAGGGGATGCTAACCAGTGCTCAGTATGTGCAGAATGTTGTTAGACCCATTTTTTCGTTTTTCTTGCAACAGCAAGGTGATGTTTGGCTCTAACAGAATAGTGCTCAGCCACACACTGCCACTGAAACTAAATAGGCTCTGCAAGAAGTGCAGCAAGTTCCCAGGCCAGCACGCTCTACGAACTTGTCTCCAATCAAGCATGTATAGAAAATGATGGGACAAGAAGTGGCTCGTATGACTCATCAACTAACAACTCTAACAAAACTAAATGAATAGGTCCAGCAGGTGTGACATAACGTACCCCAGGTCAGTATCTGCCATTTGTGTGATCGACTTGATGCCAGAGTCAGCACACCTGCATTACTGCATGTGGAGGCTACACCACATACTAATATGGGTGTTTCAGCATGGTAGGTTAATATCTTGTACCTCAGAAACACTTGTGCTATTGATTTGTACAGGTATTCATTTCATGTGCTCTATATGCACTGTTACAACAATAAATCTCATGTGAATTGGAAATGAGTAGTTGCCAGAGAGGACCAGAAAATAGGCTTACTGGACATGTGCAGATATGACGACACAGGAAGCTCATGCTTTATGTTTGCTCTACTTGTATGGCTTTTGCTGCATTTCTGTTTGGAATTTTGTGTGTAGTGGGGCATCATGTGACCATGTGCAGCACTGTGGCCTGTTGTTCAGAGGGACATATGGAGTTCTTGTACTCAGGGCACTGTGTTATCCTATCTAGATAACGAGTGGATAGTAAGAAATTAGTCCTTTGCATAATATTCATTTCAAAATAAACTCTACATCTTAAAGTACCCAAAAACTTTGCTATGTGGTGATTTTAATGTATTATTATTATTATTATTATTATTATTATTATTATTATTATTAGTAGTAGTAGTAGTAGTAGTAGTACTCTGCAATACACTTAAGTTGCATTTCCACTCAAGTTTACACCCACACAGCACTGCAAAAAGCTAGTAAGAAAGAATAAAATTTCTTGCAAAAATGAGAAGGCATTTGTGTGTACACACTAGAATTTTGAACAATAAATTTTTCATGACATTTTCAAAGTGTACAAAAGATTAACAAGGTTTTTTTTTGTGAAACCAACGAACTGTATAATTGGCAGTTTGTATTCTAAGGCCTTGTGGGGAGTTACCATGCTAAAACATGGTGTGCTGCCAGTCTATAATTTACTGAAGAATGGTGCTCTGTAAATTAAAGATGTAAGCAACACAACTTAAAAAATAATGTCCAGCCTAGAGCAGGTACTAGACAAGTACTGAAGCATGCCTTGTAATCGAAAAACACTGTCTTTTATAGTAGGCATATTTGTAAAATTCTGCTAAATCTGTCAATACATTTGAAACAAAACATTTTGTTCCATACTGTGGACCAAATTTGTCTGCTTAATCATCTTCAAGGGAATATTTACGTATGTTCGTATGTATGAGATTAAGAGGTACTACATTATGTCATAAAAGAAACAAGACATCAGAGAATACTGCAAGGGCATCAGGATTCTGTAAATCATATTAAAATGCATAATTTGGCTTAATGTGCAGATTCATTTGTTCACATTCACAATGAAGTTTGTCCCTAAGCGGAATTAAGTTTTTCAGTCTGGTTTTTGGGACATCAGTTTTCTTGGAGTACCAGTACGGTATTATCTCACGTTTGGTTCTTCATTATGGCACAATGCCATATGTGCCAGAAGATGAAAAGGTGCACTTAAAATTCAGTGAATAGTTGAAACTAAGCAATAGTGTGAAATGAAACACTTCATATCAAATACATTAACTGCCTCTCTGCAAAAGATTAATAAGAGAAAAATTTCTTTATCAAACTGACAAAAATACCTTCATTGTTCTGCAAGATAATTAATGCTTCACTGCCAATAATGTGGAAATAGAACCAAATCAGAAAACTGAAACTAATAATGTATTTTAGTCTTCCATAATTATTTGAATGAATTATTGAATTCACTTGATAGCACCCAGCCACAAATATTTGTTTCATTTTCATGTGACGTGAGAACGAAGAAGAAACAGAAAAATCATTAAAGGTAAACATGGGTCTATAACTTAGACTGATCTGGGCATGCATGAATCTGGCAGGTTGGCCGCACCAGAAAAATTTTTCTTGGTAGCATCTGGCTGCTTGCTGCTGCTGCTGCTCAAATCAGTTAACAGCCATATGTCAAGTAACAAGCAGTGGGAGAAGGCACTGCTCATATGCGACTCCAGCTCTGCACATGAGTCTACTGGCAACCACTCTAATGAACCTAACTTAAAAAGTTGTGACGTCATGCTCATCTAAAGCAGTTTCTTGTTACGAAGTATTGCATATCTTCGTACTAAAGCCTTTGACACAGTTTGTTGTCAGCAGACACTTGTGTGCCACTGTTTTGTTGTTGTAAATGGCACACAGTTTCTTTGCTACTTAAGTTTTATTTTGGTATTTTTCTCTAATTTACATTTTATTGTAACAGTAGTGGACCGACAGATGTGGACTCTGGACAGATGTAGACTTTGACCACAATCTATTGGTTATGAACTGTAGATTAAAAATGAAGAAACTGCAAAAAGGGTGGAATTTAAGGAGACGGTACGTGGATAAACTGACTAAACCAGAGGTTGTACAGAGTTTCAGGGAGAGCATAAGGGAACAATTGACAGGAATGGGGGAAAGAAATACAGTAGAAGAAGAATGGGTAGCTTTGAGGGATGAAGTAGTGAAGGCAGCAGAGGAACAAGTAGGTAAAAAGACGAAGGGTAGTATAAATCCCTGGGTAACAGAAGATATATTGAATATAATTGATGAAAGGAGAAAATATAAAAACACAGTAAATGAATCAGGCAAAAAGGAATACAAACGTCTCAAAAATGAGATCGACAGGAAGTGCAAAATGGCTAAGCAGGGATGGCTAGAGGGCAAATGTAAGGATGTAGAGGCTTATCTCACTAGGGGTAAGATAGATACTGTCTTCAGGAAAATTAAAGAGACCTTTGGAGAAAAGAGATCCACTTGTATGAATATCAAGAGCTCAGACGGAAACCCAGTTCTAAGCAAAGAAGGGAAAGCAGGAAGGTGGAAGGAGTATATAGAGGGTCTATACAAGGGCGATGTACTTGAGGACAATATTATGGAAATGGAAGAGGACATAGATGAAGAAGAAATGGGAGAAACGATACTGCGTGAAGAGTTTGACAGAGCACTGAAAGAACTGAGTCGAAACAAGGCCCCTGGAGTAGACAACATTCCATTAGAACTACTGACAGCCTTGGGACTGCCAGTCCTGACAAAACTCTACCATCCGGTGAGCAAGATGTATGAGACAGGCGAAATACCCTCAGACTTCAAGAAGAATATAATAATTCCAATCCCAAAGAAAGCAGGTGTTGACACATATGAAAATTACTGAACTATCAGTATAATAAGTCACGGCTGCAAAATACTAACGCGAATTCTTTACAGACGAATGGAAAAACTGCTAGAAGCAGATCTCGGGGAAGATCAGTTTGGATTCCGTAGAAATATTGGAACACATGAGGCAATACTGACCCTATGATTTATCTTAGAAGCTACATTACGGAAAGGCAAACCTACGTTTCTAGCATTTGTAGACTTAGAGAAAGCTTTTGACAATGTTGACTGGAATACTCTCTTTCAAATTCTGAAGGTGGCAGGGGTAAAATACAGCGAACGAAAGGCTATTTACAATTCGTACAGAAACCAGATGGCAGTTATAAGAGTCGATGGGCATGAAAGGGAAGCAGTGGTTGGGAAGGGAGTGATACAGGGTTGTAGCCTCTTCCTGACACTATTCAATATGTATATTGAGCAAGCAGTGAAGGAAACAAAGGAAAATTTGGAGTAGGTATTAAAATCCATGGAGAAGAAATAAAAACTTTGAGGTTCGCCGATGACATTGTAAATTCTGTCAGAAACAGTAAAGGACTTGGAAGAGCAGTTGAATGGAATGGATAGTGTCTTGAAAGGAGGGTATAAGATGAACATCAACAAAAGCAAAACTAGGATAATGGAATGTAGTTGAATTAAGTCAGGTGATGCTGAGGGAATTAGATTAGGAAATGAGACACTTAAAGTAGTAAAGGAATTTTGCTATTTGGGGAGCAAAATAACTGATGATGGTCAAAGTAGAGAGGATATAAAATGTAGACTGGTAATGGCAAGGAAAGCGTTTCTGAAGAAGAGAAATTTGTTAACATCGAGTATAGATTTAAGTGTCAGGAAGTCGTTTCTGAAAGTACTTGTATGGAGTGTAGCCTTGTATGAAAGTGAAATGTGGACAATAAATAGTTTAAACAAGAAAAGAATAGAAGCTTTTGATTTGCTACAGAAGAATGCTGAAGATTAGATGGGTAGATCACATAACTAATGAGGAGGTATTGAATAGAATTGGGGAGAAGAGGAGCTTGTGGCACAACTTGACTAGAAGAATGGATCGGTTGGTAGGACATGTTCTGAGACATCGAGTATTGGAGGGCAGTGTGGAGGGTAAAACTCGTAGAGGGAGACCAAGAGATGAATACACTAAGCAGATTCAGAAGGATGTAGGCTGCAGTGGGTACTGGGAGATGAAGCAGCTTGCACAGGATAGAGTAGCATGGAGAGCTGCAGCAAACCAGTCTCAGGACTGAAGACTACTACTACTACTACTACAACAACAACAGTGGGCCGACTAAAACTCTTTGTTGTAATATCAGTCAAAATTAAAAAAATGAATTTTACCATGAAGGAATTTCCAAGCTCTTCCATCGCTACGATAAGTGCCTTAATTTAAATGGCAACTATGTAGAAAAGTAGTATTTATGTGTGGCTTTCATCTGTATATAATAATTTTTTTTTTTCGAAGACTTTATTTATTTTTAATTCCAAAATGTAATGTACTTTGTGGGTAGCCCTTGTATTTATCAGGTAATGTTTGTTATTTAATAAAGGTTATCTGAGTTTAGTGCTATGTTTAGGAAGTGACATAACATTCACCGACACTTCAGCACAACAAATCGCATTACAAACAACACAAACCATGTGGCTGTCATGTTGATTTACATGTTTTCAGTTGGCAGTTTCAGTATTTATACTTGATGCCTATGAAAAGTGCAGGTCAAGTGTGTACTGCATTAAAAATCTCTCTAAACTGAATAATTTTTAGTGTAACTTTCCTGCTGTGCTCCCTGCCGCCGTTGGATAAGCAGCTGCAGCAGCAAGTCGTATACTCCTAGCTCACTCATTTGTTGCATAGTTTAATTCTTAATTTCTTTGCGTGATTTTGGTACTTGCATTGTTTAATTCATAAATTTCGGGCGTATTATAGTATTTGAGAGTTGTAGCATCGCGTTTTAGTACCTGAATAGTGTAAAATCGCGTAGTCTCCTTCCGCCGCCGAGCAGTGTGTCAGTAGCAGCATTACTGCATTTACTAGGGGGTCTTGTATTTTAATAACCGTTTAAATTTTGTGTTGATTTGCTTGCGCTCTCTGTAGATTAGTTCAGACGTTCTTTCCGTAACAATTTTTAGCATGGATAGGGACTGCAACTGCTGTGTTCGGATGCAGGATGAGTTAGCATCCCTTTGCTCCCAGCTTCAGGCAGTGTCAGCTTCGGTCACACAGCTTGAGGCTGTTGCCAATTGGCATCACTGTGGGGGTCCGGATGGGGGTTTGTCGGGGACGGCCAGCTCGTCCCACGCATCCTCCGATCGGACTACGACTGTGGTTGCCCAGGTTACTGCCCGCATTGAGGCTGATCCCTCAACTGTAGTAGAGTGGGAGGTCGTCTCAAGGCATGGCAGGGCACGAAAGACACTCCGGAGGGCTGAACGGAAGGCCTCTCCAGTTTGTCTGACGAACCGGTTTCAGGCTCTGTCTCCGGCTGATACTGATCTTCAGCCTGACATGGCTGCTTGTCCTGTTTCAGAGGTTGCCCCTCATTCTGCAAGATCCGGGCGGTCGCAGAGGGTGGGCTTACTGGTAGTTGGGAGCTCCAACGTCAGGCACGTAATGGGGCCCCTTAGGGATATGGCAGCAAGAGAGGGGAAGAAAACCAATGTGCACTCCGTGTGCACACCAGGGGGAGCCATTCCAGATGTGGAAAGGGTCCTTCCGGATGCCATGAAGGGTACAGGGGACACTCATATGCAGGTGGTCGCTCATGTCGGCACCAATGATGTGTGTCGCTATGGATCGGAGGAAATCCTCTCTGGCTTCCGGCGGCTATCTGATTTGGTGAAGACTGCCAGTCTCACTAGTGGGATGAAAGCAGAGCTCATCATCTGCAGCATCGTCGACAGGACTAACTGCGGACCTTGGGTATACAGCCGAAAGGAAGGTCTGAATCAGAGGCTGAGACGGTTCTGCGACCGCGTGGGCTGCAGATTCCTCGACTTGCGCAATACGGTGGTGCGGTTTCGGGTTCCGCTGGATAGGTCAGGAGTCCACTACATGCAACAAGCGGCTACACGGGTAGCAGGGGTTGTGTGGCGTGGGCTGGGTGGTTTTTTAGGTTAGATGGACTTGGTCAAGTACAGAAAGGGCAACAGCCTCAATGGGTGCGGGGCAAAGTCAGGACATGCGGGGACAAAGCCGCCATCGGTACTGTAATTGTAAACTGTCGAAGCTGCATTGCTGAAGTACCGGAACTTCAAGCGCTGATAGAAAGCACCGAAGCTGAAATTGTTATAGGTACAGAAAGCTGGCTACAGCCAGAGATAACTTCTGCCGAAATTTTTACAAAGGTACAGACGGTGTTTAGAAAGGATAGATTGCATGCAACCGGTGGTGGAGTGTTCGTCGCTGTTAGTAGTAGTTTATCCTGTAGTGAAGTAGAAGTCGATAGTTCTTGTGAATTATTATGGGTGGAGGTTACACTCGACAACCGAGCTAGGTTAGTAATTGGCTCCTTTTACTGACCTCCCGACTCAGCAGCATTAGTGGCAGAACAACTGAGAGAAAATCTGGAATACATTTCACATAAATTTTCTCAGCATGTTATAGTCTTAGGTGGAGATTTCAATCTACCAGACACAGACTGGGACACTCAGATGTTTAGGACGGGTCGTATGAACAGAGCATCGAGTGGCATTATACTGAGTGCACTATCCGTTGCAGCATCCCTGAATATGGAAGTAAATAGGAATATATAAAAAGGGAGGATGTTTTATCTCATTAGCAAGAGTAATAAAAGGCAGGTTTCAGACTACCTAACAGATCAAAACAAGAACTTCTGTTCCGACACTAACAATGTTGAGTGTTTATGGAAAAAGTTCAAGGCAATCGTAAAATGCATTTTAGACAGGTACATCCAGAGTAAAACTGAGAGGGACGGGAAAAACCCACCGTGGTACAACAGCAAAGTTAGGAAACTACTGCGAAAGCAAAGAGAGCTTCACTCCAAGTTCAAACGCAGCCAAAACCTCTCAGACAAACAGAAGCTAAACAATGTCAAAGTTAGCGTAAGGAGGGCTATGAGTCAAGCGTTCATTGAATTCGAAAGTAAAATTCTATGGTGAGTGACAGATAATCCTAGGAAGTTCTGGTCTTACGTTAAATCAGTAAGTGGCTCCAAACAGCATATCCAGACACTCCGAGATGATGATGGCATTGAAACAGAGGATGACACACGTAAAGCTGAAATACTAAACACCTTTTTCCAGAGCTGTTTCACAGAGGAAGACCGCACTGTAGTTCCTTCTCTAAATCCTCGCACAAACGAAAAAATGGCTGACATCGAAATAAGTGTCCAAGGAATAGAAAAGCAACTGGAATCACTCAACAGAGGAAAGTCCACTGGACATGACGGGATATCAATTCGATTCTACATACAGTTCGCGAACAAACTTGCCCCCCCTTCTAACAGCCATGTATCGCAAGTCTCTAGAGGAACAGAAGGTTTCAAATGATTTGAAAAGAGGACAGTTAGTCCCAATCTTCAAGAAGGGTCGTCGAGCAGATGCGCAAAACTATAGACCTACATCTCTGATGTCGATCTGTTGTAGAATTTTAGAACATGTTTTTTGCTCGAGTACCATCTCGTTTTTGGAAACCCAGAATCTACTCTGTAGGAATCAACATGGATTCTGGAAACAGCGATCGTGTGAGACGCAGCTCGCTTTATTTGTTCATGAGACCCAGAAAATATTAGATACAGGCTCCCAGGTAGATGCTATTTTTCTTGACTTCCGGAAGGTGTTCGATACAGTTCTGCACTGTCGCCTGATAAACAAAGTAAGAGCCTACGGAATATCAGACCAGCTGTGTGGCTGGATTGAAGAGTTTTTAGCAAACAGAACACAGCATGTTGGTATCAATGGAGAGACGTCTACAGACGTTAAAGTAACCTCTGGCGTGCATCAGGGGAGTGTTATGGGACCACTGCTTTTCACAATATATATAAATGACCTAGTAGATAGTGTCGGAAGTTCCATGTGGCTTTTCGCGGATGATGCTGTAGTATACAGAGAACTTGCAGCATTAGAAAATTGTAGCGAAATGCAGGATGATCTGCAGGGGATAGGCACTTGGTGGAGGGAGTGGCAACTGACCCTTAACATAGACAAATGTAATGTATTGCGAATACATAGAAAGAAGGATCCTTTATTGTATGATTATATGATAGCGGAACATACACTGGTAGCAGTTACTTCTGTAAAATATCTGGGAGTATGCTTGCGGAACGATTTGAAGTGGAATGATCATATAAACTTAATTGTTGGTAAAGCGGGTACCAGGTTGACATTCATTGGGAGAGTCCTTAGAAAATGTAGTCCATCAACAAAGGAGGTGGGTTACAAAACACTCATTCGACCTATACTTGAGTATTGCTCATCAGTGTGGGATCCGTACCAGATCGGGTTGACGGAGGAGATAGAGAAGATCCAAAGAAGGGCGGCGCGTTTCGTCACAGGGTTATTTGGTAACCATGATAGCATTACGGAGATGTTTAACAAACTCAAGTGGCACACTCTGCAAGAGAGGCGCTCTGCATCACGGTGTAGCTTGCTCGCCAGGTTTAGAGAGAGAGTGTTTCTGGATGAGGTATCGAATATATTGCTTCCCCCTACTTATACCTCCTGAGGAGATCACAAATGTAAAATTTTAGAGATTAGAGCGCACACGGAGGCTTTCAGACAGTCGTTCTTCCAGCGAACCATACGCGACTGGAACAGGAAAGGGAGGTAATGACAGTGGCACATAAAGTGCCCTCCGCCACACACCGTTGGGTGGCTTGCGGAGTATAAATGTGGATGTAGATACAAAAGTGATCTCAGTCGATGTATACAATACTGGCCACATCTCGCTGTTTTTGATTTTGAATATATAGGTGCATGAAATATTGTAAAAGTGCATTCAATATGGCACTACACTACAGATCGATCTCTCACTGCAGCCTTTATTTTACACTCAGTGGCTTAGTTAGCCAAACTGACACTTTCAAACCAATGTAGAAATCAGTGTTGCGATAGAGCGTGGTCTGCATCCACAGCCAAGATTACAGGGAAGGAAACCATACTACAAAACATTAATATGCCATTTACATTTATTATACTGACCTTTGATTTGGTTGGTCTATAAATGTGACATGAACAAATGGGTACAGTAGTTACTACTTTTTGGCAAAAAAATTAAAATTGTGGGTTGTTTTAATTTTGTATGATGAATTTTTTTGATGTGGTTTTCGAGTTCGAAAACACAATGCAAAACTTTGTCATTGACATCTGCAGCTGAAATACATTTTTAATTGTTTCCACTGCTGCATTAATAACTGCAAATGAGGGAACCTCATTCAAAGATATAGTAGCAACAGCAATTGAGATATTCATACCTCATAAATTGGTAAGAGATGGAACGGATCCCCCGTGGTACACAAAAAAGGTCCGAACGCTGTTGCAGAGGCAACGGAAAAAGCATGCGAAGTTTAGAAGAACGCGAAATCCTGAAGATGGGCTAAAATTTACAGACGCGCGAAATTTGGCACGTACTTCGATGCGAGATGCCTTTAATAGGTTCCACAACGAAACATTGTCTCGAAATTTGGTAGAAAATCCGAAGAAATTCTGGTCGTATGTGAAGTACACAAGCGGCAAGACGCAGTCAATACCTTCGCTGCGCAGTGCCGATGGTACTGTTATCGACGATTGTGCCGCTAAAGCGGAGTTATTGAACGCAGTTTTCCGAAATTCCTTCACCAGGGAAGACGAATGGAATATTCCAGAATTTGAAACACGAACATCTGCTAGCATGAGTTTCTTAGAAGTAGATACCTTAGGGGTTGCGAAGCAACTCAAATCGCTTGATGCGGGCAAGTCTTCAGGTCCAGATTGTATACCGATTAGGTTCCTTTCAGATTACGCTGATACTATAGCTCCCTACTTAGCACTCATATACAACCGCTCGCTCACCGATAGATCCGTACCTACAGATTGGAAAATTGCGCAGGTCGCACCAGTGTTCAAGAAGGGTAGTAGGAGTAATCCATCGAACTACAGACCTATATCATTGACGTCGGTTTGCAGTAGGGTTTTGGAGCATATACTGTATTCAAACATTATGAATCACCTCGAAGAGAACGATCTATTGACACGTAATCAGCATGGCTTCAGAAAACATCGCTCTTGTGCAACGCAGCTAGCTCTTTATTCGCACGAAGTAATGGCCGCTATCGACAGGGGATCTCAAGTTGATTCCGTATTTCTAGATTTCCGGAAAGCTTTTGACACCGTTCCTCACAAGCGATTTCTAATCAAGCTGCGGAGCTATGGGGTATCGTCTCAGTTGTGCGACTGGATTCGTGATTTCCTGTCAGGAAGGTCGCAGTTCGTAGTAATAGACGGCAAATCATCGAGTAAAACTGAAGTGATATCAGGTGTTCCCCAGGGAAGCGTCCTGGGACCTCTACTGTTCCTGATCTATATAAATGACCTGGGTGACAATCTGAGCTGTTCTCTTAGGTTGTTCGCAGATGATGCTGTAATTTACCGTCTAGTAAGGTCATCCGAAGACCAGTATCAGCTGCAAAGCGATTTAGAAAAGATTGCTGTATGGTGTGTCAGGTGGCAGTTGACGCTAAATAACGAAAAGTGTGAGATGATCCACATGAGTTCCAAAAGAAATCCGTTGGAATTCGATTACTCGATAAATAGTACAATTCTCAAGGCTGTCAATTCAACTAAGTACCTGGGTGTTAAAATTACGAACAACTTCAGTTGGAAGGACCACATAGATAATATTGTCGGGAAGGCGAGCCAAAGGTTGCGTTTCATTGGCAGGACACTTAGAAGATGCAACAAGTCCACTAAAGAGACAGCTTACACTACACTCGTTCGTCCTCTGTTAGAATATTGCTGCGCGGTGTGGGATCCTTACCAGGTGGGATTGACGGAGGACATCGAGAGGGTGCAAAGAAGGGCAGCTCGTTTTGTATTATCGCGTTATAGAGGAGAGAGTGTGGCAGATATGATACACGAGTTGGGATGGAAGTCATTACAGCATAGACGTTTTTCGTCGCGGCGAGAGCTTTTTACGAGATTTCAGTCACCAACTTTCTCTTCCGAATGCGAAAATATTTTGTTGAGCCCAACCTACATAGGTAGGAATGATCATCAAAATAAAATAAGAGAAATCAGAGCTCGAACAGAAAGGTTTAGGTGTTCGATTTTCCCGCTCGCTGTTCGGGAGTGGAATAGTAGAGAGATAATATGATTGTGGTTCGATGAACCCTCTGCCAAGCACTTAAATGTGAATTGCAGAGTAGTCATGTAGATGTAGATGTCCTAATCACTATCATTGTCACTGTCACTTTCTGTGTTTGTGTGTGTGTGAAAGTCGATCATGTTATCAACAGAAACACTTTCCACAGTGACAACATCGTCGTCAATGTGTAAGAAATCGTGAACCGGATGCTGTAGCTGCAGCTTTTCACGTGATGAAGCAAGAAGTTTTCCACCATTGTCACTACACTCACACCTGGTGTGTCAGATCCATTTCCATCATCGGCTTTGATGAATCCTGCTTTTTGGAATCAATTGGAGATTGTGGCCACTGTAACTCTGTCCATGGCTTCATAATATAATGCAAAGCATCTAAAATTGACACTTTAAAGGAGGCTGGGTCTTTCCCAACTTACATCAAAGTTAATGCCTTTTGCACAATTGCCTCCCTATAGTGTGTTTTAAAGCCATGGATGAAACCCAAATCCAAAGGCTGTAATTTGCTTTTGCTGTTTGGTGGAAGAAACTCTAATTGCACATTACATAGACATATATTTCTGGAATTTTTCTGTTGGGAGTATCAATTCTTGCATCAAGACAATGAAATTGCTTCTCAAATAATTACAATGTCATCCACGCTCTTTTGTTGGCACTGTAGAGTGTTGGTAGTGTTTTTATGTTTTTAAAATGCTGTGGTGTTTTTAGATTTGCCAATCACAAATGGTTTACTTTTTTCGGACACATTAAGGTAATCTCAAAACGATTTGGATACAATAAAGTAAGGGTACTACTTATTTTAGCACACAGTACCGACAGATAAAGTTGGTATCGAATCGAAACAAATGAATGTTCCTCAGAAGTTGCACGTTCTTCCGACTTCTATTGAAACAAGTGTCTCCCACCAGGCACCATGCTGAATTGTAGTTGGCAGCGGCAAGATATAAATCAGGATTTGTTCAGACTTAATATATGCTGAGCGGAGCACTGTGGTGTCAAGAAAGTTAACCATGTAACATAAGTAAACACAACTTGAAGGCAAACCCAGTGCCTGTGTCACTTTATGTCAATCACACCAGTTTTTTTTTCCTCGACGAACCATGTTTCATAAAATGTAAATCACGGGAAAATTACTGATATGTTAACATAAAAACGGGTGCAAATTAACATTGTGAACATAGGAAATTTGAAGAGGGTGACAAAAAATGCCATAACTGAGGGAAAACGTACATTCTGGGAACATAAAAGGGGGGTTATCTTGTACTACTATAAATGTACAAGAAATTGTCAAAATATGAGATGTGAAGAATCAGACTACTGGCAATTTCACATGGACTGACCCTAAAGCAACAATAATGATTATCACTGTCCATGTACAGACTGGTTAACCTTGTACATCCTTCTTCCAACCAGATTTTCATCACTTCCCACAATTCTTAGCTAGTGCAGTCTCCTTAAATTTCCTTTTCCCAGAACTCACTGTATTAGAAAACATCTATTTTTTACTCTTATGAGTTCTTTTCATATCTTCCACTATCATTATTGTCGTTATTATTACTTATTCACATTGTCACTATAGACACTCAAAGGCTTTTAGCACTATCTGTCATATTAAAATTGTTATTTCTTACGTAACTATGACATAGGAAAGATACTGTATGTGTAAAACCCTGCTAACGTAAGAGAGGGCCTGATGGTTCTAATCCGATCAGTTAAAATAATTTAAATACATAAATTAAATAAATATTAGGCATATGCATGTCCATGGCTGTATTGCAAGTTCTCATGCTTCCTGATACTTAATAGGCTGCCCACGCTTGAAATGGTATTCTGATAGTGCTGATCTATTCTACAGCTCCACTCGAAAATATCCCATAATATGCAGTCAGCATTAACGGGTCTTCCGGTTTTCCCACTGTAGGCAGCAGCACACTTATATTGTATCTTGCACACACTTGCAGTGTCAAGGGCTTTTACTGCATCCTTACAGAAACCTACCAAATTCTGAATCTTGTAGCCCTCCTGAAAACTGGTTTGAAGTTCTTCGGTGAAGTACCTAACGTACTTGATACACTGCGCCCTTCATGAAAGGAAAGTGGATCACCATGAACTGTTCTTTTGTTTCATTATCACCGTCTAATTCTTATTGAACACTGCATCTCTTCTCATCGTCTCACTGTCGTAACAGGTGGTCTAGAGGCATTACGCATTTCTTTAGATTCTTGTTTGACATTGTTTGTATTGCCGATCAGTGAACTTGGGTGGGTAGGATGTGTAGCACAGAAAACATTTGGGCTGAATGATAGTTAGATCTAGCATGTAGGTACAGATTGGCGTGGGCTGGTTTACGGTAGATGTTACCTGCTTTGCCACTGGGGGTTTTTCAGCAATTTACCTTCAGTAATGGAAACATGCCATTACTTCCTTTTTCTACCATGAACTTGGTTTTCTTAAGCAGGCTGCTTCTCCATGGAGTCACATGGTGAATGTGTTGCCCATGTGTAACACAGACAATAGTGTAGACAGAAGCTGACAGCGCTTAATGTGCTTTGCTTAAATTGCTTGAATGAACATGTCAACTGATATTGAAGAACGGATACATACTGACTCCTGACATCTCGGTTCTCCTCAAAGCTCAGTAAACACGGCCCCCAGAAGTTAGTCACTGATTAGTAGCCTAAAATTACCAGTAAGCCTTGAAAACAAAAGTAGGCTGCCATAGATGCTCTCTCACCACCAGCCAATGAAACCTAAGAAATTTGATGTTGGTGATTAGAAACGCAACATACTTAAGCACCCATTCCCCGGCTTACCACTCTTTTCATTGGTTCATACACTGAAGCACCAAAGAAACTGGTGTAGGCATGCATATTCAAATACAGAGATATGTAAACAGGCAGAATACAGCACGACGGTCGGCAATGCCTATGTAAGACAACAAGTGTCTGGAGCAGTTGTTAGATCAGTTACTGCCGCTACAATGGGAGGTAATCAAGATTTAAGTGAGTCTGACGTGATGTTACAGTCAGCGCATGAGTGATGGGACGCAGCATCTCAGAAGTAGCGATCAAGTGGGGATTCTCCTATATGACCATTTCATGAGTGTACTTTGAATATCAGGAATCCAGTAAAACATCAAATCTCCGACATCGCTGTGGCTGGAAAGAGATCCTGCAAGAACGGGACCAATGATGACTAAAAAGAGTCATTCGACCCTTCTGCTAATTGCTACAAATTCCAATGCTGGGTCACCAACAACTGTCAGTGTGCAAGCCAATCACTGAAACATCATCAATATGGGCTTTCGGAGCTGACGGCCCACTCATATATCCTTGATGACTGCACAACACAAAGCTTTACACCTTGGCTGGACTTGTTGACGCCATTGTTGGACTGCTGAGGACTGTAAACATGTTGCCTGGTTGGACGAGTCTCATTTCAAATTGTATCGAGCAGATGGACATATTTGGGTATGGAGACCACCTCATGAATCCATGGATCCTTCATGTCATCAGTGGACTGTTCAAGATGGTGGCAGCTGTGTGATGGTGTGGGGCATGTGCAGTTGGAGTGATATGGGTCCACTGATACATCTATATACAACTCTGACAGGTGACATGTACGTACGCATCCTGTCTGATCACCTGCCTCCATTCATGTGCATTGTGCATTAGAATTTCTTATGGAACACTCTTCTGAGTTTAAACACTTCCACTGGCCACCAAATTCGCCAGGCATGAATATTATTGAGCATACCTGGGATGCCTTGCAATGTGCCTATTATGGATTTATGGACAGCTCTGGAGGATTCATGGTGTCAGTTCCCTCTAGCACTACTTCAGACATTAGTCAAGTCCATGCCACATCGTGTTGTGGCATTTCTGGTGCTCGTGGGGGCCAGTTTCTTTGGCTCTTCACTGTAGTACATATAATGTCAGATGATACAGATTGATGGCAAACATAAAACACACTAGTTCACAACGATATTTATTCCTGGATGAAGCTAATGGCTCATTCTATTGGTGTTTTTGTGAAGAGAGCGAGACTTTATACCAAAGCTGACCAATATGTCAGTTTGATGTATGACGTGTTCCTGTATAAGCTGAACAAAGTGAATTTGCATATGGTTACCAGGACTCTGGAATGAGTACCCTAGCTGTGTTAGGATCAAATTCTGATGGATTTGATTAAGGATCGCAACTTCTTCTTAATCTTTGCCATTGAATCACTTTTAATTATTTGTAAATGGGATCACTTGACAAATCTACAATTTTCGATTCATACTGCATAATTTCCATTATAACCATGGTGTTTCATTTATCCCCTTGCAGTACCACAATGCCCTCACTTCTTTTAAGTTCTCCTATGGTAGCTCTTTCTTTGCTCTTTGTAGGATTCTCTTTCTCATTTTTATCTTTTCAACTTTAACTTCTGGGGCCTGATGGAGTAGACTGAATAATTTCTTCCACAGGGATCCTTTGAAGGCACACCACAAAATGTTTGCCCTTCGAACAGTATAACTGTTGACATCTCGTGGAAATCGGGTTTTCTGCCGGATATCAGGTTCTCGGATAGTGTCATCACTGAATCTATAGAGATAAAGATGGCACAAAACTTGATTAAACGGGAAGCAGGATACCAGCTAAGCACTGCATGGAACCCGGCATTTGAACTGCTGAAGCAATGGCGGAGAAAATATGTTTCCAACACCAACAACGAGCCTCAGACATCCGCACACTGCGAGCATGAACCAAGAAGGGAACACCAGGAAGCCTCAGCCGCAGTCGGAGACGGCCAGAGCGGGAGCGGAGGGAATAGGGAACGTCCAGAGCGGCATTGCAGCACCACTCGCGGGTGCGGACCGAGAAGGGAACACCAGGAGGCCACGACCGCAGTTGGAGACGGCCAGAGCAGGCGCGGACGGAATAGAGAACACCTAGAGCGGCAGGATAGCGCGAGTAGCGGGCGCAGACCAACTAGGGAACGGCAAACAGAACACCAGGCACCGGGAAGGCATAAATATGCGACCCGGTCCAGCAAGCAGCCAGTCTCAGGGAACACCTGATGAAGACGTCAAGTAATGACGTCGAAATATTGTGTTTGGAAGACGGTGATATCCGGCAGAAAACCGGATTTCCACGAGATGTCATCAAATCGCCGGGAAAGTCTAAGAAAGTATAACTGTTACTTATTTACTGATTATCTGTGGCAACAGTTTAAAATATATCCAGACCTGTCCACCTACTGTGTGTCTTCCTTGTAAGTTTGTCAGATTTCTTCGTCTGACAATTCTTCCCTGACAGTAGCAGAAAAATTCATTAAAATCTTTCATCAAACTGCGTTAAGTTATGTTCATGCTGTCAGCTGCATTAAGTACATGACATCATAACTTGGTCACATAGAGAAGCAGAGCTGCACAACTTCCACATTAACAGCCCCTATAAGAACATACATACAGATCATAACAGAACACGAAAGTAATAGTGCGTTTCTATTCCCGGATGTGGAGGTCAACAAAACTCCCAACGGCTAAATGGGACAAGTCTACTGGAAATCAACTATGCCTACAAGCTGAACTGTATGATCATCCATCTGAGGACTGTTCTGTCACACACACAATGACTGCCCAATCCAAGCAATCAACAATAAAAACTATATCAAGTAAGAGTTGAAACAGTTGCGTAATACCATCCCAAGCCAATGGATACAACAGTACAATAATAAGAAGAGCTATGAAGTTCAGTAAGAAGCTACACACTGAAAAGGAAACAAAAGAACAGTTCACAGTGGTGCATTTACCTTATGTCAAGAATGTCACCTACCAAGTTCCCCTGAGGAGGCTTCAAACCAATTGTCCGGTGTGGCTGCAAGCTCAAACATACACTAGGTTTCACTAAAGATGCAGTAAAAGTCCTCAAAACAGCTGCTGTATACGACATACACTGTTAGTGTGGTTTGACCACACTGGGGAAACCAGAAGGTCTGTTACATTCATATAGCAGATCACAAGCAATGTTCGAGTGGGGCAGCAGAACAGATCGACACTATAGAGCGTGTGGGTAGCCTATTAAGTTGCACGACTCATGAGTGCTTGTTAGGCGGACATGGATGCGCAAACTTAAAATCATTTTTATAATACTGTCATCAGATGCTAATACGTTTATACACTTACTCCCTAACTAAATTAGACTATGTCTCAGAGGAGCTCACTGCAACAAGTCTGAAATCACAGTTATTTTAGTTTTTTAAGATTTTAATATGTTACGAAGCACTACACCCTGAAGGATTTTAATGAGATGGACACCAGCTGCTTAGGCACAAATACACACATCAAAAAAGTTTCACATCACTTAGGTTCCAAGAGTTTCGCAACCTGTACAGAAAATTGGAATAGAGATCAACATAATCATCATTTGTGCCCTTTTTATTGCTCATGAAAACCACACATTGCATGTTGTACCACCATACAGCGAGACCTTCAGAGGTGGTGGTCCAGATTGCTGTACACACTGGTACCTCTAAGACCCAGTAGCACATTCTCTTTGCATTGATGCATGCCTGTATTCATCTTGGCATACCTATCCACAAGTTCATCAAGGCACAGTTGGTCCATATTGTCCCATTCCTCAATGGTGATTCGGCATAGAGTGGTTGGTGTGTCACGTCACCCATAAACAACCCTTTTCAATCTATCCCAGGCATGTTTGATAGGGTTCATGTCTGGAGAACACGCTGGCCACTCTATTCAAGCGATGTTATTATCCTGAAGGACGTAATTCACAATATGCGCACGATAGGGGCACAAATTGTCATCCATGAAGACGAATGCCTCACCAATATGGTTGCACTATCGGTTGGAGGATGGCATTCACGTATTGTATAGCTGTTACAGCACCTTCCACAATGACCAGTGGCGTACGTTGGCTCAACATAATGCCACCCCAAAACAGCAGGAAACCTCCACCTTGCTGCACTCACTGGACTGTATGTCTAAGGCATATGTGACTCTCATCTGTGGAGAGAACATGATGCCAACCCTGAGTGGTCCATTCGGCATGTTATTGGGTCCACCTGTACTGCACTGCATGGTTGCAAAGACGGACCTCACCATGGACGCCGGGAGTGACGTTGCTCACCATGCAGCCTATTGCGCACAGTTTGAGTTGTAACACGATGTCCTGTGGCTACATGAAAAGCATTATTCAACATGATGGCGTTGCTGTAAGGGTTCCTCTGAGTTATAATCCACAGGTAGGGGTCATCCTCTGCGCTAGTAGCTCTTGGGTGGCCTCAGCAAGGCATGTCATCGACAGTTCTTGTCCCTCTGTATCTCCTCCATTTCTGAACAACATCTCTTTGGTTCACTCCAAGACGCCTGGGCACTTCCCTTGTTGACAGCCCTTCCTGGCACACAGTAACAACGCAAATGTGGTCAAACTGCAATATTGACTGTCTGCCATAGGAACTACAGACAACACAAGCCGTGTACCTCCTTCCTGGTGGAATGACTGGAACTGATCAGTTGTCGGACTCCCTCCGCCTAATAGGCGCTGCTAATGCATGGGTGTTTACATCTTTGGGCGGGTTTAGTGACATCTGTGAACAGTCAAAGGGACTGTGTCCTTGATACAATATCCACAGTCAAGGACTATCTTCAGGAGTTCTGGGAACTGAGGTAATGCAAAACATTTTTTTGGTGTGTGTGTGTGTGTGTGTGTGTGTGTGTGTGTGTGTGTGTGTAGGACTTATTTCAACAGTGGTACAAGCCCACTTTAAAAAGAAAGAGTTATCCTCACATACGTACTCTCACAAGTCGTTTTTAATTTATTTGCATAGTGGGACAGCTCCAGCTTCGTCCTACTGCCAACAGAGTGCACATCAATGCTGACGCATTAGAGAAAGCAAGCAAGAATTTATTTCAGTAGTGGTGCAAGTCCGTGTGCTTTTGTGCATTGCAGCGTGTTGCTATTTCTTGTGAAGATGATGGATTCAGGAGCATTATCAAGTGACTGTGATATAGCTGATGATCCCGATTTTCAAATGATTGCTTATAAAAAGAATTTACTTACTTTTCTCTCAGCATTATAGACATATTGTTCCAAAAAAGGAATACGCAAGAATGAAGGTTATGTTGACAATAACAACGGAAAATGAGGGTGTCCATCTTAATGTATTTCACATATACATATGTTTCCAATCATCTGGTGCTCTGTAAACAGGATGTATGCATGGACAAGGAAAAAAAAATCCTGGATTTCCCGGTTAAAAATACACTTTCTCCCGGGCAAAAATACACTTTTTCCGTGTTAAGTGACAGTATACGCTTAAGCGGCACTGTAAATCTTATCAATCCTTTGAATGTTTACTGTTTTATATACCGGAGTAGAATTTCCCGGCACTTTAGAAAATGGAACTCAGGAGGGGGGGGGGGGGGGGGGGGGGGGGTTGAGATACGTTTTGAAAGACCTTTGACGTGCAGCAACCTGTACGCTGCATATTTCCATATTACGAAGGTATAAATTCAAATTCCACCAAACATTGCATGTCACTTTCCGAAGCATTGAAATCGAGATTGTGATGTGCTTTTGTAAGCCAGTCATAGCTCATGTCACGTGGTCTCTCCAGCTGATGACAGCATAGGACACGCAATGTAGTCAGCCAATTGCAAGATCACTCTTAAGTAGCGCGAACACACAATTAAGTTAGTGGTTTAAATTAGTATACACAGCATTCACATATAATATTGTGTCTCGAAGATTAATAAGCTGGAAGAGAAGCTAAGCTTCCACATATAATGGTGATATTTTTTGCGCTTGTCACACGTTAAGATACATCACACAAATGCCAGTAATTTTTTTTTAATAACGACGTTAATCTCTGATCTTCTGGGCTCGAAATTGTTCTAACGATCGTCCTCAAAGAGTTGATTTTTAAATGAGAGTCAAACCCTTTGTGATTTAAGAAATTCATTGTACATTCTCGCACATAGCTCATCTTACGGAAAAGGAAATCTGCTTTGAATGTAGCGCTCTTCAAATCACCATTCGCAATATTTTCCCGCGACCTGTTAGAAATAGGTTCGTTTCAGCAGTTGCAAGAGAGTGCCAGATAACAAACGTCACCGCACTTGCGCAGCTACTATGATGCTGGAAACCCATATGCTCGTACGTGTAAAACATTAAAAGATTTTACATTATGTCATAAAAGAAACAAGACATCAGAGGATACTTCAAGAGCGTCAGAGAATTTCGTGAACTATACTAAAACGCATTATTCGGCTTAAAATGCACATTCATGTGTAAATTTTCTTGGAGTACCAGTACTGTATTATCTAATGTTTGATTTTTTATTATGGCATAATGCCATACGTGCACTTGAAATGCAGCGAACAGTTGAAACTAGCCAATAGTGTGAAATTAAACATTTCGTTTCAAATAAATGGACTGCCTCAACAGAAATGATAAATAAAAGCCAAATCTCTTTAGCAAATCGGCAAAAATAACTTCATTGTTTTGTAAAGGGATTACGTTTGGCTGTCAGAAAGGTGGAAATAAAATCTAAAACTAAAAACATATTTTAGCCTTCCGTAATTACGCGTACTTATTTTAATGCATTTGATAGCTCCAGGACACAAAAATACATTTTGTTATCATTTAACATTAGAGTATTAAACGAAGAGGAAACAACAAAATCACTGAACGTAAACACAGGTTACGTGGAGACGACCCACCTCCCCACCATAACTGAGACTGCTCTGTGCATTAGCCCCGGATTTACTAATTTTCAAACCCGGGCAATATTAAGTAGTGGCGTCCACGCGACTCAACTGCGCATGTGCAAAAGCCCGCCCGCAACTGTTCAAACTAATCTAATTTGAACAGTTGTCATGCCACGCTCATCGTAGGCAATTTGTTGTAACAACACATTAAATAGTCTTCCTAAAGCCTTTGACGCACTTTGCTGTTGGCAGACGCTTGTATTAGCACTGTTTTGTTGTTGTATACGGTGCATTTCGTTTGCAACTCAAGTTTTAATTCTTTTTTTTTTCTCTCGTTCATGTTTTATTGCTGCAGTATTATTCAGCAGTAGCAGGATACAATAATATCCTTTGTAAGAGTATTGGTTCTTACCAGTTAAAAATCACAAAAATTTAACTGAAAACTAAAGCAACGAAAATTTTCCGGAATTCCAAACAATTCCCGGGTTTTTCCCAGTTTTCTCCTGGATGGGAAAATTCCCGGATCTCCCGGGTCGTATACACCCTGATAAATCATAACTTGTGTTACTTTCTATCCGGATACCAGTAGCGATGACGATGAAACTTATGACGAAACAGGAGACACTGTTACTGATGCCTGTGTGAATGGTGCAGCCACAAATATGCAGACAAAAAGGAAGTGTACTCAAAACAAGATGGGTACATGGAAAACGGACACATTTGAAAAGAATATTCGAAAGGAAAAAAAGGGACAGTGGGGAGTTATACGTCACGACAACTGGTAAAATAAATTCCTCCAAAAACATTTCGCAATGTGGACTGAAGGTGTGCACATAAATGTTTCAACAAAATTTCAGAGGATGAGAGGAAGACGTTATTTGACAATTTCTGGGCTATGGGCAATATTAATCACCAAAATAGTTATCTGAATGGTTTATGTACATATCATTCAGTTAACTGCCGACGACCAAGAAATGACTCTGGATCTCAGAAAAGCTGTATTTATGAATATTGATTACATGTGAACGGAAACTGTGCAATAGTAAGCAAGAAGTTTTTCTTGAATACTTTTGACATTCTAATGGACAACCCTGTAGGTTTTTAACAAAAAGCAACGAAGAAGGTAGACCTCACCTTGATGGAATAGGCAAACATCAGAACAAATTCTCTGTGCCAGAAGGTCTGATCAATGACATAAAGGAACACATCAAAAAGTTTTCCAGTTTCCGAGAGAAATTATGCAAGGAAAGATAATCCCCACAAAAGGTTTTTAAATCCTGAGTTGTGTGTGGCCAAAATGTACGATTTGTACAAAGATAAATGCATATCTCAGAATAAAGAAATTGTGGGGGAGCACATCTATCGAAAGATCTTTAACAAAGACTTCAACCTGTCATTTTGACCACCATGTAAAGATACTTGCTCTTTTTGTGACAAATAGGGCTTTGAAATGGACGCTGCTACCAATGCAGAAGAAAAAAAGAAAGCTTCAAACTGAAAAGGGGCTTCACCTTAGGAGGGCTGAAGCTGCAAGAACAGCATTGGCTACAGACACAGCATGTAGTAAAGAGGCAGATTCCCATATGTTCGTGTTTACCTTTGACCTGCAAAAAGCACTTTCATTTCCTAAACTGACAACATCGATATCATACTACAAAAGAAACATGCAGCTGTATAATTTTGGATGCCACAATTTCACAGACAGCAAAATCCATGTGTATTTTTGGGATGAAACATATGGTTCAAAGGGCTCACATGAAATTGGTACCTGTTTATTGAAACATAATGAAAAGTGTGTCACTTCTCAAAAACAGACAGTTACGTACACTGACACATGTGGTGGGCAAAACAGGAACACAAACATTGCCCTAACACTAATGAAAGTGACACAATCTCCTCAATTTCATGTCAACATTATTGATATAATGTTCCTGCTGACAGGTCACTCATACCTGCCATATGACAGAGATTTTGCCCAGATAGGGATACAATTAAATAAGAAAGAGTTTCTGTTTTCACCACATGATATTGTTCAAACAATTAGGAAAATTGGCAGAAAAGATAGATTTGCATGCACAGAAATAAAAGCACTGATTTTTTAGCACTGGAACAGTTACAAAATGCAGTGGTAAGAAGGAAGCAAAATGAGGAGTATGTTCAATGTAACTGACTGAAAATAAAATGGATGTGTTTTGAGCGGCAGAAGCCATACAAAATGCTCTACAAGGAAACACTGAATGATATGACATTGACTTCCATGTCCTCAACTTTGCTCCGAAACATGGTAGAGGGATATCACACACATATAGTACTATTGCAGTTTCACAACTTTACCCTCACGTGAGAGAAGTGCTGAAAAAGAAAAAGCACTATACGCTTGATTTGCTCCCTTACAATCCACCTATCAAACACAGTTGTTTCCTTGCTCTACAAACAGAAGACAGAGGTCTGGAACATGAAGAAGAAGAAGAAGAAGAAGAAGAAGAAGAAGAAGAATGTAATCCTTAGTTTTACAGAAACCAGTTGACCTGAAACATAACTGACTGTGTAGTTCAATTATACATGTGAATTTAATAAGAAGATGTACATTAAAACTGTAATAAAAACTACTTGCAATAAAAGAACTATCAGGTTTATATACAATGTTCAGTTTATTTTATTTCAATAGTGGTACAGCCCCATTACCTCCACTTTTCTGCCTATGATGCTCCTCTAATTAATAGTCCAAACAAACAGAAAGAAAGGTTCATCTCTAATAACAAGTCATATACTTGAATATTTCTGGTATCTCATCTACAGATTTTCAGCACTCATTTAACTTTAGGGCTGCATATCTCAAAATGGAAAAAAAGGACTTCCAATAGTATTGTCCATTAAATTTCGGGCATGCAGCAGTGCAAATAAAACTTCCTCCACTGATATTTCGGCCGCGTATTGTCCGGCCATCCTCAGAGTGAGTCACAAGACTGACAACAAGATGCGAAGTGCGGTCTTATATGCTCTACTGCGGCAGTACTGTACATGCAGGTCACAGACGCTTGTCTTCGGCAAGGAAATATGCTTACACAAGCGCCGCCTGTGGCGAAGGTGTACTGACATTTGATTCGCTTATCGATGTATGTTCAGTGGTAGTGACACCATGACGTCTTTTCTGCAGTTTAATTACGTCAAAAGCCGGATTCCATGCTTTGTCCAAATTAAAACCATTATCTCTATTTATTAAATTATTAGCTACTCTAATCTCTATAGCTTCCTTGAAGACAGAATCCCAAAAGGAAGAAGTGGATGTTAAAATCTTCACATCACTGTAATTCATGAAATGCCCTGTATAAATACAATGTTTGCCACAGCTGTCTTGTCTGGCTGTGATAAGCGTGTGTATCTTCGATGCTCCATACATCTCTCATGAATGGTGCGAGTTGTTTGACCTATGTATGACTTTTCACAATTTCCGCAAGGAATCTGATACACACCCGCTTTACAAAGCAGTAAATCGTCCTTTACACAGCGGAGCAAAGCAGCAATCTTTGTGGGTGGCCGGAAGATCACTTTATCAAAGTGTTTCTCAAGAATACAGTCTACCTTCGACGAAAGAGCACCCACATAGGGCAAAAACGCATTTGATCTGCAGGAATTACTACTACCTTCTTCCCCATCACATGCCTGCATTCTAGGTTTTACACTGAATGCTCAACAAATTTATTGCAGAGAACGTGCATTCACTTTAAAAATGCTCCTGGGGTAAGTGAGCTCTTCTTGCATATTATCTTTATCGGATATACAGTGCGCCCTATGCACTAAGGTCATAAGGACACCTATGGTCCTTGAAGGGTGATGGCGGCTACTGGCATTTAGATATAGATTTGTGTCTGTTGGTTTTCGATATACGGCATGTCCTAATGTACTATCACCTTAACGGCGAACGACAACATCCAACATTGTACCACTATTGATATATATTAGGTAGGTTTACTCACAAAGGCCTGGACAACATGAACCTCTTATATGGGTACACTGCATGCAGTTTAAGAGTGGCACAACACTATACTAAGCTGTTCCCACAGTGCCAGCAACCACACCACGGTACTTTGGGATCACTACATAGGTGCCTACAAGAAACGGAATCCTCTTATCAGTTACAGAAATCCTTTTATCATTTACAGGCCTTTCCACACTGCAACAAGCCACATGAAGCCATTAGTTACTTTCACCATACTACCTGGAAAATATTTCTGAACTGCCTCCTACATGTTGTTGGTGGAGTTCAGGCTTACTTGTGTGTGTGTGTCCACACACACACACACACACACACACACACACACACACACACACACACACACAAACTGTATTTTTCCAGGTGACTTGTGTGCTGAATATCGCTATAAATGTTAGCTATTTGTTTATATTGTTTATATTGTCATATAGTATACAGGTATTCAAAATATTACCATGTGACAGAAAAACAGGTATACTGTGCAAAATCAGTGGTTTTTACAAAGTAAATTGTCTAGACTTACAGTTTGTACAATTCATAACAGAAACTGCATGTAAATTTGCATAAATATTTATCTTAGATGCAATTATGTATTTCATCATCAAAGTGAACTGTACTTGAGTAACAGGTTCAATGAGAGAGAAAAAAGCATAATTTGTGATTGAAGGCAGATTTTCTTTTCCTTTTTATTTTACAAATGTAAAGCACTCACTGCTTTAATAATAGGCACTATAGGAAAAATGAAGCTGCTACTCTTTGTTTTCCCACACAGAATTTCACCAATTGAAGCCACAATCCTCCAAGTGATAGTGTATCTTACCTTGTACCAAACATTTCCATATTATATAGTAAATGAACTTTTTGGAATTCATATAGAAATGCGACCATCTGGTGAACATCAACTGAAATTTTTTCCAGAAGTTCTGGAATTTCTTCAATATCCTTACACAAAGCCTTCAGCTTATTCTTCGAGAATTTTTTCAGTAGCACAAAATGAACAAACTTCGCATCTTCATCTGCTTTACCTGAAAGGAAAAAAAGAATTTTTTTAAAAATTAATATCACAATCTTTATGTTTTATGTTGCTTGGAGAAGAAAAAACTTTTAGCTTTGCATTGTTCAAGGAATATATCTGGTAATGCAGACTGCTGAGAAGTATTGCCGGATTAATAAAAAAGCTAAAATCAATTAGAATAATGTTACTGGTCTGTTGTAAAATTTTATGCTTTTCAAGGAAGGCTATAACTGATTATACAATTGTATACACAAAGGGCAACAGTCTCAAAGGGTGCGTGGCAAAGTCAGGACGTGTGGGGACCAAGCAGCAATCGGTATTGTAACTGTAAACTGTCAAAGCTGCATTGCTAAAGTACCGGAACTTCAAGCACTCATAGAAAGCACCGAAGCTGAAATCGTTATAGGTACAGAAAGCTGGCTGAAGCCAGAGACAACTTCTGCCAAATTTTTTACAAAGGCACATATGATGTTTAGAAAGGACAGATTGCACGCAACCGGAGGTGGCGTATTTGGCGCTGTTAGCAGCAGTTTATGCTGTAGTGAAGTAGAAGTGGATAGTTCCTGTGATGGATGGAGGTAACACTCAACAACCGAGCTAGGTTAATAATTGGCTCCTTTTACTGACCTCCCGACTCAGCAGCATAAGTGGCAGAACAACTGAGAGAAAATCTGGAATACATTTCACATAAATTTTCTCAGCATGTTATAGTCTCAGGTGGAGATTTCAATTTACCAGATATAGACTGGGACACTCGGATGTTTAGGACGGGTCGTAGGAACAGAGCATCGAGTGACATTATACTGAGTGCACTATCCGAAAATTACCCCCAGCAATTAAACAGAGAACCGACTCGTGGAGATAACATCTTGGACCTACTGATAATGAACAGACCCGAACTTTTCAACTCTGTAAGTGCAGAACAGGGAATCAGTGATCATAAGGCCGTTGCAGCATCCCTGAATATGGAAGTAAATAGGAATATAAAAAAAGGGAGGAAGGTTTATCTGTTTAGCAAGAGCAATAGAAGGCAGATTTCAGACTACCTAACAGATCAAAACGAAAACTTCTGTTCCGACACTAACAATGTTGAGTGTTTTGTGGAAAAAGTTCAAGGCAATCGTAAAATGCATTTTAGACAGGTACATCCGAGTAAAACTGTGAGGGACGGGAAAAACCCACCTTGGTTCAACAACAAAGCTAGGAAACTCTGCGAAAGCAAAGACAGCTTCACTGTACGTTTAAATGCAGCCAAAATCTCTCAGACAAACAGAAGTTAAATGATGTCAAAGTTAGTGTAAGGAGGGCTATGCGTGAAGTGATCAGTGAATTCGAAAGTAAAATTCTAAGTACCGATTTGACAGAAAATCATCCTCCGGGATGATGATGGCATTGATACAGAGGATGAGACCCGTAAAGCTGAAATACTAAACACCTTTTTCCAAAGCTGTTTCACAGAGGAAGACCGCGCTGCAGTTCCTTCTCTAAATCCTCACACAAATGAAATAAGTGCCCAAGGAAAAGAAAAGCAACTGGAAACACTCAACAGAGGAAAGTCCACTGAACCTGAAGAGATACCAATTCGATTCTACACAGTGTACGCGAAAGAACTTGTCTCCCTTCTAACAGTCATGTACCGCAAGTCTCTAGAGGAATGGAAGGTTCCAAATGATTGGAAAAGAGTACAGGTAGTCCCAGTCTTCAAGAAGGGTCGTCGAGCAGATGCGCAAAACTATCCACCTATATCTCTGACGTCGATCTGTTGTAGAATTTTAGAACCTGTTTTTTGCTCGTGTATCATGTCGTTTCTGGAAACCCAGAATCTACTCTTGGTTGGTTGTTTTGGGGAAGGAGACCAGACAGTGAGATCATCGGTCTCATCGGATTAGGGAAGGAGGGGGAAGGGAGTCGGCCCTACCCTTTGAAAGGAACCATCCCGGCATTTGCCTGGAGCGATTTAGGGAAATCACGGAAAACCTAAATCAGTATGGCTGGACGCGGGATTGAACCGTCGTCCTTCCGAATGCGAGTCCCGTGTCTAACCACTGCGCCACCTCTCTCGGTCCAGAATCTACTCTGCAGGAATCGCTTTATTTGTTCGTGAGATATTAGATACGGGCTCTCAGGTAGATGCCATTTTCTTTGACTTCTGGAAGGCATTCGATACAGTTCTGCACTGTCGCCTGATAAACAAATTAATAGCCTACGGAATATCAGACCAGCTGTGTGGCTGGATTGAAGAGTTTTTAGCAAACAGACCACAGCATGTTCTCAATGGAGAGACGTCTACAGACATTAAAGTAACATCTGGCGTGCCACAGGGGAGTGTTGTGGGACCATTGCTTTTCACAATATATATAAATGACCTACTAGATAGTGTCGGAAGTTCGATGTGGCTTTTTGCGGATGATGCTGTAGTATACAGAGAAGTTGCAGCATTAGAAAATTGTAGCGAAATGCAGGATGATCTGCAGGGGATAGGCACTTGGTGCAGGGAGTGGCAACTGACACTTAACATAGACAAATGTAATGTATTGCGAATACATAGAAAGAAGGATCCTTTATTGTAGGATTATATGATAGCGGAGCAAACACTGGTAGCAGTTACTTCTGTAAAATATCTGGGAGTATGTGTGCGGATCGATTTGAAGTGGAATGATCATATAAAATTAATTGTTGGTAAGGCAGGTACCAGGTTGGGATTCATTGGGAGAGTCCTTAGAAAATGCAGTCCATCAACAGAGGAGGTGGTTTACAAAACACTCGTTCAACCTATATTGAGTATTGTTCATCAGTGTGGGATCCATACCAGATTGGGTTGACGGAGGAGATAGAAAGGATCCTAAGAAGAGCGGCGCGTTTCGCCACAGGGTTATTTGGTAAGCGTGATAGCGTTACGGAGATGTTTAGCAAACTCAAGTGGCAGACTCTGCAAGAGAGGCGCTCTGCATCGCAGTGTAGCTTGCTGTCCAGGTTTCGAGAGGGTGCGTTTCTGGATGAGGTATCGAATATATTGCTTCCCCCTACTTATACCCCCCGAGGAGATCACGATTGTAAAATTAGAGAGATTCAAGCACGCACGGAGGCTTTCCGGCAGTCATTCTTCTTGCGAACCTTATGCGACTGGAACAGGAAAGGGAGGTAATGACAGTGGCACGTTAAGTGCCCTCCACCACACACTGTTGGGTGGCTTGCGGAGTATAAATGTAGATGTAGATATTTATTTTGTAGTTAATGGAAGGCACAATCTTATTTTATACTTTGTCTTAGCACACGTTCTTATTTCACCTGCTTATTTACAGAAATGAATGACAGGAACTCTACAATAGGATTTTAAAAGTTCAACTAATGTCCTTTGTTTTACTGCTGACTGGAATTTTCAAATTTCTGATCATGGCAGTTTTTCTTCATTTACATGTTCTGCAATATAATTCAATGCTGTGCTCTCCTTGAACAGCTTCTCTCTTTGAAAATATTAGCAGTTGCAGAACACTTTTGTGTTATGTTCAACAGTAAATATGTCCTTTGTTGAGTACTGCAAACATTTTTAATCCCTCTGACATTACTTTTTTCTCTGGTATCAAAAGTAATAATGCAAGACAAAATTACCATATTACCAACTGCAAAGTGACTGGTTTGTGTACTTTGCCTACATAATATAGCACAGGGAGCTCCTTGCTGTCAATACAGCGTTATTTTCACTTACACTCATCACAGTAGGAAAACATGTATCTATCGGACATTAAAATACGCAAATAATTAGAAAACTGTTTGAAATATGAGAGACACAAATTATCCCAGTTGTCTCAATTCAATATTCATTATCCATTTGAAATAATAAAAAGTAGAGTAATTCAGAATTAATGATACAATGAATACACAAAATCTCATCCAGAAATTCTACTGGTAATAGTTACACAAAAAAACGGACTGAAACATTTGTTCACTAACAGCAAAAAGAAGGGTAGCACAATACCAAGTTATACACAGTAATCAAAATTAATGACAGAACGAAAATAATTTAAGATTATTGGAGATGCTTATCTGCAGCAAGACACAATAGCAAGGCGGAGAACTTAGAGAGAGAGAGAGAGAGGAGAGAGAGAGAGAGAGAGAGAGAGAGAGAGAGAGGGGGGGGGGGGGGGGGGAGATCTATAGTCCGGAAAATAATTCATCCAAAAGCTAGCGAAGAACTTAGTCTTGTTTATGTGTATCGACAAATCAGCACCACTTCTTTTATATGATGAGTTGCTATCTTAGCTCCTTAAATTATTTATTTAAAATAGCTGTAATTTATGCCCCTGCTACTATTCAACTACAGCTGGGATAAATTTAAGTATATGATCCGCAGAATACATACATACCCTAAGATGAAGAAACAATTGAAAATATTTCATAGAGAGTACCGTAACATTCAGTAAATGAGGCACATTCAATTATTAAAAATGAATTGAAATAGAAATTTTAAACTTTTGTTTAGGGTTTTTCATAATGTGATGATTGCTGCTCTCTCCCTTGTACACACACCAGTGCAAGGAATAAAATCTCTCTTTACAATTTACAGTGAAATCACTGGAGCAATAAAATACTGCATCATCCTCCAAAATGCACAGTCGGCACAAAATATTTCGTTTTAGTAAAATGTCAAGGGGTGCGGGAGGGGGTAGGGGGTGGGGGAATCGTTTATTTATGGTTCCATTTACTTAGTTGCTTTTATTTCCTTGGACTGGAAGGACTTATATATACATTCAAAACAGGAATTCAGACATGATAAATATTAAAGCTATTCACTCATTCATTTTTTATTTATGTGATGATGTATTTATTGTTTGCTAACTAGGAGCAAAATTACAATTGCTACTACAGTCGTATAAGTAAGACTAAGTAGAGAAAAATTAAATTCATTACACACCAAAAAAATATTCCACTAGAAAAACTGGATATCTTACGAAAATCGCAGTAAATTTAAATGAAAACTATCAACTGAATCTAAGTATCAGTTTGCAGTATGTTCATTTTACCAATACAGTCTCATGCTCTGCTTCTTCAAAACATATGCTGCTGGTTTCCATATGTGCTACCTGCCATTATATACCACACATCTTCTTGCTTTATAATAATCACTTTCTTGCATTTAGTTGTAGTAATGTGAAATATATGGTTGTCTTGCACCTTATGTGTATTATCACATCTTGATATCAGCTCTTGGATCGTTATACCAATGTTACCTTGTTATCTTTCCATTTCTTGATTCTGTCAAACAATCGAATTCTGAGATGGAAAAACAACAATGTATAAAATGGACAGATTTCTACCACATATACAAGGCACTATGTAGCAGACAGGCACAATGAAAATAGACTGATAGATGTTATGAGCTACTGGACTAAGTACTTCACAAGACATCGATTAAATACACATGCATTCACGTCAGGTCTTGCTCCCCACAGATGACAGAGGCCATGTTTGTGTGAGTCTTAAATCAGTGTGTGTGTGTGTGTGTGTGTGTGTGTGTGTGTGTGTGTGTGTGTGTGTGTGTTTTTGTTGTCTACGTCCGATGAATGACTTAATCCAATAACTAATAATATATAGCACTCTTGTTTTTAGTGTGCCTGTCTGCCATTCGTCACATCCTCAATGTGTCCTTTTATATTATTGTTTGTTTATTCTATCATATTTTTGCCGGACAAAGCACAAAGGGCCAGCAAGACACCCAGCTAACCCCAAATAATAAACATGATAGAGCTAAGGAAGATATCTGCTGTCCAGAGTTGGAGCCAGAGGCAGAAGTCAAGGAAGAAACCACAGGAGACAAATCTCCCAATCCCCCCCCCCTCCAACTACTACTGTATGTCTGGACCCACTGGATGAGCACCCAACGGATATTGTTACACTGAGGTTATTTCATTTATCTAGTGTATGGCTAGCATCACATCACACCCGAAAACATTTTTTTCTGTAACAGAACATACACAGATATTTAACACACAGAAAAGAAAGTCATGGTTATAAGTTGATAACATTTACAATGCAAAGGCGTTGTCAGGCTTATGTCTAATTGCTGAACATACACAAATGGTGTCTTAACTGTTAAGAGGAACTCCTGCAGATCACCAGAAAAGGACTGATTTGGGCATGTATGTATGAAGTGCTGAACAGTTTGTCATTCTGCACCACAGTCCCTTCTGGGAGATGGTATTATTCCTCATTTGTACATTGAATCAGCACATTTTCCACTATTTGTTCTTAATCTATTGAGTGCAGACCAGATCTCACAATGCTCTTCAAACCCTTGTGGTCTGGTCGAGGTGAAGGGCAGTGGGCACCTTCAGCTGTTCTGGGGTAGCATTGTTCTGCCATATTTCTGTCCATCAGACATGTAGGGCACCTTCAGGTGTTTTGGGGCAGCATTGTTCTGCCATATTTTTGCCCATCAGTCTGATGCTGCTGTTCTATTGCCCATCAGAGAATTTGCACCATTTAGAGGCTGGACACAGGAGCAAAGTCTGTTGTTACTGAGTACAGGAATGTTCTTGTGTACAGTGTGGTAACGACCAACAGCTATTTCTGTAAACTCTGATCGTTTGAGAGCAGCTTCACAGTGCAAAAATGGGGGAGCTATAGGACTGAGAATAGGCACCCAGAAAATTGAAGTATTTCTGATTATTCCTGTGGTGATGAGCATAGTCTGGTTGAGCTCTGTACAGATGAGTCTGCTGTATGGACTGTTGGTCCAGGCTGCTGCACAATATTCTATCACAAGGTAAACCAGCTCAACAGCAGATGTCCTTGGCGTTGGAGCTGATGATCCCCATGTCACGACACAAAGTTCTCAAGATCTTGTTTCTTGATTTCATCTTACAAGGAGACAGCATGACCGTGGGGTTGGGGATTTCTCCGAAATTTTGTGTAGTGAAAGAGGACCCCTAACACCTCACATGGTTAAAATATTAGGATGCACTACCAGGAAAATCCCGGGAAAAATTGATCCAAAGTTTCTAAGTTGCCTTATGAGTACGTAATGTTAGTCTATTGCTGAGCCGCCGTCCGGAGTAGATGGCTAAGACTCGGACTCTTACGCCAGAGGTCTCAGGTTCGATTCCTCCTCTGGCATTTACTTTTTTTTCTTCTGTTATACCACCAATTGTTCAGAAAGTTTCCCAAACCTACATTATCTTTATCAAATTAGTTACATTATTGAATAAAAATTATTTTCTCTTTGTCCAACAACACAATTCATGGCGGTGGGTTTTCCATTTTTCATTGTAAAGTATATGAGGAGGAACATTGAGTTCTTAATCAGAATAACAAAGTTGATTGGGAAACATTCAATTTTTATACATATAACAATTATAAACAAGAACATAGCATCGCGAGAGATTTCTTCCGAAGATGTCGATGCAATTAAATTATTTTCCATCAACAGCTTTTCATAATACACCACTGCGTCCTTCAATTGTAATTTTGATTGATCTCTATGAATAGATTCTTCAGGAATTTCTTCTCCTATTCCAGACAAGCCAGCAACTTCTTCAGTCATCGTGTTTAACCTCGGATCGGAATAACACATTGAAATTTGAAATAGTCACGTCTGTTCACGACGAAATCAAAAAACAAACTGCCATTTACTTCTCACGGCTTGCTCACAGTCCAACGAGCAGATGACCGTTCTAATCCCAAGGGGACCCTTACAAAGCCCCTTTAAACCTTGAAACCCCATAAAACCAAATAAAACAAGCACGTACATTTTTCAGTGAATGAAAAACTTTACGTTCTTGAGCTAAAATAATGTTTTCAAAATAATGTAAGTTTGAGAAACTTTTTGAATAATTGGTGGAATAACAAAAGAAAATGAAACAGAAGAAAAACAAAGTGCCGGAGGAGGAATCGAACCCGAGACATCTGGCATAAGAGTCCGAACCCTAACCATCTACTCTGGACGGCGGCTCGGCAATGGATTAACGCTGTATACTCATAAGGCACCTATGAAACTTTGGATCAATGTTTCTCGGTATTTTCCATGTAGATGGTCCTAATATACTTTAACCACGTAAGGTGTTAGGGGTCCTCTTTCACCACACAAAATTTCGGACAAATCCCCGACCCCACGGTAGTGCCGTCTCCTTGTTAGTGGTGTCCGCAGCTTGTGGTCATGCGGCAGCGTTCTCTCTTCCCGTGCACTGGGTCCCGGGTTCTATTCCCGGCGGGGTCAGGGATTTTCTCTGCCTCGAGATGACTGGGTGTTGTGTGTCTTTCATCATCATTTCATCCTCATTCATTCCCAAGTCGTCGTAGTGGTGTTAAAGAACTTGTGGAGCGGCGGCCAAACCGCCCCGCGAAGGGTCTCCCAGCCACAAATGCCATATGCTTATTATCATTATATTAGTGGCAGTTTTCAGCAAATGCTGTTTGAAGCTGAGCGACCTGTCAAGAGTGATCGCTACATAATATGGACTTTTGTTATGACACAGGTTTTTCCCTTCAAAATATATCTTTATTTACCTGTTTACAAATTTGTTGTTATGCTAGAGATGATCACGATGTTATTTGCTACTTGCTTGAGGGTAACAAACTCTTCCTGCAGTAGCATGGGCTGGCACCTAAAAGTTTTCTTAGCATGGACCAGGCTTCCCCGTTTGAGGTGTGGAAGTCTAAGGCCTCAACTGGTTTGTTCTTTTGCTTATGATGAGCTGCATTGATGCTGTACAGAAGTTTGTCACCTACTTCACAGTCATTGTTGTCGCAAAACAGTTTGTACTGAGTTTCACACTTTTTCATCCATCCAGGTCTACATTCCTTTCGAAAGCCTCTTGGGATACAGGGTGATTCAAAAAGAATACCACACTTTTAAAAATGTGTATTTAATGAAAGAAACATAATATAACCTTCTGTTATACATAATTACAAAGAGTATTTAAAAAGGTTTTTTTCACTCAAAAACAAGTTCCGAGATGTTCAATATGGCCCCCTCCAGACACTCGAGCAATATCAACCTGATACTCCAACTCGTTCCACACTCTCTGTAGCATATCAGGCGTAACAGTTTGGATAGCTACTAAATCAATTTCATTCTCATCTAGTATTTAGAATATGATATTTGGTAGCGCTAATTCCTTCTCTGTTCTATACTCAGGTGAAACCAGTCATAAGTGGATGTAAAGAATCTTTTAGAAGGCAGAGTGTAACTTCACTTCTGGGTCTTATAACAAGACAAACCAGGAAACAATTTTATAAAATTATCAATGCCTGGGCTGGTGATCATTGAGATACACTGTTAGTGTATAAAATGGATATTTTGTAGACAAGTGCTAACATGTTCAATCTTGTGTCCACTTGGATATGGCTTTATAATTATTTTATGAAATGGTAGGCTTGTTTGTGGCTCCCAGTTCATAATTTTACTTAAATTTACTTTCATAGAAAATTCCAGAAAAATCAGTATGTCACACAGTTTCTGAAATTCCTTTTCTAAATTGCTTATCCTAGAAATGACAGATGAATAATGTTTAACACTAAGTCAAGATTACTTATAAATGTTAGTTCAAAAATTAATTTTGTAATTAAAAATAAAATTAAAATTTTTTGATACTGATTGTTAACACTATGTAATGGATGAAGTTTTATACGGAAAAAAATCAAATAATGATAAGTCCAGGATGGAATAATGACAGTATTATGGAAAGGATAGATTGCTACTCACTATATAGAGGATACAATGTCTTGCACACTGAAAAGATGCTATACATTTTAGCTTTCGGCCAAAAGGTCTCCTCCTGGAATAGAGAACATACATATACTTACAAAGCACAACTCTCTCATGCATTACCACTGCTGCTGGCCAGTGTGGCCCAACTGTGGACAGCAACAATACCTCATGAGAGAAGCAATCTTGTGTGGGTTGTGGGGGTATGCAGGAGGGTGGGGTTGGGAGGGATAACAGGGTAGGGGTGGGCGGAGGTGTACTGCTGTTTGTGTGAACATGTAGGGAGGAGATGGGGACATTAGGAGATTTGATATCAGATGTGGGGAGGTGGCGGGAGGAGGGTAGAGAAGGAGAGAAGAGGGAAAGGGAGAAGCAGAGAAGGTGGCAAAAGACTTGTAGGTATGTTGGCGGAACCTAACGTTGTTTAGTGCTAGAGCATGAGCAGGGAAGGAGATAGGTAGGTGAAGGGCAGTGACTAGTGAAGGCAAAGCCATTTGAGTTGCAGGGATGTTGGATTACATTGCAGGGAGGGTTCCCACCTGCTCAATTCAGAAAAGCTGGTGTTTGTAGAAGATGGCGCAAATTGTGAAGCAGTCCTAAAGTGGGCACAGTTTGTCAATGGTCGTTGACATGGACAGACAAGTTTTCAGTTGTCATGCCCATTTAGAAAACAGTGCAGTGGTTGCATTTAGGTCGTAGCTCCATGACTGCTTTCACAGGTAGCCCTCCCTCTGATGGGATAAGAGACACCTGCAACTGAACCGGAGGTGGGAGGATGTATGGGACAAGACTTGCATTTGGATCTACTGGAGTGATATGAGCCATGAAGCAATGGGTTGGGAGGAGGTGTGAAGTAGGGGTGGACATGACTACAGCATAGGTTCGAAAGATGGCAGAATATCACTGTGGGAAGGATAAGAAGGGTAATGGGTAGATTATTCCTCGTTTCAGGACATGACAAAATGAGGTCTAGACCTTCACTCATTACTTAGATCACCAAGGATGGAAGCCGATATGCCCCCCCCCCCCCCCCCCCCCCCCCCCGCTCCCTTTCCTTCTTTCCCAAAGTGAATTCAATCCTATAAACACTGTTCTGTTTCTAGTCTGATACAGGAAAAGTGGAGAACAAGCAGTCAAGGTAAGGAACAGAATCAAATGTATCTTGATTTTGGAAGTGGGAGGAATATTTTCAATGGGAGGCTCATATATGGGCCAAATTGTTGGCAAACTGAAATTAGGTAATCTTTGACATAGACAAAACTTGAGCAGTTCAGAGAACGCACTAATTTGGTATGTGTGAACAGTTTTACTTTATAATAAGAAAAAATTGTGATTTATGAAAAATGAGCAAGCTGCATGCATAGTTCGAGAGGAAGCACTCTGGTCTTACATAAAATCACTGGGCAAATAAAAGGCTTCTATTCAGTCATTCATCAACCAGTCTGTTGTAGCAATGGAAGAGAGCAGAAGAAAACTTTAAGTTTTAAATTTCATGTTTTGAAAATCATTTACATACGAGGATCATACAGACATAACACTGTATGGAGGACATGGAAATAGGAATCTCTGGTGTTGAGAAGCAACTGAAAGAGCTGATAGTAAGTTAATCAGCAAGTCAGAATGGAATTGCAATTCGGTTTTACAGAAAGTGCTCTTTGGCACAGGCTGCTAAATTAGTTTGCAATTACCATAAATTCCATGGCAGTGCAAAGTTCTAAACAACAGCAAAAAAGTGCAGGTGACTCCGATGTATAAGAAGGGTAAAATAACAGACCCACAAAATTAGAGGCCAATATTCTTAACATCAGTTTGCTGCAGGATCCTTTAGCGTATTGTAAGTTTGACTGTAATAAATTTCCTTGAGACAGAAAAGCTTTGGTTTACTAATGAGCATGGATTTATAAAGCATCACCCATGCAAAGCTCAGCTTGCCTCTTTCTCGCACAACATCAGTCAAGCTGCAGATCATTGGCAACAGGCACAACCATATTTCGATTCCCAGAAAGTGTTTGACAAGGTGCCCACTACATGCTGTTAATAAAAGTCTGAGCATGCAGAATAGGTTCCCATATAAATGAGTGACTTGAAGATTTCTTTAGAATTAGTACCCAGTGTGTTGTCCTTGAAGATGTTTTTTCTTCAGACACAAGGGTATTGTCAGCAATGTCACAGCGAAGTGTGATAGGACTACTCTTATCCTCCATAAAATAAATGATCTGTTGGACAGGGAAAGCAGAAATCTGTGGTCGTCAATTGATGATGCAGTGTATGGGAAAGTATCATTGTTAGATGACTGGAAGAATCTCCATTTGATATGATGAATAGCAGCTTCCTCTAAATGTAGAAAGTTGTAAGTTAACAAAGATGAGTAAGAAAAACAAACCTTTAATGTTTGAATACAGTAATGGTGGTGTGCTGCTTGACAAAGTCATGAAAAATATTTAGGCTTGACACTGATAGTGATATGAAACAGAATGAGCATTTAAGATTGGCAGTTTGGAAGGTGAATGGTTGACTTTGATTTACGGGGAGAATTCTAAGGAAATGTTGCACACCTATAAAGGATAATGCACATGAAACAATAGTGCATTCTATTTCTGAATGGTGCTTGAGCATTTGGGGTCACCATTAGGCATCGGAGCAATTCAGAGGCACGCTGCTAGATTTTTTATCAGTAGGTCAACTAACACATGGACATTATAGAAATGCTCAATGAAATCAAGTGCGAATTACTCGAGGGAACTAGATATTCTTTTTGTGAAACATTATTGTGAAAATTTAGAAACTATTATGGTATTATATTATGGTTGACTGCAGAACGTTCAACTGCTACCGAGTTACATTTCATGTAAGTACCATGAAGACAAGATACAAGAAATTAGTTTATCATGGAACTGATGAATAAAGCTACGAGATGTGTGAGGATCAATTTTTTCTCTGCTAAGTAGTTTCTTTCAAATTGTTTGAGAAAGCTAGCAGATCAGACGGCTTGCGCGTTTGTCGGCCACCTAGCCAAGCGAGCCTGCCTGCTGTCACGTCACTCCCTGGACCCCCTACAAATGGGCGTGAAGCAGTGCTGCAACAGCTTCCCAACGTACAGTCCCTCTCTGCTACAGTGCGCATAGCCATATGGACAATTGTTTTCCATCGCTCAATTTGCAAGTGGAACGTGAAACAGAATGACTAGTAGTGGTATAAGGCACCATCCGCCAAATCCCGTATAGTGGCTTGTGGAGTATGTACACAGACGTAGATGTTGATTAGGAAATGTATCACTCAAAAGGTTGCACAGTTTAAGGCATGGAAATACAATATGGGGAACACAATGTAAAAAAAAAACTGCAGAGCAGGTGCAAGAGGCTGCATGCAGGCAGCCTGGTGCACATGGCAGCCAGCCAGCTACATGATGGTGCCATGCCAGCCGAGTGTCCACACGCAGATGTGAACAAGTGACTCACATATACACAGAACACATGTAAAATGACGTTTGGTGGATAGCTTGTTGCACTTTTTCTTGTCCATAAGTAAGCCAATGGGCATTTGCAGGGACCTGTGCCGCATGGGACAGTACTTGTACAGCTTGCTCTAGACTGTTCTAGATACTATCTGTAAATATGGACAACTGATTCTGAAAGAGAGAGAGAGAGAGAGAGAGAGAGAGAGAGAGAGAGAGAGAGAGAGAGAGAGAGAGAGAGAGAGAGGGAGAGGGAGAGGGGGGGGATAGGAGGAGGGGGAGATTATAAGATGCAATTCCCTCAAAGGCTTCCAGTGAACTTTGCAGTCACATTCATCCTTCATTATGATGCATGAAGTAAAATAAATTAGGTGAAAACAATAAAAGACATTTAGCATGTAATATAGGAGATGGATATTTCTTAATTTTCTAATATTTTATAAATTACACTGAAATCATTTTGTAAGGGGGAAAAACATATATAATAAATAATAATTCAGAACTAATTGTCTTTCAGAAGTAATCATGATTTAAGACACATTTAATGTTAATAAATTAAAATTTAGTCATTAGGTAATATCACTCACAAGGAGAAAAGTTACAATAAATTGAGTACGCATGTAAATGGCTAGGACTATGAGTGGGTTACACAGGGTGTCCCATTTATCTTTACTACCCTAAATAAATGTTTATCCAGATGCAAATTACTAGATGTTTCAAGCAATTGTTCTTTAGCCATCAGGTGGACACCAACCAGCATGATTGCCTTCATTGTAGCTTTGTTTTTTTTTACAAAGATATGAACAGCAGTACGATTTTTTTAAAATGACAGCCTGTATTTTTATTTGGTAATTCCTTTGCTCTCCTAAATACCTATTCAAAAGTGTATCACAGTGTACCATTCACTGAAACAAAACAGTATTAATTACATAACACAACACTGACTTTGAGCCTGGGATCACAAACTTGTCAACTCGCTAGAGTTGTCAGAAAACAAATGAAAACCATGAGCAAGAACATGCCAATTTAAGACTTGAGAGTTTTTACCAGTTGTTACCATTTTGAGTAAATTATTAGACCTTCTCAAAATGACAGCAGCTGAAATTTGTTTTGATTTCTCAGCTTATTAGAAATCATTACCAAGAAATTTCTTTGCCCCCAAAAAAGTTTTAATAGTTTAAATCATGACTGAACTTACAAGCACCTCAAAATAAAATCAATACAAAAATTATGGATGCACTGGTGTGTTGTCATCATCATAGCATCCTGATTCTGTTAGCTGATTGACTGCTTATTAATTGAAACTCAACTCTTTCTTCGTTGATTACCTTACGACGTCAACGACATGCACATCTCGGTACATAGCAGTTGTGTGGAAGGCTCATTAACAGTGACAGAGATTTTAAAATTTCTAGATGTATGTAAAAGTTGTACTATCTGCAAATCTGAGTGAAGACAACTGTTGTATGTGGCCATAGTGCAACATAGGTGTCTGTCACTGAAGATTTCAAAATCACAATATTTTGAACTCTTGCAACACAATGATGGTATCTGTCACAAAGTTTCTGAAAAGGCTTCAAGGATACTCATGTCTATTAATGCTATAGAATTCTTACTGGTACATAATAATACAGTAGCATGAAATAAATGATTTTAATTACAAAATGAAATTATAATGGAAGACAGTAATATGTTTATATTGTTGCACCAATACCTTAACCCAGTTACAAATATTTGATGAAAATTATAGTAATCAAATGTTGCACAAATATCATGTATAGTTTACTACCATCAAATTTGAACATTTCAGAAACTTTTAAACGAGTTGATAGAATTGGATTCCATTTCTCATTTAAAATTTTATGTCTAGTCCACTTGTTAGGCACGAAAATCTCAAGCTCTTGCTGTAGAAAACACAAAAACAATGGCCAACGTGGGGCAAAATGGCCAACATGGGGGCAAAACAAAAAGATTCTTATTACAAGACTACCTAAAAAAAAGAGAAGAATAAGAAGAAGCCAATCTTAAACAAACAAGCTGCCTGTGAAAACTGTGTAGAAGGAGCCCCAGACAAGTGTAAGGCTGTTTGGGATATTATAAAACAAGAACATACTTTTACCCAAACACAAATTCTACTTGAGCCAGAAGAGCTCAATAAATATAGTAAATAAATGAAAATAAAAAATTGAGTCAGACATACCAGCAATTGATATACTTGCAGATCAGCCACCTAAAGGACATGAATTTCACTAGGACCCTGTCACACCCACAGATATAATAAAGATTGTTACAAAATTTTCAAATTTGAAAAGCATGGACTATTACTAGCCATCTAACTACACAATAAGAAGGGCAATACACCGAATTTGCAATCCACTTGCTTTTATTATGAATAAACGCCTAGAAGTTGGAGTTTTCCCTGAATAGCTCAAAATCTCCAAAGTTATAACTATATACAAAAGGGGGAAAACACCTACCTAAAAACTATAGAGCAGTGTCTACTGTACCAATCTTTTCCAAAATATTTGAAGCGATTTTTCACAAACAACTAAGAAATTATTTTGAAAAGTATGACCTCTTCTGTAATAGACAGCATGGTTTTGACAAGGGAAAAATACCACCTCTGCAGACCTTGAAATAGTTAATCAGACATTAATTGCATTTGAAAATAACCAAACTCCAGAAATCACAGGACTCTCTCACATTAACACTAAATTGGTTCTTGGCTAACAAACTTCTATGTAATCCAGAGAAAACTCAGCCTCTGCAGTTGGGACTGACTAAAGAGGTAGAACTAAAATCCGTAAAACTGCTTGGAATCCACATTGATTCAAAACTTAACTGGCAACCTCAAATCAACCAGGTCTGCATATCATCCAGGTCTGCAAAAAGTTATCAAGCGTGTCCTACATCATCTGGAAACTGTTTGATCTAGTGAGTAACAAATATCTCAGAACAGCTTACTTTGGATTTTTTCAGTCTGATATATTTTATGGGCTGCTACTATTGGGCCACTCATGTCATGTCAGTGATGTACAACTGATGCAAGAAAAGGTGCTACAAATAATGTGCACTGTTGGTCCAAGGGAACACTGCCGTCCCTTATTCATCAAAATGAAAATAATGACGGTGATAAGTCTTTATATTTGTGCATCACTCATATATGCTAAAAAGAACAGAACAAAATTTAACACCAGAGAGAACATACACTTTCATGGCACCAGAAACAAAGAGCATATTGACCAAGCTAGACATAGGCTGACAAAATCACGCAACTCTCACAAAGTGAACGGTTTGAAATTATTTAACCAATTACCACATACTGCACTCAATACAGCATTCAATAATTTAAAAAGTAAACTGCGCAAATGCTTCATAGACAATCCATACCAAAGTCTTACAGAATTCTTGGATACTTGTAACATAGAAATTGAGTTTTAAGCCTATGATTGCAATGCTGTACATTTGATTAATGTAGCATAAATAATTTGTACTTGTAATGTAGACACACACTAATCTAATAACTTCTTATGTATCTTGACATCGCTATAGAGCCTATTTTACAACATGTGGTGAATGGCAAATAAAGAATCTGAATCTGGTGTGTGGAACACTGAAACACAACACAGAAAACAACTTTCACACTATCTTTTGAGCAGTAGTTCTTTTTCTGGCAAAACCGCGCACATTCAATGTTATGACATAAAGTCAACTGCTGGCACACCAGCCATGAATGATAGAGCAGATGGCTGTGAGAAGACATCAGCCAATCGCAAGCTGACCGACTTCTCACCAGGACAACAATGCAACAGCAGTGGCCCCTATGTGGAGAGGACATGAGTGCCGTGACTGACTGGTGATGACCCAGTTGAATAGTAGATTCAAGATTAGACATTTATATAGAAGTGTCACCTCTAGTTGCTTCGCTTATACTGCCTATGTAGCACAGACTTGTAATTATTTATACTGAAGAGCATAGCTTATTTTGTATGTCGTCCTTCGCTTGTGTGACTTCTGTTTGGTTGTGAAAGTTAAGTACTGTCATTCGTTTTTTTTGTAATAAAACTCATTAATAAGATTTGTTCAAACAGGATGTATACGCGGACAAGGTAAAAAAAAATTATAATAATAATCCCGGATTTCCCGGTTAAAAATACACTCTCTCTCGGGTGAAAATACACCTTTTTTCAATCCTTTGAATGGTTACGGTTTTATACATCGGTATAGAACTTCCTGCACTTGAGAAAACAAAACACATGGAAAAAAAATACATTTTGGAACAATGTTTGATGTGCACCAACATATACACTACATCTTTCGTATTAAGAAAGTATAAGTATAAATTCGTATTCCACTAAACACTGCATGTTACTTTCGGAAGCATTGAAATTGAGATTGCGATGCGCTTTTGTAAGCCAGTCATAGTTCATGTCACATGGTCTCGCCAGCGAATGAGAGCTGATATTCAGAGCATAGGACACGTGATGTAGTCAGCCAATAGAAACATCACTGTTAAGCAATGCAAACAAACAAATAGTAAAAGTTAATGGTTTAAATTAATATACATAGTGTGGCTAAAAGAAAAAAACAGCTTTCACATATAACATTGGTCTCTAAGATTAATAAGCTGCATGAGAAGCTAAGCTTTCACATATGAAGTTAATCTTTTTTGCGTGTATAAATCACACAAATGCATCAGTAAAATTTTTAACAAAAACATAAATGTCTGATCTTCTGGGCTTGAAATTCTTCTAAATGGTCGTACTCAGAGTTGATTTATAAATGAGAGTCAAATGCTATGTGATTTAATAAATCTGTTGTACATTCTCACACGTAGTTCAGATTGTGTAAAAAGGAAATTTACTTCGAAACCATTGCTTTTCAAACAACCATTCCCAATATTTTCCCGCGACTTGTTAGAAAAAGGTTCATTTCAGCAGTTGTCAGAGAGCGCCAGGTAACAGGCGTCACTGCGCTTGTGCACCTACGATGACGCAGGAAGTCTGTTGTTCGTACATAGATCTTACATTACGTCATAAAAGAAACAGGACATTAAAGGATAATCAAAGTGCATCAGAATTTCGTTAATCATACTAAAATGCATAATTTGGCTTAAAGTGCAGATTTGAATCCCCAGATCTGGAGGTAAATTTTCTTAGTGTACCAGTAATGTATTATCTTACGTTTGGTTCTTTATTGTGGCATAATGCCACAGCTACTAGAAGATGAAAACGTACACTTGAAATGCAGCGAACAGTTGAAACTAGCAAATAGTGTGGTATTAAATACTTTTTTTCAAATAAATTGACTGCCTCAGTAGAAAATATTAATAAAAGCCAAATTTCTTTAGCAAACCAACAAAAGTAACTTCATTGTTCTGCGAGGTGATTAATGCTTGACTGTCAGAAAGGTGAAAATAAAATAAAATCTGAAACTAATAACATATTTAATCTTCCATAGTTATGTGAATGTATTTTAATTCACTTGACAGCTCCCGGTCACAGTAATCCATTTTGTTTTCATTTGATGTGAGAGCAACAAATGAAGAGAACAGCAAAATCACTAAACGTAAACACGGGTCACCTGGAGACTACCCACCTCCCTACTACAACTCAAACTGCTCTGTGCATCAGCCGCGGATCTACGATATTTCCGGACGGGGGCAATACTAGTTAGATTATGTAACTATGCACGCATTCAAAACTTAACTTAGGATTCATTCGGAAATCAACTGAGAAAGTGTTCAAAAACCAAAAGGGGTGCATTTCAAAATCATGTGAAAAATCGATAGATCAACATACGCTGTATACTAGTTTTTTTTCCCCCCCTCAAGAACATGAATTTGCCCCTCCCCCCTCCTCCACTGAAATTGCCACCTGGGGAGGATACCATGCATGAATCTGGCAGCTTGGGTGCACCAGTAAAATTTTTCTGGGTAGTGTCTGGCTGCTTGCTGCTACTGCTTATACAGCTAACAGGCACACTTCTGTAGCCAGAAGCGGGAGAAAGTACTACTCACACGCGACTCAACTGCGCATGCGTACAAGCTCGCTCGCAATTGCTCAAATTAATGTAATGTAAACAGTTGTGACGTCACACTCATCGGAGGCAATTTGTTGTTATGAAGCATTGCATTGTCTTCCTAGAGTTTTTCACGCATTTTGCTGTTGACAGAGGCTTGTATGAGCAGTGTGTTTTGATGCAGTATATGGCGCACTTTGCAACTTAAGTTTTATACCACTATATGAATAATCTCAAACCGTGTGTGTTGTGAACACTCATTCGGGCTTGTTTAAATACTTGCATTTGGCTTTTGGCAGTGCTTCTGCACTCGTTGTTTTCCAATGGTATTTGGAACAGCTGACTGCTCAAGTACCAAACTGTTCAAACTATTTGGATGATATTGTAGTAGCAGACCGTACACCTGAAGAGCACATTGCAAAACTGTGTACTTTGTTTCGTGTGATATCTGATGCAGGACAAAAGTGTAGACTGGACAAGTGTGATTTTTTTAAAACCTGAGTTGCAGTGTCTTGGTCACGTTATGAACAGTCAATGAGTACATCCTCTTCAGTCATCCTTGACCTCCCAGTTCTTTGCAATGTCACAAATTGCAGCCACTTTTAGGGAAATGAAATACTATATTGGTTCATACCAAATGCTGCACAAATTTGTTTCATTGCATCGCTTGCATGTCCCCTTTTTCTTGAGGAATGAGTACCATGAAGCTTTTCAAAAACTTAAAGATGCATTGCTCAGTGACTGATGCTTTGATCCTGACAAACCAGTTGTGTTGCAAGTTGCTGCTTCTTCTTACGGAATTGGTGCAGTGCTTTCACACAGATTTGGTGATAAAGACAGGCCTATTGCTTTTGCATCAAAAAGTTTTGTCTACAGCTCGGTGTCGCTATTCACAAATTGAAAAAAAGTCACTGGCTATTGTGTATGATTTCACCAAGTTCCACCACTACTTATACGGGAGAAAATTCTACTTAGTAATGAATCACAAGCCATTGCAGTCCTGGTTTCATCCTACCAAGCCGGTTCCTGTACAAACTGCCCAAAAATTGCAAAGAGAGCTCAACATGGTAATGCAAACACACTTTCATGTCTTCTGACTGGCAATGATACAGACTTTGACATTTCTGCTGCATCTTGTTGTCACATCGATGCTCAGGATGCTGAATTGCTTCTATCCTTTCCTGCGACCTACAGGAAAATTGCCCAGGCCATGGAAGCTGCTTCAGATTTAAACATTTTGCTAAAATGCATTTGAACATCTTGGCCTCACTCATTGCACAGCATAAAGAATTCTGTAGTGCACCAATACTTTGCACACTGACATAGCATTGTTATACAGCAAAGTGTGATTATTGTTCAAAATGACAGTGAACAGCCATGTGTTTTGATTCCTAAAGATCTGCAAAAAAGAAATGTTGCTGTTTCTTCACCAAGGACACTGGGGGACTGTTCGTACAAAACAGTTAATGCAACGACACTGTACTTGGGACAGTATGGACACCAGGGTATATATGGACAAAGTAAAAATTTTCTGGATTTTCCCCAGGTTTTGCAGTTAAAAATACATTTTTCCTGGGTAAAAATACACTTTTTCCAGGTTAACTCTAAAACATATTGATCCTTTGAATGGTTAATGTTTTATACACCAGCATAGAACTTCCCGGCGCTTTAGAAAATGAAAGTCAGCATTTTAAAAAATAATTAGTTTTACGAAACTATAAATTTGAATTCCACCAAGCACAGCTCTTTAGTTTTCGAAGCACTGAAATCCAGATTATGATGATCTCTTGTAAGCCAATCATAAATCATGTCGTGTGATCTCGCCATCTGATGACAGCAGATTTCAGAACATAGGACATGTGATGAGCCAACCAACAGCATTTTTTTTTTTTTTTTTTTTTTTTTTTTTTTTTTTTTTTTTGCGTGTGTTACGCTTCAAGATACATCACAAAAATGTGCCTGCAAAAATTAAAATAATGACAGAAATACCTTGTCATTTTCCTTCTCAGCTCACAATTCTTCTAAGTGGCTGGTCCTCAAAGTGCTAAGCACAGTATCACATTAGACTGTGGTGTTAAGTTTCAAATGCGAGTCAAATGCTTCACACATAACATAATTCATTTTGTGTAAAAGAAAAGAAATTAACGCTTTTCAAATCACCATTTGTAATATTTTCTCGAGACCTGTTAGAAATAGGTTCGTTTCAGCAGTTGCCAGAAAGCGCCAGAAAACAAGTGTTAATGCATGTGTCCAGCTACGGTGACATAAGAAGCCCACATGTTCATACGTATAAAACATTAAGAGATCTTACATTAAGTCATAAAAGAAATAGCCGATCAGAGCATACGCCAAGAGCATCGGAATTTCATAAACCATACTAAAATGCATAATTCAGCTTGAATGCATATTCTTATTCGTATGTCCAGATTCACAATGAAGTAGGCCCCAATCTGATATTACACTTTTCAGTGTTGTTTTCGGGATGTAAATTTTCTTTGAGTACCAGTACTGTACTATCTCATGTTTGCATGTTTGTTCCTTCATTATGGTATCATGCCATACATGCCAGAAGATCACTCAACTGCACATACACATGATCCTGCTGGCAACTACTCAAGCAAACCTAATGCATACAGTTGTGACAACACACTCATCGGAAGCAGTTTGTTGTAAAGTACTGCATAAGTCTTCCTTCTAAGGTCTACGATACATTTTTCCGTTGGCAGATGCTTGTGTGCGCATATTGTTTTGTTGTAGTAAGTGGCATATTTCCTTTGCAGCAAAAGTTTTCTTTTTCTTTTTTCTCTCACTTGTATTTTATTGGTGCAGTATTACTCTACAGTTGTGGGATACAGTAATATTCTTTGTTGGAGGATCAAGTCTTATCAGCCAAAATTACAATAATTCAACTGAAAACAATGAAAAATTCCTTGAATTTCAAATAATTCCCCAATATATAAAACCCTCCCAGGTTATTTCCTGGTTGTCCTTGGGCGTACACACCCTGGACACCCACATAGAACAGATGGCATAACAGTGCCACGCATGTGCAGAAAATCAGTCCGCTCCACTACAAAAATTCTCTGCTTGGCCTGAGTCGCAATCATCATGGCAATGTGTGCACATAGACTTTGCAGGGCCCTATTGGGACACTCATTTGCTCATTGTGGTATACTCTTATAGCAAGTTTCTTTTTGCCATGCCAATGAACTGGACAATGTCACGTAGCACAGTTCAGGCGTTGTCCTCTATTTTTTGCCTCGAATGTTTACCTGACATCATAGTGCGGACAACGGTCCAAGTCAAATGAATTTTAAACATTCTGTGAACACAATGGCATACAACATCTAACTAGTACACTGTTCTATCCACACGAAGAGGAATGTTTTATCAGAACTTTCAAGCAGCAGATGGCCAAACTTCACAACATACACACCAGGGATCAAGCATTGCAACAATTCTTGCCTCCTCTTGTTCGTGTCAACGAGATGGACCATTGCAGACAGAATTGCTTCGTGGCTGAAGCCATCGAACATTGCTCCAACCTCCGGCGCCAAAGGAAGGCCGTAAGTATCGCCTTGCGACGCTTGATATTGTATTTTTCAGAGATTTCAGTGGAGCAGACAGTGGGCGCGAGGCGAGATCCTTTGCTGGCTTGGCACACACAAGTATCTCATATCAGGCCCAGACAGATTGCAGTGGCAACATGACAACCAAATTCGCCACTTTCAAGTGCATGGTGATCCTTCTGTATCTCTTCCCCCAAATTCACAGACCCCGAGGACAGTGTGGTCACAGCAGCCGCCGGAGGGTGTCATCACGACACCACGGTCAACCACATGGAGACAGAGCCTCTGCCTCCTCTCGCCCTACTGATGGAGCTGGACCCGACCACACTACAGCAACCGATGGGTCCAACATCTTGCTATGGGCCTCAGGAGGTGGGTGCGTACCATTCTGGGTGTTTTCTGGGGGATATTTCCATCAGAGTGACCCCTCACCAGGACAGCAGTGGCTCCTACGTGGAGAGGAGATAAGTGCCGTGACTGACGGGTGATGACCCACTTGAATAGTAGCTTCAAAATTAGACAGTTGTATAGAAGTGTCAATTCCAGTTACTTTGCTTGAACTGCCTATGTAGCACAGACTTGTGATGGTTTATACTGAAGAACATTGCTTATTTTGTATGCCACCCTTTGCTTGCGACACTTTTGTGTAACCGTCAGATTGCTTGCGACACTTTTGTGTAACCGTCAGAATTAAGTGTTATCATTCACTTTTGTGAAATAAAACTCATTAATACGATTTATTTGAATATTTGTCTAGCAAATCTAGTAAGATGGATTCATGGAAACACCATATTTGACAACAAGGTTGGACGTGATATTCACAGACACATCCACACAGACAGTAATGCACACTCATGCCACAGAAGTGTGATTTATGGTGTCTATTTAGTTGTGTGTACTTTTGCTACGAAAAGAGCTAGTGCTTGAAAGATAGCGTGAATGCTGTTTTCTGTTACATGTTTCTGTACTGCAAGCATTGATCTGTTTTTGGTGAGTAGTCACCTTTATCGTACTTCCATTTTGCTCCATCAAAGAATTTCCAATATTGTTATACAAAATAAATATTTTATACCACTGAGAGGTAGGAAGCGGCCAAAGATATGCTACCACTGTGCTATTAATGTGGCAACATTTACCATGTACAGGAGTTATAAGTTTTTCAATACATTAAAATTTTGTTAAAAGAAAGCAAGAAATCATAAGAAAGTATCAAACAATCAAACATGTTGAAAAATTGCTTAATGGAAGTATGGAAGTCTAAGGTGAAATGCATGTCAATCGTCAAGTAAAAGAAAAGTTCATCTCTGGTTGATGCTTTGATAACAGCTGATCTGATATTGTAAAACTACATTGTCAAATTAATCAGAACATATCTGGGTATTAATATTAAATATTCCTGGCAAGGACCTGCAATTGTAGAGATAACAGGGCTACATACACTCCTGGAAATGGAAAAAAGAACACATTGACACCGGTGTGTCAGACCCACCATACTTGCTCCGGACACTGCGAGAGGGGTGTACAAGCAATGATCACACGCACGGCACAGCGGACACACCAGGAACCACGGTGTTGGTCGTTGAATGGCGCTAGCTGCGCAGCATTTGTGCTCCGCCGCCGTCAGTGTCAGCCAGTTTGCCGTTGCATACGGAGCTCCATCGCAGTCTTTAACACTGGTAGCATGCCGCGACAGTGTGGACGTGAACCGTATGTGCAGTTGACGTACTTTGAGCGAGGGCGTATAGTGGGCATGCGGGAGGCCGGGTGGACGTACCGCCGAATTGCTCAACACGTGGGGCGTGAGGTCTCCACAGTACATCGATGTTGTCGCCAGTGGTCGGTGGAAGGTGCACGTTCCCGTCGACCAGGGACCGGACCGCAGCGACGCACGGATGCACGCCAAGACCGTAGGATCCTACGCAGTGCCGTAGGGGACCGCACCGCCACTTCCCAGCAAATTAGGGACACTGTTGCTCCTGGGGTATCGGCGAGGACCATTCGCAACCGTCTCCATGAAGCTGGGCTACGGTCCCGCACACCCTTAGGCCGTCTTCCGCTCATGCCCCAACATCGTGCAGCCCGCCTCCAGTGGTGTCACGACAGGCGTGAATGGAGGGACGAATGGAGACGTGTCGTCTTCAGCGATGAGAGTCGCTTCTGCCTTGGTGCCAATGATGGTCGTATGCGTGTTTGGCGCCGTGCAGGTGAGCGCCACAATCAGGACTGCATACGACCGAGGCACACAGGGCCAACACCCGGCATCATGGTGTGGGGAGCGATCTCCTACACTGGCCGTACACCTCTGGTGATCGTTGAGGGGACACTGAATAGTGCACGGTACATCCAAACCGTCATCGAACCCATCGTTCTACCATTCCTAGAGCGGCAAGGGAACTTGCTGTTCCAACAGGACAATGCAAGTCCGCATGTATCCCGTGCCACCCAACGTGCTCTAGAAGGTGTAAGTCAACTACCGTGGCCAGCAAGATCTCCGGATCTGTCCCCCATTGAGCATGTTTGGGACTGGATGAAGCGTCGTCTCACGCGGTCTGCACATCCAGCACGAACGCTGATCCAGCTGAGGCGCCAGGTGGAAATGGCATGGCAAGCCGTTCCACAGGACTACATCCAGCATCTCTACGATCGTCTCCATGGGAGAATAGCAGCCTGCATTGCTGCGAAAGGTGGATATACACTGTACTAGTGCCGACACTGTGCATGCTCTGTTGCCTGTGTCTATGTGCCTGTGGTTCTGTCAGTGTGATCATGTGATGTATCTGACCCCCAGGAATGTGTCAATAAAGTTTCCCCTTCCTGGGACAATGAATTCACGGTGTTCTTATTTCAATTTCCAGGAGTGTATTTACTTATGTAGCTACATGAAGTATGATGCTCAACAAGTGCCACTAAATGGGCACATAACAACAAGCCATATCATGGCACTTTGCAGGTGTCTGTTAGAAATTCAGTACAACTGCCCAACAAACAGTTTTTTTTTTTTATCAGCACAATCTGGCATACAAGACTTAAGTCAGTCATGAAGGGAAAGAATAGGCAACTCTATTAAATGTCATGGAAAGTGGATCCTTAGTCAATTCCAGGGATTTTGATTATTTCACATACGTAGTAATCTAATAACAGAATAACCTAGCTCCCATTAGGATGGGCATGACATATGAGGTGGACTGAGAGATAAGGGGGGAGGACAGAGGCAAAAAGAGGGGGCAGATGAGGAGAACAGAAAGGGGGCAGATGAGGAGGACAGAAAGAGGAGAGGACAAGATGGACAGAAAGAGTGGGAAGCAGAAGAAGGGCACAGAGAGGCGGGAGGAAGAGAGAGACAGAAGGACGGGAGAAGGACAGAGGGAAGAGACTAGGACAGAGGGAAGGGAGAAGAATAGACGGGACGGAACGGAAAGGAAGGCATGGACACAGAGATGTGAGATGAAGACAAGGGCACAGAGAGGGATGAGGAAGCAATTGACAGAGAGGGGGGAAAGGAAGAGGTGGACAGAGAGGGGAGGGGACAGAGATGGAAGGGGAAAGAGATGGATTGAGAAACGAAAGGGCAAGAGATGGACAAAGAGAGGGGAGACGACGAGATGGATGGAAACAGAAGAGGACATGGACAGGCAGAAAGAGAGTGGAGAGGAATATATGGAAAGGCAGTCAAGAGAGGGGAGATGAGGATATGGACAGGCAGTCAGAGAGGGGAGAGGATGATATGGACAGGCAGAAAGAGAGGGGAGAGGAGGATATGAACAGGCAGAAAGAGAGGGGAGAGGAGGAGATGGACAGTCAGTGAGGAGGATTTTGACAGACAGAAATAAAGGGGAGTAGGATATTGGCAGACAGACTAGAGGAGGGTAGGACAGACAGAGACTAGAGGATAGAACATACAGAATATAGAAGAGAATAGAACAGAGAAAAAACAGAGAAAAAGAACAGGGAAGAAGAGATGGACAGAGAGGGTGGAGTATAGGAGGCAGGTGGGTGACGTAAAGGGCATGAGGAGTAGGTGGAATAGGGACAGCGAGCGAGCAGGTAACTGGAAGATAGAATAAATAATTATCCAGACAAATCTAGGTAGTGACCAAGTAGTCGTTATGAACTATGCAAGTAGAATTAGGCAAAAGGTATGATAAAAACATGATAAGTAATTATTTTCAAAGATACATTATGTGATCAAAAGTATACGGACACCCCCAAGAACATACATTTTCATATTAAGAGCATTGTGCTGCTACCTATTGCCAGGTACTCTATGTAAGTGACCTCAGTAGTCATTAGACATCATGAGAGAGCAGAACGGGATGCTCTGCTGAACTTGCGGACTTTGCATGTGGTCGGGTGATTGGGTGTCATTTGTGTCATACGTCTGTACGTGAGATTTCCACACTCTAAATATCCCTAGGTCCATTATTTCCGAAGTGATAGTCAAGTGAAAACGTGAAAGGACACATATGGCACAAAAGTGTACAGGCTGACCTCACATGTTGACTGACAGAGACCATCAGTAGTTGAAGAGGGTTGTAATGTGTAAAATGCAGACATCTATTCAGACTATCACACAGGAATTCAAGACTGCATCAGGATCCACTGCAAGTACCGTGACAGTTAGGCAGGAGGTGAGAAAACTTGGATTTCATGGTCTAGCAGCTGCTCATAAGCCACACATCATGCTGGTAAACACCAAATGACACCTCGTTTGGTGTAAGGAGCATGAACATTGGACGATTGAACAGTGGAAAAACATTGTGTGGAGTGACGAATGTGGTGGTCTGATGGCAGGGTGTGGGTATGGCAAATGCTTGGTGAACGTCATCTGCCAGCGTGTGTAGTGCCAACAGTAAAATTCGGAGGCGGTGGTGTCATGGTGTGGTCGTGTTTTTTATTGAGAGGGCTTGCACCCCTTGTTGTTTTGTAAGGCGCAATCACAGCACAGGCATACATTGATGTTTTATGTAGCTTTCTGCTTCCCACTGCTGAAGAGCAAATCAGGGATATGGCGAATGCATCTTTCAACACGATCGAGCACCTGTTCATAATGCACGGCCTGGATCAGAGTGGTTACACAACAATAACATCCCTGTAATGGACTGGCCTACACAGAGTCCTGACCTGAATCCTATAGAACACTTTTAGGATGTTTGGAATGCTGACTTTGTGCCAGGATTTACCGACCGACATTGATACCTCTCCTCAGTGCAGCACTCTGTAAAGAATGGGCTAGCGTTCCCCAAGAAACCTTCCAGCCTGCGAGAGTGGAAGCTGTCATTAAGGCTAAGGGTGGGAGAACTCTATATTAAATTCTGGCATTACCGATGGAGGGCGCCACAATCTTGTAAGTCATTTTCAGCCAGGTGTCCAGATACTTTTGATCAAATAATGTACATTCCAATGCAGATTCATAAACTAAGATGCAAACCTGTGAGATACGAAATAAAGTCCAGATCTTCAACAATGCCATCTTCATTACATTTATTAAAATTAATATATAGCCTTAGTGTGTCATTGAGAAATGTGAAGATCCACTGGAACTGAGTCAAAGCTCTTATATTCCATACAACTTCTGACCTGAAAAGTAAACAAATAAAATATCTTTATCTACATTTTGATGTAGTGAGGTAGACACAAAACTATTAAATTACACAAAAATTTAAAGTAATTAAAAGGTCTGTTCAAAAAATTCTAGAACATTTGTAAGTCGTGCCAATAATGGGTTGGAGCAAACTGTGATAGGCAACCCTTGTAGTGCTTCGAGAATTTCCACACAAATTCTAGAACCACTTGTCCTTCTACCGTCTCGAAAACACGATATTTTAAAAATAAGTGTGAGAGAACATACAAACTGCACGACACTTGTTTGTATGTGCAGGATGGAAAGAAATCATGAGCACGAGGTAGATATGTTGGTCAAATGATATCGACAAGTGTTTGCTGCTTGCGTCACAGTAGTAGTATTGGAAGAACAAGGAGTGTTTATGGATCTTATGGTGTTTTATATCGCTGATCATTGTAACGAGAAAAAAGAGGAACAGTTGAAAAAATTGTTAATCGTACTTCACGTGTTGGACTTGCTAGAAGCAAGACATGTTCATAAATTATGTGGTTGTAAAAAATATGCTACTGTAAATGTATTTAATCGAGTCTAATGCTAGACAAATCGGTTGACTTGCAAACATTCGAATATTTACGTGGAAAGTGATAAATTTGTTCTTTGTGGAAGTTGAAATATACCAAGACTAAACTAAAAGTATTCTGCAAGTATCTACTATTTTTCACGAGTAGAGAGAGAGAGAGAGAGAGAGAGAGAGAGAGAGAGAGAGAGAGAGAGAGAGAGAGAGGCTGATAAATTCCATTAACCAGCAGTAGTCTTCGGAGATGAAGTTTTTGGAGATCGACGTAGCCGGCTATCCAGAGAAGACAACCAGCTGTGCATACCTCATAAGTCAACTGATGTGAGAGAGGTGTGAATTTTGCATGCAATCCAATCTCGCACCACACTCCAGGTCGCCCAAGTTTTAGAATATGGTGACCAGTGAAAAGGACTCGAAAAAAATGGGAATTTTGAGAGGAAATCGAAGCAGAAGATATGATGCATTGCCATAGCAACCAGGTATAAGAAGACAAGAGAACTGTTTCATGGAATTGGATTCGGCCTCAAAGTTCAAATGGTGAGAATTAATATATGCAATAAAAGAGAAGACGTAAGAAAGATAATATGGTAAAAGGAAAAAGAGAAGATTCCGACATATTAGACTAAGATGAAATATGACAAGAATAATTCATCAAAAAAGATCCGGTGTAGTAAGTAAGCGGCTCTCACCCACGTCACGGGGACGCAGTCATGGAAACCAGCCTAAGTCCGACGACGCTAGCATCAGTCGTTAATCATTGGTGCTGATTCCACATATGCTCGCCGACGCTGAAGCAACATTTGATGCTACCGGCGCTGATTACACATCGACTCACCAACACCGCTAGAACTCTATGCCGGGTGAGCGCGGACCAATAATTGTTTGAGTGTAAAGTGAAAAAGAAACTGTTGAATAATAGACTGCTAGTATAGTTATTATACTCAGTGTAGAAATTTTTTTGATGATTACTAGATCAAAAACTAAGAGAAATATGGATAATACACAGAGATTTGGGGAAACTTCAGAACCAACTACGGCAATGAAAGTGAGTAAGGAGGCGCCTGACTGGTCTGAAGTAGTAAATTTAATCAAAGCTCAAAGGGCAAATCCAGAGGCTTTAAGAAAGGAACCAAGTCTTAAATTAGACTCAGTAAATACTTAATTAAATAATAAATTGAATGTTTAGAATGAAACTTCAGAATTGTTAAGTGCTAAGGTAGATCCACAAAGGAAAGAATTTAGTAATTTATGTGAAGGTATGGGAAATTTGAAGACTGAATTTGGTTCTTTAACTACTAAAGTAGAAAATTTTAAAGTAGATTTAAAGAGGAATTAACTAGTTCATAAAGCAGTCATATAAACCAACCGTTCACCAATTTTAGTCAGACACAGAGTAACCAATTTAAGGACTTAGCTAAAAAGTTAGAATTGGATACTGAAGATAAATACAATAATGTAGAAGCTGAACTTCGTGGAAAATTAGGATCATTTGAAAGTGTATGTAATGTTACATTTAATGCTGTAAAGCATAGATTACACACTTTAAAAGAGATCGTTGAGAAGCAGGATGAGTTATTACCACTAGTCCAATCGCAAATTACAGGTGTCAATACTTAAGCAGATAACGTGGAATGAAACTTTAAAGAGGAACTAGAAAATCTACATCTACATTTATTCTCCACAAGCCACCCAACTGTGTGTGGCGGAGGGCACTTTACGTACCACTGTCATTACCTCCCGTTCCTGTTCCAGTCGCGTATGGTTCGCGGGAAGAACGACTGCCGGAAAGAACTTCAGATACGATAAATATAAGTAGCCTGGAGGAACAGGTAGAGGAAATGATAGACCTAAAAGTGGCCGCAAGAGTAACCTCCGACAATGTGTCACCAAATCTGTCTTGTGAACTTAACACCACCAAGAGAGGTACAGATAATTTATGGAAGGAATTCAAACTTATTCAGGACAAAGTAGATAATAGGGTGACTTCTCCTAATGTGACGTAATGATGGATTTACAATGGGGAGCCAATTCAGGTTTATCTAGGCAATTCCCTAAGTTTAAGCCAGACGGGAAGTACATCCCATCCATTTTTTGAAAAGGTTCAACCAAGCCTTGCCCAAGAACTGGGAAGATTCGAAAAAGATTGAATTTGCTGTGTAGTATCTATTAGGGGAAGCCTCTGAGTGGGGTACAGTAAGCAATCAAAACTCTTCCTCTTGGGAAGATTTTCAAAAGAAGTTTAAAGAGAAGTATTTGTCAGCAAGTGTCCAGGAAAACCTGTTATCAGACATACGGGTCCCAAAGTTTACAATAATACGTGGGGAACAATGAGAAAGTATTTCAACTGGCATTTAACATGAGCGAAATATTTAGATAAGCCAATGGAGGAAGAGGGGTTAGTTTGAATTTTAATAAGAAGATTGCCCATTTAAGCGAGGAAGAATATAGTATGCAGTGGGTTGAAAACGGATGAAGAATTATTATTCTTTGTGGACGCACTGGATGCCTTAAATAAGGACCACAACAAGAGCGTACACCAGAACGAAAATCAGAATTACAAAAGGATTAGTAATAATAACTTTAAAAGACATGAGGCTAACTTAGCTAGAGTACACCAGTGTAACAGGAATAATAGCAACGAGAATTATCAGAAGAAACATCCACCTTTGGATTTAGATCCAGTAACTTCCCAGGAATAGAGCACAAAGTGGTAACATAGTACCCTGATTTGGTAAACAACTGGTGATTACTAGTAAGGAGGAAAACATAGTGCGATCTGAAACAAGGGCTGGGGCCCAGGCCGTAGAGATACACTAGGAGGCCTGGTTTATAATAGAAATGATACACATAAAATACCTACAAAAGAATGGTTGTTACTGGAAGAACCAAACTTAACAACCACTAATACACAACCAATAATGGTAGGAAACGTGAAGATTTGAAGTTAACATATTTATTGACTCAGAGAGTGAGGTGTCACTCGTTTCTAGCGCATTTTCTTTAGCACATTACAGACTAAACATCACTTGCCTCTGTTACCAGTAACTGGAGTGTACAGAGTTGGTACAACTGGAATGAGAAGTAGGATTGTCAAATACAAAACCCAAGTGAACTGCAATATTGCTAATGCCCCCTTTCGTCAGACACCGTTAGTCGTAAAGACCATCAATAGGGATATTTTATTCAGGTTAGATTGGCTATTAGAGAATAAAGTCATTTTAAACTTTGAGGAAAATCTTCCTTACTTTAGTATGAATGATAGTAGATATTGAATGCCATTTATAACAGATAGCTACATGAGTAAACAAACAACTGTGCGTCAATATTTACGATTAACTGCTACAGCTCAATTGTCACCAGAGTTTGATAATGAAAATCACGTGTCACATTGAGTGGGCATGCAAAACAAAGTAAATGTGTCTCCAATATTAATCAACGCACAAAAATTAGATTTATATAGAATTATAATGGAATATGAAGAAATTTTCCGATCGTCCCAATAAAATCAGTGATTACATATGTAAATTTAAAATCAAAGATGACACTCCATTTTTCTGTAAGCCATATCCAATTCCGGTAAGTTTGAAAGAAGCAGTAAAGGAGGAAATCTTCACAATTATTGACAACAATATAATAGAATGTAGTTCTAGTGTCATGAATAACCCTTTCGTAGTATTAGAAAAGGTTACAGCAGGTGTGCGATTAGTGCTAGACATGTGTATATTGAATAAGCATATAGAAACGGAATGAGACAGACCAATTAACATTGATTAACTGTTATCCAAATTCGAGAACGCATCCTTTTTTTTTTTTTTAGCATGCTGGACCTGACTAAGGGATATTGGTAAATTAGGTTACATCCTGAATCAAAGAAGTATTCCGCGTTTCTGTCTGATGGTAAATTGTATCATTCCATGTGTTACTGTTTGGACTTAATATCTCAGTCTCAGTATTTATACGTGTGCTGGATGAAGCATTAGGGAGAGATTTGTTAAAGGATTTAATAATACATGTAGATGATATTCCCATAATCTCAGCTACTTGGGAAGAACATTGCCTAACATAGAGTAAAACCCTGAAAAAATTTAAATAAAAAGGCATTACAGTGAAACTATCAAAGTCACACTTTGCGAGGCAAGAGCTTCAGTTTTAGCCCATGTTGTAGGCATACAGGGGATTATACTGGATCCTGAGAGCATAAAAGCTATTAAAGAATGTCCACCCCATAAAAATCTGAGACAACTGAAGGCATTTATCAGAATGGCTGGGTACTATAGACAGGATATTAGGGGACAAGAACTAAATGACACAAGAATTTTATGTTTGTTAAGAAAGGGAATACCTGACAGATTAAAACAGTGTGCTCGACCGAGACTCGAACACGGGAGCTCTCCCTTTTGAGGGCAAGTGCTCTACAATCTGAGCTACCCAAGCACACTTCTGTGAAGAAGAGCTTCTGTGAAGTTTGGAAGGTAGGAGACAAGGTACTGGCAGAATTGAAACTGTAGGGACAGGTTGTGAGTCATGCTTGGGTAGCTCTGATGGTAGAGCACTTTCCCGCAAAAGGCATAGGTCTCGAGTTCGAGTCTCGTTCTGGCACACAGTTTTAATCTGCCAGGAAGTTTCATATCAGCGCACACTCCGCTGCAGCATGAAAATCTCATTCTGGAATACCGTGGGTTTGGGATCAAGAGGCAAATAATGCGTTTGAAAACTTAAAAAGAGCACTAGTAGAAGCACCCACATTGCATCATCCAATATGTGCGAACCATTTAAAATTGCAACTGACGCACCTGAGTATGGTATCGCGGCAGAAAAATTCCAAGGACAGTGGGGTATAGATAATGTAAATCACAGATCCATAGCTTTTGCTAGCTGTAGTCTTAATAAACATGAATTAAACTACACAACTACTGAAAAAGAACTTTTAGCAATAGTATGGAGTGTCCAAAAATTCCAAACACTAGTTTGGGGGTCAGAAATTCATATCTACACAGAACATCAAGCTCTATCTTTTTTGATGAATAGTCGTTTGTTACATAGTAGATTAATGCGATGGATGTTGTTCCTACATTCGAATACAGAATGTAAAACATTCTAAGAATATTGTACCAGACACTTTGTCTAGGTTGTCAATAGTCAAGGAAGAGTTAAACCCAGCCAGAAGGAGCCTGCATGATTTTTTCTGACAGAAGAGTATCCACATACCAGGGTACAAGAGATGGCACAAAGCGTAACAGAGAACATACATCACAATCCCTATTTTACTGAGATGTTTGCTATGTGTATTAGGAATTCCTTGCCTTCTAATCAAGCAGGAAAGGGGAAAATTATGGATCATAATTTATTTTGGAGAGATAGTATAACATCACAACGGTGGCATTTATGCACTCTGAAGTTAATGGAAGGCGAAATTGTGTGGTATGTTCAAACAGAGTATGGACACTTCGGAATATAGAAATTTATAGCTCATATGGATAAGTTCTATTACTTTAAAAGGCTAGGACACAAAGTAGCTTTTTAAATTAGGACTTGTGAAACCCGTCAGAAGGTGAAAGAGTGTAACACTCACGTTAAATACAAAATGTATCTTATCATTCATAAGCCTATACATGATCTTACAGCAGTGGATTTCTTTGGGCCAACTACGAAAGGTAAGGGAGGAGTGTCGTACATTTTAGTTCTCATGTGTGTTGGTCGAAAAAGCAAATACACCAACTGTGATACACTGTTTGCAACAATAACTTCTGGAGGTAAGCAAACCGAAACTGTTTTTCTATGATAATGGGCCACAGTTTGTAAGTAACAATTTTAAAGAATTTTTACTGTGGGAAGGTATTTGTCAAGTGTTAATGTCCAACTATAACCCATCCTTGAATCCATGTGAACAGGTAAAGAAAGAGATTGGCCAATTATGCTGCACCTACTGCCATGAAAAACATGCTTTATGGGCAACAAAGACCAAAGACTTTGAACTTATTTTAAATGAACTACCACATTTATGGTTCAAATGGCTCCGAGCACTATGGGACTTAACATCTGTGGTCATCAGTCCCCTAGAACTTAGAACTACTTAAACCTAACTAACCTAAGGACATCACACACATCCATGCCCGAGGCAGGATTCAAACCTGAGACCGTAGCAGTCGCGTGGTTCCGGACTGAGCACCTAGAACCGCTATACCACCGCAGCCGGCACCACATTTATCAACAGGGTTAACACCTTTAGAAGTAATAGGCAAACCTTTTGTAGGAGGACCTCTTATTAAATGTTTCATTTGGCTGAACAGCCTACTGAAGATTACCAACTTGAACAGTCAACGGTTTCTGAAAATTTAGCTGAAAAGTCACTACAATGGGTAACTAAACATAATATGAAGGCTACCGATCCTCCGTACAAGGTCAATGACCTAGCTCTTGTAAAACAGCACCTTCACAGGTCTGCCCTGAGGAAACAGACACGTAAATTTTTCCAAAAGTATGAGGAACCATACCGAGTTCAAATAGTAATACATCGCAATACATTACTTTTAGTGGATCCTATAATGGGATCAAAGAAAGGCAAGTACAACGTAAAGGACATAAAATTGTATTTCCCCCAGGGACATTAACATTCTGAGTAAACGGGCAGAGTGATGACCGTCGGATCCCGAGTTGTTTTCGGTGTTTCTTCTAAGATAGTTATCCTGCACCAAATTCTCTTCATATCTTAAACTATTCTATAAATCTGTTCCTAAAAATCTTAAACTAGTCTATAATTTTAGTACGTAGGAAACCAAATATGACAGTCAAGTAGAAAACTTAAAAGAGAATCACGAACAGTGATCTCATAGATATGAAATGAAACGAATAGAATGTTATATTAGTGAAAAGTATAATATAATGGTACTACTAATACAGCGTGATGTCGAGCCGATTTAAAATGAATAGAGGATTTTATTTGTGTATAAAAGATAATGTAAAGTGACTAACTAGACAGCTATTTTATAGTAGTGTAGAATTTTCTATTTTGTATAGAATATTTTATGCCTTTTATGAAATGTGATGTAAATGGGAGGATTTGTACAATTTTTGGAAGGGGTGGGTATAGTAAAAAATCATGGCTAACAAAGAACATACCCACCACACCTTTCAAAAAACCCTCTCAAACAAGTAATACTGATTCTTTGCCATTTGCCGTTCTATAGGGTTGCTAAGATTTTCTTCGGGGACCTCAAGGGTGAAGGTGAGAATGTTCGTTCTGTAGGAGACGATTGAACACCATACCTCCTTCGGCTTCTCACTCAAGTACCGGGAGGCAGGGATCCTGGGGAAGAGGGATGGGAAGGGTTTCCTGTCTTTGGGGCTATTTTCTTTCTCTTCTTCGATCTTAGCAACCATTTCTATTTTTTCCTTTCTTACTTCTCTTTTGAGTACCTGCCTATTTTTCCTTCTTTCTTTATTCATATACTTCTATGGTAGAAGTATTTCATATTTTCTGTGGTTTCCAATAACCTACAACAACAATGTCGAAGAATCAGGCTGCACAAACACACATCATCATACACACAAAGATATATGAGTATGCAAACAATGAAACTACTAACTAGACATCTGTCGAGAGGTATGAACTGTCAAGTGTTGTAGGGGGATGGTATGTGTAGATTGGGAAATATGCACACATTGTTGTTTATTGTGACGGTTCTACATTGCATGTATATACATGTATGAGAACTATGATGATTTCATATCACATATATACATATGTATAGAAAAACCTTGATGATTTTACTAAAGACACAGTATATACCAAGTATGTATAAGTTAAATTGAAAAGTAGGGGAGGACTCTAGGGACCAAAGGAAGTATCAAGAAGTGAGAGTGTGTTTGTGTGTTTTCATTGTGCCTATCTACTGGCGCTTTCCCACTTGGTAAGCCATGAAACCTTTGTTTTAGAGAGAGAGAGAGAGAGAGAGAGAGAGAGAGAGAGCACGTAGGGAGTGCGGGTTAGGGTGTTGGGGCACGGAGGTAAATAGAAAACACACTAAAATGTTACAACAAAGATCTGTGGATATGCCCTAGCTAAATTTGAAACAGATCTGCTAGCCACTTTACAATGTTTTAAGGCAGCTAAACAGCTTAAAAGTTTAGGCTCAAGCCCAGTCAAATCAATTGTCAAGTCTGTATAACATCAGCCTTGAAGTTAGTTAATATAGAGGCCAGGTCTACACTTAAATTTGCAGCTGATTCTTTATCAAACATAATTTATACTCTGCTAAAATGTGTCACCCAGAAACAAATACACTACAGATGCTATAAAGAAACTGACGATGATGTACTGTATCAAAATAGATAAATGCTGGTGAAATACTTATATTGTTTTGTGTAGTTACAAAGAACATTTTCCTCAGAGAGAAAATAAATAAATACGCACACACAAAATTATCTTTAAAGTTGTATTTAGCAGTCCTTGCTTTATTTTCACACTTCACATAGCCAGAATTACTACCGTCCACTAAAGGTTACCTTCTCCAACTTCTCATTTTCCCTGCAGGTGGTGGATTTTGCGGTTCTTCTAATAACGATTTTAGGCCATGTGCAATTCTAATGGAAGGTCTTTTAAAGTTGCACAAACACAACACCAAAAGTAAAACCAAACAAGTTTTATCCTGCTTCCACACGAAGAGATTCACAATAACAATGAATGAAGTACAGAATAATACAGAGTCTCATAACTGTAGAACACATCAGTATGCAATCTTGTGAGCGAGTATATATGAGGGTAATTCCAAAAGTAAGGTCTCCTATTTTTTTATAAGTACATTGACTTGTTTATTCAAGGTGTATACGTGGACAAGGAAAAAAAAATCCCGGATTTTTGCCGGAAATACACTCTACCGGGTGACAATATATTTTCCCTAATCAATCCTTTCAATGATTATGGTTTTATACACGGGCGTTCAATTTCCCGGAACTTTAGAAAACGAAACTCAGGCAAAAAGACACGTTTTGGAAACATCTTTGATGTGCAGCAACATGTATGCTGCGTATTTTCATATTACGAAAGTAGACACTGGAATTTCACCAAACAGCGCATGTTACTTTCCGATTCACTGAAATCGAGTTTTCGATGCGCTTTTGTAGGCTGTTCGTAGCTCATGTCACGTGATATCGCCAGCCAGTGACAGCGGATATTCAGAGCATAGGACACGTTATGTAGTCAGCTAGCAGCAAAATCACTGTTAAGTAGTACGAACATACAAACACGAAAAGTTAATAGTTTAAATTAATATACATAGTGTTGCTGCAAGGAAAGCAAAGTTTTCACATATAATATTGTTCTCAAGCTGCAAGAGAAACTATGCTTTCGCATATACTGTTGATATTTTTTGTGTGCGTTATACTTTAAGATGTATCACAAATGTGCCAGTAAAATTTTTAATAATGACATAAATGTCTGATCTTCAGGGTTAGAAATTCTTCTAAATGGCGTGTCATCAAAGAGTTGATTTTTAAATGAGAGTCAAACGCTCTGTGATTTAATAAATTCATGGTACATTTTTGCACATAGTTCAACATACGTAAAACAATATTTACTTTGAAAGTAACGCTTTTCAAACCACTACTCGCAATATTTTCCCGCGACCTGTTAGATATAGGTTCGTTTCAGCAGTTGCCAGAAATCACAAATAACAGGAGACACCGTGCTTGAGTAGCTACCATGACGTAGGAAGCCCGTATGTAAGTACGTGTAAAACATTGAAAGATCATACATTATGTCATAAAAGAAACAAAACATCAGAGGATACTGCAAGAGCATCAGAATTTCGTGAACAATATTAAAATGTGCACATTTAACGTGCATACTTGAAGTGCTCATTCGTATGTCCGGATTCCCAATGAAGTAGACCTCGGCCTGATATTAGGCTTTTCAGTATGGTTTTCGGGATGTAAATTTTCTTGGAGCACCAGTACTGTATTGTATAATGTTTGGTTCTTTATTATGAAATAATGCCATAGGTGCTAGAAGATGAAAAAGTGCACTTGAAATGAAGCGAACAGTTGAAACTAGCCAGTACTGTGGAATTACACATTTCGTTTCAAATACACTGACTGCATCTGCGAAAAAGGTTAATAAAAGTCAAATTTCTTTAGCAAACAGACAAAAATAACTTCACTGTTCCGCAAGGCGATTAATGCTTGACTGTCAGAAAGGTGGAAATAAAATCTGAAACTAATGACATATTTTAGTCTTCCGTAATTATGTGCATGTGTTTTAATTCACTTGATAGCTCTCAGCCACAGATATCCGTTTCGTTCTCATCTGACGTGGAGTAAACAAAGGGGAAACAGCAAATTCACTAAATGAGAACACGGGTCATGTGGAGACTACCCACTCTAACTCAGACTGGTCTGCGCATCAGCCCCTGGATCTACGACATTTGCGAGTCAATACCAAAAATATTGAATTTTCCAAATATGTTCATCTTGTAGTGCAAATCTTTCTGAAAGTTCTGAAACACAAAACATATGTGTTCGAGGAAATGTACGACATATTATTTGGTCTTAAGTATGCCAAAGTGCAGTGCCATGCCTGTTCATAAAGCGTTTTTCTACCGCACGTCCAAACTATATTCAGGAGAGTGGAAATTGAAATGTCCTGTGGTGCCTCTCCTGCTCCCAGTCGGCCGATTTGACAGCCTGCCCCTATTTAAAAAAAATCTCGCAATTAATAGCGGATGGGATTATTGGTAATCGAGAGAACTACAACTCTTCAGAAAATCTGAACTCTTTATTGCCTATTAGTTAATAACTTGCTGTTTTGTGTGACACAAAATTAAATATAGGCTATATAAAACCAATACTGACAAGAGATAAGAAAGAAATTACACTTTTCTTCAAACCTTAGCTCCTAGCATTATTTCCTCTCTAACCTTGCTACAGATTTACATGGTGTGCTTTCCTTTCTGTGAATGTATCTATTACCTCATCAAAGTTCGTCAAACGTTTTGCTACATGAAACATTGGAATGTCATTATCTAGTACTGAAAATCTGTTAATACAAATAAAACCCAAGACTGGTGTGGTTTGTCGATCGGATTACGTCTATTTTGTCACTGTCTGCTGGATAAAACAAAATAGGCCTTTCTAATATTGCAGCAATTTTGTAACACACGCACCAAATAAACTAGACTGTTTTGGCACAAATGGTCACTTTTATAACATGACAGAATATAATTCATGAAGAACCAATATCAAGTGCCTATGAGGCCTACTACAAGCAAAAAGCTTTGTGTTAGGAAATAGTTTCACCTTTCATTCATATGCACCAGCTTCTCAAGCATGAGATTGAGGAGTAGTATTACGAAATTTTTATATAAATTTGGAATCGTCTGATTCTTCCAAAATTTGTGTAATGCCCTCGTTTCTTTTCCTTCCTCATTCTAACAATCTTGTCATCACCAATTCTGTAGCTATTGCTGCCATTGTCAAAATTTGTTCGCCTATTAACTTCACTAACCCGGTCAGAATCACAGGTTTAGTTATCTCGCGATTATTTTCCGGTTAGGCGTTATTACGTGTTCGAACAACAAGTTTTCCGCACTACTTCCAGAATAGAACTTATGAGTCTGCCAGCCGAGGACTGTACAACTGGTCCTTACTTGTGTAGCGATCTGGCCAAAAATTATCTGTCAAAATTTCATTTTCTAGGATACACCGAGAAGATAATATGCAATCTTTCTTACCTGTTTTTCCTGTTAGTCGTTTATTTCCATTCTGGTAGTCTGAATCTACGGATTTCGCTAATAATTATAACAATGCTGATCATTCGCAAACCCAATCAACCACATATTCAGACAGCGATTGGCATTCATCCGTTCGGCTTTACTCCCTCAGCTCGTATTGCCCCGCCCCCTTTCCTCTGCGGAAAGTTTATTTCTAGGATTCTCCAGACAGATAAATCATGTGCACTATGCATGCATTCAAAAGTCAACTTATGATTCATTCAGAAATCAACTTAAAATGTATTCAAAAACCAACTGGGAAGCGTTTCAAAATCATATGAATAATCGATAGATAAACGTGCGATGCATGCTAGGCGCTTTGTGAAACAGGTTCCCCCCCCTCAAGAATATGAATTTGGCGCCCCCTTTCCCTGGTAGCATCTAGCTGCTTGCTGCGACTGCTTGCACAGCCAACAGCCACATTCCTGTAGCCGGAGGCGGCAGAATCTACTCCTCAAACGTGACTCAATTGCGCATGCGCATGAGCCCGCGCGTAACTGCTAAAACAAATCGAATGTAAACAGTTGTGACTTCACGCTCATCGGAGGCAATTTGTTGTTATGAAGCTTTGCATAGTCTTCCTAAAGCCTTTGACACCTTTTGCTGTTGGCAGACACTTGAGTGAGCACTGTGTGTCGCTGTTATTAACGGCGCATTTCCTTTGCAATTTAAGTTAGTTTCGTCTTTTTCTCTTGTTTATGTTTTACTGTTGAAGTATTATTCTGCAGTAGTGGGATACAGTAATATCTTTTGTTAGAGTATTGGTTATTACCAGTCAAAATTACACATATTTAACTGAAAACTCAAACAATGAAAATTTCCAGAATTCTAAAAATATCCCAGGTTTTCCCCGGTTTTCTCCCGGATGAAAAAATTCCCGGATTTTTCCTGAATCTCCTGGTTGTCCCGGGTCGTATACACTCTGTTATTTCTACTATAGTTTACATCAGATTACAGCTTGAACATTTAGCTATTTTTCGACATTATCACCATTTCTGTCGATGCATTTTTATAGATGTTGTGGCAGTTTTTGTATGCCCATGTCTTACTAGCTCGTCGCCAGATCCGCAGCTTTGATGGAGAAGGATGCTTCCACTGGTGTGATTGTTGCTTGGTCTCAGATGTAAAGAGGTATTCCCAGGTTTCATCACCCGTGACAATTGAGTCGAGAAAGTTGTCCTGTTCAGTTCCAAGGCGATGAAGAAATGTGCAGGAAGCATCAACTTGTTGCCACATGTGGTCCTCAGTCAGCATGCAAGGCACCCATCTTGCGCACACCTTCCGGTAGTTCAATGTTTCTGTTAAAATTCTGTGAGTGGTGCTTCGGGAAACCTCAGGAACCAACGTGCACAGATCATCCAGGGTGATCCGCTCATCTTCACGCATGCTTTGCTCAACTTTCAACACTGTCTCCTCAGAAATTGATGATCTACCACTCCTTTGTTTGTCGTGAATTTCGGTCGGACCAGCTGCAAACTCTCTACACCAATTACGGACATTTTTGACATCCATGCAACACGACTCACCCTACACTTCTGTCAATTGGCGACTGATTTCAATCGGCGCAGTGCCCATTGCGTTCAAAAACCAAATAACTGTGCACAATTCGCACTTGGCAGTAACATCCAACTGGAGCCCTATTCTCAATGGCTGCCAATCTAAGAATGAGCATCTCAGCGCGGTGTGCACATGTTTACACACAACATGTGAAGCACCTTTCATAACAGTGAGAGCAACTGCCACACAAACAGAGTTCTGCACTTATAAAAGAAATAGGAGACCCTACTTTTGGCATTACCCTCGCAGTAAATAAACGAATCTAAGTGAGGCTGAGGGTCCGGTGCAGCAGGTTTACACTTGGCTGTTGTGCCCAGTGCCTGCTCCATCTTCTGTCCAGGTTGTGGGCAATTTCTCTAGGTCGGCCATTGTATCGAATAGTGTTTGACTATGCATGTTCACACTACAGGGGTGCGACATTGGTTGGAGAAAAGTGTTCACTGAGCATCTGTCCATGTCTTCATCAGTAGGTGACGACTGCTGGAACAGGTGTCATGCTATCACAGGAAATTATGGTCTGAAATGGTGCGGCCATGGACAGGCATGGCAGCAGCCACTACTCCACGATAAGATGTAGGGGAGCAACGATGATTACGGTGCTGTATCCATGTCCAAATTCCGACGGGCATTCAGCAATGGAGGCAGAACAGAAGATGATGGCGGCCCAGTGCCTACTACTCTGCTTGGCAACAGTGGCATCCAGAACGAAGACAGCGCAGGAGTCAGAGGAGGCACGTTCCACACTGCAGGGGTTATGGCCGTGGGGGCAGAGGGCTCTCCAGTGCATGGTTCGTGGATGGAGGTGGAGCTGGTTGTAGTTTTCTGACACCAAGTCATTGGAGGTGTGCATAATGCAGAGGCGGCAGCCTTGGCAATGACGGACAACCACTGGTATCCACTAAGGGCACTGGCCAAATCTGCAGGCTCAGACAGAGGGGTCCGGACAGAATCGCTGTGACATGGGTGCTGGTGAGTGACCGGGCTTCAGTACCAGCAGATGACACAGCATACTTGGCTGGTGGCCATGAAGAAGCTCCACCGAGCTATGGTCGCTGACTGGAGTGACCCTACATGAACTCAAGAAACAATCGAGGGCAGCCTCAGGAGAATATTGAATGGTGTACTTTTTCATCTGCGTATTGAATGTTCAGACTGGCGGCTCTACCTCTCCATTGGACTGGGGTTGAAAGAATGGAGCAGTAAAACACCAGATGCCGTTCTTTGTATAAAAGTCTTGACAATCTAAAGACAAACTGTGGGCGATTGTCTGTCACAAGTGAGTAAGGCAATCCTTCTAAGGAAAAAAAATCTAACAATCGAAAATCCAGGATGGAATGTAACAATATTGTGGAAAGGAAAGTTGTTACTCATTACTCACCATACAGCAGAGATGCTGAGTCACAGATGCACACAACAAAAAGACTGTCACAAATTAGTTTTTGACAAGTAAGGCCTCGCCAGAATTAAACGGCAACCACACACATACACACTCACGCAAATGCAACTCATACATACATGACCGCAGTCTCAGGCAACTGAGGCTACACTCAGTATTTTTTTGTACATATCTGCGGCTCGGCATTTCCACTATATGGTGAGTAGCAGCTTTGCTTTTCAGAATATTGTAAGGAAAAATATCTGTGGGTGGGTCATGATCTATCCTCTGTGAATGTGGATGGGCAATGAAACACAAGGAAATTTTGAGAAAGCATCAACTACTACAAGTCAATGTGAGTTAAGAAATGGATGCACAGAATCAGCATAAATACATTCCCAGGGGTATTGGGGGCAGGGCACACGGAAAAGAGGCCCATAGTACTGTTTGATGGGTGATGCACTGTGGGCAGGATGACACAACACACGTTAACTCCATGACAATGCCCAGCCAAAACATATGGCACAGGCCAGCAATTTCATACAAGAAACACACCAATGGTTCAGGTGGAGAAGGTGGCATCACAACCCTGGGCGCTGACTCTTCAGTAGCCAACAGTAACACACCATCCAATACTGAGAGGCAGTGGTGGAGAGCATAATAATTACACAAAGGATCCAATGCTCAGCAAAGTGGTTTATCCTACTAGCCATGGTAGACAAACTGAACAATCTGACATAAGACAGGACTGGCCGCAACAGCCACCAAAATCCAAGAACTGGTAATGGGAAAACCATCCATGGTATTTTGGGCTTTAATATGTAAATGGAAACTTAACAGATTATCCTGATCAAATGCTGGATTCAAGCCAATCAGCAATTGAGAAAGAGCATCTGCATCAGCATTTTGTGCTGCGGGTCGGAAATTAATCTCACGGTTATAGCATGATAATCAGATCCCTGGCGATTGACCACTTTGTCCAGTAAAGATACGGAGGATTGGAAAGAGAATCCAGAAGTATATGATCAGTAATAAAATTAAACTTAGACGTATAAAGGAAAATATTAAATTTTTTGAGCACAAACTCACTATCAAGAGCTTATTTTTCATCTGTGAGTAGTGCTGTTGTGCTTGATGTACAGCTTTGGAAGCGTACGCAATAGGGTGTTTAGACCTATCCAAATATTTGTGCATGGAAATGGCTCCAAGCCATACTAGGAGGCATCTGTGGACAAAACAAGATATTGGCCTGGTTGGAAGATAGCTAAGCAAGATGCTAAGTGCAATTTTGACCTTAATAGAGTAAATGTATGCTTGTAGGTGTGTGACCAGTGAAAAGGAACATCTTTATGTAAGAAAGCATGAATGGCTGGGCCAAAGTGGCTACACAAGGAAGAAATTCATGGTAATTTGTGGCCTTTCCGAGAAAGGCTTGCAACACTGACATTGGTAGGATGTGGCAAAGATGTAATGGCATCGACACGCTGGCATATAGCCTTGGTGCCAGCATGGAAGACTTCAAAACTGAGATAGATGACAGACAGCTGAAAAAATTATATAAATATCCATCTGTTGAAGAACCTGCGACCACAATATCATCCAGGTAGTTAATGCACCCCCACATAGAGGCCATGAGTTGCTTCAAATATTCTTGGAAAATGGCAGGGGCACTAGCCATGCTGAACAGCGGGCGCTGGTACTGGTATAACGTGAAGGGGGGATTAACAACTAGAACACATTTGAACTCATTATCCAGAGGCTTCTGACACGTATATTTTGGAGAAATAATGACCCCTGGAAAGCTGTGCTAGGAGTTTATCTGGATGGGATAAGGAAAAGGTGGCAGTAATAGACTGTGAATTTATAGACACTTTAAATCACCAGAGCTGAGGGTTGCTGTTACGTTTTTGACAATTACCAATAAAGTAGATAATTCACTCGAGGAGACAGGTGTGTTAACACCCAGAGTTATTTTGATCTAGTAAAGCTACTGAGAATGGGAAGCCGCAGGAAAAATATGGGGGTGCGCTATTGGTTTCACTGTAATATGAGCCTTGGAATTGGTAACTTACTCTAAACTTTCCGGAAACAAGGAAGAATTTTCTGAGCAGAGTGTGTCCAGTTGCTGGTATGCAACTTGATCCGATACCAGATGCACTTCATCAGAATAGAGAACCCGAAAAGTTTGAAGGCATATAAACAAAATAGGTTTTCATCCACTATTAAAAATCTCAAAGGCCAAATAACTGCTCTGAACACTATGTACATAGAAAACTGTCCCAGTATCGAAATTTGTTGTTGGTTGAAACTCACCGACCTATGAGAGACGGGGGAAAATGCCGGTGATCCAAGATCCACAAAGGTATAAGAATTAAACAAATTCACTTCTCTTCCCACGTCAACTTGCGTTTCTAACATCTCGACTGTCACACATATAGAGTCATGTCAATGTAGAATTTGTTTGGAGTTACTTGGGAAATGCAGTTCACATCCATGTTCATGTCTTGTGAAGGAGATTCGGAATTCCACAGACACAATGGTTGCACATGATCCAGCGCTTAGCTCATGTAGTCCGCTTATGTTGAACAAAGCACAACGGAAGAGGAGTAAGAGGCCGCTGTTGTGACGCTGCTGCTTAGCATGGTGCTGACCCATGTGGTGTGGAGACTGTGGTTTCACAGCTGCGATGCCCCCCCCCCCCCCCCCCACCTGTGAGAGCTAACTGATGGTGTATGAGGAGGAGAAGGAAGCAGCGGCAGCTACTACACATCATACATCTATCTGATTTCCTGTTGCCCTCAATACTTCAAAACACTGAGCAATATTCAGAACATTTGTGAAAGGTTTATTTTCACATTGTACAGCACGTTCACAAACTTAACTATCAGGGGGCAAGCATGTAGTAGCATCACGAACCATCGAGTCAGTGTATGAGTCACAGTGGGCCTCAGTAACAGACTGGCAATGATGGCTAAGCCCAAAGCACAAACTATGTAGACTGTTGCAGCTGTTTCTGAGAATGGTAGAACTCAATGTGAGCAGCAATAACAATAGTACATTTGCAATGATAATTAGAGAGCAATTGACACATTTAACCAAAAGAGGAACTGGCAGGTTCCTGAGGAGGAGCTAGCTGACACGAAAGGTGATAAACACAGGAGAAATCCGTGACAAAAATAAAGCCTTACACCAACTGACGTTAGTGACTCCAAAAGCTTGAAAATGTAGGCGAAGGCGTTTTTCATATGCGCCCCATTCTTCTCAGAGTCATCTTATGGAGGAAATGGTGAAGGTTGCTTCAATGGCAGTGAAACATGGGGCGCCAAAGAGGCTGCCAAACTGTTTATTGCCTTGGAGAAAGCATGCTGCTAGTCAGTGAAAGCCTGTTGCTGTTCTACACGAGATTTAAGAATTTTTTTAAGGTATATTGATCCACGAAATGAAACATGCGGAGAAAATACCACAGATATCGGAATTCCTGCCAACTAATTTTTATTCTGCATTAAGACATTCACAATAACAATAAATGAAGTATGGAACAGTACAAAGTCTCATAAGTATAGAACACATCAATATGCTATGTATCACATACAATAAACAAGTAAACCTAAGTGAGACTGAGGGTCCTGTGTGCTGAGTTAAAAAATGGTTCAAATGGCTCTGAGCACTATGCGACGTAACTTCCGAGGTCATCAGTCGCCTAGAACTTAAAACTAATTAAACCTAACTAACCTAAGGACATCCCACACATCCATGCCCGAGGCAGGATTCGAACCTGCGACCGTCGCTCGGTTCCAGGCTGTAGCGCCTAGAACCACACGGCCACTCCGGCTGGCTGCTGGGTTCATATTAGGCTGTTGCACACATGGCATATGAACCAAAGAAATTTCATGAATTTTATGAAGTCACTCACTAAGAAATAACTAACAGGTAATTTTTTATAGGAAACACTCTCCTACAAGGAATAAAGCAAAAAACTGTTCAAGTCTGAGTAAGACTCACGCGCTGAGGGTTACGACTAAACATAAACTATATTATGTATAGAGGCAGTTCATCCATTCTGGGAATCAATAAACTTGATCACTTTGCTTGCTATTGACATTGATACTGGCAAGATATTGGTCCCACAGATTAAAAGATTTTTGTGGATGTTTTAATTTTAGTAATACAATTGTGACAAAGTCATGCAGGAGATAAGCAACCATTATTATAATAACCAGAAGTTCTGCATTAAGGCAGACTGTGTCGCAATGTTAAAACTCAAACTTCAGGCAAGGAATGACTTTATTGATCATATGATGCGTTTCGGTATTTAACCATCATCAAATATCCAGGAGCAATTGCTGCACGTAGAGATGGCATTTCAAACTGTCTGCGAATGCTTCTTATACACACAGTTTGAAACACAATATCTACATGCTGTAATCACTCTTGGATATCTGATGATGAATAAATTCTGAAGTGCATTGTGTGAGCAACAGTCATTCTTAGCCTTAAGTTTGACTATTAACTTTGCGACCCAGTCAGCCTGAATGTAGAACTACTGGCTGTTTTAATCTCACATTTCATATTGGTTAACAAATGACAAAACAACTTTTTTTTCTTGTGATATATCTGCAAATTAACAATTTTTGTATTTTTCCTTTACTTGGTCTGTGAAACCTTGCTTCTTGCCAAATTTCATGATTATAGGCCAATAAGAAATAACCTATAGGGTTTCATGAGTGAGTTTGTGGGTATTAGAATATGTCCACAGTAAATGGTAACAGCCAAACAGTTGCAGGATAAAGATTTATTGAAATCCTTGGCCACGGTTTCGGTATATCTAAATATACCTTCATCAGAAGCACAGATACACTAAAATCACATCCTGCAGTGGAGATGAATAAAACAATCGTGCCAAAGGTGTCACCAGTAGTTAAAATTAAAATATCACCTCCATCTGTACAGCATAATTAAGAAGAGATGGTCGATGCAAATGTGGCATACTGACGGTATTAAAATATCGCCTCCACCTGTAAAGCATAATTATGAAGAGATGGTCGATGCGAACGCGGCATACTATCAGTATGTCGCATTCGCATCACCCATCTCTTCATAAATATGCTGTACAGATGGAGGTGATATTTTAATTTTAACTGCTGGTGATGCTTTAGGCACGACTGTTTTATGCATCTCCACTGCAGGATGTGATTTTAGTGTATTTTTGCTTTTGATGAAGGTATATTTAGATATACCGAAACTGTGGTCAAGGATTTCAATGAATCTTTATCCTGCAACTGTTTGGCTGTTGTCATTTACCGTGAAGATTTTTAACAGTTGCTGCTTCAGGCATGTTTAAAATTTTGATTAAAATATGTGACATAAATGGCCAAATCTTTTTATTGCACTGACTTAGAAGCTTCAATTTTTTATACCACCAAGGGACCACAGACCTCAGAATGTGACATAAATTTCATCTCAATATGGGAAGCTGTTCCTGAGAAAACGGGTTTTTAACAGTCAGACGGACAACAAAGCAATTCTATAAGGTTCCATTTTTACTGACTGAGGAATGGAATCCTAAAAACAGTAAACTTTGCTTACTCTTAAATGTTTTATAATTGATGCTTGTACATCTTGGACCTTTTTCAGAATTTCAGTATTAACTTTCAATGGGCAGACATGAGGAAATAATAAAGAAAAGATGCAAAACAATTCCTGACACCCTAATACCTATCCTTTGTCCAATAATAAAGGAGTTATATCTCTAGATCAGGATCCTACGGTAATCCACCGTGGTAGTCAAGGATGTAAGAAAGTCAAAACTGTACATTGCACAAACAAAAACTAACTTGAAACCCATGTTAATGTTTCATGGCCTTGTGATCATACACGCAAAAATTTGTAATTCCATTTGTTCAATGAGATATCCAACTAGTGTCTGCTGTCATTGACAACTACAGAGATTTTTGATTGCACCATTGTGTGGTGCCATAGATGATGTAACATATGTTCGGGAGAAGCGAGATGATAATTTTTAGTGACAAATGGTACAAGGATTGATGATGAAAACAAATTTACTTAACAATCTGTAATTATGATGTATGAATATGTACAAGAGAGTTAAGACATAATATCACCGAAGAGGTCAAAGGAATCTTAATTAAAATGAACATTTTCAATCTTCTTTCACTTTCTGTTATCTGCTGTGTGTTCTCAAATGAGCTGCACATTAAGGAGTGTCTTCCTGAATAATTCATGACAAAATTTGTACATTTTATTAAAATATACTTCAAGCAAGTTTGAAATATTGTCTCTCTGAGTTATTTAAAAAGCAGTATGCAAATATTAATCAGCGACACGAGAGAATAAGTCACAGCTAAAAAGTTCGATTAGCTTGTATTAGAAATGCAGACAGTATTAAATCATTATTAGAAGAACAGCAAAGTCTACCATCTTCAAGGAAAGAAAAACTTTGATAAGGTAATCTTTACTGGATGCCAGTTATAGTCCCAGCTATGTGACTTGTGAAAATACAGTAAGAGATGTTAAATCCAACTATCAGGAAAACTGTAAGAAATTATTTTATTTCCTCATAATATTAATCTTCCCCATGAGAAAAGCTCTTTCTTTCTCTCTACAATTAATAATACAAATATTTCACTGGTAACGTGAAAGCAGCAATAACATGTTCAGATGATTACTAGGAAGATATTTATGTCATGCTAATAGAATTTTATAACAAGGAAATAATAATAAGAATTGCTGGTTAGACTGATATCGAAGGGTACTTGGAAGACTGAAACAATGTTTTCAGAATGAATGCTCACTCTGCAGCGCAATGTGCACTGATTGGAAACTTCCTGTGGATTAAAACCACATACTGGACTGGGACTCTAACTGCCTTTCACGGGCAAGTGTTCTAGTGACTTGAGTTATCAAAGCACGTCTCATAACCTGCCTTCACAGCTTCACTTCTGCCATATAATGTTTTTATACAAGCAACAAGGTATTTTAATTTTCCTATCTACAAGTTAGGAGTAAGAGTGTCACAGTAGTAGTGTGTTAGGATACTGAGTAGAGTACCAAGAAAAGAGGACCTACACTTGTAATAAGGTGTTGGATAGAGTGGAGTATACTCTATACAGGCACACTACCTCTGTAGAGAAAAGGGGGACATGTATCTGAGGAATGAGGTGGTGGTGGTGGTGGTGGTGGTGGTGGTGGTGGTGGTGGTCGTGGTCGTGGTGGTGGTGGTCGTGGTGGTGGTGGTCGTGGTGGTGGGGGGGACAATTTAATTTTACTAGTAATTAAATTTTTGAGACCTACTCCAATATTGTGCAGAACAGAACCAAGCTTATCTGATTTGTAGATTGTTAAGAAAGATAAGTAAATAGGAAAATATTTGAAATTGAAGTTTGTCTGATTTGTGTGATAAAAATAATAGAGGTTAAGAAGATAAAGGAATTATGGTATTAACACTATGTGAAAGTTTAAGATTTCTTAATATTCAGAATGTAGTTTCACCCGATTAAAATAAAACTCATTCTGAAATGGAGGCGTAGCCAGTGTCTATTAATTTACTCAATATAGGTCTAATTTTGAAGGCTCTTTCTTGTACATGAATGCAAATGGCAAGCAATAATATAGTGGCTATTAGTGTTCAATTATTCGTCATTGCAAGGCAACTTTAGATGCAAAGGTGCATTATTCCAACTATAGTGTACGTGCCATTATGGTTCAAATACTAGTGAAAATTACGCTATATGCAAATGTACAGGCACATTACTTTGACTATAATGCAGTTGACATTAATTTTCTAGTTGCTGTCAGGATAAAACAATAATGTGTGCAAATGGGAAGCTGATCATTCCCAACATAAAGACAGTTGCTACTACCACTGTGATCATATAGTTGTATTTACAATAAAATTGGTGTGTGTGTGTGTGTGTGTGTGTGTGTGTGTGCGCACGGTCTTAAGGTGTGGAGTGATACGCGTGGATACACAGCACTCCAGAAGATTGGTGCCGATTACTATGTGTTCTTACCACCAAATATACTCGCAACTGAGGGAAAACTGCAGATGTTGTATGGGGTTGTGTTATTAATTAAAACTGGAGTTCTTATGTTATTTAGTGAAAGTTAAAATAGTAGCTTTCCTTAACAGTAATGGAAGTACAGATGGAGTACAACAGAAAAATCGAAGGGCAGCACGATCAGGAATGAAAAAGAAGAAATACTAAAGTAGTATTTCAGTGTTGCCTTGACACAATCTGTTAGCAAAGAACAGATCCAATGTCAATGATTTAGCTCATTACAAGAAATATGGCAGAATATTACAGAAAGTAATCCAGACATCTAAGCAAGTGCATTATGAAAATAAGATAGCAACATATGACAACAAAATAAAAGCAATATGAGAGTGAAAGAGGAGACTGGTGGAACTAGAAAGGAACAGGAGTTGCTAGCTTTAAGAGTGGGTGATAGGTTGCTAACAGTTGGGTGTAGTGTGTCAAATCTCTTTAACAAGTGCTTTATATCCATTACTTATAGCATGTTATTTTTAGGGTTAGTAAATACTATCCTACAATACCTGAAACCAGCCTTTACATGTAACTTCAGTTACATGAATTACTGCACTCACTTCACCAAAAGACATAACATCCATCACAAAATATTTAAAATCAAAGGATACTAGTGGTTATGATGAAATACCAACAAATTTTTTAAAAGGGTATTCTTATGAATTTAATAAAATCTTAAAAACAAAGATTCCAAGACTTACCAAGCGGGAAAGCGCCGGCAGACAGGCACATGAACAAAACACACAAACACACACACAGAATTACAAGCTTTCGCAACTGGCAGTTGCTTCGTCAGGAAAGAGGGAAGGAGAGGGAAAAATGAAAGGATGTGGGTTTTAAGGGAGAGGGTAAGGAGTCAATCCAATCCCGGGAGGGAAGTCTTTCCGCTCCCGGGATTGGAATGACTCCTTACCCTCTCCCTTAAAACCCACATCCTTTCATTTTTCCCTCTCCTTCCCTCTTTCCTGACGAAGCAACTGCCAGTTGCGAAAGCTTGTAATTCTGTGTGTGTGTTTGTGTGTTTTGTTCATGTGCCTGTCTGCCGGCGCTTTCCCGCTTGGTAAGTCTTGGAATCTTTGTTTTTAATATATTTTTCCCATGTGGAAGTTTCTTTCTGTTTTAATAAAATCTTAAGTTATACATATATCCAGTCTTATCACTGATTGGTTGAAATATGCTATCATTAAACCTAATTTCAAGAAAGGGGATAAGAAATGGCATCAAACTACAGACCAGTTTCACTTCTGCCAGCATTCTCGAAAATTTTAGAAAAGTTTATATATACCTGACCACAAGTAACCTCTGTGCAAGGCGTAGTTCAGATTTCTGAAGGTTTCCAAAACTGAAAACACTATTCATACATACAGTGAGAATTTGCTTAATTCATTAGGTAATAAATTACAAGCAGCAGATATTTTCTGTGATTTGTCTAAGGAATTTGACTGAATGAATTACCACCCTTTTAAATAAATAAATAAATAAATAAAAATGATTGGTCACTGGCAATGCTGCAAAACTGCTCACATATCACAAACAGGAAACAATGGGCACCAGTACAAAAGACCGATGAATTAAGCTACCAGTCATTATCATATCAAGAAGTAATTACATATTGTGTCCCACAAGGGTCCATCTTGGACCACTGCTTTTTCTTTTGTACATCAATGACATCTCATTAGTTACATCATCAGATGTAGAAGTTCCACCCCCCCCCCCCCCTCCCTCCCAACCAGATGAGACAGTTACTGTGTATATAGCCAATCGAGCATAGTTTTGAAAAGAGCAGTAAATATTATTTTCATGGATGTTAATAAATAGTATATAGCCTACTTACTGTCATTTAACTTTGAAAAGACACATTGCATGCAGTTCAGAACATGCAAGAGGTTTAAACGCACAGTATGAAGAAGCACAGAAATAAGATGCCGACAGTGTCGAATTTTTGGGATTAAAACTTGATAGTAAATTTAGCTGGGAGGAGCACACTGCAGAACTGCTGGAATGCGTACACAAATCATTATTGGTAATGTGGGTGTTATCAGACATAGGTGACATAAAAGTCAGAAATAGGAGAGGCAATGTAATTGGAGTAGGAACTGCAAAGGGGGTTATAACTCTAGAGTGGGAACAGCAGAGGACTTCTAACACCGTGAGTAGCAGAAAGGTGATTTTACATAACATACCTACTTGTTTTTATGAACAGGTACACTACCAAGCTTTAAACAGTGTGTAAACTGTGTGAGTTTGTTCTGATACAGTATGTTATTTTATTTGCTTGTGGTATGCAGAAAACTAGACACTGAGGTCCAGTCAATGATGGATGCAGAGGCTATGGGGATAGCAGGTCGCTAACCACATTGCAGCCATTGTCAATCTAGATATAGAAGCCATCTACATACCAACTCAAAAGAAAATGATGTCCTATAGGGTCATTGAAAGTACTAATGAGATTGTTATAATTCTGTATGAGTTAACTGAATGTAGTTTTTGGTTCAGTTAAGTGACACTCTTACAATGCTCCTATACTCTGTGACACAGACACTACATTTATGATTCCAGAAGAAATAAATCTGAAGATTAACTGAATTTGCCTGTATATTTATTATTCAGAAAGAGGTGTTAGCAAACATTTTAACTTATTTAGTTTGGCAATACTGTATTTAAAATATTCGACAGGAGTAGAGATGCTAAGGTAGAAAATCTTGCAACATATGGGAAAAAAGGAAAACCATGCACTTCAAGTATTAACAATCATGTTCTCAAAAAAAGGAAGAAAACTTGTTTGCGTCAAAGAATATTTATCGGTACAAACAAGGAATCTTTTCTGACACAGCTGATCAGATGGAATCATGACAATATTAGGAACAAATAGAATATATAACAATTAGGGAGCGGACTCAATGAAGACATTATTAACAGGAGACTACCTTTCAAAATAAACCAGTTGGGGTGGGTCAATCAGGTTTAATGAATGTGTGTGCACTGCACCAGGCAAATGCTTAATGTATGGAGATCAGAAGAAGAAGAAGAAGAAGAAGAAGAAGAAGTCAGATTCTATTTCCGTAGCATATGTGTCAAGTCTGAATTCTACAAGTATCTTGCATTTTAGCTTTTATCCTCCATGTTAACCACAGTTTAGAATAAAGATACAATCATGGCATCTTACTTACCTCTCAGCCTTGGAAATGATGAGATTCTCTATCTTCTTACACTTGTTTTTCGCTGGTGATGTTAGTTTCTCTTCTTGAATCCCAAGTACTATAACTTCTTGTTTTTCAGTTTTACTCCTCATTTTCACTGCTGTGGAGTATAATGTTTCCGAATGAACTGCAGTTTCATTATTGAAAGAATCACCCTTTGAAGTTTGTGATTTAGTACAGAAAGTTGAAGCAATACCTGCATCTCCCACCTCACCATCAATGGTCAATCTGATTTTAGCACTTTCTCTTGTTGATGTGAAGTCTCTGGCAGTCTTTGCTGATTGAGAACATTCTGTGATACACTGCACAGCTGGGCAGACAAGTGCACCACATGCTGCTGCAGCACAGTCTCCGACACTTAACGTTACTGAAGGTACATTTAGGGCTCTGTCCACTGATGGTTTGTGCTGTTCAGTACTTTGTACGACAGGAAGAAAATCTTGAGCTGTGTTTGTAACTGAACAGGAGCCTTGAACAACATTTTGTATCGGCTGGCTTTGTATATTGCTGCAAGAACCATTAGCCTCACATGAAACAATAACTTCCAGTGTCTCACATGGGAGACTGACTTCCCTGAAGTTGCTATCAGCATGATGTTTTTCTTCAGGGTCCTGTGACTTGTTTACTTCTGATGTTACATTCTGCATTACATTAACATCTGATCTGTCTACTGAATTATTATTATCAATGAACTGTTGATTGTCCATTTCCTTTCCAGAGTTGGAATTTTTATTTTCTTGCACAGATGGTTTTAAACATTTGCTATAACAAGAACTTACTAAATAAAATTCTGTCAGAGCGTCCTGTTCTCTGTTATTGATGAGGTAATTTGATGTATTATTCTTGACAACTGTTATTCTTTCCCTTGCTTCTGGAAGGTTTATTTCTGTGTTCAAATATCTGTCACTCATTCTGAAGTCCATTTGACTGCTGTCACCAGTGACATTTTGTCCTATTTCTTCACTCCTACTAGACAGGTCGTCAAGTCTAGCAGCTTTACTTGCCACATCTGGATCTTGGGCAGGGAAGCTGTGAAGGGAAAACGACCAAAAAGCAATTAAGAATTGCAAACTGTCAAGCTACACCACTACTGCAAGAAAAGGTAATTATCACTGTGGGAGAGCAAAATAGAAAATTAACATTACAAAGCAGCCATGAAATTAATGAACACTAACAGTAAAGGCAAAATTATGAACCATTGTTTACGTGACTAGATACAACACACAGTCTTAATTGAAAAGATAACTCAGGAATTCCTCAAATGTGTTCATCACTAAATATATAAACCTGCCAATCCTTGGGACGATGGGCTCTGTGTCACCTTAAAAAATATTGGTTCAACTGGCCCACCTAGTTGTATCTTGTAAGGGCTTATACACAGATTTATAGTGAAAGCTGCAATGATTTGTGAGGAAAATGGGACCCACTGCTCTTCACCACAGTTCCCAAAGCAGCAGTAGTCACCCTTTCTCTTGGCATTAGTTGACAAAGAAGCTTCCATCTTAAAATATGATAACTTTTAGGAGAATGAAAAACTCCACTACACAGGGTGTTACAAAAACGTATGGCCAAACTTTCAGGAAACATTCCACACACAAAAAGAAAGAAAATACCTTATGTGGACATGTGTCCGGAAAAACTTACTTTCCATGTTAGAGCTCATTTTATTACTTCTCTACAAGTCACATTAATCATGGAATGGAAACACACAGCAACAGAACGTACCAGTGTGACTTCAAACGCTTTGCTACAGGAAATGTTCAAAATGTCCTCCGTTAGCGAGGATACGTGCATCCACCCTCCGTCGCATGGAATCCCTGATGCGCTGATGCAGCCCTGGACAATGGTGTATTGTATCAAAGCCGTCCATAATACGAGCACGGAAGTGTCTACATTTGGTACCGGGGTTGCGTAACAACAGCTTTCAAATGCCCCCATAAACGAAAGTCAAGAGGGTTGAGGTCAGGAGAGCGTGGAGGCCATGGAATTGGTCATCGAATCTGTTGTTGAGAAGCGTACAAACACTTCGACTGAAATGTGCAGGAGCTCCATCGTGCATGAACCACATGTTGTGTCGTACTTGTAAGGCACATGATAACGTGCTCCACTGATTGTAGGTGGAAGAACATGGGGCCCAATCAAGACATCACCAACAATGCCTGCCCAAACATCTGTGTTGATGACGTGATTGCACAATTGTGTGCGGATTCTCGTCAGCCCACACATGTTGGTTGTGGAAATTTACAATTTGATCACGTAGGAATGAAGCCTCATCCGTAAAGAGAACATTTGCACTGAAATGAGGATTGACACACTGTTGGATGAACAGTTCACAGAAGTGTACCCATGGAGGCCAATCAGCTGCTGATAGTGCCTGCACATGCTGTACATGGTACGGAAACAACTGGTTCTCCCGTAGCACTCTCTATACAGTGACGTGGTCAACATTACCTTGTACAGAAGCAACTTCTCTGACGCCGACATTAGGGTTATCGTCAACTGCATGAAGAATTGCCTCGTCCATTGCAGGTGTCCTCGTCATTCTAGGTCTTCCCCAGTCGCGAGTCATAGGCCGGAATGTTCCGTGCTCCCTAAGACGCCGATCAATTGCTTCGAACGTCTTCCTGTCGGGACACCTCCGTTCTGGAAATCTGTCTTCATACTAACATACCGTGCCACAGCTATTGCCCCGTGCTAATCCATACATCAAATGGGCATCTACCAACTCCGCATTTGTAAACATTGCACTGACTGCAAAACCACATTCGTGATGAACACTAACCTGTTGATGCTACGTACTGATGTGCTTGATGCTAGTACTGTAGAGCAATGAGTCACATGTCAACACAAGCACCGAAATTAACATTACCTTCCTTCAATTGGGCCAACTGGCGGTGAATCGAGGAAGTACAGTACATACTGACAAAACTAAAATGAGCTCGAACATAGAAATTAAGCGTTTCCGGACCCATGTCCACATAACATCTTTTCTTTATTTGTGCGTGAGGAATGTTTCCTGAAAGTTTGCCCGTACCTTTTTGTAACACCCTGTATAAATCAACATGAATTCCACATCTGAGATCTTGTGAAATTCAGTTCATTCTGATATCCAGAGCACTGTCGACAATGAGACCTGGGCTGATCCTGTGTTCACATTTGATACAACTCTGCATTGTCATTCAATCCAAAATACAAGCTTAACAATTTCTGAATCAATTTTTTGATTGGACTTTGATGCAAGCAGAACTCAACACATTGCTTTTAACTTAGCAGAATCAACAGATGTAAAATGTAATTTCAGGAGTACCCAAGGAAGTGCGGTAGGACTATTACTGTTTATATAAATGATCTAGTGGAAGCTCCACGAGGCTGTTGTTTCCAGACTACAGAGTTTTCTATAGGAAGACAGCAGCAACTGTTTCTTAATTGCATGAATACCTACAGAGGAACGATAATTGGTGCAGGGACTGGCTACTGACCATGAATATAAATAAATGTAATGTCTTGCAACACCTACTATTTTTGATAAATGATAAATCTCAATAAACAGCAACTAAAACAAAATACCTGGGAGAAGCAACCTGGAAGGAGCTAAACTGAAATGACCATATGAAACAAATTGTAGGAGGAGCAGACGCTAATCTGAGGTTTATTGAAAGAATCTTAAAGCAATGTAAAATATCATGAAAGAAGTGGGTTACAAAATAAGTTGCTTAACTTATTTTTCTGAGTGTTGCTTACTAGTTTGGGAGCCTTAACAGCTTGAATTAATAGAAAAGACTGAGAAGATACATGAAAGAGAGATGTATTTGGTTGCGGGATGACTTACTTAAGGGATCATTAAGTCAATGCATGAGCGCTATGGAGATGCTCAACATACACAGTTGGTAGACACTACAAGAGAGGTGTTGTGCATTGTGGACAGGTTTATTATTTAAATTGTGAGAAAGAATGTTTCAGGAAAATTGAGACAACATACTGCTCCCTCAGACAAATGTTTCACAAAATGACCACAATGAGAAAATCAGTGATGATACGGAGGTTCGCCAACAATCATTCTGCTCATGCACCATTCGAGACTTGGACAGCGATGAGAGGTAAAAGATAGTTGTACCAAAAGTACCTTCTGCCACACACTGTAAAGTGGCTTGCAGGGTATAAATGTAGATGTGGATAGCAAAGGTGACAAGAATTAAATAGTAATGGGAATGGGAAACTGTAATGCAGATGTTGGTTGAGGTCAGTGACGTAGCGTTATGGGAAACTTAGTGTCCCAGTATTTGTGCTTAAAAAAGATGCAATATTAATTCATAACAAAAATACAAACAACTTTCTAATAACAGCTCTGAATGTGCGAAGACAACTGTTTTGTAGCCCACGCCACACCCTGAGTATTGGTGTATTTGCCTGCTTGAGACTCAACTGCCCTCAGTCTCTGCCTCCCTTCCCTTAGCTGGCTGTGTGCACCTGCACTTTAGTGGCATTCTTGGCTCCCCACCTCTTCCCCTCTTCTACGAAGGCTGGTGCACTGCACTTGCTAGCAGGTATCGAGACTAGTCTCTGCCGCTTCCGTGCTGGCTTTTTAACACAGGAGTGAACAGTCGCGTGATTTGTGTTCATAGTCATTCTTTGTGTGATTTCAGTGCATATTTTCATTGTGTCACTACCATTAGTGAGCTAGCAACTGAACATCTTATAGAATTTTTATTAAAAATGTCTTTTACTACATTAACGTACAAAAAAGTGTGAACTAAAAGAACAAACGACCTACTCCTATACTCAGTGTAGTTTTATGTGAAGCCAAACAAAAATACACTTTTCAGACAGCCACGAGTGAAAAGTATACTTGGCTGACTGTGAATGCAGTTAGTAACAGTTATGTTGTTATGTATGTCTTCTGTATGGTGGTGATAAGGAATGGTGCAATGAGGGCATTTTTACAATAAAGAACTTTGAAAGGAAAGCACAAAAGCATCAGATATCAAAATGTCACCTGCAGAACAAAGAGTCATTTCAGTTATTGGGCAAAAGTAGAATTGAACACGCCCTTTCTGAAGCCGCTTGTTTGACAGCAATAAAATACAACGAACAAGTTGTATCCAACAGGACAGTATTGGTTCGTCTTATTCAGGCAATTGTATTTCTTTTGAAACAAGAACTGGTCTCTTGCAGCCATCAAGAAGATGAATACTCCAGCAACAAAGGTAACTATTTGGAACTGTTGGATTTACTAACTCGAGGAGAGCAGTTAAGCCGAGACCATCTGTCATCATCTTCAACCTTTAAATAAATTTCTACAGATATACAGAAGGATGCAATAGAGATTATAACTCTGGCAGTTAATGAGAAAATAAAAGCTGAAATTCAGAACTGCAATTTCATTTCAATTCAGGCTGATGAAACATTAGATGTGTAATGAAAGAGACAAATGAGTATAATATTCAGATACTGTATTGCAGACAAAATTGAGGAAAGATTCGTTGGATTTTGGGATGTTTCTGGAGATAAAACTGCTGCAGGTTTGTCAAACATTGTTCACGCACTACTGAAAGAATGGAATGTGGAAGGAAATGTGGATAGTCAAACACATGATGGCGCTTCAGTAATGGCAGGCAGAGTAATAGGACTACAACAATTGGTGAAGCAGTTCTGTGCCTATGCACTGTTAATTCATTGTTATGCACACCAACTGAATTTGGTACTGTTACAAACCTACAAAGCCATATGACAGGTACACATGTTTGTAAGTGATCTTACTGTATTCCATTCATTTTTCAGCAAATCATCAAAACAAACTGTATTGCTAACTCAGAAAGGATTTAAACTGCCACATGCAAGCAATACTCGTTGTAACTTTCATTTCACGGCATTGTCAACAATATCTAGTCATTTCTCCGGGCTATATAGTGTTTTTAATTATATAATTGATGATATAGACTCTCAGTGGGACCCAGAATCCTTGATCTGTGCTGTGGGCAATGAAACGACGGATGGATGATCCTGTGTTTGTCTACTTGCTTTGTATCTACCATGCATGCTATGTTTATGTTGATCATCTCTTTAATGTTCTTCAGTCAAAAGCTGTCAGAATAATTGCTTGCCACAACAAAATAAGTACTGTTTTGAGAAACTTAGGACAACCAAGAAGGGAAACTTTTGCTGATGAATGCATTAAATGCAGCTTGTGTTTGAATGACTACTCATCATACTGTGACAGTCAAAACATTTCTCTGAAGGCACTAACTTACGAGATACTGGATTTGCAAATTTTTCAGATGGAAAGATTTCAAGACTTTCCCCAAATTCAGTTTGTTGAACTTTTGAACGAACAGTGTTTCCCAAACTATCAAAAAGAAATCCCAAAGTTGAAACTGCATCAGTTGTTAGAGTAATACCATTTTTTCAAACAAGAACAACTTGAAAATGAACTGTGTAACTTACACGCTGATGAGAAAAAACACTTATCTCCAAAGATCTTCTTAAAGCACATTTCAACAATGATTTATACTCTGTTTATTGAGAAACAACGAAGTTCCTGCGTTTGGTTTTTACCATACCCGTAACTACAGAAAGCAGTGAATGAAGCATGAGTACTCAAATGAGTGAAGAATTATTTAAGGAATTCAATGTCCTACACCCAGCTGTCATGTTTGAGCACGTTAGCAATAGAAAAGACACTACTTGGAGAGCTATCCAGTGATCAAACCTTTCCAACCACACTACACCACTGGTAAAGGTACGGGAAAGAAAGTAATGGTAGAGTATGCAATTGGTAAATAAAATGAGCATGGGAAAGATCAATAGAATTCTGTGCTGGACACCAGTTAGTTGTTGCTAATCTTTCTTAAATGTGTTGCAAAGGAGTATGTGGAAGGTGTCAGTTGATATAATAGGCTGTATGGTTGCATGATTTAATGGTGATCAAGTTATAGTTCTGGGTGGAGATTTTAATTTGCCGGATATAGACTGGGAGACTCAAACGTTCATAACGGGTGGCAGGGACAAAGAATCCAGTGAAATATTTTTAAGTGCTTTATCTGAAAACTACCTTGAGCAGTTAAAGAGAGAACCGACTCGTGGCGATAACATATTAGACCTTCTGGTGACAAACAGACCCGAACTATTTGAATCAGTTAATGCAGAACAGGGAATCAGCGATCATAAAGCGGTTGCTGCATCGATGTTTTCAGCCGTAAATAGAAATATTAAAAAAGGTAGGAAGATTTTTTTCTGTTTAGCAAACGTGACAAAAAGCAGATTACAGAGTACTTGATGACACAACACAAAAGTTTTGTCCCAAGTATAGATAGTGTTGAGGATCAGTGGACAAAGTTCAAAACCATCGTACAATATGCGTTAGTTGAGTATGTGCCAAGCAAGATCGTAAGAGATGGAAAAGAGCCACCGTGGTACAACAACTTAGTTAGAAAACTGCTGCGGAAGCAAAGGGAACTTCACAGCAAACATAAACATAGCCAAAGCCTTGCACACAAACAAATATTACGCAAAGCGAAATGTAGTGTGAGGAGGGCTATGCGAAAGGCTTTCAATGAATTCGAAAGTAAAGTTCTATGTACTGACTTGGCAGAAAATCCTAAGAAATTTTGGTCCTATGTCAAAGAGGGTAGGTGTATCAAAACAAAATGTCCAGACACTCTGTGACCAAAATGGTACTTAAACAGAGGATGACGGACTAAAGGCCGAAATACTAAATGTCTTCTTCCAAAGCTGTTTCACAGAGGAAGACTGCACTGTGCTTCCTTCTCTAGACTGTCGCACAGTTGACAAAATGGTAGATATCCAAATAGACGACAGAGGGATAGAGAAACAATTACAATCGCTCATAAGAGGAAAGGCCGCTGGTCCTGATGGGATACCAGTTCGATTTTACACCGAGTACGCGAAGGAACTTGCCCCCCTTCTTGCAGCGGTGTACCGTAGGTCTCTAGAAGAGCGAAGCGTTCCAAAGGATTGGAAAAGGGCACAGGTCATCCCCGTTTTCAAGAAGGGACGTCGAACAGATGTGCAGAACTATAGACCTATATCTCTAACGTCGATCAGTTGTAGAATTTTGGAACACGTATTATGTTCAAGTATAATGTCTTTTCTGGAGACTAGAAATCTACTCTGTAGGAATCAGCATGGGTTTAGAAAAAGACGGTCGTGTGAAACCCAGCTCGCGCTATTCGTCAACGAGACTCAGAGGGCCTTAGACACGGGTTCACAGGTAGATGCCGTGTTTCTTGACTTCCGCAAGGCGTTTGACACAGTTCCCCACAGTCGTTTAATGAACAAAGTAAGAGCATACGGACTATCAGATCAATTGTGTGATTGGATTGAGGAGTTCCTAGATAACAGAACGCAGCATGTCATTCTCAATGAAGAGAAGTCTTCCGAAGTAAGAGTGATTTCAGGTGTGCCGCAGGGGAGTGTCATAGGACCGTTGCTATTCATAATATACATAAATGACCTGGTGGATGACATCAGAAGTTCACTGAGGCTTTTTGCAGATGATGCTGTGGTGTATCAAGAGGTTACAACAATGGAAAATTGTACTAAAATGCAGGAGGATCTGCAGCGAATTGACGCATGGTGCACGGAATGGCAATTGAATCTCAATGTACACAAGTGTAATGTGCTGCGAATACATAGAAAGATAGATCCTTTATCATTTAGCTACAAAATAGCAGGTCAGCAACTGGTAGCAGTTAATTCCATAAATTATCTGGGAGTACGCATTAGGAGTGATTTAAAATGGAATGATCATATAAAGTTGATCGTCGGTAAAGCAGATGCCAAACTGAGATTCATTGGAAGAATCCTAAGGAAATGCAATCCGACAACAAAGGAAGTAGGTTACAGTACGCTCGTTCGCCCACTGCTTGAATACTGCTCAGCAGTGTAGGATCCGCACCAGATAGGGTTGATAGAAGAGATAGAGAAGATCCAAAGGAGAGCAGCGCGCTTCGTTACAGGATCATTTAGTAATCGCGAAAGCGTTACGGGGATGATAGATAAACTCCAGTGGAAGACTCTGCAGGAGAGACGCTCAGTAGCTCGGTACGGGCTTTTGTTAAAGCTCCGAGAACATACCTTCACCGAAGAGTCAAGTAGTATATTGCTCCCTCCTACGTATATCTCGCGAAGAGACCATGAGGATAAAATCAGAGAGATTAGAGCCCACACAGAAGCATACCGACAATCCTTCTTTCCACGTACAATACGAGACTGGAATAGAAGGGAGAACCGATAGAGGTACTCAGGGTACCCTCCGCCACACACCGTCAGGTGGCTTGCGGAGTATGGATGTAGATGTAGAAGGAGAAAATTTTCTTGAGTTCCTTGTTGTGTCGTGCTTTGAATTATTTCTTTGAAAGAACGATGAAAAGGGTCCACAACCTATAGTAGATATTCAAATAAATGGGCACAATACACTTTAACTAAATTAATACAGCACATAGGTGACATAATACTTTTAATGTGTCTTTTGGTGTCCCAAATACACATCATGCATGTGCTGTTAACATGATTAAAGCATATTGTGCTGCTTTCATTGATTTTCTTAAATATGTTATGGGCCCAGTCAGTGATTTTTTCAAAGAATTTGATTCTTGAAAATGTACAGTCCTCAGTCTTTTAGCTGTTCTGCTGTATGTAGATAAATTCAATGATTTTCTAGACCTTTTTTATTTGTAAACAAAGCGAAATTTAATGATTGGGCTCTCAAATCTCACAGGAAACTTAATAAATTCATTTTCCTGGCAAAGACTACAATAAAACCTACTGAAAGAAGCAAAGCTTTGTTGTTAAGTTTTTAATAAACACAGAAAAGTCAGTACCCAAGTAGTTTCGTTTATATTCCTAAAGATAATTTGGTTTTGTCTTGCTTTAGGGAGTTAAGAAACAACTATACATCGATTCCAATAGACATGATAGAAGGCAGTTAAAAACAGGGATGTGGAAAAAGGGCTAAAAAAAGGCACCATACAGAAACGGAAGTCCAAAACTAAAAATTAAACGGCCTTCGCCATATTCCTTTGGCAGATAAAAAGTTAAACGCAGTCAACAGCCTGCACATCATTTGCTAAAACAGCAGATAAATTAGACAGCAACTCCAAGTGGGAACATAAACGGTTAAAAAATGGGCATTCCATCAGAAAACGGCGGACAGTTAAAACGTGAGCGGAATGTGTACAAAGTGGTGGGGTAGCGCCACTTAGCAAAAGGCAATGCAAAACATGCAGCCAAGTTAAAATAACCTCGGCGGGAGGGCCGAGAGGAGGTCGTCCAAGCTGTTGGGAGAGGATTAATAAGCCGGAAGTTATCCTGTGAAGGGAGGACCATTGGCAATGCCAAAGGGACACCACCTCCTGACAGATGGCAACACACAGATCATCGGAGGGAATATAGGTACTTGCGGGCTGACGTATCAGGCTGCAGCCTTTGCAGGAACCTCGTTTCCTGAAAAACTGACATAGCCAGGAACCCAAAGAAACATTGTACTAGCTCCACCAAGAGTGAGCAAGTGACAGTTTTCCTGGACCTGGTGCACTAAGGGATGGGCAGTGTACAGCGCACATAGACTTTGAAGGGCACTGAGTGAGTCTGAGCAGAGGACACAATTGAAAACGCTGTGTCGCCCCATGTACTCCATAGCCTGATACAAGGCGAAGAGCTCGGCTGTAAATACTGAGGAGTGTGCCGGAAGTTGATATCAAAGACACGGGTACCAATGAACAAGGCATACCTGACCCCACGGACAGCCCGACAGCCATTAATGTATACAAAGACACTATCGTGAAGGTCGCGAAACTGAAGGCGACTGACCAAGGCTGGAGTAGTTCATGAAGCCAAGGTGGTGAAGGGTTCACACCCACTGGGAAAGATGCAGGTAGTGTGAAGGTAAGCTGCTATAGCAAGTGCCAAAAGTGGACTCCAGGTGGTAACAGAGAAGAGGGACGAGCTCCACACTGACAATTGAAGGAATCATCAAAGGAGGTGGCATCATATGAGTGGCCACACATGGCAAACAAACAGCAAGCATACCTGCTGAAGAGAAAGTCATGGCAGTAGGACAGTGGTAGTTCAGCAGATTAATCATACAGACACTACACTGGGCTGGTGTAAAAGGCACCCATGGCCAAACGGATGACATTATGATGGATAGTGTTGAGACTGCATATAGTGTTGAGACTGCGTGAGAGGGATGAGCTTGTAGATGCATAAACAAAGCACCTATAGTAGTTTCGAATGGACAAGTGACCGGTACAAACGGAGGAGGGTGGTCGATCAGCACCCCAGGAAGTACCATTGAGGAACCGCGTACAGTGGGCTGCCAGGTAAGACACATGGGAGGACCAAGACAGTTTCCTATCGAGCATGAGGCCCAGGAATTTCGTAGTTTCAACGAATGGAAGGGCAACAGGCCCAAGACGTAAAGAGGATGGGAAAACCACTTGCGTCACCAGTAATTTATACAGATGGTTCTGTCAGTGGAAAAGTGAAAGCGATCGTTGATGCTCCAGGAGTAAAGACGATCTAGACATCGCTGAAGACACCAATCAGTGAGACAGGTCCATGCAAAACTGCAATAGATGGCAAAATCGTCAACAAAAGGGGAGCCGGATGCCCAGCAGGAGACAGGCCAAAGAGGACTACACACAGGACAAAACCCTGAGGCACACCATTTTCCTGCCTAAATGTGTCCGACAAGGCAGAACCCACATGCACCTTGAAAACTCGATCTTTTAAAATGCCTGAAGGAATCAGGGCAGGTGGCCATGGAAGCCTCACATGTAAAGAGTACAGAGGATAGCAGTTCTTCAGCAGGTCAGCCACAGTCTGGGATTTCCACAGGAACCATTCATGACACGAGTGGACAAAGTAACAAAGTGGTCCACTACAGAACACAGCACTCGAAATCCACACTGTGCACTCGTCAGTAAATAGCGAGACTCGAGCCACCATACCATCCAGGCATGAATAATATGTTCCATCACCTTGCACATGCAGCTGGTAAGAGATGCGGCAGTAGCCAGAAGAAAGATTTTTATCCTTACCGGGCTTAAGTATGGGTATGACGGAGGTTTCACGCCAGTGTCCAGGAAACGTGCCCTCTGTCCAGATACAGTTGTACGTGTTAAGCAAAAAGTGCTCGCCCGCAAGAGAAAAGTGCTGCAACATCTGAACATGGATGGTGTCTGGCCCTGGGGCAGAGGATCAGGATGAACTGAGAGCATGATCTAGCTCCCTCATAGTAAAGGCAGCATTGTAGCACTCATGATTCGGAGAAGATAAGGCTATTGTAAGAGCCTCCTTCACTCGTTTCCGATGGAGGAAGGCACGGTCATAGTGGGAAGAGCTCAAAAGTTCCGCGAAATGGTGGCCCAAGGTGTTGGAGCTAACAATAGGGTCCACGATAACATCATCTGCCACTGTGGGGCTGGAAATTGGTGGATGGATCTTGGTCCCAGAGAGCCGTTGGAGGTTGGCACACATGACAGAGGAAGGGCTGGAACTGTTAAAAGAACTAGTAAATGAAATCCAGCTAGCTCGTTTGCTATACTGAAGGACGCGATGACACTTTGCATGCATCTGTTTATAATGAATGCATTTCACCACTGTCAGATAACGATTAAAAATGCGGAGAGCATATCTCCATGCGCGAATTTTTGTCGCAGCATACCTCAGTCTACCAAAGGACTGGGACACAACGTGGTAAAGAGGAAGTGCAAGGAATGGAACATTCTGTAGCAGTAAGGATAATGTTGGTGAGATATTCCACTTGGTCATCACAACTGGGGAAATCTCTTTCTTCGAAGGTTGCCAGGGAGGAATAAAGCTGCCATTTGGGTGTGCATGCGAATGGGGTAGGAGTCAGCATACAGAGAGCACACGGGAAATGGTCGCTAGAGTAGGTGTCAGAAAGAACGGACAACGAGCTAGCTGGTCAATGCAGAAGGATAGGTCCAAATGGGAATCGGTGTATGAGGAGTCAGTAAGGAAAGTGGGTGATCCAGTGTTAAGGTAGAAGAGGTTAAGTTGGTTAAGAAGGTTAACCAAGAGAACACCTCTCTGACAGGTCATGGGAGAACCCTCAAGGGGATGACGCGCATTAAAGTCACCGAGTAGGGAGTAATTTTGTTTCCTGAAAGCAGAGTACAAGGGGACTTTGCAACGCTAAAAGCAGCCATAAAACCTCTTTGTGGGACCAAAAGCCTCGAATGTTCCATTGGAGGACAGTCATGAGGAGGAAGAGATGTATGGGTGTCAACTTGGCGGCCACCAAGTGACAGCTGGTGTAGAGTCGTTATTACAGGGCACAGGAGGATGACGATCCTGCTCCATGGGGTCCACAGAAACATCGGCTTGCTTGTGCAGTCATTCCATGGAGTCCAACACTGAAAAACGGTTGGCGGTGCATACCGGCGACACAGAGGCCAGTTGGGCTAAGGTACCAGTGGTGACATCGTCGAAGAGGATCTTCGAGTTGGCGAAGGTGAAGACTGGGTTTGATGGGTGCTGCACAGCTGGACGGGGTGATTTCACAACCTCAGAGCGGAATGTGAGGTAGCATGTCTGCGTGGCCATGTCCTTCATGGAGCGATCATGGCTTGAGGGATAACAAGAACAGAACTATAGGTGCCAGATGGGCGAACGCAGGATTCGCGACTAGCCAGTAACTTTCAGGCGACTGGGTAAGGCACTTTTTCCTTTACCTGGACCTCTGACAGCCCACTCATTAAGATACATGGGGCAATCCCAAAAGGAGGCGGCATGGCCATCATTGCAGTTAATACAGTGGGGAGGAGCAGGTGGACAATCGCTCTCGTCTGCATCCCTACCACAGGTTACACATTTGACTGGGTGTCGACAAGATAATCTAGTGTGGTTAAAACGATGACACTGGTAGCAGCGCATTGGGTTCAGAATGTACTGCTGGATTGTGGTAATTTCATAGCCTGCTTTGACCTTGGATGGCAGCATCACTCTGACAAAGGTGAGGTAAAGAGTGGGGTGGGCACTAAGGAGGAATCTACCTTTCTCATTACATGATGGACGTCAATGACACCCTGATCAGAGAGGTAAGATTGGATTCTGGCCTTGGTTAGACCATCAAGCAGCCTGGTGTAAATTACGCCACGGGAAGAATCCAAAGTTACATAGGCCTCGACACGAACAGGGTAGCCGTAAAGAAGCGAGGCAGCAAGCCGCTGTTGTACTTGAGAATGAGAAGTAGTCTCCAGAAGCAAAGTGCCATTCGGTAAACGAGAGCAGGATTTCACAGCGCCAGCAACTGCATCAATACCTTTCTGAATAATAAATGAATTTACTGTGGCGAAAGACTGATCATATTACTGTGGCAAAAGACTATCTTCAGTGTGTGAGACCATGAGGAACCATGGTGCAGCAGGAAGGTTCTTTGAATCACTAGTCTCATTATGTTTACGTTTTGTAGATGTGGACTGTGAAGATGAGTGACTCATCGCGAGGAAATCCCTCTTGATTGCCAGTGTCTTCGATGGCATGCTCCTGCCAACTGGGGGGCCCCCTTCACAAGGGGCCACACCCGCCTTAGGTGATTGTTCACATCTCAGGCCATTTTTCTTTTTTTTTTTTTTTTCTTTTTTTTTTCAATTGTCGATTTTGATAAAATAAAGCCTAAACATTGCACCATTGCTCCAAGCTACACACTATTAACAGGTGAGAATCACATGAAAATTCATCTAGTAGTTTTGGTATTAGCAAGTTCAATCAGACAAACACACAGACAAGACAGTTTCACAGTTTTATCATTAGTATAGATTGTAACTAATCTCTTTGACATCATTACACTGCAGATCTTGACTAACCCTATTACAACCTGTGACAAGGCTGTCTAGTTGCTAAGTGCAGGTCACCTCATAACCGCTACTACTTTCAGTGCTAAGGGGTTCTCTTCCTTTCCCATTATGTATTGGCACCTAGTGTACTTGGTGAATATAAAATAAAAATCAGACCTCGGCGAAAAATGTGTAGAAACTTGTTGTTGAGGAAAAAGGAACATTTAAAAACATGCTACATAGGCAAAGGACTAAAAACCTGGATAATGGGAAAAGAAACAAAGTTAATGTGGAACTTTCCTGGCAACCCAACAAAAAGAGCACAATTTAGTGTGGCATTCTGACTTCACTGTTCTGGCTGCTAACCCCATTTCCTTTGCAGGAAGATATCTCAAATTTTATTTTTGAGAAATGGCTCAACCAGATTTATTGCAACATTTGTTGGTACAGCTATAACAACTATAAGAACTCTTCATGGTGTGGTTATCAAAACTGGAATCGGAAAAGAATAAGTCCAGGAAAATTTCAAGATGGCACCACTGCCATAAACATCTTTTTATCAGGAAGTAGAATCCATACAGAAATGTGTATGCAGATTGGTGTAACATTTCATCATGCACAAATTATCAGGTTGAGGGCAAAGCTTTTCTTCTTGTTAACACTGGCATAAAAACTTTTAAATAATTCAAAAAATATGTGCTGAAGTAAATCCTGTGACACTATTATATACAGATATTAAAAATAAGCTACAACATTATTTTAAAGCACAAATGCACATAGCAGCAGACCGGCATAAATTTTTCAGCTATTTAAAACACCCAATCAAGGTTACAAAGTGAGGATAGTATATTTTTAGGGGCTCAGTAGAGACTGCAAATTTCTGTGTGAAGATGAGAAGTCCAAAAACTCTTACACAGATTCTCTCAGTCATGAAATGCTCATTATACACGCACACAATAAGTTACAGAAAGACCTTCTTAGTTTGACTCACCCACTGCTACAGGAATGTTTGCCTTCAGTCTGGGGTCACAAACATTTGCTTGCCTCAGATGATGCATTCCAGTTCGAAGTTGCTAGTGTGTTCATGAAACATGGACAACAACCTACATGGACAAGCCATGACCGCAGCAAAGGCGGACAGTCACAGGGCACAATAAGGCAACATCCACTCACAAACAGATTCCATGGATGGAACTTACATTCATGAGCATGATGTAATGTTACTCACAAGTGCAGAGACTGTTCTTCAGAAACGCACATACACTATTTGATCAAAAGTATCCAGACACCCCTATGTAATGTAGAATTGGCCACTAGGTATCATGGGATGTGGATCTGCCGTATAAAAGGAGGTGGTGTGCATTGATGTAATCAGTAATGAATCAGTTAACAGAATATCTGAGTTAGGATAGCTCAGAGACTTCGAATGTGGACTAGGCAGTGGATGTCGCCTGAGTAACAATAGCATTAGGGACATTTCAATCCTTCTAAAGACACCCAAGTCAACCACACATGTCTCAAGTACTGATGAACAGGGACCATCAAGCATTGTGTCAACTGTTGTTTTAAAAAAAAGAGGAACATAATAATAATAATAAAGTCACATGCAATCAAAGGAAGGAATCACTCAAGTGTGTCAAAGTGCTATCAGCAGTGCATAGGAAGTTGAAAAAAATGGGGTAACAAGAAGCTACTCACAAGCTAGAGATTTCTGTAGTCAATGCCGACTGACACTTGAGGAGTGTGAAGAGCAAAGCTAATGAACAGTGGATGACTGGAAATGAGTGATAAGAATGTTATCTGCCATCATATGAACAGTGTCATACGGAGGAGGTGGTGTTACAGTATGGGGATGTTTTTCACGGTTAATGTGTGCTCCCCTTGTTGCGCTTACAAAAACACTAAACCTGGTAGGTCATGGACATGAACACATTTTATAGCATTGTGTGCTATGTAGACAAATACTTCGGAGACGATTATTGTCTGAATCACTATTATAATGCACCCTGTCACAAATCAGCACCTGTGAGGAAGCAGTTTGTGGACATTTAACACTTCTGAAATGGACTGATCTGACCATGGTCCAGACCTGAACCCAATAGAACACCTTTTGGATTAATTAGCTCTTTAACTTTGGTCCAGACACCAGTGCCTGACAGCACTACCTTCTATGGTTTTGGCTGCCACTAAACCAAAGACAGAATATAAAGTTCGATAGTAGAGTTCAAGCTGTCACAAAGGTGGCCACACGCCGTTAACAGGTGTTCAGGTACTTTTGATCGGAGTGTACTGCAAAAATAGAGTTGTTCATAAATCTGAAGTAGGCAATACAAAGGAAATTAGGCAATGTAATAAAATACTAAGCACACAAAAGCAATTCATAATAGAAATACTAATAATACAACTGATGTTCAAGATGAACACCTGTAAATCAATAAATTTTGCAGATATAGAATAAATTGCACACTATGTTCTCAGCTAATGACAAAGCTTTTGTCTGTGATACTCAGAATGAATGAAGTACCACTGAAATTTCAAACTGGCATAGGCTCTTCCTTTTCTGCAATCAATCTGCAGGCACACAAAAATCTAGGATTGAATTTAACACAATTTAGAAGTTCAATATTTAGCTACAGCGACGATCAAATACCGATCAATAACAAAGGTTGCAAAGAAGAAATTCACAAAACGGGTCAGAATCACAGTAATAAATTCACCCAAAGCAACAAATTTATTGGGTCATCCTTTATTCAATAAACTAAGCTTCACAATGCAAGAAGAGGTGAGTCAAGATTCACACTAATGGCAAAAACTGTTGCAAAAGTACAATACAGATTTTTATGAAGCAACAAGTAGCATTCGAAACTACAAAGCGTGTATCACTTTGAAGCCAAACATTGCGTCAAACTCTCTAAAGCACGCAATATTCTATTTGCTTTAAAAGACACTGGTGAAATAGGAACTAGATTGACTCGAACAGAATATCATTACAGAAACAATTTCTAGTAGCCAATGGGCAATGCCAATAAATTAGCTGGCAGCATACACTTAGAAAAGCTAAATTAGAAGGAGGATTACTTACAGATACCTCATTATGAGGAAACACACAAATTCTTGGGCACAAATACTTCATTTGGACTTGATGAATATGAAATATTGTATTTTGTGGTCACCAGTGCACCAAATTTGTTTTAAGTATACTTTGTTATGAAAAGGAACAAAATGAATATGGAATAATGAGTGCCGACATGTGTTTGACATATTAAAAAATTATTACATATGAGTCAACTAAAATGTTCATTCTACAGCAGATGCTTCTTAATATTGAATCGGCACAGTCCTGTGACACAGACAACGTGGTTTTAAACAGCTTGTTTGAGACAATCACTACTGCTCAGAATAGCTATAGTCAAACTGAAAAGGAAGCATTGTATAATAAAATCCAGAATGCTGCTAGAGTAGTTTAATGTTTTTATTGTGATGGCTCCATTTCAGCTAGACTGCCAACTTCAGACCATGTTCACATATCATCAGTGGTCGCTGTCACTCTGTACTGTTATTAAAATATGGTGTAATTTAGGAAGGTCACAAGTCACTGGTAGCTATATTTACATCAAATACTACCATTCCTTACAGAATGGCTCAATGCTTACAGCATGGGCACTTCTTTTATCAAACTATGATTATAAAATTGCTTACAGGTCCACATCTCAACATACAAACGTAGATATGCAAGATTCAAATTTCTGTCCTTCTACTGATTTGTGTTTCAGCTTTAGATATCATCAATCAAGACACTATTAAAGATTTTCCACTGAATGCCAATGTGACAGTAAAACTCATGCTGAAGTATCCACTGTTATCTAAAACAATACCTTCAATCTGAGCGGCCTTCAGAAAAAGTGTTGGTCAACCTTAAATTTCATACTGCCGCATGACACATGCTCTCACTGTCCACATAGACGACATTTTGGTACTTTCAGAAACAGGAAAGAGATGAGTTGTGATTCCAAAAGCGTTAAAACTGAAAATGCTTCAAATGTTACAACAATGTACCAAATGCACAGCTACTGGGAAAAGAAAAAAACATAAATAAAGACCTAGAAGCGATGCTGGCAAAATGCCACCTATGCCGAATATATCAGTTAGCTCCCTCATGGCATTTCTACAGCCACATATTGAAGAGTTTTTAGCAAACAGAACACAGCATGTTGTTCTCAATGGAGAGACGTCTACAGATGTTAAAGTAACCTCTGGCGTGCCACAGGGGAGTGTTATGGGACCATTGCTCTTCACAATATATTTGTAAACGACCTAGTAGATAGTGTCGGAAGTTCCATGCGGCTTTTCGTGGATGATGCTGCAGTATACAGAGAAGTTTCAGCATTAGAAAATTGCACAAAAATGCAGGAAGGATTGCAGCGGATAGGCACTTCGTGTAGGGAGTGGCCACTGACCCTTAACATAGACAAATGTAATGTATTGCGAATACATAGAAAGAAAGATCCTGTATTGTATGATTATATGATAGCGGAACAAACACTGGTAGCAGTTACTTCTGTAAAATATCTGGGAGTATGCGTACGGAATGATTTGAAGTGGAATGATTATATAAAATTAATTGTTGGTAAGGCGGGTGCCAGGTTGAGATTCATTGGGAGAGTCCTTAGAAAATGTAGTCCATCAACAAAGGAGGTGGCTTACAAAACATTCGTTTGACCTATACTTGAGTATTGCTGTGGTCATGAACAGCGTTGAATGTGGCAGGGAGCACTGCTGACCCCAAAATGCTTTATTTCAATGTCTGCTTCACAATCTCCCCAGTACAAGTTTTTCTGAACTACTTAGGTGGGCATGATCATTGCAACACATCCTCCATTTCTGTAGTTCTCCTGCCTCGGTCTCTGCTAACCCTGCCATACCCACACCCTCTTCCCAAGTTTCCCCATCCTCTGTTCTTTCATCCCATCCCGATCCACTTCCCGATATCATCAACAGCGTATGCTGGAGGAGTTTGTTGGCTCTGGTGCTCATGTGTTGTATCCATATCCCATACACTCACTGCATCTCCCTTCCACATTCCCATTTTTTAAAACCTGCTATATCTCCCTGAGCTGCCAGTCACCCTTCCTCGACCCTCACTCTCACCTCTTATCTTCCAGTAACCACTCCACCGATAAAACCCCTCACCCTATGCTTTCACTGACAAAGGAAAAAATATAGCAAATGAAGCAAATACAAAAGAAGTCAGATGTTAAAAAAATACAAGAGACATTGACAGAAAGTGAAAAAATAACAAAGCAACAACAGCTAGAGGAAAAAATGCAAGGCTGTAAAAACAAGCATAGAAATGTTAAAATGGAAAACAGAAGCACCAGTATGAATATAAAGTGCTCGATGGCAAGCCTGAACTAAGCAAAAAAGGAAAAAATTGTAGATGGAAGGAATACACAGAAGAGGCACTACAGAAAAAAAGCCGAACACTATTTCACTTTCCGGTGATACTGATTCTATGACATAACTTAGAAGACATACTGTAGAATGGCAAACCTGCAGTTACGCAGAATTTATAGATTTAGAGAAAATTTTTGACAGTCTCAACTGGAATACACACCTTGAAATTCTGAACATAGAACAAACAAAACACAGGGACACAAGGTTTTATTGAACTTGTATGAAAACCTCGCTGCAGTTATAAGATGGTTTTTATTGCAGTTATAGTAGTTGATGGACATGAAACAGAAACAGTAGTTGAGAATAGAGTGAGGCAGGTGCACCCCACCCCCGACAAAGTTATTCAAACTCATGGACAATCAACAGCTCATTCAAAAGAGGATATTAGGGCCAGTCCATGTGAAATCACATAAGTTTTTCTTGACATCTCAGATAGTAGTAGTTGTCTGCTTAAAACAGGCAAAATTAAGACATTTTCCAACCTTTCATTTTTAAGTTGTTAATTTTCAAAGTTTCCAACATTATGATTTTGTATCATGTTTTGCAACCTTGGAACATTCATATTTTAAAAGCACTCTGACTGAAAGTTCTAAAATTTAACTGTTTTATTCAGTTTTTTGTAAGTTTTAAAAAATATGTGCTGCTAGACTATACTCATAAAAAACAACGAATTTTCCTAAACCAATGTAGCTGTAATTGTGGATGTGAAATTGCCTGCAGCATATTCCACACGCCCATTAACACACAATTAATAGCATGCACTGTGCCCCTCACTCACTCCCCACCCTAGTCAAAGTAAGTTTTTTTTTTTTTTTTTTTTAAAAAAGTTGAGGGAACACACTAACTTTGAAGCCATGTTTACAAACACACTACAGAGACATCAAATACCTGTAGCAACGCCAGCGCTCCAATTGGTTACCTTTGACATTATAATGAACAGAACCTGTATGACCAACTCTATGGCAAGGCATGGAGAGCTGCATCAAACCAGTTTCAGGACTGAAGACCACAACAACAACATGGCAAGGCCCTAAATTTGATCTTTTTTTTTTTTACGACTGGTGAGAGTTGACAAAATTCCCTACTGCACCATCAAATTTCTTTGACATAAATAATTGACATAACAACTTTGACAAAGAAATATGATAGCATAACACAAGCCTAAGTTGTAAAGGATGCCTTAAATGGCGAAAACTCAAATACAGCTGTCAGATTATTATTTTTTATTTGGTGACAATAATTTTATTACATTACTAGATATTACACATTTAAATTTTGGTTTGCCTTTCCCATGTTAACTGTGCAATTACTGTAACACACACCCTAACAACACACGCTCAATAAACATTATGAGTAATTTACTTAATTGTACCTTTATTTCACAAATACATTAATACTATTAAACACTAATGTAGCTGTTACTACTTAACTATGTGTTATTTGAGGCTTCAGATTGAGAAACTTTCTACTCATCTTGAACAAAAAAACAGTATGGCATCCAATAACAATCTTATTAGAGTGTAAGATTATATCGCCTTCCTTTGAATGAAATACTTCAGTCCTTTCAAGCAATAATGCCAAATTATTGATGTAACAATATGTTCTTTTCCAATATATCTGTGAGGTTTTTTGCATCTCTTAGTCTGATAAGTCTGTATGTTCTTCCAGTGGCAGTCGAGCACTGGCAACATGAGTATGAAGTTATTTTGGAACTGTCAATTTTTGTGGTGTTCTTGATTCATTTGGAGCTGGTCCACAAGGATGCATAAATAAAAGGTTTTAATTCTCCTACATTTTCATATCTTGGTACAACACAGGCCACCATTTGTTGCACAAGCAATAAATCCTGTAAACACTTCAAAAGACATGCTATCTGCATAAGGACCCTCTTGAATTTTATGCTTCACTTATAGGAACCTAAGCAGATAGGCATCATAATTTGGAATACCTGTAATTTCTGTGGTATCATAAAATCTTTTTGCCAAGCTTCATTCTTCTGCTGCATGCTCATCATTTATCACACAGAAAAAAGTGACTAATGGCTTATTTGCTTTACTCCATTCAAACAACTGGAATGTATATGATATTCCACTGCCTGTGAGGTTAGGAAGACAGATGCAATGTGTCTTTGAACACGTCTGCACATTGAACAGGCAGTGCGGCAACTACAGCCATTATGAAATACATGAAATGTACTTGCAGTTGCAAATATGAACAACCACCTGCTGTACAAGGGAATGACAACAAAGAAAATATGCGCTGGACTGGGACTCGATCCTAGATTTCTCACTTAATGTGAGCAGTCATCTTAGCCACTTTGGCTATCTAAGCACGTCTATCGGCCTGACCCAGACTTTCACATGGTGTCATTCCTGTGCCACAACCTGTACATAATGTGTGTATGAGTACAGGTTGTGACGCAGGGATGATGATATAGAAGTTTGTGTCTGGCCATGACTCACGCATGGACAGCCAAAGTAGTTAAGGCAACTGCTCATGTAAAGTGGGAAATTACATTTTGCGTAAAATGCCACTACTACTATTTCAAAAAGGTTGCTCTTCAAATTTAGTCAGATGTATCAGTTGGAGAGTAAATGTAATTACAGTCGGAGAGTAAATGTAATTATCCATATGGTCATCAAGGTCACTGGGTGTGGTGCAAACTAAATATGGCAGAGAAGGATGCATCCACTGGTCCCTAGTCACATGGCAGTACACTTGCAGCAGTCTTAGTGGCTGTTGTGGACTGTTGTCACCTCACTGCAACCATCCAATGGTTACAGTAAGCTCTGTGGTGTGCCTGCTGATGTACTTGCAAAACATGGTTTCCTCCTTGACTGTGGTTTAGACTGTTGGCACATACCACAGATGTTTGCTAGTCCATGGACTTCTCCGTATGCCTAATGTAGTACTGTCTTCGTTCATCATTCAACCAAAAGTTGTATTGCAAACAAATGAACTGATGGTATACATGTACATCAAGAGTGTGATTTGTATTTGACTGCTTCTCAGTCGAATCTACACACATTATTCTCCTGCTTTAACATGTGAGATATTCAACAAATTTTTAGAATACTGTATTGGACAAGAGGTATCCACTTCCAGAAATTTTTCATTTTGTGTATTTCCAGTAGTGTGTGATTTATTTATAAATAATTTGTAATTAATAAAATCAATGTTGTTCACGAAGTAGATCTACATGCATGCAAACCTGCTCCAAAATCCCCACTCCCATGCTTTGCTAATTTTGATCAACAATTCATCTCTGCTGAAATGTGTCAGTAAACATGAATATTTTCCACTGTAGTATAAAAATAAATAAATATATTAAAAGTTAAATAAACCAAGTGACACACAACATCTCTTAAATTATTTATGCTAATTGTTGCAAGACATTGTTTAGCATATTGTGCTAATTAGTATTCAATAATTTCATTTTAATTTCAGTTATATGGACCAGCAAGCAAACCACACATAGCTGTGGCAATGCAAATTCCAGTAAAATAAAATTTATTTCAATATTTTCCCACTGGAATACCATCATGCAATTTGCCACATACTTTAACAAACAGTGTATGATCAAAACATTTCTTGTCCGTTGTCCTTAAAAACTACTATTTTGAAATAATCAGAATTTTAAAAAATTCTTTATCAGAATTTTGCATTTTTTCTGAATGTGGCAAACAGAAAATTTTTTTAAAGCTTGTAAGAAACTGAACAAAACAGTACAAATTTCAGATCTGTTAGCCATACAGTTTTAGAGATGGCTATTTTAAGATTTGAAAACATGGCAAAAATGCACAATTCTGAAAACTTTCAAAATTAGTAACTAAAAAATTAAATGTCAAAATTTTTTATTTTAGATTCCTCATTATTTTGATGGATAGAATAAAATGACAAAATGTGGTGTGAACTGTATCATCATAACTAAAAATAGTTTATTATGCTTGCCCTCATGATGTGCATTACTTATTGCCAGAAAATAACAGTGCTGAATCAGTGTTGGTAACTCTACAACTTGTGGCATTGTCTGTAGGACACATCACACTCTGTGGGGATGTCCTCCATTATCATCATCATCATCATCATCATCATCATCATCATCATCATCAGTTTCTACCTGGACCAATACCTGACAACTTTTGAATGCACAGGCAGCTATAAAAATTTGAAGGTGCCACCAACAGCAAAATGCTATGATGTAGTGTTCCACAAATAATTTCATATGAAACTATTTTTACTTATGCATGCAGCTTAATTAAAATTACATCTAGTATTTTGACTATAAAAGAAACTACTGTCATATCATTGCAGTTGAAATGGGTATAGCAAAGCTAATTATTAAGGCAACTTTGGCTCTACATTACTACTTATCAGTTTTTAATGCATGGGAACATTCATCTACCAAGCTTTACTGTTCTCCAGCATTTCCGGATTCTGAAGATGACACACACATTTGTTGGATTGGCAGGGTAATATCTCATAAGAGGTCTGAAGGTATGAAACACTTTTCTTTTGAAGAACTTTCAAACATATGGTTGCAGAGTAATTTTTTTTTTTTTAACAGACTGCACTTAAAAGTTTAACATAAATTTTACTTTTTGTTTCCCCCCCCAAAATGTATATAAATATGATGTTAATGTCACTAAACAGAAGTTAACTGGTAGATATGTTTTCATTTTCGGCATGGCACTATAAAGCAATAAAATACGACAGACGTTTAGAATATACAGAAATTCAAAAATATTCATTCTGAAACCAATATCAAAACTGGTAGAAAATAACACCAAAATTGTTCTTGATAAGGTAGACAATACATGTAATAGATAAATGATTTCTTGTAAGAAGGGGAGAAGTGGCAAAATGCGTTGAGTGGACAGATGGGGAAATGAGACAGAACGGCACAAGCAGTGAAAATTATACACGAGGAGATAGTTAATCAATTGAATAAACCATTATTTTCATAATTTTACCCTCACCCCAATAGGGCATTTTCGAATGAATGAATGAAGTAAAACAATATTTCCAGCAATCTTCTAACATTATAAATATACTTTTTTCAACAAATGCAAACAAATTATAGCTATCAGATTCCCCATGAAGGTAGTCACAAATATCTTTGCACTGTACATACCATTTAATGGTACCAAAAGTCTTCTGGCAACTGTTATTGCAATCAATTTTGTCTGCAGAAGCAGAACAGTTTTTATTGACAATGGCGTCCATTCTATCACGATACCATGAATGAAAAGTTTTGTCAGCTTTGTGAATGGCTGCATCTGCTCCATGGAAAGAACAGTTATTTCCTGGAGAGCAACGGATTCCTTCTGATATCTGATCATCACCTGAAAAAATATTTCCAGCGATTTTACTATTAAATTGCTATGCGACCCATTAATTCTTTACAATCCAAAACATTTATGAAACTATTACTCAAAATACAATCTTCTAGTTTCATAGTTGTCAATAATACACTAGGAAAATTAATAATTAGAGGCTAAATTTTATAAATGTATTCACATAATGTTTAATTTCCTGTACTTTTGTATAATAAGAAATTAGGACTTCATTATTATCGTCTACTGTTTGGCACTGTTACTGAAAAATGTAAGATATCACGTAAATTCACTGACAACAGGACCACGTGGCCATCAGATTTATGTAATGTTTTATATTTTATTCTATGTGATGGTCAGATCTCAAATCAAAGGAGTTTACTGTAACTTTAAAAAAAAATTATTAAGAAAATCAACACTGAAGTTCTCCTAGTGACTTTAATCCACTTAAGATACAATAATATTTCGGCAGACCATGTGAATCTATCGGTAGCACTTGATACTGATAATCAGTGGTTTCAACCTCATTGCCCACCCCCATTCAATTTGAATACTTATCTCATGTAAATAAAGAATTCATCAAATGTATGCTAATTAACAGAAACGAAAACTACATGTGAAATGTGATACTAGATAGCGCCTCTATACGGAAAGAGTGAAAACTGTTTGATGCCTGTCTGTGTTTACGAACTTTACAGTACACATTTTACTTTTAGTTAATGACACCTGCTGAAACTGAGTCCAACTGGCCCAACAATTACAGGAGCAGATTTACCAGTGGAGCAAATTACAGCTGCTTAAGAATAATAGATTTCAGGAAATTCCACAATGGTCGGAAGGGATATGACATCTTTTGCAAGGGATACAAAATCAATGATAGAGAAGAGTAGATAAAAATTCATTCACTAGTACATCACCAGTTGGCCTCTCCAATTTCTGGCAAAATGACGTGGCAAACGTGATTCGCTTTGAAACATTGCAATAAAAGGGAAATCTTTAATAACATGAATGAAGTCTGTTTTTCAATTCACACCTTGGAGGAGGAGGAGGCAGAGGGAGAAGGTGGGGGGTGGGTGGATGGGGGTGGGAGGGGGGGAGGGGTTTGCCATGTTTCTGTGACACTTATTGCTCTGATTCGTATGAGACCACTCTCGTGACCGGACACAGTCAAAAGACAGAGCATTTGATTTCGAATCTAAAGCTTTTTTTTTCTCATTTCTGAGCCAAAAACCTTAATTCATATAAATAAAGATCAATTGGAAAATGCATGAAAGATCATCACTTGAGAACAGACAGACTGCTTTTTCTGTTGTGTTCATAATTGTCAGGACAAGGTTTGCGTGAAACAAAATTTTTGGAAAATCCACCAGAAAAGTTGGATTGTATTTTTGTATGAAAATCTCAATGAAAGAAATGTGATGGTCAGTTTTGACAACTCTGCTGTAACATTCTCATAACAACAACAAATTCCACACTGACTATTGATATCTTGAGAAAAAGAAAAGAATTAAAAGCAATGTTTCAGTGCGTTATCAAACTGATGTCAGTTTGTGGTAATTTTGTGTGTTGCAAACATTCCACTGATTTCAGTTCACAGTTTATTTCTTTGGGAAAAATACCACAGTGAGGCATCTAAATGTTGGTCGGCGTACACGCTATGCAAACCAACTATATGATCATTCCGACAATGAAACTGATACAGAGTGTAGCCAGCATTTGGAGGCAAATTGAATACAAATTTCTTGAGCGCGATCCATTATGACTCCTAAACAATGGATAAAGTCACAGTTGATCTAACTAATTAATGGAAAATCTCATATAAAGATGTGAAACAATTACTAACAAAGAGATAGAGGGGCTGGCCAGTACTAACCTCAGCTCAGTACAGCCGATAGAAACACAAAAAACAATCGAAAATTTAAGTTCTTAGCTTTCGGAATAAATGTTCCTTCATCAGGGAGGAGAGAGGGGAAAGAAAGGGAAGAAGGGAAAGTGGATTTAGTTACTCACAACCCAGGTTATGAAGCAACAGGGAAAGGAAAACAGGGAGGATAGCAAGGATGGAGGCATGGTTGTCAGAGGGAAGCCAAAGATATTCTACTGTAGGTACTGTGCCAGCTTCAAACCAAAGAGGATGCATACAGAAGTAAAGAGGTGTATAGTATAAAGATGTAGGATGAAAAGATGGATGAATGGCTAAAGAGAAAAGGAAAAGAGGAGAAGACTGAAAAGTAAATGGGAGTGAGGTTGTTTAACGTAGGTTCAGTCCAGGGGGATGGCGGGATCAAAGGATGTGCTGGAGTGCGAGTTCCCATCTCCGCAGTTCAGAGGGACTGATGTTGGGTGGGAGAAGCCAAATGGCACATACGGTGTAGCAGGTTCCTAGGTCCCTAGAATTATGCTGGAGGGCATGCTCAGCCAGTTTTGTTGTTGTCATACCAATGTAAAAGGCTGTGCAGTGCAGGCATGTCAGCTGATAAATGACGTGTAGTTTCACACGTGGCCCTACCTTGAATTGTGTATGTTTTACCAGTAGCGGGGCTGGAGTAAGTGGTTGTGGGGGGATGCATGGGGCAGGTTTTGCAGCGGGGTCGGTTACAGGGGTAGGAACCGCTGGGTAGAGAAGGTAGTCTGGGAATATTGTATGGTTTAACAAGGATGTTACAGAGGTTAGGGGGACGACGAAAGGCAACTCTGGGTGGTGTGGGGAGAATTTTGTCAAGGGATGATCTCATTTCAGGGGTTGACTTAAGAAAGTCATATCCCTGGCGGAGTAATTTATTGATGTATTCGAGGCCAGGATAATATTGGGTGACAAGCCACCTTCCTGGATGTTGACCTTCATCTTGTTGAAGCTCACATCCACACCTCTGTCCATATCAAACCCACCAACAAAAAACAGTACCTTCACTTTGATAGCTGCCATCCATTCCACATCAAACGCTCCCTTCCCTACAGCCTAGGTATTCGTGGCAAACTTCCTAGAAAAACCTCAAATCCATTCCCACTCCTCTCCCACCTGAAATCTTTCTTGTCACCATAGATGCTACATCCCTTTACACAAACATCCCACACACCCATGGTCTCTCTGCCCTTGAGCACTACCTCTCCCAACACCCACCCGAAGATCTTCCAAAAACCTCGTTCCTTATCACACTTACCAACTTCATCCTCACCCATAATTACTTCACTTTTGAAGGCCAGACCTACAAACAAATCAGGGGAACTGCCATGGGAACCAGGATGGCTCCGTCCTATGCCAACCTCTTCATGGGCCGCATGGAGGAGGCTTTCCTGAAGACCCAACAGCTGCTTCCCCTGGCCTGGTATAGGTTTATAGATGACATCTTTGTGGTCTGGACTCATGGTGAAGAAACACTCCTTAATTTCCTCCATAACCTCAACTCCTTTTCGAATCTGAATTTCACCTGGTCCTTCTCCAAAACCCAAGCCACCTTCCTGGATGTTGACCTTCATCTTGTTGAAGCTCACATCCACACCTCTGTCCATATCAAACCCACCAACAAACAACAGTACCTTCACTTTGATAGCTGCCATCCATTCCACATCAAACACACCCTTCCCTACAGCCTAGGTATTCGTGGCAAATGTATCTGCAGTGACGAATCCCTCAACAATTACACCAATAACCTGACCAGTGCTTTCCTCTCCCGCAACTATCCTGCAGACCTTGTCCACAAACAGATCTCCCGAGCAATACATTCCTCCCCGTCCAACAACAATATTCCTACCCTCAGACCACACAGAAGCATCCCCCTTGTCACCCAATATTATCCTGGCCTCGAACACATCAATAAATTACTCCGCCAGGGATATGACTTTCTCAAGTCAACCCCTGAAATGAGATCATCCCTTGACAAAATTCTCCCCACACCACCCAGAGTGGCCTTTCGTCGTCCCCCTAACCTCTGTAACATCTACAATATTCCCAGACTACCTTCTCTACCCAGCGGTTCCTACCCCTGTAACCGACCCCGCTGCAAAACCTGCCCCATGCATCCCCCCACAACCACTTACTCCAGCCCCGCTACTGGTAAAACATACACAATTCAAGGTAGGGCCACGTGTGAAACTACACGTCATTTATCAGCTGACATGCCTGCACTGCACAGCCTTTTACATTGGTATGACAACAACAAAACTGGCTGAGCATGCCCTCCAGCATAATTCTAGGGACCTAGGAATCTGCTACACCGTATGTGCCATTTGGCTTCTCCCACCCAACATCAGTCCCTCTGAACTGCGGAGATGGGAACTCGCACTCCAGCACATCCTTTGATCCCGCCATCCCCCTGGACTGAACCTACGTTAAACAACCTCACTCCCATTTACTTTTCAGTCTTCTCCTCTTTTCCTTTTCTCTTTAGCCATTCATCCATCTTTTCATCCTACATCTTTATACTATACACCTCTTTACTTCTGTATGCATCCTCTTTGGTTTGAAGCTGGCACAGTACCTACAGTAGAATATCTTTGGCTTCCCTCTGACAACCATGCCTCCATCCTTGCTACCCTCCCTGTTTTCCTTTCCCTGTTGCGTCATAACCTGGGTTGTGAGTAACTAAATCCACTTTCCCTTCTTCCCTTTCTTTCCCCCCTCTCCTCCCTGATGAAGGAACATTTATTCCGAAAGCTAGGAACTTAAATTTTCGGTTGTTTTTTGTGTTTCTATCGGCTGTACTGAGCTGAGGTAAGTACTGAAAAGTCACAGTTGACTCACTCAGCTGGAGCTTATGCACAAAATAATTTGGAATGTCTACAAAAGACATGAACAAATGTGACAATTGAAAATCAACATTTGGCGTTCAGATCCAATACTCAATTATGCTGCGGATATTTAGGTTGACTTCGGAAGAAAGGAACAATGTTTGTTTCGGAAAAAAAGGAACAATGTTTGTCAACATTGTAATTAGGGTTGCCACAAGGTCCCCCAAGTGAAATCCCCATATAGGGGTGTCAGTATTCCTAAACATGTGAGCAAAAATCTTAAGTACTAACATCACCATCTTTTGTAATGAACTGTTTTTAGACGGGAAAAGCAAGCCAAATGCTGTAAGTAATTCATTAAGAACACTGATGTTATTTTATTTCAATAAAAGGAAACACATTTGGTGACAAAAGTACACATTTCCAGATTTAAAATACCTTCACTAGTTTCAGAAATAACCTCAGAAAAAAGTAGGCCTCTTCAATGAAGTGTACAAGGCGGAGAAGAGAAGTGTAAACCGCCACTGTAGATGACTTCCAATACAATTTTGATTCTACTATGTTTGTTATTGTCAGTTATGCCTATTATTTTAGAGGTAGGCCTGCTTAGCTGCGTGGTAACATGTTTGCCTACCACACAGTGACACCCAGGTTCAATTCCCTGTTGGATTGGAGATTTTCTCCGCTCGTGGACTGGGTGTTGTGTTGTCTTCATCATCATTTCATGATCACCAACAAGCAAGTCACCTAGTGTGGCATCACCTGAACGAAGACTCACAACCCAGCGAATAAACTTCCCTGGATGGAGTCTCCTGGTCACCAATGGCACACAATAATTTCATTTTACATGTGTTGTGTGATTTTTCTTTCGAAAAATATGCGAGTACATAGCGTACAAACTGCCAGCCACTGCCACAATTTTCTTATCATCATTCATACTTTCTAATATATAAACTACTTTCAAAGTTCCAAAATGCGACAGAATAAATAAAATGTCTATATAATGCCACATTGTACAATGTACTTGTGGAGAGACAGTTGCAAGTCCTGAAATCCATTACCCATAGCCTCTGGCCCTCCGAGGAGCACCACAGTCCTGGGTCCATGGATAAACCATGACTACACCACACAAAAATTGACCTGGCCTGCGAGCAGATCAGTGAGACCAGATGCGACGGGTAGGGTCTCCACATTCGTGGGAAACGAAGGGCTTCAGATAGACATGCCCGATCCTTTAGAGATCCTTGGCCCATCATGTGGTCAGCTATTCATGTGTCACAGACACCATGCTGATAAAATGAGACTACAGTGATTTCCATGCAACAGATACCTTGTGCAAATACTTCGAGAATCAATACTAATGAGGATAGGTAAGAAATCTCCACAAAGATGATTGTTGAGCCACAGACAAGCACACAGGAAAGACAATCACTCACTCACAACTAAATTTTCGGCCATAGCCTCTGTCAGAAAATGAAGCACATACACTTTCACATAATCAAGCCATCTCTGGCCGCTGTGTCAACAGTTTCTGAGGATAAGATCCAAACAAACCACTCGTCACACCTCCCTGACTCTCATTGGCAGCTGCTACGAGGGGAATGGTAGGAAGGGAAGAAGCACCAAGAATGCGGGAGTAGGGAAGCAGTGCACGCATTCAGTGGTGCCCAGTGAGCGATGATACATGACATCTCAGTACACAAACCATTTTATCTACAGAGACAAAAATGAGACTTTTCCAGTGTTTTTTTCCAAATTTCCCTGAGATGTTTGAAATTCCCTGATTTCCAGGACTTGTGGCAACCCTGGTAATGCTTTGAGATTTTGACATGAACCATCAGGATTATGTTGTGTGAGCAGAAAGATCAAATTACCACAACTGACACAGCCAACGGAGCCACTGGCACTGTTGCTTTCTAGCCACAAACCTCGATCAAAGCATTTCTTACGGAATATACAGAAGTTCCTTACAAATGACATCACTTGGGGCAAATGTTATTGGTGAATGAGGTTTCAATTATCTTATTTATTTCATTTCAATAAATTCTTGATCTTACTGAAATTGCTTTGTTTCAATTCATAAAAGTTCACGGGAAGATTCGATTGGATGAATCTCTTCTCGACCAACTGACTGACTGATGGGCAGACAGACACACAACACACCGGCTAAACCACTGGAGACGACACTGACCAGCCAGAACATTATGACCACTGACCTACTATTGTTATAAATCTGTCCAGGCAATAGCAGCATCATTTGGTGAGGAATGACTGCTAGTCAGACACATGCACAGTGAATGTAGTATCAGTGTGCGTGCTGTACGTGTGTATAATGGGAAGGCACATAATCTATCCAAGTTTGATTGGGGGCAGAATGTGATGGCCCAGAGGCTCAGCGTGAGCCATTTCAGAAAATGCATGCATATGTGAACATATAAAAAGTGTAAAACACTTCACCATATTGCTATAACAGATAAAAAGTGAAACATATTCGATACCCCCATGTTGTTTGCTAAAATGGCCAACAGCTCAGACAGCAAACACAAATGGGAACGTAAGCAGCTAAAGAAAAGGGCATTCTGTTATGAAATGGCAAACAGTTAAAAGTTGAGTGCAATATGCACAAAGTGGTGGAGGAGCACCATGTAACAAATGGTGATGGCTAAAAAGGCACTGCACAATAAACAACCTAGTTGAAATGACCTCCTCTCAGTGAGAGCACCAAGAGAAAGTCGTCCAAGTCACTGGGAGAGGCTTAATAATTCAGAGATTGTTCCCATGAAGGGAAGACCAGTGATGATGCCAAAGTGACACTATGTGCTGACAGGTGGCAACACAGAGATCACTAGAGTGAATGCAGGAACTAGCAGGATGAGGTGTTAGGACTGCAGCTTTGGTAGCAGTCTCATTTCCTGTCAGAGTGACGTAACTAGGAACCCACATAAACATTACAGTGGCTCCAACAAAAGTCAGCAAGTGACAGCTTTCCTGGAACTGTTGCACTGAGGGATGGATGGTGTACAGCACACAGAGGTTTTGAAGGGCACTGAGAGTGTCTGAGTAGATGACACAACTGAAAAGCCTGTGTCGCCGGATGTACTGCGTGACCTGATACAACAGGGAGAAGAGCTCTGCTGTAAATACTGAGATATCGAGAAATGTCAGGAGCCAATAACAAAGGCACACCCGCCACCATGGTCAGCCTGAGAGCCATCAGTGTACACAAAGGTGCTATTGTGAAGTTCCGTGCGAAGGTCATGAAACTGAGGCGATAGCGTGAGGCTGGAGTAGTGTCCTTAGGGAACAATGAAGGCCAAGGTGAACATGGGCCACCGCACGAAACCAAGGCGATGAAGGCTTCACATCCATCGGTAAAATGGCAGGTTGCGCGAAGTTAAGCTGCGAGAGCAAGAGCAGAAAGAGTCATTGAACAAGGAGTTATAATCACAGCAGTACGATAGACGTGGTTTGGCAACTTCTTCATACAGACTCTGCCTACTATAAAAGGCGCCACTGTCCAAACAGATGCCACAATGGTAGAAAGTATTGAGACAGCGTAAGAGGGACGGGCGTGCAGATGCATAAACGAAATACCCATAGTCTAGTTTCGAATGGACAAGGAACCGGTACATACATAGGAGGGTTGTTCGATCTGCTATCCAGGAGGTACCACTTAGGACACTGAGGGACCACATACAGAGGCTGCCAGGTAAGACACATGGGAGGACCAAGGAAGTTTCCTATTAAGCATGAACCCCAGGAATTTTGTAGTTTCAATGAATGGAAGAGCAACAGGCCCAAGATGTAAAGACAGTGGAAGAAACCATTTCTGCCACCAGAAATTCATAGAAATGGTTTTGTCGGTGGAAAAACGACAGCCATTGTCGATGTTCAATGAGTAAAGATGACCAAGACACCGCTGAAGATGCTGCTCAATCAGACAAGTCCGTGGAGAACTGCAATAGATGACAAAATCGTCAACAAAAAGGGAGCAGAAGATGCTCAGCGGGAGATGGGCCATTACAGGGTTAATGGTGATAGCAAAGAGGACAACACTTAGGACAGAGTCCTGAGGTACATTGTTTTCCCGGATAAAGGTATCTGACAAGGCAGAACCCATATGCACCTTGAAAACTCGGTCTTTTAAAAATTCCTGAAGGAAACGGGATAGGTGGCCATGGAAGCCTCACATGTAGACCATACGGATGATACTGGTCCTCCAGCAGGTGTCATATGCTTTCTCCAAATTTAAAAAAAAAAAAAAGGCCACATTCTGGGTTTTCACAGAAAACCATTCATGACGTGGGTAGACAAAGTGACGAGATGGTCAAGTGCAGAACGGAGCACTCGAAACACACACTGTGCAGTGGTTAGTAAATAGCAAGACTTGAGCCACTATACCAGCCAGACATGAATCATATGTTCCATCACTGTGCAGTGGTTAGTAAATAGCAAGAATTGAGCCACTATACCAGCCAGACATGAATCATATGTTCCATCACCTTGCAAACACAGCTGCTGAGAGAAATGGGGCAGTAGGTAGAAGGAAGGTCTTTGTCATTACTGTGCTTAGGTATGGGTACAACAGTGGCTTCACACCAGCATTTGGGAAACGTGCCCTCTGCCCAGATGCAGTTGTACGTATTAAGCAGAAAGTTCTTGGCTGCAAGAGGAAGGTGCTGCAACATATGAAAGTGAACAGCATCTGGCCATGAGGCAGAGGATAAGGATGAAGTGAGAGCAAGATCTAGCTCCCTCATAGTAATAGCGGCATTGTAGCATTTGTGATTCTGAGAAAACAAGGCTATTGCAAGAACCGCCTCCACTCGTTTTGGATGGAGGAAGGCAGGGTGATAGTGAGAGGAGCTTGAAATCTTCGCAAAGTGGTGGCCCAAGGTGTTGGAGGTAGCAATAGGGTCCATGATGATGACATCATCTGTTACTGTCAGACCGGAAATCAGGGAATGGATCTTGGTCCCAGACAGCCAACTGAGATTGGCCCACATGACGGAAGAACTATTGAATGAAACCAAGATAGCTTTCTTGCTATCCTGAAGAACGTGACGACACTGTGCATGTGTCTGTTTATAATGAATGCAGTTTACCATCATAGGATGACAGTTAAAAACATGGAGGCATGTCTCCGCACACAAATTGTGTCGCAGCATGCCTCGGTCCAACAAGCGACTGGGACATGGCATGGTAAACACGAAGTGTGAGGAATGGAACATTCTGCAGCATTAAGGATAATGTTTGTAAGATATTACACTTGGTCATCACAACTGGGGAAATCTTTTTCATCGAAGGTCACAAGGGAGGAGTAAAGCCTCCAGTCGGCCTTAGTAGGGTGCCATTTGGGTGTGCACACAGGTTGGGTAGGAGTCACCAAACGGATAGCACATGGTAAATGGTCACTAGAGTATGTGTCAGAGAGAACTGACCACTCGAGACGATGGGCAAGCTGGGCAATGCAAAAGGATAGGTCCAGATGGGAATAGGTGTGCGAGGAGTCTGAAAGGAAAGTGGGTGCTCCTGTTCAAAGGCAGAAGAGGTTAAGCTGATTAAGAAGTCAGCCAAGAAGGGACCTCTCGGAGAGGTTCTGGGAGAACCCAAAAGGGAATGGTGGGCATTAAAGTCACCGAGCAGGAGAAAGGGGTGAGGTACGTGCCCAATAAGCTGGAGGAAGTCTGCCCTGCTGACATCGAATGACAGATGAATGTCAATGGTACAAAGGGAAAAGATCAAATGAGGAAGGAAAAGGCAAACTGCAACAGATGAAGATGGGTTGACCATGAATGTCATCCCATATGAGCAGCATAACTCCCCCATGAGATGGAATGCCGACATCCGGGAGGCGGAGATCAAACAGGTAATGCTGTGGTGAGTGTCTTCAGCACATGGCAAAACCAAGGTGAAACCATGTCCAGACTTCGTGGGGTTGGACAGTTGCCATACCTGAACCCGATCGAACACATCTGGGACGTGACTAAACTTGGCATCAGAGCTCAGGGGGAAGGAAAAACTAATCAAGGAGAGGGTAGCGGAATGGTGTCAGGCTGGCCTTTTGATAGATGAATCAGCATGTGCGTAAAAGAACCTTCATTACAGATGTCGAACGTCGTAGGCTAGCAGACTGGTAAAAAGAGAGCAGGTGACGAACTGGACAGAACTAACATCAGACTTAAATGCTGCGCATATTACAAGTGTGTGTGAACACACAGTGCACTGAAAACTCTTATCAATGGGCCTCCTCAAACAACCCTTGCTTGCGCCAATGTTAACAGCATGACATTAGCAGCTATGCCTGAAGTGGACATGTGACCATTGGCACTGACTGCTGGCACAGCAGCAGAGCACTGCATGGTCTGATGAATCCTTTTACCTTCTTCATAATGCTGTTGGGAGGGCACGAATTCGTTGTCTTCCAGGGAAAGACATCTGTACTGAAGGATGGAGACAAACTGGCAGCAGCTCCTTTATGGTCTCAGGAACATTCACGTGGGCATCCATTGGTCCAGCGGAGCTCGTGCACATGAGATGTGACTGAACTTGGCATCAGAGTTCATGGCCTCCTTCCCACAATTTACGGGAATCAGGTGACTTGTGTGTGGAAGTGTGGTAACAACTCCCTCCAGCAACCTACCCAGGGCTCATTGCTTCCAGGCCATGACATGTTGCTGCTGTTATTCGCACCAAAGGTGGACATACTGGCTAGTAGGCTGGTTGTTCAAATGGCTCTGAGCACTATGGGACTTAACATCTGTGGTCATCAGTCCCCTAGAACTTAGAACTACTTAAACCTAACCTAAGGGCATCACACACATCCATGCCTGAGGCAGGATTCGAACCTGCGACCGTAGCAGTCACGCGGTTCCAGACTGAAGTGCCTAGACCCGGCCGGCATGTAGGTTGTCATAATGTTTTGGCTGATCAGTGTAGACATGTTATACAATAAAAGCTATCTGTAAAACTGGTTGCAAGAAAGAACTAGCAAAAATACACATATTCATATTCTCTCTCTCTCTCTCTCTCTCTCTCTCTCTCTCTCTCTCTCACACACACACACACACACACACACACACACACACACACACACACACACACACACACACACACAATACCACCCAAACACTCACGTCAGTGGCCATGGTGAGGCTGACAATTGATTATCAAATAATGAGTGTAGTTGTCTGGGTAGATGGTGGTGGGGGCATTTGCACTGGCCGGGGGAAGGAGTAGTAATAGATGGCAGTACAAAATGTGAAAGGGGAAGGAGGAGTGGTGGACAGAGAAGGGAGAAGGTATGGTGAGGCAGTGGGAAGCAGGTTAGTGGAGGCTTAGGCCAGGAGGATTGTGAAAGAAGAGGACGTGTTGGAGAGAGAATTATTACCTGGAGAGATTAAAAAAAAAAAAGTGTTGGAAGAAAGTATCCAAATGGCTTGTGTAGTAAAGAAACTGTTGAAGTCATTTGCACCGTGGTGCACAGTATTTTCAGCAACTGGATGGTAAAGACTGTAGTTTGCCACAACCTGGCAGTGGTCAGAAATGTGAGTAGATGGTTGATTACTTGTCATGCCCACACAGAATGCTGCAAAACAATTGCAGCATAGCTGATATATAACATGACTGCTTTCACACATGGTCATGCTTCTCATGGATAGGAAATGCCTGTGACTGGGCTGTGGTAGGTGGTGATGGTTGGGAGTATGGGACAGGTCTTGTACATGTGCCGACCACAAAGTAATGACCGACAGGGTGCAAGATTGGAGGGCGGATGGACAAAGATTTACTGTAGGTTGGGTGGGCAGCAGAACACTACTTTTGGTGATGTGGATATGATGTCCATCATCTCAGTGTATGATAAGAGATATTTGAAGCCCTGGTGAAGGAAGTGGTTGAGCTTTCCAAGGCCAGGGTGATATTGGGTTATCAGAGAAGTGCTGGTTAACAGGTTTACTCATTCACAGAAGGAGATGGCATGGGAGATACGCTTATGGATGAGTTGGTTAGGGTACTGTCTGGCAATAAATGCTCTGATAAGGCTATTGGCATATTTCAACAGCTACTGCTTTCCACTGCTGATGTGGTATCTACAGGTGACAAGGCTGTAAGTAAGTTACTTTTTGGGATGGAACAGGTGACAACTGTCAAAGTTCGAGGTACGGTTGGTGGCTGGTGTACTTGGTATGGATGGATGAATTTATACAGCTACTTTAAAGGTAGATATCAACACCTAGGAAAGTGGATCAATAGGTTGAGTAGGAGGAGGTGAAGCGGATTTGGGAGTAGGTGTTGTGATTATGGAGGAAAGGCAAAGGTTGTCCTTGGTATGAGTACAGATCATGTAAATGTTAACAATGAAGCTCAACCACCAAGGGGTTTGAGGTGTTGATCAGATAGTAAGGTGGCCATAAATAAGTTGGTATAGGATAGTGCCGTGTGAGTACCCATGGCAGAACCATGGATTTGTTTACAGACTTGTTATTTGAAAGTGAAATAACTGTGGGTCAGGATGTGGTTGGCTAGGAGAATTAAGAAAGACATAGTTGGTGTGGTATCATAAGAATTTTGGAAAAAAGTACTGTTCCAATTTCATGATTGGAATGACATAAGCATGGGGGCGGTTTGTGTATAAGAACATCACATCCACAGAGACCAACAAGGAGTCTGGTGGTAACTGCACAGGAACTGTGGAATAGCAATGAAGGAAGTGAGTGGTGACTTAAGTGAAGGGTGGGAGGTTATGGAGAATAGTTTAGATGTGTTGGACAACAAAGACAAATGTTTATTCTGTGTTGTACCCAGCCACAATGGGACAACCAGCAGGGAGACCTGTTCAGTTGGGTTTGTCGACTTTGTACAGGAGTAGGTGGAAGGTAGGATTGTGGGGAAGGGGTGAGAGGGGAGATGTCGCTGGTTTGAGGAGGGAGAGGAAATCATGTGGCATGTTATGGGATAAGTCTAAGGCCTTGAGCAGCTGTTGGAAATCCTGTTGGATTTCTGGGATGGGAGTATGGTTGTAACATTTGTATGCAGAGGTGTCAGAATGTTTGTCGAGATCCTCATCCACACAGCCACAGCAATTCATGGTCACTGTGGTCGAGCCTCTGTCTGCAGAAAAAATGATAAGACCTGGAATGGTTTTCAGTTTACTGGCAGCTGAGTGTGTTATAGGTGTGAAGACAGATTCACTGGGGAGGGGTTTGGGAAAAGAAGATGAGGCTGGGTCAGAAGTGAGGAATTCCTAGAAGGTTATCAGGGGACGACTGGGTGGAAGGGGAGGAAGAATGCAGTTAGGTGCAGGTTGGAACTGTTTTAGACACGGTTCTATGTGGGGTTTTGGTTGGATGTGGTCAGAAATGTTTTCATTGGAAAGAAAGAATGAATGAAGAAAAGGAGGTCCTTCACAATTCAGCATGGCTGAACCTACGTTTCGGGCTAGAAGTGAGGCCTTTAGAAAGTACTGAGTATTTGTAGAGGTCATAGTTTGGCAGAACTGTTGATAACAGTATTATGGGATGGGTGATCATGTGCAGTGAGTTTCATGGAGGGTGAAGGACCCACCAGAACGTGCACGAGTGGGAGGCAATACAGGTGTTATTGGATAACGTAGCACAATAAACCACAGATAATACAGGACTACTAAGCCAAATGTAGTTACATATGAGGAATTATTGGCAATCTGATCGTAATAGTTCCAGCTGAGAATGTGCTGATGTTTCTAGGCCTGAAGATGTCAGCAGGGATGGGTAGTTGGTTGGGTGGTCAGTTGTTGCAAGTGACAACTTATGAATGAGAGGAGAGGCAAAAACTTTTGTTAAGTGTTGTTAGGTTTACGGAATTATTGAAAAATGTGAAGATACTTGGGTAGTTACAATACAGCCTTCAGCAGCAATGCAGGAAGCAAAAAAGTGTGAGGTTTTTTTGGAAAGTGGAATTACAAGAAGTCATGGAGGAGCAATGGAGGATTTTGTGAACAGAATATGTAAGCTTATGAGTCAGGAGGGAGCATTGAGGCAAATGAGGTTATACTGCAGGAAGTAAAGCTTTCGTAAGGGTCCTGTCACTGAATATGTTGAGAGAAGTTCAGTCTGGTGCCCAAAAAACAGTTTTCTGCTGTCAGAGTGGCAAAAGAATTTGAAAAGAGATTCAGCAACAGGGGTATGGGACAAACATGGAGTATTGACCGCAAATGTGAAGAATTATTGGTGTGCATGATTGGGACATTTTCAGAGGCAGTACATCCAGCCTCAGTGGGGTAGGAACAGTGTGGGTGGATACCAGCCACAGGACGATACAAGCAATGATAAGACATGGGAAGAGTGAAGTGCACAAACAATAAACAAATCCCAAGTCCACCATGAGGCATTCCTATTAAGTATAGCTGCTGCAGATGTTTATGATTTAAATTATTACAGTCAGGAATGGGGACAGACCAATTTGAACAGTGTGTGGAATTGGTGCCCCATGTAAGTGAGAGTTACTGTATGATTCTGGAGTTAGACTTTCAGATAAAACAGCATGCCAAAATTGGCCTCCAGCAACATATAGTGGAACACAGAGGAATGACATTTCAGCTAGGGGACGCTGTCACCAGTGAAATACAGTCGCAAGATTTATCTGACTTCAGGGACAAGCCAATTAAACTGTTTACAAAAATGCTACAGCTTGATTCGCACAAAGCTGCTTTGAGTGAGTGTAGAATCTCAGTTACCTGTTGATACTCTGTGTGTAATAGAGCCACTAGAAGAGACGGACCACAAAGAGTGGAAATGGGAAAGTTACTTGTGGAATTCGAAGAACTATTTTATTCTGTAGGTCCACTGCCAGAAATGCTGGTAACTCAACACCAAACCTGACAGGGAATTAAGCACTGGCATGTTGCAAACTATATGGTGTACTTCAGAATTTTCAAGTACAACCAACTATGGAGATTTAATTGATCAACAGCTGTCCAATGGAGTAACAGAAATGAGCACTGGCCTGTGGAGTGCAGCTTTTGTCATGATGCCAAAGATGTTGGCAGATGGCTCCAAAAAATATAGTTTCTGCTGTGACTACTGGCATCTCAACAGTAAGATTGTGACAGATGCATATCCAATATCTAAGACACGCATCATGGATTAGGACTGGTAACTTGGAACAGTGCTGGTACCTCTCTGCCAAGGATTTAAGGAGCGCATACAATCACTTGGAGGTGGTTCCAGAAGACTGACTGAAAACTGCATTCCCTCTTCCCTGGGGTCACTATCAATACCAAAGGATGCCAGTTAGGTTAAAGAAAGTGCCAGCAACATTCAAGCTGTTGTTGGATAGTGTACCAAACCTCAACAGAGTTTAGTATACCACAATGACTATTAACAGTATTTGCGAGAGATGTGAGAGAACATGTACAATGGCTGGAGAGGTTTTCTAAAGATTACAGGCTATGTACCTTATATTGAGCAAGGATAAATATCACTTTACCTAGGAAGAAGAAGGGTCTTTGCGACATATAATTAGTAAAGAAGGGGTAAAGACAGACCTGAGGTTGATTCATGTGGTACAAGGTTTTCCATCTCTCAAGACTAGTAAGGATCTACAATCATTTTTGAATCTCAAATTATTACTGAAAATTTGTGAACAACATCACACATGTGACAAGACCACTGACACAACTATTGAATAAAGGTGTTTAATCTAAGTGGTCAGAGGAGCACCAAGCGGCCTCCAAGGATTGAAAAAGGTGTTGATATCAAACCCGGTATTGATTTTCCCAGACCATCAAAAGGAATTTGTGCTGCAGTGCAACACTTCTAAACAGTCAGTCATTACAGTGTGTTTCTAGTTAACTGGTGAAGGTGAAGAGCATCCAGTGGCTTATGCCTTGCAACAACTGAATGAGGCGGAAAGGAACTACTCCATGTGATATTCTCAGTGTAATTTGTGGAGTGGCATACTTTTAGTGTTATTTATATGGGAAAAAAATTCAAGGTAGTAAACAACCATGCAGCTCATGAGAAGAGCGTTGAGGTTACGCAAATCTGACTATGAAGTCGTGGCCAAGCCAGAGGGAGGCATGGAAATGCAGATGGCATGAGCACTGGGCAGAGGCCTTGCTGACTGCTCAACATGGCAGACCACTGATGACAACTGCAAGCAGAATATGACCAGAGAAATCCCTTGGGTAGAATTTGACCTATCTCCACAACATCTTGAAGCCGGACCTATCCCTCTCACTGAACAGGGTGTATACGCAGGAAAGGAGAGGGGGGGGGGATATCATATCAGATTTCCCGGTTAAAAATACATTTTCTCCCAGGTGAAAATACACTTTTGCCGTATTAAGTGACAGTATACTTTTCCCCGGAACAGTACAAAAAGAACTCCGGAGATGGGAACTTGCCCTTCAATATATCCTCTCATCTTGTTATCCACCAGGCCTCAATCTCCGCTAATTTCAAGTTGCCGCCACTCATACCTCACCTGTCATTCAACATCATCTTTGCCTTTGCACTTCTGCCTCGACTGACATCTCTGCCTAAACTCTTTGCCTTTAAATATGTCTGCTTGTGTCTGTATGTGTATAGATGGATGGATGTGCGTGTGCGTGTATGTGTGTGTGTGTGTGTGTGTGTGTGTGTGTGTGTGTGTGTGTGTGTGCGTGCGTGCGTGCGTGCGTGCTTGCGCGAGTATATACCTATCCTTTTCCCCCCTAAGATAAGTCTTTCCGCTCCCGGGATTGGAATGACTCCTTACCCTCTCCCTTAAAACCCACATCCTTTCGTCTTTCCCTCTCCTTCCCTCTTTCCTGAAGAAGCAACCGTTGGTTGCGAAAGCTAGAAATTTTGTGTGTGTGTTTGTGTGTTATTTTATTGTGCTTGTCTGCCGGCGCTTTCCCGCTTGGTAAGTCTTGGAATCTTTGTTTTTAAAATATATATATATATATATATAACAACATGTACGCTGCCTATTTTCGTATTACGAAAGTATAAATTTCAATTCCTCCAAACATCGCATGTTACTTTCCGAGGCATTGAAATCGAGATTGTCATGCGCTTCTGTAAGCCAGTCATAGCTCATGTCACGTGATCTCGCCAGCAGATATTCAGAGCATAGGACACTTGACATAGTCAGCCAATAGTAACATCACTGTTAAGTAGTGCATATACACAAATTGGAAAAGTTACTGGTTTAAATTAATATACATAGTGTTGCTACAAGAAAAGTAAAGCTTTTACATATAATATTGGTCTCTAAGATTAATACACTGCAAGAGAAGCTAAGGTTTTGATCTTTTTTGGTGTGTGTTCACTTTAAGATATTACACACAATGTGACACTAAAATTTTTTATAACGACATAAATGTCTGATCTTCTGGGCTCGAAATTTTTCCAAAAGGCCATCCTCAAAGAGTTGATTTTTAAATGAGAGGCAAACTCTCTGTGATTTAATAAATTCATTGTACATTCTCGCACACAATTCAGCTTGCATAAAAGAAAATTTAATTTGAAAGTAACACTTTTCACACAACCATTCGCAATATTTTCCTCCAACCTGTTAGAAATAAACTTCCTGGCAGATTAAAACTGTGTGCCCGACCGAGACTCGAACTCGGGACCTTTGCCTTTCGCGGGCAAGTGGTCTACCATCTGAGCTACCGAAGCACGACTCACGCCCGGTACTCACAGCTTTTTACTTCTGCCAGTATCCGTCTCCTACCTTCCAAACTTTACAGAAGCTCTCCTGCGAAACGTGCAGAACTAACACTCCTGAAAGAAAGGATATTGCAGAGACATGGCTTAACCACAGCCTGGGGGATGTTTCGGTCTGGCATACAGTTTTAATCTGCCAGGAAGTTTCATATCAGCGCACACCCCTCTGCAGAGTGAAAATCTCATTCTGTTAGAAATAGGTTTGTTTTAGCAGTTGTCAGATAGTGCCAGGTAACAGGTGTCACCGCACTTATGCAGCTACAATGGTGCAGGAAGCCTGTATGTTCGTACATGTAAAACATTAAAAAAATCATACATTATGTCATAAAAGAAACAAGACATCAGAGGATACTCCAAGAGCATCGAAGTTTGTGAACCATATTAAAATCCACAATTCGGCTTACAGTGCACATTCGTATGTCCAGATTCTGATGTAAATTTTCTTGGAGAACCAGTACTGTATTATCTCATGTCTGGTTCTTTATTATGGCATAATGCCATACATGCTAGAAGATGAAAAGATGCATTTTTTGAAAGTGAACAGTTGAAACTAGCCAATAATGAGGAATTAAACACTTTTTTTCAAATAAATTAACTGCCTCAGCGGAAAAGATGAAAAGTCAAATTTCTTTAGCAAACCAACAAAAATTACTTCATTGTTGTGCAAGGAAATTAATGCTTTGACTGTCAGAAAGGTGGAAATAAAATCTGAAACTAATAACATAGTTTAGCCTTCTGTAATTATGTGAATGTATTTTAATTCACTTGATAGCTCCTGGCCACAGAAATCTATTTTGTTTTCATTTGACGTGAGAGCAATAAACAAAGAGGAAACAGCAAAATCACTAAATGTAAACACGGGTCATGTGGAGACTATCCCCCCCCCCCCCCCCCCAATTACAATTCAGACTTGCTCTGTACGTCAACACTGGATCAATGGTATTTCTGAACCGGGGCAATACTAGACAGTAGCCTCCTCCTTCCACCATTGAGCATTTGAGGTGGGGGGGAATGTTCATTTTGTAGCGCACAACCTTCTGAAGAGTCTGATATATAAAACATGTGTTCAAGGAAATGTAAGACATGTTATTTGGTCTTGAGTGCGGCAAAGTGCAATGCCACATGTCTTCATACATTCTTCTATCGCACGTCATTGTATTTCGCTCTGTGGAATTCAGTTTGACATCCAATTTGTTGTTATAAAGCATTGCACAGTATTCCTAAAGACTTTTACACATTTTAATGTTGGCAGATGCTTGTATGAGCACACTGTGTTCTGTTGTCGTATATGGCGCATTTCCTATGCAACTTTAGTTTTAGTTTCTTTTTTTTTTTTTATCGTTCATGTTTTATTGCTGCAATATTATTCTGCGCTAGTGGGATACAGTAATATCCTTTGTTAGAGTATTGTTTCTTACCAGTCAAAATCACAAAAAATTAACTGAAAACTACAATAAAACAAACAAGTCTTGGAATTCTAAAAAATTGGTAGGTTTTTCCCAGTTTTCTCCTGGATGAAAAAATTTCAACGTTTTTCCCAGATCTTCTGTGTTGTATACACACTCCTGAATCAATTAACAGCTAACCAAGAAGTGTGTATTTGGTGGAACAGATGTTTCAGCCTGTTTGGCATTATGAGGAAAAGCAACACAGTATGGTCATGACCTCAAGGGTCAATATGTTAGGCACCATACTAGTCTTATTCTGTTCTGTGCAGCCTTCATCTACTTGAGGTGGTGAGTTGCCCACCCAAGTGAACTACCGGTAGTGCAGAACAAGTACCAAAAATGCAAGTGTTAAGTAAGGAAACATTGTGTATGAGTGTCTGCAAGTAGTGTTAAGAAGCAGGTTGCCTAGTATTTAAGATGTTCCAAAAATTAATGTGAGCAGGGCAAGTGACCACTGAGATTCTTGACAAATGTACACAATGCCAGGTCGGTATGCTGGAAACTGTTGTTGAAAGATTATATAAGAACTGTTTAAACTACACAGGAATTAAGAAAGAAAACTGTGAATACTTTGTATTCTGCCTACGTTTGTAGAGTTCTGTAGCAGACAGGTTCAGGATTGAGATGCAGAGGCGGAGATCTCTGAAGAGGGAATGCAATGTAGTGAAATCAATAAATTTGGGGTGATATCAGGAAAACAGCACCTCCATCACAGTAGACACAAGGTGGTCGTGGGGACAAAGGAAGCCATAACACCACATCAACAGTTGCAGGTGGTGCAAATGAAGTCATAACATCATTGCAATAAATGCTGGCCTGACACTTGCTACAATGAAGCCAGGCACACTATTGTTGTTGTTGTTGTTGTGGTCTTCAGTCCTGAGACTGGTTTGATGCAGCTCTCCATGCTACTCTATCCTGTGCAAGCTTCTTCATCTCCCAGTACCTACTGCAACCTACATCCTTCTGAATCTGCTTAGTGTACTCATCTCTCGGTCTCCCTCTACGATTTTTACCCTCCACACTGCCCTCCAATGCTAAATTTGTGATCCCTTGATGCCTCAAAACATGTCCTACCAACCGATCCCTTCTTCTAGTCAAGTTGTGCCACAAACTTCTCTTCTCCCCAATCCTATTCAATACCTCCTCATTAGTTACGTGATCTATCCACCTTATCTTCAGTATTCTTCTGTAGCACCACATTTCGAAAGCTTCTATTCTCTTCTTGTCCAAACTAGTTATCGTCCATGTTTCACTTCCATACATGGCTACACTCCGAACAAATATTTTCAGAAATGACTTCCTGACACTTAAATCTATATTCGATGTTAACAAATTTCTCTTCTTCAAAAACACTTTCCTTGCCATTGCCAGTCTACATTTTATATCCTCTCTACTTTGACCATCATCAGTTATTTTACTTCCTAAATAGCAAAACTCCTTTACTACTTCAAGTGTCTCATTTCCTAATCTAATCTCCCTCAGCAACACCCGATTTAATTTGACTACATTCCATTATCCTCGTTTTGCTTTTGTTGATGTTCATCTTATATCCTCCTTTCAAGACACTGTCCATTCCGTTCAACTGCTCTTCCAAGTCCTTTGCCGTCTCTGACAGAATTACTATGTCATCGGCGAACCTGAAAGTTTTTACTTCGTCTCCATGAATTTTAATACCTACTCCAAATTTTTCTTTTGTTTCCTTTACTGCTTGCTCAATATACAGATTGAATAACATCGGGGAGAGGCTACAACCCTGTCTCACTCCTTTCCCAACCACTGCTTCCCTTTCATGCCCCTCGACTCTTATGACTGCCATCTGGTTTCTGTACAAATTGTAAATAGCCTTTCGCTCCCGGTATTTTACCCCTGCCACCTTTAGAATTTGAAAAAGAGTATTCCAGTCAACATTGTCAAAAGCTTTCTCTAAGTCTACAAATGCTAGAAACGTAGGTTTGCCTTTTCTTAATCTTTCTTCTAAGATAAGTCGTAAGGTCAGTATTGCCTCACGTGTTCCAACATTTCGACGGAATCCAAACTGATCCTCCCCGAGGTCCGCATCTACCAGTTTTTCCATTCGTCTGTAAAGAATTCGCGTTAGTATTTTGCAGCCGTGGCTTATTAAACTGATAGTTCGGTAATTTTCACATCTGTCAGCACCTGCTTTCTTTGGGATTGGAATTATTATATTCTTCTTGAAGTCTGAGGGTATTTGGCCTGTCTCATACATCTTGCTCACCAGCTGGTAGAGTTTTGTCATGACTGGCTCTCCCAAGGCCGTCAGTAGTTCTAATGGAATGTTGTCTACTCCGGGGGCCTTGTTCCGACTCAGGTCTTTCAGTGCTCTGTCAAACTCTTCACGCAATATCGTATCACCCATTTCGTCTTCATCTACATCCTCTTCCATTTTCATAATATTGTCCTCAAGTACATCACCCTTGTATAAACCTTCTATATACTCCTTCCACCTTTCTGCCTTCCCTTCTTTGCTTAGAACTGGGTTGCCATCTGAGCTCTTGATATTCATACACGTGGTTCTCTTCTCTCCAAAGGTCTCTTTAATTTTCCTGTAGGCAGTATCTATCTTACCCCTAGTGAGATAAGCCTCTACATCCTTACATTTATCCTCTAGCCATCCCTGTTTAGCCATTTTGCACTTCCTCTCGATCTCATTTTTGAGACGTTTGTATTCCTTTTTGCCTGCTTCATTTACTGCATTTTTATATTTTCTCCTTTCATCAATTAAATTCAATATTTCTTCTGTTACCCAAGGATTTCTAGCAGCCCTCGTCTTTTTACCTACTTTATCCTCTGCTGCCTTCACTACTTCATCCCTCAGAGCTACCCATTCTTCTTCTACTGTATTTCTTTCCCCTATTCCTGTCAAGTGTTCCCTTATGCTCTCCCTGAAACTCTGTAAAACCTCTGGTTCTTTCAGTTTATCCCACACTATTGTAGTACTAGAAAATCATCTAAACTACGAGCGAGACTCTGTAAAACCAGCCTCTTACACATATGTGGGTTGGTTCTGTGTTTTGAGAACATGATGGAAAATGTCACCTTGGCACAAAAAATAGATTACAGTTGAATGTAAATGCCTTCCCATTTTAGCAAGAGCAAAATCAGTACAGGACATGATGGCCAAGTTGGTGCCAAGTCAACATGGAACAGCAAGCAGCCGCTACAAGTTCCAGCTACCGTCAGGCTATAAAGTACTAACTCCACCTCCCTAGGCTTAGTGCTCACCGCTGGTGTGCCTCTTCCAGTGTCACACAAAGGCCGCTAGACATCTGCCATGGAGGGCAGCAGCACAGATCTTTGGAAGGGCAGTTGCTCATTCTAATGTGTTGCTAAAGGCGAACAGGCATCACACACCTGCACAAGAGGCAACAATAGTTCCTGTCTCCACACTTCTGGCTCCTCATGCAGACAGTAGTAAACTGGGTGCACTGATGCAACCGAGGGTACGCCAGCATCAGCAAGCGCTCACTACAGGTTAAAAAATGCTGAGAGAGGCGTGGTCATCGAGCTTGCAAACATATACAGTTTTAAGTAAAATCTGGCTGATTCTATGCGGTTGGAAAATGATAATTAACAGCACACAGTATTAAACTCTTGAGATCACAATGTGGCAACAGATGTGTTTTTGGAATTAAATGTTATTTTTAATGCTATGTATAAGCCAAATATTGTTGCTTACATTTGCACTTGTAATTTAGAAGTTCAGCAGTTTTATCTATTGGGGTATTGGAGCCTTTAAGATATGAAAGTAAGAAGCTTTTGATTATCTGATTATGGGAAGTAAAACCCATGGTCTGCTAATTTTAAAATATATGTACATTTGAGGTGAGAGATTTAAATTTGTCATTTGATACTGGAAACCAAGCATACTAGGTCCGCAGTTATTTTCTGTATACATAAATGATCTGGCATATAGGGTGGGCAGCAATCTGCAATTGTCTGCTGATGACACTTTGGTGTATGGGAAGGTGTCAAAGATAAGTTATGTAGGAGGATACAAGATAACTTAGACCCAATTTCTAGGTGGTTTGATGAATGTTAGGTAGCTCTAAAGGCAGAAAAATTGCAATTCTTGTGGATGAGTAGGAAAACAGACCCGTAATGTTCAGGTACAGCATTAGTAGAGTCCAGCTTCACACAGTCACATCATTTAAATGACTTGGCATAATGTCGCAAAGTGATATTAAATGCAACGAAGATTGTGATCGGGAAGGCAAATGCTAAACTTCAGTTTATTGTGAGATTTTGGGAAGTGTAGTTTGTAAAGCCTGCATATAGCACACCAGTGCAACTCATTCATGAGTACTGCTTGAGTGTTTGAGGTCCATACCAGGTCAGATTAAAAAAAAAGACATCAAAGCAATTCAGAGGCCGGCTGTTAGGTTTGTTACTGGTAGGTTCGTACAATATGCAAGTGTTACAGAGAGGCTTCGGGAACTCAAATGGGAATCCCTGGAGGGAAGGTGAAATTCTCTTTGAGGAACACTACTGAGGAAATTTAGAGAACTGGCATTTGAAGCCGACTGTGGAATGATTCTACTGCCACAAACCAACACTTCGCATAAGTTCCATGAAAGTATGATGATGTAGGGCTCATATGGAGGCATACAGACAGGAGCTTTTACATTGCTTTATTTGCAAGTGGAACAGGAAAGAAATTAGTAGTAGTAGTAATAGAACAAGCTACCCTTTGCCATGCATTGTATAGTGGCTTGCCGAGTATGAATGTAGAACAGATATTAGGATTTCACTTGCCATAAGAAATGAAGCAGGTTTGTTTTTGGTTGCAAACAAAACTGTAATTAAAAACCTTATTATGAAAAGATGACCTGGGCTGGCAATATTATTGAAGCTAGCTGATATTGTCTTTTATGATTACTATTTATACAAAAATGTAGGAATGATTAACAATATGTTTTTGTTATGGTTTTCACTGTGGGATGTATCAGTATTGTTAATAAATGTAATTGCGTCAATGTACAGAAACATCAGTCTGCAGAAACGTAATAATATGTGAAAGACGAATGCAGTTCACAGTAGACTAAGGGACTTGGCATATGAAATGCATTAGTTTATTAACAAACTAGTTTAACTGTTATCCATTAACAGAAGTATATTGGCATGAATGTATTATAGCCATGCAGCCACATAGCTCAACTGAGTAGTATCTACTAATTCCTGGAAGGAATAACTTCATTTATACTAGAATAGCATATGGTAATTGACTGGCTGTTATTGAAAGGCATTGTAGCAAATCTTAATCCCTAGTCTGCTCAGCTCAGGGTGAGAATATGTAATGTGACAGAATTTTCAAGCACACTGCTGCCTTTGCTGCCTGAACAATGAAAGATATACATACCTTTTAAAATATAATTAAAGAGTTTTTGCACATTATGATTTTATGAAATAACCATAAAATATTTATTTTTTTGTTTAATGAGGATCAGAGCAACACAGCTGGGTGTACTTCACTGAGAGCGGACCATCGCTGCACCAGTCAGAGCAACACCTTTAGTCAATAGAGAGTGATCACAAAAAGATACATCATTTTGTTCTGATTTCCTGTAGGAATTATAACTATAACTGAAAAACAAAAAAAGAAAATATGAAAAGGATGTATCACTTTGTTCTCTTCACATTCAGCCACACTTGCATATACATGTAAGAACTTAAGTTTTAATGTGGCATATATTGTATGCTGTGAAGTATTCTGGGATAAAACAAACCAGCCTGAGATTGTTATGTGAGGAAAAGTATTTAGTGTTTGAATCTGACAATAGCGTAAATAGAAAATCATTGTTTTCTTTCAAGGCATCAGCAATATGTAAAGGAAGTTTTTTTAAAAATTGAAACATTGCCAATAGGAAGTATGCGACCTTTGTAAAGGTTAGTGTAATAATTTATTACATGACAGTAGTTCACACACACAAAATTTATGTACCTAAGTGATTGTGATATAAAAAATTAATAAACATTTAAAGAAAACTTGAATATTTCTGAAACAAATGTGACTGGGATATTGTAATCTGCATAAAAAACAATGCTAATGAAATCTCTGGTTTGGCAACAGTTCACCAAAAGAAATTTTACGACAGAGTATTTGATACTTTAATAAAAGAGGGACACTATAAGTGATCACCTTGAAGAGCACAATACCTACTAATAATAAAAGCGCTCATAGTGAAAGACCAACCTGTTGACCCAAGGCTATTTTAATGGGAAACTCTTGCTTTGGAATTTTTTTTTACATGTGATGGGGTGCAGGTCTGCTGTCCCAAACCCCATACTGGAGGACCGAATAATTTTTACTCATGGTTTTCTTCCATTAGATTAACTGCCTTTCTAGGATTCAGCGTTCAGTCTATCCCTGCTGCCCAAAATCCTACAAACAGGTGAGGCATCATTCAGTTGTTGAAAACATCACTACATAGGAAGCAGAAACATGATTCTCAAGCATCAGAGAAAGAAGTAGCTTGCATTAGGGAGGGAACCAGTTTCTTCTGCCACAGAATGTTACAATCACAGAAGAATTCATCAAGTGTTACCAGCAAATTCAGGAAATGCAACATAAAAGACTCAGACATACCCATGTCTAACTCATGAATGTGGTTCCTACATCAACTGGGGAAGAATACCTCCGCTAACCTTCTCTCATATGCCAGATTGTAAGAGAAGAGCTACAATACTTTATGGCAGTCAAACTGTCAGATTGGGTAAGCAAGAGAGCAGCCAAGAATATCAACTGCATACATCAACAGGTAACAGAGAATGTAGAAGAAGAGGAGTATTCGTTTCTAGCTCCAATCTTCATCATCAATCGAATGCGCAGTAAGAATGGACTTGGCCAATTCAGACTACTAATGTGTAGCTGCGTTGCACAACCCGTACAACAGTGGTGCAGTCATATGTGTTAACAAATTCATATTTTTTTTTGTTTAGCAAACAACACTACTACACACAAATAAATAGCACAAGTATATGAATATTGGTTTATGGCAACACTTACACAAACAAAATTCCGGTTCGAATCCAACACACATGAGTCTGTCCAGGCTGAGAGCTAAGTCACATGAATGAATAATCACTTCCTGAAGTACATACCTGCCAAGAGACAAAGTAACTTACCACATCACTGCTAAGGCTGTGATGTACCCTAACCTCATGGTCTTTCATTTGTTGGTGCAGATTCCAGGCTGATGGTCGTTCTCTTGAGACTATCCTGCATAGCTGATGCCCTCTGACCAAGAAGCAGAGAACACAGACTCATGCTGGCTGATGATAAACTGCTGGTTGTCAAAGAATTCACAACTCTATCGATAATGAACTCTGCTGATCTCCCAATGAACTAGCTTCTGGCTCACTGAGCCTTGAGCTATAAAGCATCGTGCAAAACAACACTGAATCTGCACTATTGGATGATGCTGCATGCTATAACGGGCATCCCTCACATTGGCTCTGCAAGCAAGATGATGTCTTTATCATGTGCAACTGGTGTAAGTGATGAGACGTGGCAAAATAATGCTGTCACTACTGGTTTCATCAGGGACCAACCACCAAAGTTCTCACCCTCTTGACATTGTAAACAGTGATGCAGTCTTACAGATTAACAAATTTGTAATTTTTCTTGTTGGAACTTTTCTTGTTAGAATTTTTGATAGTGCCTGTATCTGATTATACAGTCTAGGTGGCTGAGAATACCAATTTGTAGGTAATACATTCCAGATGATGCAGCAAACCAATTTTACACAGCCAATACTGAACCTATTCCATTCCATTAAAGCTATAATGGAAAAGTTGATGCTCCCCAGGAATAATTGTTAGTATAGTTGATGGAACAGGAAGGATGGCAACAGGGTGTCAAATGGATGCCACCAGCTTTCCATCCATTTGACTCAGCAAAGGAACAGCAAGTTATCTATGGCTAAAGCAACACTTTAAGAAACCAGCTGATGTAAGCAAGGTGCTTTCTTACAATCAAATTTCGATGATCAGATCTATAATCTTTTGATGTATCAACACTTTCCAAATAAGGACCCATGTTCTATAAGATACACGGAAGCTCTAAGTGAATAGTTTGAGAGAAAGATTCTAGTGACAGTGGTATCTCATAAATCATTTAGGGAATGGGTTGTCATGTTAGAAGGTCTCGCTTTGGATTGTAAATTCAAGTGCGAAAACAAGACTTCAATCTTTCTTATGCTGATACAGTGGTTAGAGATTTGGTTTTTGTTCATGCTCTAGATGCAGGACTGCATAATGACATTATTCACTTGAATAATCCCACATTGGCAGAGTGTTTATTGGTTATTCAAGTCTGAATGAACTAAGAAAGCTCTCAAATGCAGAGGACTTATGATTTTTCCAACAGACTTTCACAGTTGTAACACATTCTTTAGTCACAAGGGACAACAAAACCCATCATAGGTCTACAAGTAGTCCCACACAGAGGGAGATCAAAATATGTTGGACACCACTCTTATTAAGTTAAATCTTTTCCTAAGTTCTTCGCGAACTCGTGATAGAGAGCCATGTTTTTAGGAAATTATCAGAAGAATGGTCATATGGGAGACGTAGTTTACAGAAGCAACAGTACATCCTCAAATATTCTGCCTCCACCAGTGACACAGAATGTATGGTGGATAAATTTGAATCTAATGTTAAAGATTTCGAAAATAAATTTTACAGTAGTCGTTCTCAAGATGATAAAGCAATGTTAGTAGATGCTCAGCTAAATGGATGCAACATTCAATCTTGACAGAACACTAGATCCTCGAAACCTATCATAAACAGTACTACACATGCCTTTACTGGTGCTACACAGTTATTCAACTTTCATGGCATGCCAACGTCTTACAGTGATTAGACAATCCAAATCAAAGGTCATTTTATTATTGTTATATCAAGTATAAAAACAAAAAAAAGTGTAGGCTCTGCTTCTCATAGCATTCTCACATACAGCAGCTAACCTCATGGGATTATATCCCTTCCAGTGGCTGAACTTCACAATTCAAGATTCGGGCAAACACACACAGGTCACAGATGGGATGTGAACTGTGTAATGCCATACTCTTCTCTACCTTGGAACCCTGGAGTCATCTCCACCTTCATTACACTGGACCATTTCTGGGGATGAGCTGGCCTCACTGTTGTGGATGCCCATGTTAGCTACCCATAATGTTGTCAGGCTGAACATACAGGAATGCCTCCAACGGTCTGTGCTCTGGAACAAATTTTCGCTTTGGAGGGTCCCCCTACAGCCAGCATTATGGATAGTGGCCTGCAGCTTACTAGTTAAGAATTTGAGGCTTTCTTCATAGGCCACAAAATACAGCACCTGCATAGCGCTTGGTTTCATCTGGAGCCAAATGGAGTAGCTCAATGCTTTTTTCACATTCTAGGAACGAATGAAATCATGGATGACTATGCCTTAGAGGACACTTTACTGATAGTAGTAGTAGTAGTAGTAGTAGTAGTAGAGGGGTATTTGGTGCACGACAGCAAAGTCTTCAGCGCCCGTTCAGTAACTTAGTGAGACGGGTGTCAAGAAAAATCCCAGAACAGGAATATAATACGGAACAGAAAACATGGGTAATAATTGTCGAAAAACATGTGCTCACCCACACCAAAGCGCGGGATGAAGCAGAGCGTCAGCAGTAAAACATGGACAACACAGGAAGAAAATGATAGAAGAAGCTAAAACAATGTAGCAGATGGAAGTGGCTGGCTGACCACAAGGAAAAAAGGGGAGGAGTCAGCCACTCTGCAATACACTAAAACCTCCAGCCTAAAATTTTAGGCCCAGAGTCCAGACACATCACAAAACTTAAAAACCCTAGACACACACGTCTCATCATTAGCTAAAACAGAAGGCAGATCCCCAGCAACTTGTGCTTCTGCCCGTGCATCACGGTATAAAATGCAGTCTGTTAAAATGTGCCGGACAGAGATGTGCACACCACAAGCATCACAAAACGGTGAATCCTCCCGCCGTAATAAAAAGCTATGTGTGAGAGGACAGTGCCCGATCCGAAGACGTGTGAGGGTCACCTCCTCCCGCCTGAGCAACCGGCAGGAGGAACGCCACGGCCGAGTGGTTGACTTCATCAACCGCAGTTTATTGGCCGCCACCGCCAGCCATTCGTCCTCCCACAACTCCATGCACTTCCTGTGGAGTGCAGCGATGACTGACTGCAAGGGAATAGGACACTGGACCACATCCTGCTCTCTGCAGGCCTCCTTGGCAGCCCGATCGGCCTGTTCATTGCCCCAGATGCCAACATGACCAGGCTCCCAGCAGAAGGATACTTCTGTACCCCACCGTTGGAGCAAGTACAGTTGGTCATGTATCAGCTGGACCATCGCCTCAGTCGGATACAGGTTCTGCAGTGATTGTAAGGCACTAAGAGAATCGGAGCAGAGAAGAAATCAATCGCCCCGAACACCATTCATCTGCTCCAGTGCCTTCAGGATCGCGTGAAGCTCCGCTGCGAAAACGGTATATTCAGCAGGGAGGCGAATAGGGGTTAATTGATCAGGGAACACTACAGAACAGCCAAGGAAATTCTCCTGTTTAGAGCCATCAGTGTACAGGACAGTGAAACCGTGATGCACATCTAAAATGTTAAAAAACAGACATTGGAATGTAAAATCTGGTGTGCGATCTTTCTTAAAATTAGTCAAATCTAAAACCGCAACGCAAAACACAAAGACCAGCCATAGACATCGCAGCGAGGCAATCCTGTGCGCGAATCCCATAGGGCTGCGTCGCACGTTGCCGGTTATGGAATAACTGTGCCAGAGGAGGCTGAGCAATGGCAGGATATGCAGGGGTGTATGGTGTGGACAAAGTTTTATACGCCTGGCGCACTGTAAGTAGCCGTCGCCGCATAGGAAGTGGCGGTTCACCAGCCTCTGCACAGAGACTTGGTATGGGGCTAGTTCGGAATGCCCCAGTGGCCAACCAAAGCCCTTCATGGTTTACAACGTCCAACATCTTCAAGTAAGAAGGCCTCGCAGACCCATACACCGTGCACCCATAATCGAGCCGAGATCGCACAAACGCCCTGTAAAACTGGAGCAGACAAGCCCTGTCAGCTCCCCATGTACTGTGGCTAGGACATTTTAAAATACTTAAAGCCTTAAGCGACCGCCGTTTCAGGTCTTTAAGATGAGGTAACCACGTGAGCTTCGAGTCAAAAATGAGCCCCAGAAACCTCACCGTGTCTTTAAAAGTGAGAATAGTGTCCCTCATCCGGAACTCAGGAAAGGTTAAAATCGAACGAGAACGGTTAAAAAGAACACATACAGACTTCTCGGTGGAAAACTTAAAACCATTCTTCCGCGCCCAGTCAGCCAAACGTCTAATCGTAAGTTGCAACTGACGAGTTGTCGTTGCAAGGCTTGAAGAAGAGCAAAACAAAGAGAAATCATTCACAAACAAAGAACACTGGACAGGACTTTTCACTATGGACGTAATGCTAATAATAGCGATGGCAAAGAGAGTCACACTTAAAACGCTACCCTGAGGGACACTGTTCTCCTGCTCAAAGCGATCAGACAGGACGTCACCAATTCGGTATCTAAAATATCGTGGCGAGAGGAAAGACTGAATAAAAAGAGGAAGACAACCCCGAAAACCCCATTCGTGAAGTTGCTCCAGGATGAGACGCCTCCAAGTGGTATCGTAGGCCTTCTCAATGTCAAAAAATACACCTAGAAGGTGATGACGGCGTAGGAAAGCTTGTTGTATAGCCGCCTCCAATAGGGCCAGGTTATCGAAGGTGGAACGAAACTTCCTGAACCCACACTGAAAGCGACTAAGGAGTTGCCGGTGACCCGACGTTCAAATTCCATTAAAAAGTGCGAGGAGGATTTCTTTGCTGCGCATTGTAAGGTGCCATAGCATACTGTAATGGACCCTGTCATGACCAGGGGAGGTGTCACGAGCTCCAGACAATGCAGAATCCAGCTCCCACATAGAAAATGGGCAGTTGTAAACTTCATGAGATGTGGACTGGAAGTTCAGACTACATCTCTCAGCAACGGCCCTATGGCGCTGGAAATCTGGATCCTGACTGGTTGTTGCAGTAACTGTGGCAAAATACGCTGCCATAGTCTGGGCAATGTTTTGCGGATCCGTGTGGAGAGTGCCGTTATTCATTACAGCAGCTATGGGACACCTCTCTCCTATGCCAGAAATTCTCCTGATGGTCTCCCACACAATGGAGCTTTTGGTGGAACGATTAATGGTGTTCAGGAACTGTTGCCATGACCTCTTCTTGCTCTCACGAATAATGCGGCGACACCTTGCCCTCGCCACCCGAAATACTGCAAGATTCTCAGCAGTCGGCCAAGACTTGAACCGACGCAGAGCCGCACGCCTGGTCCTGATGGCAGAGCGGCAGTCGGCACTCCACCAAGGCACAGGTAGCCTCTTCCGGGGGCCCATGGACTGTGGAATGGATGCTGCAGCGGCGAGGTGGACCGTTTCAGTAATATGATCCACCCACTTTACTGATGATGTCCTTCTGTACCCCACCACACCCCACAAAAGGGGCAACACCATCAACAGAGGATTTGACACTAGAAATGGCTTTTTGAGGTCAATGCCAAGGTCCCATATTCGCACCCCCCCCCCCCCCCCCCACACACACACACACACACACACACACACAGAGAGAGAGAGAGAGAGAGAGAGAGAGAGAGAGAGAGAGAAATGTCGATCTGCTCCAACTGTGCATCGGTACACTTTTCCCAGGCAGGAATTAGTGTCACTTTTCTGTTGCAAGCTATGGTAATGCATCTGCTTTCAATGACGAAGTGGGAGCCTCTACCATCACAGCCTACCAGTGCCAATGCCCTGCAATGCCATGCTATGCCATGCCAAGAGCCAACAGACTTAGAACCTAGCAGATTCATCAGCATGGAGGCCAAGATGGAAGAGGACATCAAGTGGGCATCATCCACCAGACACAGCAGCAGCCGAAGGAAAAGGAGAAGCACAGCCTACCTTTTTTGGGAGGGGAGGGATGTTGTATTCCATGACAATATTCTTGTCAGGTAGTGCACTCTTTCATTGTAGTGGCATGTCAAAGTGCCAACCTGTAGCGGCAAAGTCAAGAGTAGTGAGAACTTCGGTGGTCATCCCCAGTACTGCCAGCAGTGAACGTGCTGTCATGCCATGCCTCATCAAGTGTGCCAATGGCACACTACGATGACATCACCCTGGTTGTGGAGCCAATGAATGGGGAATCCATTATTGTACAAACCATCAGCCAAAAGCAGATTCAGTGTAGTAAACTGCACTGCTTTAACTTGCTGCACCACAAGCCAGAAGCCAGTTCAGTAGAGCTCATATCAGTAGGAAGAATTTCCCAACAACCAGCCAATTTTCATTGGCTGACAGGAGTCTGTCTTCACCAGCTCTCAGTCAGAGGGAATCAGCTACGCAGGCCAAGATCACATTAGTAGCAATCTGAAGAGAGGGTCACCAGTCTTGAATCTGCTGCCCACAAATCAACAGCCTGTGGGAACAGAGGTCACCAGGGCCTTAGCAGGGACACCATATCTTACGGCGTCCTTGGATATGTCTCTACTTCAGGAAGTAACAGTTCACATATGGTATTTAGAGCTCAGCCTGGACAGATTCATATCAGTTTAATCCAAACTGTATGTACATTTGTGTGAGTGTTCCAATAAATAAATGCTTGTCACTTAATTATTATTTGCAGCAATGTTGCCGAACCCATACAATGAAAGGAATACTATTTCTGATTCTCATGAGAGTTGTACAGAATTTTATAACAGAGAGAAAATATAATGCATGATGTATTTGTATATCTGGCATGGCAGTCAATCAAATTGTGTAAAGCTCATTTTTTCACCTGCAACTCTGTGCTTTATTTTAATGAGTAATTCCTTTTGTGTCTGACAACTAAATGACATGCCTCATTACCATAGCTGTCAGATAGAACAAACAAATATTAGATAAATTATTTCACTTTTAAATACATTGCCCTATGACAAAATTAATTTAAATATATCACACAGCATACACACCAGTAATACTTGTCTGATTGTGTTTAGAGTATTCACAAATCCCAGGTGACAAGACGTTGCAGCCTTGTGGAAAAACTTCAGGACAACAGACCCTAAATGAGCTGGGACTACTATGAGCAATCACTTCCACCCCATGGATCATAGTTCCTCTTATACTATGTTCTGTTTATTAATTAAGGATTCTCTGGAACAATGACTGAACTGACATCACAATATAGAGTATCAAACATTTTAATTAGCTATTTTATTTATTTCAAACTCCTGTGCATGGTCTAAATATTAGTCAAATATAAAGAAAATATGGTGGCTTCAGAATGTATGATGTGCTAGTGTAACATGTAAGAAATACTGACATACGTGGATTTCAGTCAAGCTATTGTTGCAGAGGATACCTCAATTGGACTTCTTTCGCTAGTTCCTTGTTCTTCAAGGCTTCTATGGCTTCAGCACTGCTGGATCTCCCCTCTATTCACCAGCAGAGTGATTTAATGCATGATGACTTTGATTTTATCCATTTTACTATCCTTGTGTTTGCATATGTTCTTGTATATTATTATGACATTGTATTACTGAAGTCTCAGTGTTCATCATACAGTGTTAGGTCTGGAGATGAGGATAACATGTCCTTAATGTTGTGGAAAGATCTTTCTTGCTTCTCGTTCCAGGAACGTTTGGTGCTTGCTTGCAGTAGTTCTTGCAAGGGCATGCCTTGGAACGGAAATCCTTTATGAATCACTGCTAGTCCGAGTATATTGCAAGAAAACTGCTCACATAACAAAGGTGCTAATGTCAGAAAATCTTTGACGGCTCTTATTTTTTCTCTACTGTGTCGAACCTTTTGCTATTCATTGCAAAACCGAATATATTTATTTCTTGAGTGGTAAGAGGCACTTTTTCAGATTCAAGTGGAGGCCTGTGGTCTGAACACACTTCAACATGGTTTCAGGTGGCTTAGGTGTTGTAAAATGTCTTTGTAAAAATGATATTGTCATCCAGATAGCGAAGACACTATCATCCGTTTATGGTGTCAAACCAGCATGTCCAACATGTGCTCGAAAGGAGCTGCAGTATTTACATAACACAAACTGCACGTCTTTGAACTCAGAGACCACCAGGAGTTATGAAGGCAGTCTTTTCCAAGTCAGCTTTGTCTGTCTCCATTAGCCAGTACCCAGTTGTGTGTCCATAGCAGAAACACTTTGATCCTCCCAGTCAGTCTAGGCTGTCATCAATGTGCAGCAGGTGGTAGATATACTTGTGATTTTGTTCAGTCATCAGTAGTTGACATAGAAACATCATCTGCCGTCCTCTTCAGGAGGACCATAGGAGAGAACCAACAACTCTCTGAAGATTCAATGTTGCCATCTTAAGGAGCTTCTGCACTTCCTTCTGGCTTACTCATCATTCAGCTGTGACACCATATATGAGTGCTCGCTAATCACTGGATGACCCCCAGTGTTGAGAAGGTGTTTTACCATGGCTGTCTAACGTTTTTCAGATGACATGAGACAGTGAGATATTGGGTTGCAAGACTCGCACATCTCCCAAATCAGTTAACTTGCACATTGTGTATAACCGATCCTCTTTTCGGTGTAATCAGCTACATCGATCCCACAAAAGCTGCTTCTCTGATGACTATAGTTGGTTAGAGGAATTTATTAAACAACTTTTCTATTCTTGAAATAATTTGGGAACTCGTAGAATATTTTTCAGCTTTCGCAGACAATAACTTCTGCAAGCTAGCTTATTCCTTAAACATTAGACTCATTTACACATATTCAAATAGCATACATGTATCTTGCTTCGTTCATAGCCAAGACTTTAAATAATTCAAAAGTCTCTAGTCTCAAGCAAGTCCAATACATGAATGAACATAGAAATCTATAGTCAATTGTTCATTAGTATTTTTACAATCAACACAGACACTAAAGAGCACAGAATACTACATAAACTTTCCTTGTTCTTCTCGAACCGTACACGGAACCTTTGTGGACCTTACAGCAGGTACTTGTCTGATGCTGTTTGGCCGCTGGGTCCACCTTTTTCTCGTAACTGTTTTAGTCCTGCACATACAAACAGGCGACGCACAGCAGGATGTATTCGTTTCTCCCACTCACATCTAAAATATCAGGTGTTCGAAAAGCTGGAAAGCCTAGTGGTACTAGAATTTACTCTGAAATTCTCGAAGTACTACGGCTGTTTGGCCTGTTTTGTTTCCACTGAATGTGAAAGCATCTGAAAATTGGGGCAGATGGCTAACCCTTACTGGTGCAGTTCTTCAGCCAGGCCGGACCCTGTTGGCAGTTCAGTAGCAGCTTCCTTCCCTGCCTTGTCTGCAGCAGCAGTAGTAGTAGTAGTAGTAGTAGTAGTAGTAGTAGTAGTAATGGAATGCCATTCTTCATCAGTGGCAATAAGCTGTCTTCCCTGGACTAGTCCATTTGTTCATATGCAAATCCTTTTAGGTATGAGCAGTGGCTACTTGTGACTTAATACTCTGAAGTTCTGCTTGACAACTTGTAATGCTTATGATTGTTGCTGTATATAGATTTTCTTTGTGGGCCTGAGTAGCTTTTTGCAACTGAAAAAAGCTTCACAGCTTAACTGAGCATCTAGATTGATGACAAACTCATGACGCTGACAATGGAGGAACAACAATGCCTCAAATGGCAAACACCTACAGCAATCTATGTTATGTATGCTTCTTGAAATAGCTTCATCAATCTAGACCTCTGATCTACTCTGTGATTGTTTGTGATTCCTGCAAGAAGTCTCACCTGAGAATAAAATAATGAATACATTCTAATAAAATGACAAATACAAAGAGCTCTGTTCTGACAATGATAGTTTTTCTTCCAATATGTGTTCCTGTGGGCCGGATGTACCTCACATTTGCAACCTTCAGCATAATTAATTTCGTATCATGTAACATTGTCTTCTTTACCAGATGACACCCCATAACCATTTAACATTTACCGAAAGGAAGCCCCTGAATCAACTACTGTCTGGACAAGTTTACTATTGATGTAGCAGGGTGCATACGCGAAAAAAAGAAAAAAAATTCCCGGATGTTTCCTGGTTAACAGTACACTTTCCTCGCAGGTGAAAATAAACCTTTTACGTGTTAAGTGACAGTACATTTTCCCTCGGAGCTGAAAAATTCTTTGAACGGCTATGGTTTTATGCACCGCTGTAGAATTTCCCGACACTTCAGAAAAGATCTTTGATGTGCAGCAAGAAATACACTGCATATTTTCGTATTATGAAAGTATAAATGGGAATTTCACCAAACACCGCATGTTACTTTCCAAACAATTGAAATCGAGATTGTGATGCGCTTTTGTAAGCCAGTCATAGCACAAGCCATGTTATCTTGCCAGCCGATGACAGTGGATATTCAGAGTATAGGGAATGTGATGCAGTCAGCCAATAGCAACATCACTGCCTTATAGTGTTAACACACAAATAGGAAGAATTAATGGTTTAAATTAATATACATAGTGCTGCTACAAGTAAATCAAAGATTTCACATACAATATTGGTCTTGAAGATTTGTGGGGACGTAGAACTACTGGCTGTTCCTCCCAAAAATATCGCTGTCCTACAGCAGCAAGACCAGTTCTCAGTAGTATCCACTCTATGCCACACGCATTGTGTACACGCTGCGAGAATAAAATGATTCACAATAAGTGATGGGAGAGCGAGTGATTATTCATTGTCGTAATTACCATGCCCGCTCTCTGCTATCTATAGATAAATAAGCTGCAAGGAAGGCTAATCTTTAACATATAATGTTTATCTTTTTTGCACATGTTAGACTTTAAGAAACATTACACAAATATGGCAGTTAAATTTTTAATAACGACATACATGTCGTTTTTCAAGGCTCGAAATTATTCTAAATAGCTCGTTCTCAGAGACCTGATTTTTAAATGAGAGTCAAACATTCTGTGATTTAAGAAATTCATCGTACATTAACGCACATAGTTCATCTTGCATAAAAGGAAATTTACTTTGAAAGTAACGCTTTTCAAACTACCATACGCAATATTTTCCCGCGACCTGCTAGAAATACATTCTTTTCAGCAGTTGCAAGAGAGCACCAGATAACAGGCTTCACCGCACTTGTGCAGCTGCTACAATGGCCCATATGTTCGCATGTGTAAAACATTAAAAGATGTTACATTATGTCATGAAAGAAACAACACATCAAAGGCTATCCCAAGAGCATCAGAATTTTGTGAACCATACTAAAATCCATAATATGGCTTAAAGTGCATATACACATGTCCAGATTCTCAATGACATAGGCCTCTCGATCTGATTCTTTTCAGTGTGGTTTCTTGAGGTCTAAATTTTCTTGGCATACCAGTACTGTATTATCTCATGTTTAGTTCTTTATTGTGGGATAATGCCATATGTGCTAGACGGTAAAAACGTGCACTTCAAATGCATCGAACAGTTGAAACTAGCCAATAGTGTGGAATTAAACACTTCGTTTCAAATAAATTGACTGCCTCAGCAGAAAACATTAATAAAAGCCAATTTCTTTAACAAATCGACAAAAATAACATCGTTGTTCTGCAAGGCAATTATGCTTGATTGTCAGAAAGGTGGAAATAAAATAAGTTTTGAATCTAATAGCATATTTTAGCATTCCGTAATTATGTGAATGTATTTTAATTCACTTGATAGCTCCTGTCCACAGAAATCCGTTTAGTTTTCATTTGATGTCAGAGCTGTGAACGAACGAGGTGGCAAAAATCAATAAACATAAAAACTCCCTACTCAAACTCAGACTGCTCGGCGCATCAGCCTTCGATCTACGATATTTCTGAAAGCGGGCAATACTAGATAGTGGTGATGTCCCCGTTCTAACTAACAATCTGTTATCACTAATTCTGTAACTATTCCTGCCAGTGTCAAAACTTATTATCTGTTTAAAGTCACTCTTCCTGCCAGAATCATCGGTTTTGTTATCCAGCCTTTATTCGCCAGTTAGGTGTTGTTATGTGTTCTTACAACGTATTTTCCACGCTACTCCCAGAACTCCCTTGTAACACTAACCAAAACGGCCTTGCTGTGCAGGTACTGCGAACTGCTGAAAGCAAGGGGAAAATATGACCATAATTTTTCCCGAGGGCATGCAGCTTTACTGTATGGTTAAATGATGATGGCGTCCTCTTGCGTAAAACATTCCGGAGGTAAAATAGTCCCCCATTCAGATCTCCGGGCCGGGACTACTCAAGAGGATGTCGTTATTAGGAGAAAGAAAACTGGCATTCTATGGATCGGAGCATGGAATGTCAGCTCCCTTAATTGGGGAGGTAGGTTAGAAAATTTGAAAAGGGGAATGGATAGGTAAAAGTTAGATATAGTGGGAATTAGTGAAGATTGGTGGCAGGAGGAACAAGACTTCTGGTCAGGTGACTACAGGGTTATAAACACAAAATCAAATAGGGGTAAAGCAGGAGTAGCTTTAGTAATGAATAGGAAAATAGGAGTGCGGGTAAGTTACTACAAACAGCATAGTGAACGCATTATTGTGGCCAAGATAGATATGAAGCCCACGCCTACCAAAGTAGTGCCTACTAGCTCTGCAGATAACGAAGAAATTGAAGAAATGTATGATGAAATAAAAGAAATCATTCAGATAGTGAAGGGAGACAAAAATTTAATAGTCATGGGTGACTGGAATTCGTCAGTAGGAAAAGGGAGAGAAGGAAACATAGTAGGTGAATATGGATGAGGGTAAGAAACGAAAGAGGAAGCTGCCTGGTAGAATTTTGCACAGAGCACAAGTAGGTTGTATACATGGAAGAAGCCTGGAGATACTGACAGATTTCAGATAGATTATATAATGGTAAAACAGAGATTTAGGGACCAGGTTTTAAATTGTAAGACATTTCCAGGGGCAATCTATTGGTGATGAACTGTAGATTAAAACTGATAAAACTGCAAAAAGGTGGGAATTTAAGGAAATGGGACCTGGATAAACTGACTAAACCAGAGGTTTTACACTGTTTCAGGGAGAGCATAAGGGAACAATTGACAGGGATGGGGGTAAGAAATACAGTAGAAGAAGAATGGGCCGTTTTGAGAGATGAAGTAGTGAAGGCAGCAGAGGATCTAGCAAGTAAAAAGACGAGGGTTAGCAGAAATCCTTGCGTAACAGAAGAAATATTGAATTTAATTGATGAAAGGATAAAATATAAAAATGCAGCAAATGAAGCAGGCAAAAAGGAATACAAACGTCTCAAAAATGACATCGACAGGAAGTGCAAAATGGCTAAGCAGGGATGGCTAGAGGACAAATGAAAGGATTTACAGGCTTATCTCACTAGGGGTAAGATAGATACTGTCTTCAGGAAAATTAAAGAGACCTTTGGAGAAAAGAGATCCACTAGCATGAACATCAAGAGCTCAGATGGAAACCCAGTTCTAAGCAAAGAAGGGAAAGCAGAAAGGTGGAAGGAGTACATAGATGGTCTATACAAGGGCAATGTACTTGAGGACAACATTATGGAAATGGAAGAGTATGTAGAGGAAGATGAAATGGGAGATATGATACTGCATGAAGAGTTTGACAGAGCACTGAAGGACCTGAGTTGAAACAAAGCTCCGGGAGTAGACAACATTCCATTGGAACTACTGACGGCCTTGGGAGAGCCAGTCCTGACAAAACTCTACCATCTGGTGAGCAAGATGTATGAGACAGGCGAAATATAATAATTCCAATCCCAAAGAAAGTAGGTGTTGACAGATGTGAAAATTACCAAACTATCAGTTTAATAAAACACAGCTGGAAAATACTAACTCGAATTCTTTACAGACGAACGGAAAAACAAGTAGAAGCCGACCTCGGGGAAGATCAGTTTAGATTCCGTAGAAATGTTGGAACACGTGAGGCAATACTGACCCTACAACTTATCTTAGAAGCTAGATTAAGGAATGACAAACCTACGTTTCTAGCATTTGTAGACTTAGAGAAAGCTTTTGAAAATGTTGACTGGAATACGCTTTTTCAAATTTTAAAGGTGGCAGGGGTAAAATATAGGGAGCGAAAGGCTATTTACAATTTGTACAGAAACCAGATGGCAGTTATAAGAGTCAAGGGGCATGAAAGGGAAGCAGTGGTTGGGAAGGGAGTGAGACAGGGTTGTAGCCTCTCCCCTATGATATTCAATCTGTATATTGAGCAAGCAGTGAAGGAAACAAAAGAAAAAAATCAGAGTAGGTATTAAAATCCATGGAGAAGAAATAAAAACCTTGACGTTCGCCGATGACATTGTAATTCTGTCAGAGACAGAAAAGGACTTGGAAGAGCAATCGAACGGAATGGATAGTGTCTTGAAAGGAGGATATAAGATGAACATCAACGAAAGCAAAACAAGTATATTGGAATGTAGTCGAATTAAGTCAGGTGATGCTTAGGGAATTAGATTAGGAAATGAGGCATTTAAAGTAGTAAAGGAGTTTTGCTATTTGGGGAGCAAAATAACTGATGATGGTCGAAGTAGAGAGGACATAAAATGTAAACCGGCAATGGCAAGTAAAGCATTACTGAAGAAGAGAAATTTGTTAACATCGAGTATAGATTTAAATGTCAATAAGTTGTTTCTTAAAGTATTTGTATGGAGTGTAGCCATGTATGGAAGTGAAACATGCACAATAAATAGTTTAGACAAGAAGAGAACAGAATCTTTCGAAATGTGGTGCTACAGAAGAATGGGTAGATCACATAACTAAGGAGGAGGTATTGAATAGAATTGGGGAGAAGAGGAGCTTGTGGCACAATTTGACTATAAGAAGGGATCAGTTGGTAGGACATGAGACATCGAGGGATCACCAATTTAGTATTGGAGGGCAGCGTGGAGGGTAAAAATCGTAGAGGGAGACCAAGAGATGAATACACTAAGCAGATTCAGGATGTAGGCTGCAGTAGGTACTGGGAGATGATGAAGCTTGCACAGGATAGAGTAGCATGGAGAGCTGCATCCAACCAGTCTCAGGGCTGAAGACAACAACTACAAAAACAACAACAACAACATAGCAGAATATACAAACATAAGAGATTTTAAGAACCTTCCAGGAATAATACACAAATAACTGCTGGTGACTGGGTCTGAACTGGCAACTGGCAGCACACTAACCAGCAATTTTAACCACCACCACCACGCTGCACGCAACACAGCTCATAGCAATATAATGTAGGCAAGTTGTTTACGTCAGTCTCTTTAATCAAATTTCACACACCACATTACTCGGGTGATGTGAAAAGTTAGTGATCGCAAGTGTAAAGAAGAAAGAGTGAGCCGAGCCGAGCCGAGACGATTCTTATTAAGATCCAGTGCAGTGGTCTTTCAATATCGAGGGGATGTAGCAGTTGTGGCATGTACAGCGTCTTCGCGTCTGGGTGGTTTGGGAGAAATACTATATTTTCTCAGGTTTTACTGACATAAAATAGCTGACAAAAGCTGCTTCTCTGATGACTATAGTTGGTTAGAGGAATTTATTAAACTACTTTTCTATTCTTGAAATAATTTGGGAACTCGTAGAATATTTTTCAGCTTTCGCAGACAATAACTTCTGCAAGCTAGCTTATTCCTTAAACATTGGGTGGTTTGGATGAAATACTATATTTTCTCAGGTTTTACTGACATAAAATAGCTAACAAAAAGATGACAAACATATGCAAATTGTTTCCTTTTATAATTTGATGGTGTGTAAATTAACTCTGTATCAAATTGCCACACTAGTTGTAGAATGCCAGAATTAGAAGCTTTGTATCCACAATGGGGGCATCTACAAAAATATGCTAGATAGTTACTGAAGATGCATAAGTGAAAATAAACATTTTTTCAAATCTTGAAGACATGGCACTTGCAAATGCTTTTTTTAGATTATTACTGTCAAAGAAAATTGCTTTTTTAATCCAATCAGTATTTGAATGAAGAGCCAAGGTCCATACGTGGAACTTATCACCAGTTATGTGATAAAGAGAGCTTCCGAACGAGAAGAGGCAGCTGTAAAGAGAATGAATCTGTAATTCAACAATGCAGGAAGCAATATAAATATTACACACAAATATTTTCGAAACAATGTTGGAGAAAGACAGTGATCACAATGTAATATATGAAGTTAATTATACAACAGTCAAGGTCGTAAGCCATTTTTATTGAAAGGTGACTGGTTTTGCTCATCACATGATCATATCCAGATCTTCAATCTATTGATGGACAATGGCTGTGCATGGAGCAGGACCCTCTGAATGATGATAGTCAGCTGACAACCACTGTCCATCAATATAGTTGAAGTTCTGAAGATGATCAAGTGATGGTTAAAACCAGTCACCTTTTAATAAAAGTACCTTTTGATCTAGTCTGTTTTACAACAAATTTTAACTAATCAATGCCAGTAATTTTACACTATAAAATAACAGGCACAAGTTGTTTATTAAACTAATGCTACAAGGAAATTTCAGTCTCACACTGAAGAATAGCTTTTTTGGAGTACGACCACAGGAAGGGAACACAATTTGTATTTTCCTTATCACTGTGCATTTAGGAGCATGATTCTGTGATTCATCTGAAATTACAGTGCCACATTTAGATTTCAATATGATGGCGACGCAGAGTCACAGAAAGGCACAACAAAAAGACTGCCAGAATGTTAGCTTTCAGCCAAAAGGCCTGTGTCAAAAATAGACAACGTCCACACAAGCACACACTCACATAAGCGCAACTCACACTCATGACCAGTCTCTCATATTATTACATTTCATCCTGAATTTCCCACTGTTACATTTAGATTTCAGTATTTTTTCTTAAGTTTGTAAATGTCAGGTTGTCGATGAAGATATCTCTCATGTGGCTTTACAAGGGAAAAGGGGGAGGGGGAAGGGAGGAGGTAGCATCAATGGCGGAAATCGCTGGGTTAAGTCTCGTATCAGTCATTATGTTTTCATTTTCTTTCTGTTAAGTCCAAATAACTATATCATTTACATCTAAGATTTCACAAATGTACGCTAATTAACACAATACTCTACACCTTGGTGAGAGCATGTTGTTTCCATAAAGTGACAATATACTTTCTCTCACATCTGTATATCTTATTTACCCTTCGATGTGTGAAGGTTTTATACATTTGCACAGAACTTGCTGGCACTATAGGAAACAAAACCCAGCAATAAACAATCTGTTTTGGAAATTTCTTTGCAGTGTGACAATATTTACACTGCATATTTTCACATTCCTTAAGTACAAATAAAAATTCTATCAAATACAGCAGCAGGAATTCCACCAAATGCAGCATTGTAGTTTCCACAGCTCTGAAATTCAGAATGTGATGTGTCTTTGTCAGCCAATCATAACTCGTGTCATGTGATCTTGAAAGCCAATAACAGCAGAAATTCAGAGGATAGGCCACATTATGTAGTCAGCCAACACAAACAGCATAGTTAACTAGAGCTGACACACAAATAGAAAAAGCTAATGTTTTAAATTAATATAGGTATAGCATAGATACAAGAAAAGCTAAGCATTCACATATAATAATGGTTGTAATCCCCCCCCCCCCCCCACATAGTTCAACTTGCCTAAAAGGAAATTTACTTTGATAGTAACGCTTTTCAAACCGCTATTCACATTATTTTCCCGCGACCTGTTACAAACGGGTTCATTTCAGCAGTTGCCAGAACGCGCCAGATGACAGGCATCACTGCGCTTGCACTGCTACGATGTCGTAGGGAGCCCGTATGCTCTTACATGTAAAACATTAAAAGATCTTACATTATGTCATAAAAGAAGCAAGACATCAGAGGTTACTTCCAGGGCACTGGAATTTCGTGACCCACACTAAAATGTGCACTTTTAAAGTGCACATTCTTATGTCCAGATTCCCAGTGAAGTAGACCACGACCTGATATTAAGCTTTTAAATGAAGTTTTCGGGATGTAAATTTTCTTAGAGTATCAGTAATATGTTATCTCATGTTTGGTTCGTTATTATGGCATAAGTTGAAAACGTGCACTTGAAATGTAGCAAACAGTGTGTGGAACTAAACACTTTGTTTCAAGTATTTTGTCTGCCTGAGCGGAAAAGGTTAATGAAAGAAAATTTCTTTAGCAAACCGACAAAAATAACTTCATTGTTCTGCTAGGCAATTAATGCTTGACTGTCAAAAAGGTGGAAATAAAATAAAATCTACAACTAACAACACATTTTGGCCTTCCGTAATTATATGAATGTATTTTTATTCATTTGATAGCCCCCGGACACAGAAATCTGTTTTGTTTTCATTTGATGTGAGAGCAGTAAACGAAGAGGAAATGCAAAATCACTAAATGTAAACACGTGTCACATGGAGACTACCCTCTTCCCCACTATAACTCAGACTGCTATGCACATTAGCCCCGGATCTATGATATTTCCAAACAGGTGCAATACGCTGCCACTCCCTCGAGCATTTGATATACGACGTCAAAAATTTTAAAAAATCAAATTTTCAAAAATATGTTCATTTTGTAGCGCACAATTTCTGAAGAATCTGATGCATAAAAAATTTGTGTTAGAGGAAATGTAAGACATGTTACTTGGTCGGAAGTGTGTCAAAGTGCAGTGCCACACCTCTTCACACAGCATTCTCCTACCGCACGTCACTATTTCGCTCTGTGGAACTGAAACATGTATATTTTGAAATGGATGTCATCAAACCATATTCAGGACAGTAGAATTTAAAAAAAAAAAAAACTTTAGAAAATTTGCACTCTTTATTTCTTATCAGCTAACAACTTGCTGCTTTGTGTGACATAAAATTAAATATAGGATGCATAAAACCAATAAAGAAATGAGACAAGCAAGACAATACACAAATCTTCAATCCTTACCTCCTAAAATTTTTTCTCTCTAATCTTGCTACAGCTTTACATGGCATGCTTTCCTTTCTGTGAAAGAATCTATTACCTCATCAAGGTTTGTCAAACGTTTTGCTACATGAAAAGTCGAAATGTTGTTGTCTAATACTGAAAAAGTTGTTAATACAAATAGGACCCCAAGACTGGTGTAGTTTCTTGATCTGATTACGTCTATTTTGTTACTTTCTGCTAGATAAAACAAAATAGGTGTTTCTAATACTGCAACAATTCTAACACACACCACATAAAAGAGACTGTTTTGACACAAACAGTCGTTTTTTTAATGACAGAATATAAATATAATTCACAAAGTACCAATATCAAAAGCCTATTAGGCCTACTACAAGCAAAAAGCTTTACATTAGGAAATAGTTTCACACTTCATTCATATGCTTCAGTTTCTCAAGCATGATATCGAAAAGTAGTAGTACGAAATTTTTGTACAAAATTGGAATCATCATATTTTTTTATAATTTGTGTTATGTCCCCTTTTCTTTTCCTTCCTCGTTCTAACAAAGTCTTGTTATCACTAATTCTGTAACTATTCATGTCAATGTCAAAGCTTATTCGCCGGGTAAAATCACTAACTGGCAGAATCACCGGTTTAGTTATCCCGCGATTATTCTCCGGTTAGGCGTTGTTACAAGTTTGTACGATTCGTTCTCTGCGCTACTTCCAGAATAGACCTTAAAGTGGCTGCTAGCCAGGGACTATACAACTGGCTCTTACTAGTATAGTGATCTAGCCAAAAAATTTCTGTCAAAATTTCATTTTCTTGGATACACTGAGAAGTTAATAAGTAATCTTTCTTACTTGTTATTAGTTTATTTCCACTCCGGTAGTCTGAATTTATGGATTTTGCTAGTAATTATAACAACACTCATCATTCGCAAACCCAGTCAATCACGCAATCAGACAGCAGTTGACATTCATCCGTTCGGCCTTACTCCGCTCAGCTCGTATAGCCCCTTTTGTCTGTAGGAAAGTTTGTTTCTACATGCGATGAGGATTCCCCTGACGGAGACATCATGTACACTATGCATGCATTCAACAAATCAACTTATGATTCATTCAGAAATCAACTCAGAACGTGTTAAAACATGTTCAAAAACTGACAGGGATCTCATCGGAGACAATTTGTTGTTACAATTTTTGTCTTCCTAATGCCTTTGACACATTTTGCTGTTGGCAGACGCTTGTATGAGCACTGTGTTTTGTTGCTGTATATGGTGCATTTCCTTTGCAGGTTAAGTTTTATTTTCGTTTTTTCTCTCGTTCATGTTTTATTGCTGCAGTATTATTCTGCAGTAACATGATACAGTAGTATCCTTATGAATTCTTACCAGTAAAAATTACAAAAATTTAACTGAAAACAAATACAATGAGAAATTCCCGGAATTCTAAAAAAATCCTTGGTTTTTCCAGGTTTTCTCAGGGATGAAAAAATTTTTGCATTTTTTCCCGGATCTCCCGGGTTGTATACACCCTGTTTCAACATTGCAGCTTACATTTTTTTTGTAATCTTTGAGCCATTTTCTGCAGTTCATATTCTGGAAACTGATACTGTTGGCAAGATGATGGTATTGAAGGAATACAGATTGTGGATATGAGGTATTGTTCTGGTATCCAACAATCATTCTGTCATTTGAGCCAATGAAATGAATGAGCCGGGCCTTTAGGATGCATAAGGTTTATCAGAGCATCATTCTGTTCCACTGATTAACGATGTTGAAATCATTTTTGTGGCTACGCAGAATAAAAGAATTTAGTCAATACAGTGATTTAGTGAATACAAATTTTATACAGTGCAGCTGAGACAACACTGAAGTAATATATTTTAGTGATATTTGAGTCAACAAAGGGTCAATCAATTTTCAAGTAAACACACGTACGGATACCATATCATGTCGCAGTGATCTGAAATAATGCTGCAACAAACACTTTGCACATCCTTGAGCAGCATCTTGAACGACAAACTAACAAATTTTAATAAGACTTTGGAAAAAAAAATCTTAGAACTACTTAAACCTAACTAACCTAAGGACATCACACACACCCATGCCTGAGGCAGGATTCGAACCTGCGACCATAGCAGTCCCGCGGTTCCGGACTGCCGCGCCAGAACCGCACAGCTACCGTGGCCGGCACCAAATTACAGTCTTGGGGCTCCATGTAAATGCCTCTTATGACAGGTAGGAGTTACCACCAGCTTTTTCTAACCATCTCTGTTGATCCTTTGTGGACTTCAGACAGCGACTGGTCAAATATTTAACAAAGAAATTTGCCAAACACTGTGCAAATTGTGAAGTCATTTAATTTTATTTTCACTACCAGTTTTGGCAATTCCATGTGCTATCATCAGGCCCTGTATGCACCTCTAAAAAATTATAGATATTAGGATACTGGGGCTATCTGTTTCTGGATATCTACTCTCGCAGTCAAGTCTTTGAAGGAAGCAATTGAGAATTCATGATGTTCAGAAACAGGTGGCTCCAGTATGCCAATATGGATAATTATTGAGAGGTGCATACGGTGTCTGAAGATGGTCTACTGAATTGCCGAAACTGGTAGTGAAAATAAAATGAAATAACTTTCCCATCTGCATGCTTGTTTGTCAAATTTCCTTGTTAAAAATTTTCTAACCATGATGACACAGGGGACTGTATACTTCCCAGTCACACATCAAACCTGCAGTATAAAATATGAAGTACCATAGTACCATAATGGCTCTTTGCTCATAATGAATATGTTCACAGTAGAGTTGCAAGCCACCTGGAGGCGGCGTAGGAACATAGCGGGGAACGGCAACACTTATTCATCCCCATTTAACAACAGTCGGTTAAAATAAAAGCATACAAACAGACATCTTAATATGGAGTACAACAATAGATATAATCTGTCATCCATTTTATAACAACTTGCAGAAATGTAGAAAGAAGGTCATTTAAAGAGGGATGTATGCCCGCAGGCACAGCAACAGCTATTACTGAAGAACATTAAGATTTTGTACAAGTAACGGTTTAAAGGGATACGCATCACAACTGTCAACAAATCTGGTACCCTCTTTCGATTTGACTGGGATCCATAGCTCGGATCAAAAATGAGAATTGCAATGTCAGAAAAATTTACAGTACAGTCAATGTATGTATGAAAGTTTCATTCCAGTAAGTTAACATCAATACCTATCACTGTAACTGGCGATTAAACATAACTGTATGAATCATACTTAGGGAAAAGTCATGCACACAATTTCAAATGATTTACATATAAAGTAGGAAGAGCAAGTGGTGTGGCTGTAAATGGATTGTCCACTTTTTCTGAGCTGTAGTTATACATTACGCCAGAATCCCCCTTCAAGTTGATAGTGCAGGAATTGGATATGCTTTACTAGTGTATGTAAGCCTTCCTAAGCTTTTAGAAATTCTCCAAAATTAGTAGCGAGATATGGATGAGCATTCTTTAACCATAATGAAGATGCAGCTGCTTACAGAAATGTTGAAAATCTGTTCTTTCTTGAGGAATCTAAAATCACAAGTTAGCACATATTGTGGACCACAGAGCTAGTCGTGTATGCTTTCTTTCTGTCAACAAATAGGAAAGAAGCTATCTGCTGTCATAGTCAAGTCCTAGTAAAGAGCTGTGTGTGCCCTGAGAGTGAACCTGGATATCTTTTCTTTAGGAAACATACTGCAGAGTACACATTAAGTTGTCAGTTAATGTACTGTTGCATCCACCTTTAAGTTAAGTTAAATATAACATCATGAAGGTAGATTAAAACAATTAAGCACTTTCTAAAAACTTCCAGTCATTCGTAAGTTAATTTTTGTAAAATTTGTTTCTCAAACAAATTCAGACTTACCTTCCTTAACTGATGTGTGACTGTCATCGTATCTTGATTGGGAAAGTGAAGCTGTTTTTTCTTGCTGTTTTGAGTTAGAAAGTGAACAACTCAGATTATTTTCACTATTAACATCCCTTTTCAGTTCAGCATTGCTTTTAACTACTGATTTGTGTTTGCTCTTGTCCATTTCAATGCAATATTCTCCATTTTTAATGGATTTGTCCATAAATGAAAGAGAAACTGTATTGCTTTCATATCTTCTTCCTCTTCTTAGAGTAACACCTGTTTTGTCATTGCTGTCAGATGCTGAAAGTACATTATTTTTATCATCGTCTATGCATGAACCTGAATCCTCACTGTGTTGTGGATTTTTATCCTTCCTCACAGACATGTGTGGAACTTTTAACTCAGATGTATTAGATGGTGTTCCAGCAGTGTTACTTGTTTTTATTGAGTCTCCCGTGTATTTCTCTGTGTCTCTATTCTGATCGTAAGTATTACTTCTCTCAATAACATCACCATAATTAACATTCCTTATTAATACTTCATTTTCTGGTAATGGTGAATTTCTTCCAGATGAGGCAGTATTCACTACACCAGGCTCAACACAAAGTGCAACAACAGCATCTCTATCACAGAATGCTTTGGTTTCCACAGGTAAGTCACTATGTTCTGTGGCATTTTGTGAGCACTGTTTATCATTAATGTGATCTGTAGTGACGCACTGTTTCTTTTGAGATTTTGTGACCCCTCTTGTTTCCTCCATTTCGGATGATCTCCTCTTTTTATTCAACATCCCACTTTCTGAAGCACATAGAGGTTCGTTACCTGCAACAAAAAATACAGTTAATCATCAAATTAACAAAACAACTTTTAAGGAAATCCTGCTTTTAAATTGTACTTCCATCAGTCCCGGTAAAACACCCACAAAAACAAAGTTTTCCTTCTTGCTTTTAACGAATCCCACTTTAAGAAAAGTCCACTTTTAAGGATAAACATGAAACAGTCTACAAATTAAAATCCATTTCTTACACAATTCCTAACATGTCCAAATGAGATTCCAATTTCTTTCACTTTCATATAGTCTTTATTGTGTGACGGCAGTATAAGGTAATTGGTTCTTTCGTTCGACATACACCTGGATCAAATTTCATTGTGGCAATATCAGAAAACTGTTGAACGAACAGGAAATCTATTTCCTTTTCGCCTACAATATGACCCTGACCTGTGATCTGACTTCACAGCTACTGAGTTAAGAAGTGCGAGACATAAAGTGTTGCCTTGGTTACAGTTGAATTTATCAGTTTTGCTTTTGTGGAATTATGGCCAGCATATGTAGAAAGCTTACAATCTTGCAAAAGCCGACTATTATCTGCAATGTCAAAGACAATCACAACAGAAAACCGTCAAGCATGGTGAAGAAATATGATGTATCACCATCTTCATTGTGCAGTGCTCTCAAAAATTAGGTAGTGCATTAAATGCTGAAGATAGCAGTTCCTTTGAATGCAAAAGGGGCATTCACATGTCAACATTTAATGATGTTGAATCAATGACTTTAAAATGGTCTGAGGGAATGAGAAGTGGTGGCCTTCCTATAAGTGGAAAAACAGTGCAACAGAAGACACGCAAAATAACCCTAAAGATTGGTGTTGAAAATTTCAGTAGCTGAATGGCTGGTTGCATCATTTTAAAAAACATCATACTCTTTCATTTCAGAATGTAGGTGGGGAGAGTAAAGCTGTGGACACAGAAAGTGTAAACCATTGGAATAAACAATTAATACAGGATTATGAGCCCAGATACGTTTTTCACACAGACGAAACTGGCATCTTTTACAATTTACTTCCTGCAAAATCATATTCTGTCAAGAGGGAAAAATCCCATGGACTGCATTGTTGTGTGGTATTAGTGATGGAAGTGAGAATTCACCCCCACTGACAATAGGAAAATTTAAATCCCTAAGTTGTTTTAAAACTATAAAAATGCTAGCTTGTACTTATGAGTATAACTACAGTGCTTCGATGGCATCGGAAATCTTTACAAGATTTCTACGGCATTTAGATGCCAAGATGGGTGCATCACGTATCAAAATGACACTCATTATTGACCAAAGCCCTATACATGACAAGAAAACACCATTTCTGAGGAATGTAAATACTGTGTTCCCTACATCACCTGCAGCCACTGGACCTGGGCATAATATACTCTGTTAAAGACAAACACAAAGTACCATTTGGCCAGAACCCAGTTACTTTCCTTGAGAGAAAGGACTTGACGAGAGACTCAACATTGTGCAGATTATGTATACGTTTGTTGTTGGTTGGAATTGTGCAAAACAACATATTACGGTAAGTTATTTAACAAAGTCTGGTTGAGATGCATCAGTTGCTGTTGAAGATGATTTTGTTCCAGAAGGCGAAATGAGTATAATCACAGATGTTTCCAAATATGTGACATTCTAGGATTTTGTTTCGCGAGAAGATTGTGTTCTGACCTCCAAATCGAAGATGAATATAAGTGAAAAGTGTGAAATGCTGGTGAAGGAACATTGCTAAGTAGGAGGTGGTGATTAAAATGATGAAGAAGAAGATGAGGAGGTAGTTGCACAAAGTTCTGCAGCTGCTGTGCAAGGAATTGATTCTGTAAGGAACTACTATTTCTCTTTTAATTTAGACAAGTCAACCCTGACAAACTTCAGCCAATTGGAATGACAACTTCTGTCACTACAACATGCAGGAAGAACAAAACAAAGAAGTCTTGCTCATTTTTAGAAATAATTCAATGAAATAAAAATGTGTAAGTTTAATTTAAACTGATTTTACACATATACAATACAATCCCATCTTATGGTATAAAAAAGTTACAATTGTGGTTCTCTTCCATAAATAATGAATTCTATGCATCTATTCTTCCTAGCAAGTTGGTTAATTGCATCGTCAATAGGACAATCAATGTCAGTGTGAGTGTTCAACAGAGTTAAGCCATTACATTGATCCTCCTCCATAATGTATAGAGATCACCAGAATGGCCACGACTTTTCACCAGAATGGCCACGACTTTTCTCGTAGGTACGTGTTATCTATCTATGTGCCAGACAGAAATGTATAAAATACGATGATGTGGACATGTGTGCTACATAGGAAAGTACAGCTACTTGATAATATGATTTAGTCGACTGACGAAAGAAATGAACCACTAGTGTGTGGGCTGACTGGTGAGGGCGGCGCCCGTGGCAATGCAGGTGGCCACGCAAGGTGGGGATGCGTGCCACAAACCGCCCATATGTATCCACCACTGGTGTGTGTGTGTGTGTGTGTGTGTGTGTGTGTGTGTGTGTGTGTGTGTGTGTGTGTGTGATTAAAAAGCTTTTATAACAACTAAACATTGTTGAATTATGATTCTGTGACATTTCTTTCATGTACCTAGATAAAATCCCCAATTAAGGACAAAATATTTGGGTCCCCAGAGATTCATTAAAAAGAGGTTTTACTGTAAAGAAATAAATAGACTTTTATATTCATGGATATAATACACATGGAAGAGACCGGGGAGGCAGTAACTGACGGGTGTGGTGGTGAGGGGGGAGAGACAATGGGGAGGAGAAGGGAATAAGTCAGAGACAGCGTGGGAAAGGGAATGGGGCAGAGACAGGGTAGAGATGAGATAGGGCAGAAACGAGACAGAGATGGGGGAAGCTGGTTTGGGGAAGGTGTGGGGTCAGTGCAAGTGAGGACAATGATGAGGTAGAGAAAGTGTGGAGATATAATGTTCTCATATTTGTTTATTCTCTCATTGTATGAAGTGAAATATGTAAATGTGGTTTGATAAGAGAACAACTTCCCCTTAACAGAAACTAATATGCTTTGCTGCAGCTGACATTAAGATGATGAAGATGATGATAATAGATAATTTGCTATTACAATTTGTTTTTAGAACAGAAGACACTAGAAAAACTCCCAATTCTTCAAAGAATCAAACTCTCATGTATAAAACAGCGTCACATGTCTGATTATTTTACAGCAAGTTAAGTATTTGACATTAAGCATGTAAGTGATAAAAAATTTAGGAAATATTTTAAATTATGTTTAAAGTTTGTTGGAAGTTGCTAAATACTCACTTTATAAAACACTGGACAAATGGAATTTGGGTAGTTTGCACTCATTTGAAGCACAAGCAAGTTTTCACGCATCTCAGTGTTTATCATCTCATATCTCCTGACATATGTATCATATAAGGACACAATTTTGCATGAACATTTAACGGTCTCTGTGGATGCTGCCTACACACTGTGTTGTGAATAGAATAAGTAAAGAATTAAAATGTCATGGCTGATGCTGAAGTTCAACTGCATGGACAGCAAAAATGTAGTAAACGATAAATTACTTTTTCCTTTAACCATTTTGTGAGGGGTGTCAACAAGAAAAAATATGCATTAAGTGTGTTGTAAGTTTATAAGCTCACTGTCAACTTCTGGCTGCAAAGGCCACATATTTGCAAGCCATCAGTTACCATGACTCGACACACACACACACACACACACACACACACACACACACAGTTTCTAACTCTAATATTTGTCTTATTGTGTTAAACGTTTAACACAAGATTGCATCTCTAAATATATTATGATGGCATTTTAAATTTGGTTAATAATTATGCAAAATAGTGAAAATCAAATTTCTGCTTCCCTGGAAGCCGATAGATAGGCAACCTGCAACTTACATTGAATTCTGGGATAGTCAAATACTACTGGTAATATATGGAAATGAACTGGTTTTTAGCAGCAGTCTATTGTTAAACTTAGCAGCTGATAACGCACACCTGCTGAAATTATGATGCATATAAATTTATTAACAGTCCAGAATGGTTCATCATAATTGTTCTTTATCTAAACAGCAAATAAAAGAATGTGTGGTTGGAGATCAAAATTAGATTATTTTTTTAAAGGCAAAGAACATGCATCTACTTATATATTTTACAAAGATGTTGTTCATGTATTACTTTGTATTCATTGTTCAGTATCAAAATTATGCTTTGATACAAATTCCTCCAGAAGGATTTTGGAGGCATATGAGAAAATAGCTGAGTAATAATAGGGTTTTTGCGAAGTGGCTTAATTTCGGAACAAGTTCCCGCATGGTCATCATCGACTGCGATGAAATTTTGTTCGAACATTCGCACTTGTTCCCAATGAACACCATTAAATTTTCACTTTCACCAATTTAATACCTAATTTGTTTGACTCCTTAGTGCAGCATTCGGTAGTACCTGTCAGTTTTTTTGGTAACTTTTGTGACATAATACTACCAGCAATATTTTTTTGAAAGCAGCAACAGTAAGCCACCTTCTACAACTTTTTGCACTCTTTTACATGGAATGATTTTTTTTTTTTAAATGGAATTTCCATATATATATAATTTGAAGCAAAGTTCACCACAAAATAACTGCCCAAAAACATTTGAAGCTTAGCTTTTTATATTTTCGAAAATAACTGTGTTATAAGCACGAACCTTTGTTAGTGGTATTATTCCAACACAAGTTCTTTGAATACTGAATTTCATTCCCTAGTGCTTTCCAATTGTTTACATGGGCAAAGTGGCCAGTTGCTGTAAAAATGCCAAAAATGAGTACTTTCAACCCACTTTAACAAAAGTATTTTCTGGGAACTTTTTTGCACCATTTTCATGAGAAATATGATGCTCTAAACCACCTCAAAACTAGAACTGGTGTTGCAGTGTGAGACTACAAGGCCCTAAAAAAATAAAGACAAGGCAAAGGTGCAGTGAAAATACACCAATATTTTGTTAGTACAAAAATTAAATCTGACATTTTAAATTATGTTTTAATATTGTTTAATTGTGACTGACGAAAGGAAAATAGTAAGTCCTAATGAATCTGAAGTGACCTTGAATCACTAATTTTGCAAAAAACTTCATTATTTATTTAAACATCTCCAAAGAGTTCAGCTCTGCACTTCTTTTTATAAAATATGGAAGAGGATAAAGAATCTGATAATAAGAGCAGTGCTCTCTCTTTTTTTGTGTGTGTCTCTAATAATTTGAGGTAATCACTCGAGCTTTACAGAATGGCCGCCCGCAGTTTAAAGAAGTCATGCTACATTGCTGTGAACAGTATCCTGGACCAGAAGCTATAGCATCAGCAGTTGGTAGCTATTTCATACAGCATGATTCACTGGAAATTGTGTGTAGCAATGGATCTACACTGACTGGGAAACTCCTGGAAATAACACAAATGACTGTGGATGCATTTTACTGAAGAAATAGGAACAAAAATTTGGAGTCTGTCATGACACAACTGCATCGCCAAACGTCAAAGTTTTCCTCTCACACCCCCTTAAATTTGCTCTATAGGAAGCTTACTGCCCTAATGGATTTTGCTGAAAATTATTCATTTATCGTTCAGGCTGCAGTGCAAGGTTTCAGACAGAGTAAATGCTCACTCTTCAATCCATTTATTGGCATCTATTTTCCCCAAAATCAGGAAGAACAACCTGTGTGTTTTTGCATTGTTAGTGACTGCCTACAATGTAGCGTGATTACTGTTCCCATTTTTATCAATGAACTAATCAAATATTTAACAAGTCGGCTGAGATTTCCCACATCCATTATTGCAGCAGTGGCTCCAGCTACCAATTCAAAAATTTAAAACATTTTCTTAATATGCATTACCATGAAAGACGGCTTTGGAATGACAATAGTTTCTTCTCTCTCTCTCTCTCTCTCTCTCTCTCTTCTTTCTTTATTTTTTTTTTTTTTTTTAGCAGAGGGGGGGGGGGGGGGGGGGCGGCAATTTACAAGGCATGCAAATTCACCTTGCAAAGGAACTGAATGCACAACGAAGTGATTAGCAGGAAGAGCAAGCTTGCAAAGGCCACTTAACAAGTACGTTCTTACACCTATACACCTGTCTCATGTCTGCACGAAAGAGTTAATGGCATTATGTTTGATTTCATTAGCAAAAGAAGGAACTGAAGAAAATAAGAGGAGGTTTACACATGGGTTCATTCTGGCAAGAACTAAAGAGAATCATCAAACTTGCAAACTGTCAAAACAACAACTCAGGTCAACAGTCTGAAATGATACATCCTTATTGCTGGCCAAAATCAGCGACAGTGAGAAAAATATTAACAGTGGGCCTCCAGCCAGGATAATGCACTGCATACATTTATGTAAAAAATTGGTCATTTGGTAACTTCTACTAAGACTCGCAGTGAGCAGGACGGCACTTTAATAAGTTTTATGCACTCATATGTTCCAGAAAATTCATTTATTTTGTTCCCACTCCATGAGTGACAGTTTGTGGCTGGCAGTATAGTTTTCCATGTGACATTTAACTGTAAATTAATGAAACCTCTAAAAAATTCCAATAACTTGGAGTAAACATAAACTTAAGATCCCAAAAGAAATTTGGGACTCTGTGGAAACAAATCCTTATCAGGTTTGGGATCCTGTGGTAAAGAAACACACCCATGGTTGCTGTTGCACAGCTTCAGACATTGCCCCTCTGTTGACAGGGATGCTGGTTTTGCACTTTAAATGAAACCAGCAGTTGTTAAGCCATCATGGACCACAGCAACATATTTACACAATTTTCATCAGTGCACTTACGTTCCACCAAATCCACTAACCATACGAACAGAAAATATGCTATACTTAATACTTGATCTAGCATATCAATAGCATCAGCAAATAAAAGGACACATTCAAAATTCTCATTGACATGAATCTTTTTTCAAAAAAAAAAAAAAAAAAAAAAAAAAAAAAAAAAAAAAAAAAAAAAAAGTCAGGCAGATTGATATGATCTTCACTAAATTTTACACTTGGTGCAATGGTGTAACATTTGAAGCCAATTTACAGAATGCAGGTACTCTGCAACAATATTACCATTATGACCTCCAGTACCCCGTGATGCACTTTCATATTGTGAAATTTATAACTAGATTGATTCTGTAGTTATTACACCTGAAAAAACGGCTGAAATGAATCACAATGAGTCATGACAAAAGACATCATCCTTCTTTGTACCTTTTTGAGTTCTTCTGACTCAAGCTTGCTTCCTGTTTACCAGGATTTTGGATATCTTCCCCAGGGAGTATTAAACAACTGTAAAGAATAATAAAAATGTCACATTTAATTTGAGTATCAGAAGAATATGGGCATGTTTTCACTGCATCTTCTCCTTGTCATTTTTCAGAGCCTTAAATGCTTGTATTGCTAAACAGAATCTAGTTTCTTAAGAGGATTAGAAAAAGGTCTTTCTAATGAAAATGCTTCAAACGGGTTACATAAAATACTTTTGTTGTATAAGTAGAATGAAAATACCATTTTCAGCATTTTTACAAAAATCATAAACTTCCTCCTCAATTTGTAAACTATGGTACTGGAAAGCAGTAGGAGAATGAAATTTTATATCTTAAGAGCTTGTATTGGTATGTTATCACACACAGCTCCCCCATGAACCATGGACCTTGCCGCTGGTGGGGAGGCTTGCGTGCCTCAGCGATACAGATAGCTGTACCGTAGGTGCAACCACAACGGATGGGTATCTGTTGAGAGGCCAGACAAACGTGTGGTTCCTGAAGAGGGGCAGCAGCCTTTTCAGTAGTTGCAGGGTCAACAGTCTGGATGATTGACTGATCTGGCCTTGTAACAATAACCAAAACAGCCTTGCTGTGCTGGAACTGCGAATGGTTGAAAGCAAGGGGAAACTACAGCCGTAATTTTTCCCGAGGGCATGCAGCTTTACTGTATAAGTAAATTATGATGGCATCCTCTTGGGTAAAATATTCCGGCGTTATCAGGAGAAAGAAAACTGGCGTTCTACGGGTCGGAGCGTGGAATGTCAGATCCCTTAATCGGGCAGGTAGGTTAGAAAATTTAAAAAGGGAAATGGATAGGTTAAAGTTAGATATAGTGGGAATTAGTGAAGTTCGGTGGCAGGAGGAACAAGACTTCTGGTCAGGTGACTACAGGGTTATAAACACAAAATCAAATAGGGGTAATGCAGGAGTAGGTTTAATAATGAATAGGAAAATAGGAATGCGGGTAAGCTACTACAAACAACATAGTGAACGCATTATTGTGGCCAAGATAGATACGAAGCCCACACCTACTACAGTAGTACAAGTTTATATGCCAACTAGCTCTGCAGATGACGAAGAAATTGAAGAAATGTATGATCAAATAAAAGAAATTATTCAGATAGTGAAGGGTGACGAAAATTTAATAGTCATGGGTGACTGGAATTCGGTAGTAGGAAAAGGGAGAGAAGGAAACGTAGTAGGTGAATATGGACTGGGGCAAAGAAATGAAAGAGGAAGCCGCCTGGTAGAATTTTGCACAGAGCACAACTTAATCATAGGTAACACTTGGTTCAAGAATCATAAAAGAAGGCTGTATACATGGAAGAACCCTGGAGATACTAAAAGGTATCAGATAGATTATATAATGGTAAGACAGAGATTTAGGAACCAGGTTTTAAATTGTAAGACATTTCCAGGGGCAGATGTGGACTCTGACCACAATCTGTTGGTTATGACCTGTAGATTAAAAATGAAGAAACTGCAAAAAGGTGGGAATTTAAGGAGATGGGACCTGGATAAACTAAAAGAACCAGAGGTTGTACGGAGTTTCAAGGAGAGCATAAGGGAGCAATTGACAGGAATGGGGGAAAGAAATACAATAGAAGAAGAATGGGTAGCTTTGAGGGATGAAGTAGTGAAGGCAGCAGAGGATCAAGTAGGTAAAAAGATGAGGGCTAGTAGAAATCCTTGGGTAACAGAAGAAATATTGAATTTAATTGATGAAAGGAGAAAATATAAAAATGCAGCAAATGAAGCAGGCAAAAAGGAATACAAACGTCTCAAAAATGACATCGACAGGAAGTGCAAAATGGCTAAGCAGGGATGGCTAGAGGACAAATGAAAGGATTTACAGGCTTATCTCACTAGGGGTAAGATAGATACTGTCTTCAGGAAAATTAATGAGACCTTTGGAGAAAAGAGATCCACTAGCATGAACATCAAGAGCTCAGATGGAAACCCAGTTCTAAGCAAAGAAGGGAAAGCAGAAAGGTGGAAGGAGTACATAGATGGTCTATACATGGGCAATGTACTTGAGGACAATATTACGGAAATGGAAGAGGAGGAAGATGAAATGGGAGATACGATACTGCGTGAAGAGTTTGACAGAGCACTGAAAGACCCGAGTCGAAACAAGGCCCCTGGAGTAGACAACATTCCATTGGAACTACTGACGGTCTTGGGAGAGCCAGTCCTGACAAAACTCTACCATCTGGTGAGCAAGATGTATGAGACAGGCGAAATACCCTCAGACTTCAAGAAGAATATAATAATTCCAATCCCAAAGAAAGCAGGTGTTGACAGATGTGAAAATTACCGAACTATCAGTTTAATAAGTCACAGCTGCAAAATACTAACGCGAGTTCTTTACAGACGAATGGAAAAACTAGTAGAAGCCGACCTCGGGGAACATCAGTTTGGATTCCGTAGAAATGTTGGAACGCGTGAGGCAATACTGACCCTACGACTTATCTTAGAAGCTAGATTAAGGAAGGGCAAACCTACGTTTCTAGCATTTGTAGACTTAGAGAAAGCTTTTGACAATGTTGACTGGAATACTCTCTTTAAAATTCTGCAGGTGGCAGGGGTAAAATACAGGGAGCGAAAGGCTATTTACAATTTGTACAGAAACCAGATGGCAGTTATAAGAGTCGAGGGACATGAAAGGGTAGCAGTGGTGGGGAAGGGAGTGAGACAGGGCTGTAGTCTATCCCCGATGTTATTCAATCTGTATATTGAGCAAGCAGTGAAGGAAACAAAAGAAAAATTCGGAGTAGGTATTAAAGTCCATGGAGAAGAAATAAAAACTTTGAGGTTCGCCGATGACATCGTAATTCTGTCAGAGACAGTAAAGGACTTGGAAGAGCAGTTGAATGGAATGGATAGTGTCTTGAAAGGAGGATATAAGATGACCATCAACAAAAGCAAAACAAGGATAATGGAATGTAGTTGAATTAAGTCGGATGATGCTGAGGGAATTAGATTAGGAAGTGAGACACTTAAAGTAGTAAAGGAGTTTTGCTATTTGGGGAGCAAAATAACTGATGATGGTCGAAGTAGAGAGGATATAAAATGTAGACTGGCAATGGCAAGAAAAGCATTTCTGAAGAAGAGAAGTTTGTTAACATCGAGTATAGATTTAAGTGTCAGGAAGTCATTTCTGAAAGTATTTGTTTGGAGTGTAGCCATGTATGGAAGTGAATCATGGACGATAAATAGTTTGGACAAGAAGAGAATAGAAGCTTTCGAAATGTGGTGCTACAGAAGAATGCTGAAGATTAGATGGGTAGATCACATAACTAATGAGGAAGTATTGAATCGGATTGGGGAGAAGAGAAGTTTGTGGCACAACTTGACCAGAAGAAGGGATCAGTTGGTAGGACATGTTCTGAGGCATCAAGGGATCACCTATTTAGTATTGGAGGGCAGCGTGGAGGGTAAAAATCGTAGAGGGAGACCAAGAGATGACTACACTAAGCAGATTCAGAAGGATGTAGGTTGCAGTAGGTACTGGGAGATGAAGAAGCTTGCACAGGATAGAGCAGCATGGAAAGCTGCATCAAACCAGTTTCAGGACTGAAGACCACAACAAGAACATCACACACAGAGTTTATTTCACACTTTTTTTCAGGTGTCTGTTCTTTTAGGTGCCTCTCTCAAATTATCTATATGAAAATTGAGCATGAAATCATTTATAATATGCAAAAAGTTGTGCACTATGGCATAGTTTTGTTTCTTTACTGAAAATATATTATGTCTCAAAACTGCGAACAACTCAATGATACACTGCTGAAAACTATGATATTGGATCAAACAAATGACTATATCTCTGGAAATAACGAATTGGTGATCATGAAACTTTATCAATGTCCATAGGGAACTTGCACAAATCTTCAAAGAAAATTTCATCAAAACACGTAATGGGCATGCGGAAACCTCTCAACCACTTGGTGTGGAATGACCTACCATTAAGTTGTGAGTTTATTTGAGATTTATAAAATTATAAGTTTACCTGTAACTAAACAGTCTTCTACAGCCAGAGAGGGCGAATAGCGTAGATCACTCCCGTCACTGCAGTATGGTTGGTGTTCTGAATATTTTGATAATATTTTGTTTGCATTCTCTCTTTTGTTGGGGATATTTTTTGTGTCAGAGATGGGCATGACACAAAATTCTATAGCATCTTGAGTGATGGAAGAGTTACTTAGCACTCTACACACACTATTTTCCACATCATCAGTCTTGTTTCCTTGTTGTATTGCTTCAGTTTTAAATTCTGGTGACATTGACGATACTGTATGTATCTTCATTTTTTTGGCTGCAGTCTGACACTTGACACTTCTGTCTCCATTATGTTCTGCTTGTTTAGTACTAGTATTGTCAGCCCCTTCAGAGAATCTTTGTTTACAGGATCTCTCATGGGTAGTTTTCTCAGGCAACACAGGAGCAGATGTATCTGTGAAAACATCTGCTTGGATATTGCATTCAGTATGAGAAGAGAGAAATTTAACTGCCTCATTTACAGAATGGTTTGGCTTTGTATCTAAGATATGAGAACGTGCACTCTCATTCTTTTGATCTTTACAGGGAGAGACTTTACTGCTTGATGTGGCAGTTACACAAATATCTGTTTGTCTCTCTGTTGCAACTACTTCACGTACACTTCTGTTATCACACAATGGGCTCCCTGTATGTGTACTGTGTATATCACATTTCAGTGTTGATTTTTCCATACATGTCACAGTCTTCTTCTCAGTATTGACGTGTTTTGTATGATTGCAATGTTTGTTTTCTAAAGACACTTGATGGTCTTGCATGGAACTGTCTTGGATATTTGCTTCTACTACTCTAGTAAATTGCATAAAGCTGTCATCCTGGTCATTTTGACAAATATCTTGGGTTGACTCCATATCAACACACATTATTATGGTTTTAGAAGCATTAAAATTATTTGTGTCATTTGGCTTGGTTTTTGTGCACTTTTCTAAAGTATCAGGTAATTTATCTTTATTAGCAGGAGTCACTGCTGCTGTTACATTACAGCATTTTTCACCAATGATGGGGAGGATATTATCACAAGAATATTCTGAACAACTCACATTTTCATTCATTTGAAAACCTTTAACAGCTTTTCTGTAATCCATGCAACTCTCGTTCAACACGCATCCCACAGCTAGAGTTTGCTCCATACTTTCATTTATGAATAACTTTTCAGAGAATTCAGATGGATTAGAGTATTTTGCTGAATACTTGCTTGCTTTTTCCTCATTTCTGGCACTATCTTCTTTATCCATAGATAGTCTTGAAAGTGAGAGGACATCTGAATTAACAACACCAGCTGTGTCATCATTAGGTACATCACTGTCTGAAATGCAATCAATTATTCCACATCCCTCTGTAATATCCATGCCGTTATTTGTAGAAAATCGTTTTGTTGCATTAAGTTGCTGACTTACATTTTGCATAGAGCTATAATCCTTAGAATTCTTGGCAATTTCACAATCACCACTGCCCATAAAATTATTTTTAGCCTCTGCATTATTCAGTGCAATACTTTTCTCTGCTGCCGTGCTTAATACCTCTCTGCAACAAAAAGTGTCAATTACTTTAGTTAGCTCCATGTCACTTTCTGCAGCAAATCGGAAAGACTTTGCGGTGGTATTTATACTTTTTTTCCGTTTTGTCTGCAGCATTGACACTTCCTTACACTCAATGTGCCCGTAACTATAACTATCAGCCAGTTCCATATCTGCAACAGTAGCAGAATACAAATGTTGTTCACAGTTACGTGCTTCAGCTTGACTTTCTTCTTCACGCTGTTCTCTGCCATGCTTAGCAATACACTGCAACTGTTTCATGTCACCTTGCTCATGCAATCTTTGCATTGCATCTAAAACAACAGAGTTCCGTCCTACGAAGCTCTCTCTCTCAAAATAATCATTATCTTTATGCTCTGTTCTTACGACATAACTTTTGGAATTAGAAGACTCTGAGCTGTGCCTACGAGATAACCTGTCTATTGCACTGAATCCTGGGGAATCATCTAGTATTTGTTTTACTGCCACCTTCTTCTGAGAGCAGAAACCAATGTCAGTATCAGTGATCTTATTCACTATCTCAGCACCTTTATGTTTAGTATTATCTTGACAAAGAATCATGTGGGAATCTTTCTTGGAGTCTGTATTTTCTGATGATATATTTTTACAGTGGTGGCTGCTACTGAATGCTGACACACCATTTTCACCAATACTGAAACAAAAATCCAATGCAACTTGTAAACAGTGAAAAACATTGGTACAGCAATAAAAGAAAACATGCACTGATATAAAAATATAAAATTTTGTAGTTGGGTAATACCTATTGTTTGCTTGCATGGAAGACTCTGATTTACTAGAGTCAAAGGAATATATTGAGTCACAGACCGCACCATTTTCGTACCCAAATTTTCTGTAACAAATGAGATTAGATCAAAAGCATAAAGGTGTAATATAAACAAGAATCATTTTGATATAATAGCTAAATTCAGTGCAGAACAACAGATGACTCAATCAGAACAAGCACTCAAAATAGCTGGTAGCTACATTCAAACAGATACATGCCATTTTTATGTAATGGTAACCTAGAACAACCAAAGTGGGACTCTCAGTAACATAACCACAGTTGACATTCGGGGTTAACTAAAATGTATAGGTTAAAGACTGAGAGGGACACAATGATTGGTTTGGTAATACCACATACACATTTGTCTTTTTGCACAAGGAATAAATGAAACCTTGGGATACATTACTGTGAAACACAATGATTGGTTTGGTAATACCACATACACATTTGTCTTTTTGCACAAGGAATAAATGAAACCTTGGGATACATTACTGTGAAACAGTAAGAAGAAATTTGAACACAAGCTGAAAAAATAAAACAACAAACAATACTGCATTTTGCCCATGCTACATGATTATATATGTGTGTAAGATGATCTACAAAAACTAGTGTGTTGCGGCAGAAGTGTTGCAATTAGATTGCCAGAACACGCGAAAAACTGACAACTAAGAAAGACTGATCCAACTTCTAGCAAACATTTGTTATCAGAAAACCATTCATATTATCTACATTGTAACAACCTATACACTTTTATAAAATGCAGACAGATGTCACTACTACAAGTACTTGGTATCAATGCACAACTTTCTTTCTCCTCTGTGTTAATTAAGTTTCAGTTGCGTAAATTGTACATTGACTTCACTGTCCACTTTAAAATGTAATGATTTCCTTTGTTATTTTTTAAATTTTATACTTTCCTTTGAAAGTAATGTTTATCTGTACCACTTACATCTCTTGAAGTCATACATTATTTTACGTTCGTTGCAAAATTCAGTTGGCAACTAACTGACATAAAAAGTAAAACACCGATTTGTCAATAAATAAATGTTACAGAATATAAAGAGTGTGTTTGTTTTTTATATTACTGTCATGTTTTGCCACACTAATGGAGAACTCAGTTAATGTACTTAACAATCACTTAGGGGAGGGGAGGGGAGGGGAGGGGAGGGGAGGGGAGGGCAGGGGAGGGGAGGGGAGGGCAGGGGAGGGGAGGGGAGGGGAGGGGAGGGGAGGGGAGGGAAGGGATAGGATACGAACAAAGTAAGTTGATAACGAATGCATAAAAGAAAGTGAGAAAAATTTAAAGCTTAGCAAAACATTAAAGTTGCTCAGAAGAAGTTTGGCTAGTTGAAAATAAAGCCATGGCACTAAACTGAATGGCAAAATAAGTACTTATTCTGAATTTTTGAATCATTTGCCTGAAATCTGAAGGAATAAATGCCCAAGTAGCCATGAAATACCAGTGGAACTCATAAGGGCACCAAACAAAAAGGCTACTCATGATATATACAGGTTTACAAAATAAATTTATATGAGTGGTGAAGCACCATTAGATTTTGAAAACAATGTTATTAACAAGTCCCCAAAGAAAGTAAGAGTGGATAGATATGAAAATACCACATAACCAATCTATCATCATAAGTGTAAAAAAAGGAAAAAAAAGTCCATACTTTACTAAATGATGATGATGATGATGATGATGATCCATATTCCAAGGAGTGTAGGGGACGATGCGGGAGACCCGCACAGCTGTACTAGGCAAGGTCCTAGTGGAGGTGGTTTGCTATTGCCTTCCTCCGACCATAATGGGGATGAATGATGATGATGAAGATGACACTACACCCAGTCATCACGAAGCAGGAAGAATCCCTGACCCCACCGGGAATCAAACCCAGAATCTCGGGCGCAAGAAGCGAGAACGCTACCGCAAGACCACGAGCTGTGCAACACTTTACTAAATAAATAGGAAGTGAAAAAAATTGAATGTATGATAACCCGCAAGTGGGATTGCTATTTTCATAACACAAGTGGACATACAGTGTACTTCGTACACATCTAAAGAACAGCTGTCTTTATGTTACGAAGATAAACATGTACGAGCAAAATCACAGTTTAATCATAGTTTAATTAAACAATGATAAAATAAACTTATATTATATGAGGTAAATCACTGTTAAATAAAACAATAATAAAATAAACTTTCATTGTATCACTCTGTTGCTACATACAAGCGTTACCCCTAGTAATAACTCCCCCAGAACATTCGACAGCATAGTTCCATTAGATCCCTGCTAAAAACTTATTCGATTACTAATTATCTTGTACACGACAGTCATCTGTGAGACTGTCTCACTGCGAGATTGTGCTGCTAGCTCGGAATCTGGGTCATTTTCTTGGACGGATCATAATTTTTTCCACATCTAGCTCATTATCTATTATATATTACAGCTGCTCCCTTGATGTATGACGACACAACTTATCACTATGTTAGCTGAAGAAATGATGAAGGAATAGGTATGGGCTTACAACTGTAAAACAACAATGCAACACTTCAAGGCAGTGTTACTTGTGGTTGGCAAAATTTATGCATAGGTGTGCCTGCTTGAGGATCAATAAATGATCAGTTTGTTTTAAGAAGAGAATCAAATAGGTAAGAAGAAGAAGGCTAGCAGAAATACTTGGGTAACACAAGAGATATACAATTTAACTGATGAAAGAAGAAAATATAAATATGCAGTAAACAAAGCAGGCAAAAAGGAATACAAACGTCTGAAAAGTGAGATCAACAGGAAGTGCAAAATAGCTAAGTACGAATGGTACAGGACAAATGTAAGGATGCAGGAGCATATATCACTAGGGGTAAGATAGATGCTGCCTATAGAAAAATTAAAGAGACCTTTGGAGAAAAGAGAATTGCATGTATGAATATAACGAGCTCGGCTGGAAAACCAGTTCTAAGCAAAGAAGGGAAGGCAGAAAGGTGGAAGGAGTATATACAGGGTCTGTACAAGGGCGATGTACTCAAGTGCAATATTATGGAAATGGAAGGGGATGTAGATGAAGATAAAATGGGAGGTATGATACTGTTTAAAGAATTTGACACAGCACTGATACATAAGGCAAAACGAGGCCCCAGGAGTATACAACATTCTGTTGGAACTACTGATAGCCTTGGGAGAGCCGGCCATGAGAAAACTCTTCCATCTGGTGAGCAGGATGTATGAGAGAGTCGAAATAGCCTCAGATTTAAAGAAGAATATAATAATTTCAATTCCAAAGAAAGCAATTGCAGACAGGTGTGAAAATTACGGAACTATCAGTTTAATAAGTCACTGTGCAAAACAATAACACAAATTCCTTAAAGACGAATGGAAAAACTGTTAGAAGCTGACCTCGGTGATGATCAGTTAGGATTCTGTAAACATGTAGGAACACACAAGGCAATATTGAGCCTACAACTCATCTTAGAAGATAGGTTAAGGAAAGGCAAACCTTCATTTATAGCATCTGTATACTTAGAGAAAGCTTTTGACAATGTTGACTGGAATAATCTCTTTCACATTCTGAAGGTGGAAGGGGTAAAATACAGGGAGCGAAAGGCTATTTACAACTTGTACAGCAGCCAGACAGCAGTTATAAGAGTTGAGGGGCACAAAAAGGAAGTAATGCTTGAGAAGGGAGCGAGACACAGTTGTAGCCTATATCCGAAGTTATTCAATCTGTACGCTAAGCAAGCAGAAAAGGAAAAATTAGGTGTAGAAATTAAAGTCCAGGAAGAAGAAATAAAAACTGTGATGTTTGCCAGTGACATTGTAATTCTGTCACAGACAGCAAAGGACTTGGAAGGACAGTTGAATGGAATGGATAGCATCTTGAAATGAGGATATAAGATGAACATCAACAAAAGCAAAATGAGGATAATGGAATGTAATCGAATTAAATCAGGTAATGCTGAGAGAATTAGATTAGGAAATGAGACACAGTAGTACATGAGTTTTGCTATTTGGGTTGCAAAATAACTGACGGCAGTTGACGTATAATGTAGATTGGCAATGGCAACGAAAGCATTTCTGAAGAATAGAAATAAGAAATTTGTTAACATCGATTATAGCTTTAAGTGTGAGGACGTCTTTGCAGAAAGTCTTTGTGTGGGTGTAGCTGCATATGGAAGTGAAACGGATGATAAACAACTTAGACAAGGAGAGAATAGAAGCTTTTGAAATGTGGTGCTGCAGAAGAATGCTGAAAATTAGACAAGTAGATCACTTAACTAACGAGGAGGTGCTGATCAGAATTGGGGAGAAGAGGAACTTATAGCACAACTTGACTAGAACAAGAAACACATTCTGAGGCATCAATGGATCAGCAATTTAGTATTTGAGGGAAGTGTGAGGGTAAATATCATAGAGGGAGACCAACAGTTTAATACACAAAGCATATTCATAAGGATGTAGGTTGCAGTAGTTACTCAGAGGTGAAGAGGCTTGCACACATGGAGAGCTCCATAAAACCAGTGTGAACTGAAGACCACAACGACAACAACAACAATTAATAATTGAGAGTGAATTTGGAAAAGCAAGGAAATACAATGCACACTTAATATTTTCTTTGACACATACACAAATACTTTCTTTCATTTAAAAAAAAAAATGCATTTTGTTTGTATACTACATATATCTGTATTAGATAATCACAGAGATAATTTTTCATTTTCTGATGTAACAGCAATAGCACAACTTTTTCTTTTTGCAATGACGTTCATGGCTGTCAGTCCCTTTTGAAACAAATTGTTTTCAATAGTTTGCCCTCAATATTATTGTAAAACTTATTTCAAGTATTATTCCCACTCCATATCGGTAAATAGCAGCATTCTTTGAAATTTAAACACACTGATAAGCTCCAGAAGTTTACTATTACTCTTGTAACACAATATGATCAGGTTATTTTTCTTTGTTATAAGCACATTATCTTGCATCTATCCAAATTTAAAGAAAGCTCCTATTCAGCACATTAGATGTAAATATTGCCACGAGCTAAAATGCACGCGACGTAGCAGAGCAGTGAGCATTACTGACTGGCATGCTGTGGTTCAATGGTTCAAGTCCTATCACCAGTAAATATTTGTTGCTCAGAGTTACCTATGGCTGAACTCACATAACAGTAGTTTTGCTAACACAGTGAGTAAATAAGGATTGTACTTGTAATAATGTCAGTTTCCCTCATGTGTTTGCCTGTTTGCATGACGACATGGCACACGCAGTGTCACTGCCTAGCAGTGCATGCGGAGAGGAATGGACAGGAATGCGCATCTCTGCATTTTGCTACTACAATAGCTATATGTTTATTACACAACATGTACACTATGCAACAAATTCAATAATTTTTCATCACTGTTTATGTTGACTGATGTAAAAATAAATAAATAAATAATTAAATAAATGATGTTCCACTTCCTACTTCACCCACTTAGGGGTCAATTTTCTTTTCCTTTTGCTTTCTGAAGTATCCTATGTTCTTCATCAGGGTTCAATACTAAATTTCATAAAAATTTGTTTAGTGGTTTAGTTGTGAAAAGGTAACAAACAGACTTTCAGATTTAAAATATTATTCAATGTTTGTACAAACAGCAGTACTTCACTCTAGGAGGGAGATCAGTTGTTTCTCTAATTAGTATCCATAATATAAGAACTGCTGAAGTGTCTTAACAAATCTCTGTTTGCAATGTGAATTTTGTCAGACATAGGGGATATAAAAATGAAAAAGCTGGCATAATATGCTTACTTTCATTCCATGTCATATGGGATTATTTTTTGGGGTAATTCATCAAGCCAAGCACAAAAACGTGCAGTAAGAGTTATATGCGGTGTGAACTCGAGAACATCCTGCAGAAGCATGTTTAGGGAACTAGGGATACTAACTACTGCTTCCCAATATATTTATTCCTCAATGAAATTTGTCATTAAAAATATATAACTTTTTCAAACCAACAGCTCAATTCATGGAATCAATACTAGAAATAAGAATAATTTTCACAAGGATTTAAAGTCACTTGCTCTTGTACAGAAAGGTGTGCATTATTCAGGAACACACATTTTCAATAACTTGCCAGCAGCCATAAAAAGCTTAACAACCAATGAAATTCAGTTTAAGAGAAGCCTAAAGGATTTATTGGTGACCAACTCCTTCTACTCCATTGATGAATTTCTCAGTAGAACCAACTGATTTGGGTGTGTGCAATATAACTTCTGCACCATTTGCGTGTTTATTACCTTATAAATAAATAAAAACCTTTTTTATTTTAAATTCAGTGCATTAGTATTTGTAAAATGACTCGTATAGTGCTCGTTAAAAAAATGACGATCATTCCACTTGGGACCTCTGGAATGGTACATTAGCTTATTTGTTTTAGTTGTAAATATTTGTCATGTATTGTTGTTTTTCTGACATGTTCCCCATCCTGGAGGACCTCCTCACTACGGATCAATTGGAATGAAAGTAAATCTAATCTAATCTAATATAGCATTTTCAGTGCTAAGTGTTGTACTTCAATGATGAATCTACTTTCATATATGGACCTGATTGTAGTTATGACATAACATTGGTTTATGGAGATACTGGGTACTTCAAGACATCTACAGTACAGTCGTTCTAATTAAGCTGTGCAAAAGCCGTCACCTACACAGACACAAACTGGAAAACAAGCAATATGTACCTCTTAAGGTCTGTATATTTAAGAGACTACTGGATTCAAACAGAGCATTAAGTCAGCTGCTAATCAAGCTGACATCAATGTTTTCCAGACACTGGAAGGACACACCAATATTACAAGTGGGATGGCTTGATATGTCTAGCAAATAATACGTTTCCTTGATGGCGAAGTCCAACAGTGGTTTGAGTACAACCAAGAGGAGCTCCATGGTTGGAATAATTCCAGGCTGAACTGAAGAAAACATTTGGTGACAATCAACAATGAAATGTGCTCTCATTACGTAAAGTACTTATGTACCAAGGCATGTCCCTTGCAAGAACTACTGCAGCAAAACTACAAACATTTTGCCACCATAATATGAACATCTCACTTATCTTTCAATTGTACAGAGAGTATTCAATCGCAACACCTTATTCTGTATTCCTCCCACTTTAAATTTACTTCACATAAATCTTTCAACATATTCTTTCTATTCGCATGTATTGTGCCAATGACATTTGTTTTATAATTGCTTAACAGTCACAAACAGATTTGGTGAGGAATACAAATTACCTAGGTATAAAATGCATCCTCTGTGTAACATCAACTGTGATAGCTCTTTGACAACACTTTCAGAGCTGCTATCATCACAATTTATTGTATCATAGTCCGTACATATTTTAAGGCCGTAGCAATAACTTGAATCTGACTCAAATAATGTATAACATTTAATACTGAATAGTGCCCTTTTTGATGGATTGAAAAGTTTGTAAGATGTGTGTCCCTTAAATTTCTTAAGCAGATTATCAATAGTAATGTCTTGTTTCATTGTATACACTTTTACTTGGTCATGGGTCTTATTTTGCTTAATTTGTCTGTATTCGCATCAGATCATTACGTGCAGAGTGTGAACATATTTTCAGCAACATTGTTTTTCTAAATATGGCTTTTATATAACAGCCCTTTTTGACTAGTTCAGCTCAATTCCTGCCCCCCCTCTCCCCCCATACCTTTGTCATTATTATGGGACAACACAAAATATCTATTAATTTCATTAAAATCTACAGGAAACCAACTGTTGTTGATCTGTCATGGTCTGAGTGGACTTGTTTGTATTTTTTCTGTGTACTAAACCAATCTTGGGCTACAATATTCACACAGCACATGTTATAAACTATTGTACTACAGCTACCTACTTCTCTTTTATTTACTCCTACTTGGAATAAGGTGCCTCCTGTAACCCATGAGACATTGTGTAGTTCCATATTTCTGGAATATTTTGTATTGCTTTCCAAATCCAGGGCTCCAGTAGTTTATCTTCATCAGCAATATCATCCTCAACAACTTAGCACGTGAGTTTTTGGTGTACAGGAGATCTGTCACTTCTGTCACTATCAATGGGAGATTATGCTAACTGTGTTCATTACAAAATCTATGTTTTGATAACATTTTATGAGGATATATTTGTAACATTTAATGACATATTTTAACATGAGTAAGAATAACACATAACTGAGTTTGACACAAAAAGATAATAACAATCTTATCAGAAGCCTAGCCTGTGCTGCATGTGGGGCACATCACAAGTTGTGACTGTTGTACCCATGGCCCAAGCCCATGTAGTTTATATTTTGCTCTACTGACATACTGTGGGCCAGGCTAATGAAGTTCACACTTCGTCCAACCAACGTACTGTGGACCAGGCTCATGAGAATCGAATTTGGCCTGAATACCGGACCACATGTGACTGTAGGTTAAGCGCACAGGCGCGCAAGCGTGCTCCCCCCCCTCCCCCCAAGCCCCCCCCCCCCCCTCAAACACAAATGTGAAATTTACAAACAAGGAAGTCATATGAAACAAGGTGAACAATTTTTTTTTACAAACTTGGTTTTTTCCTACATGTACACTGTGTGTAAAAGGTTGAATTTAGTTTTGCTTAATCAAGTATCCAAATGAAACTCTTGCTCTGTCACAAAAGAGAGCTTAGTTACCCTTAAATACCTGACATGAAAGTGCCCAAAGCTGACTCTTCGTGATGGCCTCGCTGTTGCATCACCTTTAACTTCCTGAGATGATGTGAACTGCAGCTCCTTCAGAGGGGTCCGTAGTTTAGGAGGTTTCAAAATCTACAAAAAATCAAGTAAATTTTAATACTGGTTTTACAACTGCACATTGATTAAGCAATAACAGTACTACGACAGTTGAAAGAGTAGTCAGAACATCTTTTATGTCGTTATGCCAAAGTCTGTCGCAATCTAGATAGGAACTATCATGAAAAATGTGGAATGTGGAGTGGTGAAATATACTTAGAATGAAGATTCTTTTCCTTCGAGGCAAATTAAGACAGGGTATACTGTAATGTAAAGTGAGGAAAAAAAAACAACATTTATGCTGGCTTTGCATTTATAAATTCTCTCCTTGTGTTGATCTACAGATAGAATTGTTAGTATACTCTCAAGCAATACTGTACTATGGGATAATCTTCTAAGGCAATTCAACTAAGGTTAAAGAAAGTATTTATTCTACAGAATCATTCAATAAGTATGTTCTGTAAAGTTGATTACGAAACATCTTGCAAATGCATCTTCAGTAAACTTGGTATTCTTAAACTCACTTGCTCCCTAATGTTACCAGTGATTAATAACAAAAGCGAATTCTGTAGAAAACTAAAGTTCACAACTGCAATACTTAAAAAAATAAAACATAAAATAATTCATCGTTGTTGTTGTTGCTGTGGTCTTCAGTCCTGAGACTGGTTTAATGCAGTTCTCCATGCTACTCCATCCTGTGCAAGCCCCTTCATCTCCCAGTACCTACTGCAACCTACATCCTTCTGAATCTGTTTAGTGTATTCATCTCTTGGTTTCCCTCTACAACTCCTACCCTCCAATACTAAATTGGCAATCCCCTGATGCCTCAAAACATGTCCCACCAACCAATCCCTTCTTCCAGTCAAGCTGCATTACAAACTTCTCCTCTCCCCATCCTACTCAATACTTCCTCATTAGTTATGTGATCTACCATCTAATCTTCAGCATTCCTCTGTAGCACCACATTTCGAAAACTTCTATTCTCTTCTTGTCCAAACTAGTTATCGTCCATGTTTCACTTCCATACATGGCTACGCTCCATACAAATACTTTCAGAAATGACTTCCTGACACTCAAACCATACTCGATGTTAACAAACCTCTCTTCTTCAGAAACGCCCCCCCCCCCCCCCCCTCCCTGCTGTTGCCAGTCCACATTTGACATCCTCTCTACTTCGACCATCATCAGTTATTTTGCTCCCCAAATAGCAAAACTCCTTTACTACTTTAAGTGTCTCACTTCCTAATCCAACTCCCTCAGCATCACCTGACTTAATTCGACCACACTCCATTATCCTTGTTTTGCTTTTGTTGATGTTCATCTTATACCCTCCCTTCACGACGCTGTCCATTCTGTTCAACTGCCCTTCCAAGTCCTTTGCTGTCCCTGACAGAACTACAATGTCATCAGCGAACCCCAAAGTTTTCATTTCTTCTCCATGGATTCCAGTACCTACTCCGAATTTTTCTTTTGTTTCCTTCACTGCTTGCTCAATATACAGATTGAATATCACAGGGGAGAGGCTACAACCCTGTCTCACTCCCTTCCCAACCACTGCTTCCCTTTCATTTTCCTCGACTCTTATAACTGCCATCTGCTTTCTGTACAAATTGTAAACAGCCTATTGCTCCCTGTATTTTACCACTGCCATCTTCAGAATTTGAGAAAGAGTATTCCAGTCAACATTGTCAAAAGCTTTCTCTAAGTCTACAAATGCTAGAAATGTAGGTTTGCCTTTCCTTAATCTTTCTTCTAAGATAAGTCGTAGGGTCAGTATTGCCTCACGTGTTCCAACATTTCTACGGAATCTAAACTGATGTTCCCCGAGGTCGGCTTCTACCAGTTTTTCCATTCTTCTGTAAAGAATTAGCATTAGTATTTTGCAGCTGTGACTTATTAAACTGATAGTTCGGTAATTTTCACATCTGTCAACACCTGCTTTCTTTGGGATTGGAATTATTATATTCTTCTTGAAATTTGAGGGTATTTCGCCTGTCTCATACATCTTGCTCACCAGATGGTAGAGTTTTGTCAGGACTGGCTCTCCCAAGGCCGTCAGTAGTTCCAATGGAATGTTGTCTACTCCCGGAGCTTTGTTTCAACTCAGGTCCTTCAGTGCTCTGTCAAACTCTTCATGCAGTATCATATCTCCCATTTTATCTTCCTCTACATACTCTTCCATTTCCATAATGTTGTCCTCAAGTACATTGCCCTTGTATAGACCATCTATGTACTCCTTCCACATTTCTGCTTTCCCTTCTTTGCTTAGAACTGGGTTTCCATCTGAGCTCTTGATGTTCATGCTAGTGGATTTCTTTTCTCCAAAGGTCTCTTTAATTTTCCTGAAGACAGTATCTATCTTACCCCTAGTGAGATAAGCCTGTAAATCCTTTCATTTGTCCTCTAGCCATTCCTGCTTAGCCATTTTGCACTTCCTGTCAAAGTCATTTTTGAGACGTTTGTATTCCTTTTTGCCTGCTTCATTTGCTGCATTTTTATATTTTCTCCTTTCATCAATTAAATTCAATATTTCTTCTGTTACCCAAGGATTTCTACTAGCCCTCATCTTTTTACCTACTTGATCCTCTGCTGCCTTCACTACTTCATCCCTCAAAGCTACCCATTCTTCTTCTATTGTATTTCTTTCCCCCATTCCTGTCAATTGCTCCCTTATGCTCTCCTTGAAACTCCGTACAACCTCTGGTTCTTTTAGTTTATCCAGGTCCCATCTCCTTAAATTCCCACCTTTTTGCAGTTTCTTCATTTTTAATCTACAGGTCATAACCAACAGATTGTGGTCAGAGTCCACATCTGCCCCTGGAAATGTCTTACAATTTAAAACCTGGTTCCTAAATCTCTGTCTTACCATTATATAATCTATCTGATACCTTTTAGTATCTCCAGGGTTCTTCCATGTATACAGCCTTCTTTTATGATTCTTGAACCAAGTGTTACCTATGATTAAGTTGTGCTCTGTGCAAAATTCTACCAGGCGGCTTCCTCTTTCATTTCTTTGCCCCAGTCCATATTCACCTACTACGTTTCCTTCTCTCCCTTTTCCTACTACCGAATTCCAGTCACCCATGACTATTAAATTTTCGTCACCCTTCACTATCTGAATAATTTCTTTTATTTGATCATACATTTCTTCAATTTCTTCGTCATCTGCAGAGCTAGTTGGCATATAAACTTGTACTACTGTAGTAGGTGTGGGCTTCGTATCTATCTTGGCCACAATAATGCGTTCACTATGTTGTTTGTAGTAGCTTACCCGCATTCCTATTTTCCTATTCATTATTAAACCTACTCCTGCATTACCCCTATTTGATTTTGTGTTTATAACCCTGTAGTCACCTGACCAGAAGTCTTGTTCCTCCTGCCACCGAACTTCACTAATTCCCACTATATCTAACTTTAACCTATCCATTTCCCTTTTTAAATTTTCTAACCTACCTGCCCGATTAAGGGATCTGACATTCCACGCTCCGATCCGTAGAACGCCAGTTTTCTTACTCCTGATAACGACGTCCTCCTGAGTAGTCCCCGCCCAGAGTTCCGAATGGGGGACTATTTTACCTTCGGAATATTTTACCCAAGAGGACGCTATCATCATTTAACCATACAGTAATGCTGCATGCCCTCGGGAAAAATTACGGCCATAGTTTCCCCTTGCTTTCAGCCGTTCACAGTACCAGCACAGCAAGGCCGTTTTGGTTAGTGTTAAAAGGCCAGATCAGTCAATCATCCAGACTGTTGCCCCTGCAACTACTGAAAAGGCTGCTGCCCCTCTTCAGGAACCACACGTTTGTCTGGCCTCTCAACAGATTCCCCTCCGTTGTGGTTGCAGCTACGGTACGGCTATTTGTATTGCTGAGGCACGCAAGCCTCCCCACAAATGGCAAGGTCCATGGTACTTTGGCGGAGGGGAGGGTGGGGGTGAGGGTGGGCGAATACATCATATACACAATGTATCCTTCTCAAAGGTTCAGAATGGCGTTTTATCTTGTGATGCAAACATCTTGAGGGTGATGACAGGAAACTGTAAACCCTCAGATACTCAAGACAAATGTAAAAGAGTATCTTATTAGCTATTGTCTCTATAATTTAGAACATTTTGATTTGAGGGTGTAAAAACCTGTTAAAACTAATGTTCATATTATAATGGTGGTTTACTTTTCCTGTATATCGACAGCCGCAGTGGCCTTTTTGAAGTTGCATAAAAGCTTATTAAAACAACAGCTGAGTAGAGAGTGATGTAGCTATTTTTAAGGTTTATCAATGACAAAGGACTCTTTAAGGTACATTGAACCAGATGGATAATGTCTTGGAAAGAGGTTATCAGACAGAAAGAAGTACAAGTAAAACAATGGTAACAATGTGTAGTCGAATTACATCAGGCGATACTGAGATAGTTCCATTACAAAATGAGGTGCTTAAAGTAGACTAGAATTTATTTATTTTTTTGTTGGCAAAATAACCCACGATGACACAAGTAGAGAGGACATAAAACATAGAGTAGTATTAACAAGAAAAGCTTTCCAAAAGGGATCGATGTAAGAGATGAATACTATTCTAATCTAGGTGATAAATATTGTGAACCTGAAGAGTAAAGAAGTATTTTCTGAAAGTATTTGTTTGGAATGTGACCTTAATGAAACCATTTATAAGGGGGATTAAAGGAACAAACTATTAAGTCATCAGTTCCTCGTTTGCAGAGGAAGTCTACAAAACCTGAAGTAAGCAGTGTTCAAGTTTGTTACCATGGTTCACAATAAATAGTAAGGCAAGTAAGTCCAGATCACTGACAGTGCTAAGTATACAACATTTACAGGAAATGAATATAAAGAATATAAGCAAACTTGTTTGTGCGTCACGGACAGATAGGGGCTCCTCAGGCCTCATCTATAGCAAGAGGGAAGTCCCTCTCCCTTCCCCACCAAACCCATTCCTTCATCCCACACATCCTCAACTGACAACAGGTGTGTGTAAAACAATGACATAATAAACAAGACACCTCAGAGTAGACAAAGGGAAGGTCAAAGTGAGTAAAATGGTGTAAAAACCTAAGTGTGTAGCAAATATCAGAAAAGTATGTGAAAGACAATAAAAGCAAGGTGAAAAGGGGAATGAACACATATGCAAGTGCTACAGACATGATCACTGAAATTCAAAATGCGGCAGAACATGACCCACCCACAATCACCCCCTCTAACCTGAGTATTGGTAACAACATATAAGCTTGGAATAAAGGTTATTCTCTCTGAGACAGTGCAAATCCTGCCTGATTGTCATTTCACCACCAGTCAGCACTGACAATAATGAGTACCTAAGACCCAATGTTTACTGCAATGCAGTTAACTGACTGAGGATGCAGTATGACAGATCAAAATGAGTAACAGATAACAAACTCTATTGGGTGGTGAGGACAGCAATGGTCAATAGCCTGCAGTCTAACGCAGTCACTGAATATCAAAAATTGGTTAACAATTTTTTCTTGAGGAAGTGGAGGGCTCTAAAATTTATCATCAATTCTGCTGCAAAGACAGTGCAAGGTAAAGAGAGACATTCCTGAACTTCAACACACATGAAATTATGTCCTGTAATTTCTCTATCTTCAGACTTCTGCGAAAATGACTTCACTACCTTGGCACTGAGAGAAAAGTATACCGAAAAACAATGTGTACAGACTGTTCCTAGCAGACCTGGATGAGCAACTGTCAAGTTTCAGCTATATCATCTACTTCTTGAAGGTAAAAGAGACATTTTCACAAAAGCTACTTTCTTCACAATTAGTAACACTTGAAAAAAATTGTCATGTTTGGCAAGCCATTGTGTCTGAACTAGTAGAGCTAGGATCTTGCAGCTCATCATCTTGCAAAATAGATAAATGAGGTTCGGAAAGCATTGCCCATGGAACAGTGTCTTCAAAAATGCTGAAAAAATGTGTTGTCAGAAAACTAGTGAATTGTAAACTTTGCTATAAGGGTGATCTCTCAAGTTATCAGAACACAAAATTTGTCTACTTTTAACACCATGTGTCTTAAAATGGGCACTTCTGATTCTATAATTCTTAATATTACTGCATTTTGGTGCCTTTCCAGCTAAGACGTAAAAAATGTTCTAATATTAGTAAATAAAAAAATAATTATACTGATCCTTGTGTTGGATGTACATCTACCAACAACATTATTACACTGTGATGTATTGTGGATACCAAGTGTGAACCTGCTGCACCTAGCTACACACCAGATTGGACGTAATTCACAGAATTATGAAAATCCAGCTCCAGATCCATTTCTGTTTCATAAGCAACATTCATTTCTTTCAAACTACCCACTAGCAAGTACTGTTGCTTCTGGGATTTTGGTCAGATGTTGAGCAGAGCGAAAACAACACTCCCTATAAATTACACAAAGGGTTTTTGCCCCAATTTTCATTGCCAAACGAAGAATGAAAAATTACCAACTGGGATAACATTCACCAGAGTGAGATCTAGTTTTGCATTATAACTAGTGATTCAAGGGAAAATTTATGTATTCCATGAAAAGCTGTGGCTAGGTATGTAGAAGAGTCAAAAAGTTCATCTCTTCAAGAACTAGCTATTTTGTGCATAAAAAGTTACATTGGTGTGATATTTAACTGTCAAATAGCCTTCCTGTTAATGAAGAACTAAATTTAGGAATTTCGAGAAAAAGACTGGTTTAATATTTTGTGAAATGATTTGTCAAAATGTGAGAAACACAACAGTTTAGATTCACATTTAAATGATACTCAAAATCATGTACAGTAAATGAGATGCGTTAAATATTTCTATAATCTGTTTTATTTCTCACTTCTATACAAATCATATGACCTATTATTTCAAAAATATTTGTTATTCTAATTCTTGAGTGAAAACAGTCTTCTTTGCCTGAAAAACAAAAAACTAAATTGCTCTACATTTTCTAGGTGCTTCTGTCAATGCATGCAAGAGTTCCTTTTGCCATTTTCAACTTCTTCCTGCTTCTGCTATTCATTTTGAAATACAATATTCTTCCATAGTCTGTTCAACACATTCACTGCCATGAGGCTGCTGTTAGCCACAGCAGAGGCTTTGCTGCTAAACTTTTTTAAAAATTCAAGCTGATGTATCCATCACTTTTCATAACTTTTTTTTCCCCCTTTAGGACCAATTTGCGAAATACCAGTGATGATAATTGATCTGCTGATAAGCTTGTATTTGTATCTACAGAAATATTGGTCTAATTAGCTTCACATGTCTGATAACGAATTAATGTCTGTGGAGTCTTCTTGGTTGAAAAGTCTTTTATGTAGGATTGGCAGTTTTGAACTAATTTTACATCAGATTTCGTCACACATTTTAGCTAAGTACCCATTTCCAGCTCAACTAAGTGCAGACATTTTTACACTGTCTAATTGTTTTTGCCATAAGGATTGCAATATGATCTTTGTAAAAATTAATAACCGATGTAAGAGAGTGATTTATGATGGAAGTACATTTGAACTTCTTAATGGAAGCATAACCCATTTCATCACATAAGCAATTAATGTTCTTCAACAGAAAATGTTTCTGCAGCTGTTATGCCATTATAGGCACTTTAGAAGTTAAATAGCATACAGTACTGTAACATTTTCAGAACTTTCATCTCTGTATCAAAAATTCACACCAATAAAATACAAGGCAGTAAACTGTCTTGGAATACTGAACGCACTGCTCAGTATAATTCAATAGAACAATGAAATAAAAACTGATTTGATGCAACTCCCCAAGTTAGCTTCATTTCTGCATAACTACTGCAAACCCACACCAATTTGAGCCTGCTTACTGTAGTCCACTCTTGATCTCCCTTGACATTTTTTTATTCCCACTCTGCTTTTCTTCTGACACACACACTTCTGTCCACTATGACACTGACAATTCCTTGATGTCTCAGGATTTGTCTGTCATTTGATCCCTTATTTTAATCAAGTTGAGACATTATTCTCTTTTCTCCCCAATTCAGTTACCTGCCTTCCCACTACTTATCTGATCTATGTATGTTTAATGTCCAGCATTCTCCTGTAACACCACATTCAAAAGCTATTTATGGTTGTCTGGACTGTTTTGCCATCTCTTATCGACTTACAATGTCGCTAGCAAACCTAAAAATTTTAATTTATTCTAAGTGAACTGAACTTTTTGATTAGTTTATTCATGTGTTCAACCATTTTTACTGGTTATACAAATTACTGAAAGAAATTTTACAGTGTTTCATATAGTGTATGACCATTAACATCTACTTGTAGTGCAAACAGTTCATTATTGCTTTTTTGAAATGACATAATGTGAGCCCCTGCGAGATTAAGACTGAAACCATTACCTCTGAATCAGTTGTGGCTATATTTGGTTATAATACGTGTTGTCTCTTCTAAGATTGAATGTGGACTCATGCTTGGATGGTTCTGTTAGCATGAAACAGCCGTTCAAGTCACTGCTGATGTAGTGTGCTGCGTTCTCAGCAGCCAGGTGGAATACCCATAGCTTGGTGGTGATTAGTCAATAAGGGTGGACAGCTGGTTAGTTGTTACGTCTATATATACACATTTAAAAAAAAAAAAAAGTTTTGCATCTCCTCAGTTCTGGAACCTGTACACAAAATTGGAATAGAGATCAGCATAAACATCATTTCCGCCCTTTTTATTGCTCATGAAAACCACACATTGCATGTTGTACCGCAATGTAGTGAGACCTCTGTACACACCGGTACCTCTAATACCTAGTAGCACGTCATCTTGCATTGCTGCATGCCTGTATTCATCCTGGCATGCTATCCACAAGTTCATCAAGGCACTGTTGGTCCAGATTGTTCCACTCCTCAATGGCGATTCGGCGTAGATCCCTCAGAGTGGTTGGTGGATCATGTCGTCCATAAACAGACCTTCTCAATCTATCCCAAGCATGTTCAATAGGGTTCATGTGTAGAGAACCTGCTGGTCACTCTAGTCGAGTGATGTCGTTAACGTGAAGGAAGTCATTCACAAGATGTGCACAATGCGTGTATGAACTGTCGTCCATGAAGACTAACGCCTCACCAATATGACTGCACTATCGATCAGAGGATGGCATTCACATATCGTACAGACAGCAGGGAAAATCCACCTCACTGCACTCACTGGACAGTGTGTCTAAGGCGTTCAGCCTGCCACTCATTATGCCAAACCTGAGTGGTCCATTTGGCACGTTGTTGGGCCTGTCTGTACCGCGCTACATGGTGTCATGGTTGCAGAGATGGACCTCGCCATGGACGTCGGGAGTAAAGCTGCATATCATGCAACCTACTGTGCACAGTTTGAGTTGTAACGTGACGTCCTGTGGCTTCACGAAAAGCATTATTCAACATGATGGCATTGCTGTCAAGGTTCCTCAGAGCCATATTCCGTAGCGGCCATCCACAGCACTAGAAGCCCTTGGGTAGCCTGAGCGAGGCATGTCATCGACAGTTCTTGTCTCTCTCTATCTTCTCCATGTCCAAACAACATTGCTTTGGTTCACTCCAAGACGCCTGGGCACATCTCTTGTTGAGAGCCCTTCCTGGCACAAAGTAACAATGGGGACAGATCAAACCGCAGTATTGAACGTCTAGGCATGGTTGAACTACAGACAAGACAAGCCGTGTATCTCCTTCCTGGTGGAATGACTGGAACTGATCGGTTGTCAGACGCCCTCCATCTAATAGGCGTTGCTCATGCATGAGTGGGTTTAGTGACATCTCTGAACTGTCAAAGGGACTGTGTCTGTGATACAATACCCACAGTCAACAGCTATCTTGAGGAGTTCTGGGAACTGGGGTGATGCAAAACTTTTTATGATGTGTGTAGAATGTTGCACAGTATTTGTGCTGCTGCTGGCAGATGACACAGCTGTTTCCCATGTGGCTCTAGTTCTGATCAAATAGGCAATGCCCTAAAAAGGACTCCAGTTGGTGATAGTATGTGGGTATATGGAATAGATCTTCCTCAAGGTTCTTCCAGAAGATGATACCTGAGCTGTAGGTGGCTGGTAGTAGCACAGAGGTTGACTAGCATATGTTGTGTTTGGAATGGGTGGGAGAACAGCATTTTGAGATAAAAGTGGGGGGGAGTTGGCAGGAGTGATGCTGATTCATCACAGGGAAGCAGGAGGTAGTTAAAGCAATGCTCAAGTAAGTTACAGTGAATGAAATTTTGGCAATGTTTCCACAACTTTCCACACATCTCTTATATGAGACACTCAAAGAAGTGCTAGGATATCAGAAACTGTGTGTGAGATGGGTCCCAGAACGGATGACAGAACAGCACATGAAAAGTCGAGTCATTCGTGTCTGTGAATTTCTCGAGCGACCTGAATTGGAAGGTGAGGATTTTCTGATCTCTATTGTGATTTGAGATGGAGTGGCTTATTACATCCCTGAGATAAAAACTCGTCACAGTGGCTCACACCAATTCCCCCACCTATCGAAAAATTCAAAGCCACAATTTCAGGCCAAAAAAATCATGATGAATCAGAATATTGCAATGATTGTGTTGGCAGCGAAATACCATTTTGGGAGGGATGAGAAGGATGTTCCTCATTTCCAGGAATGGTGATAAATTGTCGAAGCTCTGATGGAGGATGTGATTGAGTTGTGCCAGTCCAGGATGATATTTTCATCTTTTTGCTGTTAGGATGTGGTGCACGAACTCTGTCTGTGGACAATATTTGGAGGATAGTGCCTGTGTGTGTAGGCCTTAGCGGGACCTTCAGTATAGTGAGCAAGGAAATTTTCATCACTGCATACGCCCAGAGTATATGGGTGTGATTTGTTTGTGTGAATATAGTGAAGCTATCAAAATAATGGTACTGTTAATCATAAGTGGGCTAGATATGGACAGATATATGGATGGACCCATGTGGAGGTCAAAGTCTCATTGGGCTGAGGACACCAACACATACACTCTCTCCCTCCCAATCCACACTCCATGTCCCCATATTGTGTGGGGGGGGTGGGGGGGGGGTGTCATGAGAAAAGAAGAAATATTCGAATTGTGAAAACAGTTGTTAAACATTTGGTAAAACTTACACAGTAGACACCAGATTGCATTTTTAGTAGTTTATGCATGATGTGTGTTTTTGAAATTACCCTGCAGTTTTAGCTAATGAAAAGAGTGTTTAAATATGTCACAAAAATTCCAGACTATGCTATAGGTCTATCTATTAGCACAACCTTTATTCAGTCCTCACATTTCTCAGCTGCAGCAATTCTCAAGCGAGTATAAAATTTTTCTCAGAGCAAATCAGCTTCTTAATTCATTTCTTCGACCATAAGCATGTAATATATGCATATCGCGAGGCACAAGGTTCTTAGAACGAGGTACAGACGTAGGACAACAGATGGCATACAGCATCTAATGTTAATATTGTTTTTTAGTTTGCTACTTCCGACTTGTCACGGGAATCGCTAGACACATGGTTCACAGGAATAAGGACGAAATTTTGCCAACAGATGGTAGACAGCATAGAATGTTAAAGGCTACCTGTGACCCCTAGTGTGACTGAAATTGCAGCTAGATTCTGTAAAATTATTGTTGTGATATCTGTGACTTCTCTATCACTGTGATTTATAACAGATATGCGATTTCTTGCTCACTCCTACAAACTGCAGGTGTGTGTGTGTGTGTGTGTGTGTGTGTGTGTGTGTGTGTGTGTGTGTGTGTGTGTGTGTAAAAGATAGGAAATGTTTAGTCTAGTATCATTTGGTAATTTGTTGCTTTCGCTCTTAAATCATTTACATCTACAGTGGAACTTTGATTTTAATTTCTCCAATTTCATGTTTTTCGCAAATGCACACTATAAATTTGTAGCCCCCTGTGAAAAATCCAGAAGAACAAATGCTGAAAATTTCCTGTTTTTACTTGATTCTATGTTCCTACTCAATGTCTTGCTTGACTTTGTCGCGTTTTCTCACTATTGAAATTTGATGTGACTAAACAAGTTATAAAGGGCACAAAAGACAGGCAGTTCGCATCATGGGTGATGACAGAGCTAACATTATTTTAGCATGTTGTGGAGACGGGAGACATAAGACGAATCCACTGTCAATGTTGCAAACAGAGATATCGATTTGTCAGTCGCTATTGCGTCAAGTTGATGGACGTGTGTGAAAGGAGAATCTCAGTTGTAGCAAGAATGCTTTAGGGGATTATGTTTGGGATGCACATCATGCGAAATATTTTTGACATGGAAGAATATGAATGTCGTTGCTCATCATTTCACTTGTAGCAATTTAAGCTCTCCTCTTAGGTACCTGCCTAACCGCACCCTCGGAAATCGCCACAATTCGGAAATAAACAGCAAAGTATTTGTGATAATGAACAACATGAATTTTATTCGTGCTCTTAATTCACAGGAATGTAAACTGTCCTCTAATGCTTCTGACTAACCACACAATCGAGAATCACAACACATTCGGAAATAAATAAGCAGGTATGATTACCAACATAGTGTATGTCAGAACATAAAGGATTACAAGCATGACGAGCGTGTTAAGAATTCTAAGTTGGGGGAAATAATAATAATAATAATAATAATAATAATAACGTCTGAGATAAGAAAGAAATAATAATAATAACTGACGTGGCGACAGTTCCCCACGCCACCTGTTTACCGAAGAACGTACTACTGTTTCACGTCAACTCATCTGAGATATGGTTACGATGGAGAGGGACACAACATCTGGAAGGTGCTCCATATGCCATGGAAATAACTGTGAGACTGCGCCCTATCTTTTGATAGAACTGTGTACTATTTCGTGTGCAGAGAGAAATAAAGCTAATGTCAGAGTGGTGTCTGATGGGAGTGACCGTAAAGGCATTGCACATGTACGCTTGTTCCCTTGAGTCACCGCTTTGTGAGTCAGTTTAGTTTTGGAGGGTAGTACAAATAGTTACCACAAGGAATTCGAGTGACTATGGAAAGAAATGTCCAAGGTCAGTACTTTCCTCTAGCAGTTGTATTCACTCACAGTTCTTGTTCTCTGGCAGTTAACAGGCTCCCACAACAGGTAACCTTGAAGTTGGTAACTGTGTGCCTGACTCCATTTAAATGTTGCAGAACCCGATGATATTTCCAGTGAGGATAGTTACTGGAGTGAACAAAATACTTTCGTACTGCTCCGGAAATAACCACTGGCCATCAGGGATTCCAGAAAGTTGACAAATAGCGGTATTCTGTTCTTTCCACTTCTTGTAGTTCCGGAACAGGTGTCACTATCTTTCCGGCCTGTGGTTGCGTCAGAGAGTATTTACTTTCGTTTCGTGCTCTTGTTTTTCTCGATGTTGTTGCCACTAGGCTAGTAGAAGTAGTAGCAGCAGTCTTATACATGCAAAGCTATGACATATTGTAAAGAGTATGCAACATGTTAATATTTTTAGGGGTTTTACACTAACTGAAATATCTGAGTACTGTAGGTGATCTAAACATGGAAAATAGTTGAGTATCTTCTAAAAGGCCCGCCTGGTTAGCCGTGCGGTGTAACGCAGTTTTCCAGGCGGGAAGGCATGCCAGTCGTCACCACGAATCCGCCTGGCAGATTAGTGTCGAGGTCCGGTGTGCCGGCCAGTCTTTTTTTAAGGTAAGGGCGGTTTTCCATCTGCCTCGGCGAATTCGGGCTGGTTACCCTTGTTACACCTGCTTTACACTATGTCGGCAATTACTGCGCAAATACTTTCTCCTCGTACGCAAACACCATAATTACTCTAACACGCACAATAGGCCTGGGTTCGGTGTGGAGCAGCGGTGGGGTGAGTGGACTGCTGTAGGCTGTTGTGTACCACTGCGGGCTAAGGCGGGAACGAAGCCTCTCCATCCTCTATCTGTCCCCAGTTCCATACAGCACAATACAATCTTCTAAAAGTATACCGTGAACAAATGGTGGGAAAAACTTGTTCCGCATGGAAACTCAGTATGAAAGACAGCTCTAGTTTTCGTAATTTCACTTGGATATCATCTAAAGATTTTGAATTTCTGGCATATATGGTATCACTGTTTCTTAGAAAAAGTAGAAATTTCAGGAAAGCAGTTACATCCAGACATGCTGTTAGTCTTAGCTTTTTGTCAACGGGAGATTCATTCCAGAGCCTTGAGTACTTCCTATTTCGAAGAAAGGTACGACAAATGAGCTTATTTTCTTTTCTATGCAGTCTTTGTCAGTATTCTACCAAATGTACCAGCAGTTTTCTGCACAGCGTCTTGTTTTATTGCTGTTCTTGTCCTGCTTGCGTCACATATTCTACAAGTGGCAGTCAGCTACGTACAATGATGAAATCGACAGTCTACTGCCTCGTTCACTGTATTTTTTTTGTGTGGATAAATTTAATACAGCAATAGAAAACAAAACATGTAGCAACTCTATGCAACAGACAACACAGTGCAACATATATACACAGACTTGTGCCATGCAGCAGTGACATGTGGTAGCAGGCCTGAAATATTGTTTCCTTAGATCTGTACTGACACTGCTATAAATTGATGTTTCCATGTTTCGAAGAATGTTCACAAACAGTGTCCACATAAAGCATTTGGAAAAATGTTTCCATAATTTCCATGGTTAGTGTGTATGCAGCTTGAGGTCTACTTGACCCAATTAAATTGCCATTAGCTACAGAAGGAAAACACACACCACCACAAGTTAGATTCAGACATCTTTCACCATACTTCAGTTTTTGGTTTAATTCACCATGTTAATCATGAACACACAGGAAATATGTCTCAAAAACATGTGTTTTGGTGCATAGTTTGTGGCTGTAGCATGTCGGAAAATAACTTGATTATCTTGTAGCCAGATACCAGTTTCATTTTTGACGAGTTTTTACTGGCTGTTACACACCTGTAATTTTTTTAATAACCGATGAAATTCATTACCACAAATTATTATATAACCATTGTATTGTACATCTGAATCGATGAATTGTAAAATCAACCTAAATCACATTCACCTATTTTTAAGGAAAGTGAGAAAAACAATTTAAGTACTGTATAAATTTTTAGAATAAGGTGCAACTGAAGAGTAAAACTCCTCTGCTACAATGGGTCGTATGCAACCCAATTCAAAGTTATATTTCGCGCCATGGCTAACCTAGAGTGCACTCCATGCTGTCGTCCAAGGGCTCCTCATCACTCGTGGGGAAGCCGTTGACCAGATCACATCAATAAGGTATGTACACTTCTTCACTTATCCCCCCTTTGGTCGGATCTGACCCAACGGCAGTACAAACGTATCAGGCCGGATGCGACCCAATGCAGTACATATGATCAATTAAAGTATTTGCGTTCGCCAATTGTTATGTCTTTACTGGATTTTAGTTTGTGTGTGTAATGTCTATTGTAATATCGTTCATTTATGATTTCAGAAGAATGGCATTCAACACAATTTTTCCACTCCTGAAGAAAATTTTGGGATACATCCAACGGCAATGCCTCAAAGATGCTGACGACATTGTATCTGACAATGAGAGTGAAGTCGTATCTGAAAACGAAGATGAAATCTTGCCCGACATACAGGTTGCAGATGACTATGATGTGGAAGATGATACCAAAAGCAGATCAAAACAATGAATACGATATATAATGCAGCCGACTGTCAATTTGAGTTGGAAAAAGATGGAGAAAGTATTTGGCGGAACAATCATATTCGTTCTACGTTCGCCAAAGGTCCGCCTACAAATGTCATCAAAGGGAATCCTGGATCAAGAGAAGAGAGTGTTTGGAAAAACTGATATCCTGGAATTAATTTCACTTTTCATCACTGATGAAATGATACATGCAATTGTCATGCGCACAAATAAAGCAACAGATCGCGTACGCTGAAATTACAATAAAGACTATTCATTCACTGGCCACACGAATGACATTGAATTTAGGGCGTTTATCGGCCTCCTATTTATGAGTGGCACTTTGAAAAACGCGATATCAAATACAGTTGAAATGTTTTTGAAAATGTATGGGCCTTTGATTTTTCGCTCCACGATTCCAGTTCCTTTTGATGATGAAAACATAAGAGAAGAACTAAACAAAAGGACAAATATGCTGCCTTTCGGGAGATTTGGGATCTATTCAACATCAACTGTTGCCGATATTTTGCTCCCTTGCAATTCATTGCCGTCAATTAGACTCTTCTAGGGTTCCGAGGACTCTATCCTTTTAAAATATAGCTCCCGTCCAAATTGGATAAGTACGGTCTAAAAATAAAACAGCTTGTTGATGCAAAATCTTTTATTTCTGTGGCAGAATACCGTATGTGGGAAAAGAAACCACATAAAAGGGTGATTTGTCATTACCAACGCAATATGTTGTGAAAATTAATGAACCACTTAGTGGCACTTGTCGGAATATCACCACTGATAATTGGTTTTCATCGAGTGAATTGCTTGAAGTGCTACAAGAAAGGAGAATGATGTACATCGGTACTCTGCGAAAAAACAAGCCGCAGATTCCTCCATCATTATTAGCCAGTGTTGGTTGGTCAGTCAGTGTGCTCCTTGCCGCCGTTGGATAAGCAGCTGCAGCAGCAAGTCGTATACTCCTAGCTCACTCATTTGTTACACAGCTTAATTCTTAATTTCTTTGCGTGTTTTTGGCACTTGCATTGTTTAATTCACAAATTTCGGGCGTATTATAGTACTTGAGAGTTGTAGCATCATGTTTTTAGTACCTGAATAGTGTAAAATCGTGTAGTCTCCTTCCGCCGCCAAGCAGTGTGTCAGCAGTGTGCAAGTAGCAGCATTACTGCATTTACTAGGCACTCTTGTATTTTAATAACCGTATAAATTTTGTGTCGAATTGTTTGTGCTCTCTGTAGATTAATTCAGACGTTCTTTGCACAACAGTTTTTAGCATGGATAGGGACTGCAACTGCTGTGTTCGGATGCAGGCTGAGTCGGCATCCCTTCATTCCCAGCTTCAGGCAGTGTTGGCTTTGGTCACACAGCTTGAGACTGTTGCCAATGGGCATCACTGTGGGGGTCCAGATGGGGGTTTGTCGGGATGGCCAGCTTGTTCCACGCATCCCCCAATCGGACTACGACTGTGGCTACCCGGGATACTGCCCACATTGAGGCTGATCCCTCACCTGTGGTAGAGAGGGAGGTCGTCTCGAGGTGTGACAGGGGGCGAAAGACATTCCGGAGGGCTGAACGGAAGGCCTCTCCAGTTTGTCTGACGAACCGGTTTCAGGCTCTGTCTCCGGCTGATACTGATGTTCGGCCGTAGATGTTTGCTTGTCCTGTTCCAGAGGTTGCCCCTCAGTCTGCAAGATCTCAGGGTGCACACATCTGCAGGTGGTCGCCCATGTCGGCACCAATGATGTGTGTCGCCATGGATCGGAGGAAATCCTCTCTGGCTTCCGGCGGCTATCTGATTTGGTGAAGACTGCCAGTCTCACAAGTGTGATGAAAGCAGAGCTCACCATCTGCAGCATCATCGACAGGACTGACTGTGGACCTTTGGAACAGAGCCGAGTGGAGGGTCTGAATCAGTGGCTGAGACGGTTCTGCGACCGTGTGGGCTGCAGATTCCTCAACTTGCGCCATAGGGTGGTGGGGTTTCGGGTTCCGCTGGATAGGTCAGGAGTCCACTACATGCAGCAAGCAGGGGTAGCAGGGGCTGTGTGACGTGGACTGGGCGCTTTTTTAGGTTAGATGGCCTCGGGCAAGTACAGAAAGGGCAACAGCTTCAAATGGTGCGGGGCAAAGTCAGGACATGCGGGGACCAAGCAGCCGTCGGTACTGTAATTGTAAACTGTCGAAGCTGCACTGGTGAAGTACCGGAACTTCAAGCACTGATAGAAAACACCGAAGCTGAAATCGTTATAGGTACAGAAAGCTGGCTGAAGCTAGAGATAAATTCAGCCGACATTTTTACAAAGGCACAGATGGTGTTTAGAAAGGATAGATTGCATGCAACCGGTGGTGGAGTGTTTGTCGCTGTCAGTAGTAGTTTAGCCTGTAGTGAAGTAGAAGTGGATAGTTCTTGTGAATTATTATGGGTGGAGGTTACACTCGACAACCGAGCTAGGTTAGTAATTGGCTCCTTTTACTGACCTCCTGACTCAGCAGCATTAGTGGCAGAACAGCTGCAAGAAAATTTGAAATACATTTCACATAAATTTTCTCAGCATATTATAGTCTTAGGTGGAGATTTCAATTTGCCAGATATAGACTGGGATACTCAGATGTTTAGGACGGGTGGTAGGGACAGAGCATCGAGTGACATTATACTGAGTGTACTATACGAAAATTACCTCGAGCAATTAAACAGAGAACCGACTCGTGGAGATAACATCTTGGACCTACTCATAACAAACAGACCCGAACTTTTCGACTCTGTAAGTGCAGAACAGGAAATCAGTGATCATAAGGCCATTGCAGCATCCTTGAATATGGAAGTTAATAGGAATATAAAAAAAAGGGAGGAGGGTTTATCTGTTTAGCAAGAGTAATAGAAGGCAGATTTCAGACTACCTAACAGATCAAAACGAAAATTTCTGTTCCGACACTGACAATGTTGAGTGTTTATGGAAAAAGTTTAAGGCAATTGTAAAATGAGTTTTAGACAGGTACGTGCCGAGTAAAGCTGTGAGGGATGGAAAAAACCCACGGTGGTTCAACAACAAAGTTAGGAAACTACTGCGGAAGCAAAGAGAGCTTCATTCCAAGTTTAAATGCAGCCAAAACCTCTCAGACAAACAGAACCTAAACGATGTCAAAGTTAGCGTAAGGAGGGCTATGCGTGAAGCGTTCAGTGAATTCGAAAGTAAAATTCTATGTACCGACTTGACAGAAAATCCTAGGAAGTTCTGGTCTTACGTTAAATCAGTAAGTGGCTCGAAACAGCATATCCAGACACTCTGGGATGATGATGGCTTTGAAACAGAGGATGACACGCGTAAAGCTGAAATACTAAACACCTTTTTCCAAAGCTGTTTCACAGAGGAAGACCGCACTGCAGTTCCTTCTCTAAATCCTCGCACAAATGAAAAAATGGCTGACATCGAAATAAGTGTCCAAGGAATAGAAAAGCAACTGAAATCACTCAACAGAGAAAAGTCCACTGGACCTGATGGAATACTAATTCCATTCTACACAGAGTACGCGAAAGAACTTGCTCCCCTTCTAACAGCTGTGTACCGCAACCATCTAGAGGAACGGAAGGTTCCAAATGATTGGAAAAGAGCACAGGTAGTCCCAGTCTTCAAAAAGGGTCGTCGAGCAGATGCGCAAAACTATAGACCTGTATCTCTAACTTCGATCTGTTGTAGAATTTTAGAACATGTTTTTTGCTCGAGTATCATGTCGTTTTTGGAAACCCAGAATCTACTCTGTAGGAATCAACATGGATTCCGGAAACAGTGATCGTGTGAGACCCAACTCGCTTTATTTGTTCATGAGACCCAGAAATTATTAGATACTGGCTCCCAGGTAGATGCTATTTTCCTAGACTTCCGGAAGGTGTTCGATACAGTTCCGCACTGTCGCCTGATAAACAAAGTAAGAGCCTATGGAATATCAGACCAGCTGTGTGGCTGGATTGAAGAGTTTTTAGCAAACAGAACACAGCATGTTGTTATCAATGGAGAGACGTCTACAGACATTAAAGTAACCTCTGGCGTGCCACAGGGAAGTGTTATGGGACCATTGCTTTTCACAATATTTATAAATGACCTAGTAGATAGTGTCCGAAGTTCCATGCGGCTTTTCACGGATGATGCTGTAGTTTACAGAGAAGTTGCAGCATTTGAAAATTGTAGCGAAATGCAGGATGATCTGCAGGGGATAGGCACTTGGTGCAGGGAGTGGCAACTGACCCTTAATATAGACAAATGTAATGTATTGCGAATACATAGAAAGAAGGATCCTTTATTGTATGATTATATGATAGCGGAACAAACACTGGTATCAGTTACTTCTGTTAAATATCTGGGAGTATGCGTGCGGAACGATTTCAAATGGAATGATCATATAAAATTAATTGTTGGTAAGGCAGGTACCAGGTTGAGATTCATTGGGAGAGTCCTTAGAAAACGTAGTCCATCAACAAAAGAGGTGGCTTACAAAACAGTCGTTCGACCTATACTTGATTATTGCTCATCAGTGTGGGATCCGTGCCCAGATCGGGTTGACGGAAGAGATAGAGAAGATCCAAAGAAGAGCGGCGCGTTTCGTCACAGGGTTATTTGGTAACAGTGATAGTGTTACGGAGATGTTTAGGAAACTCAAGTGGCAGACTCTGCAAGAGAGGCGCTCTGCATCGCGGTATAGCTTGCTCGCCAGGTTTCGAGAGGGTGCGTTTCTGGATGAGGTATCGAATATACCACTTCCCCCTACTTATACCTCCCGTGGAGATCACGAATGTAAAATTCTTCCTGCGAACAATACGCGACTGGAACAGAAAAGGGAGGTAATTACAGTGGCATGTAAAGTGCCCTCCTCCACACACCGCTGGGTGACTTGCGGAGTATGAATGTAGATGTAGCCAACAGCCCTGTCTCGATCTCAACATTTGCTTATGATGGAAAAATGCTTGTAGCACACACTCCCAATAAAAATAAAAAAGTGGTCCTGGTATCATCAATGCATTTCGATAAGGAGGAAGACAGTGTCTCCAAATTACCAGAAATAATTTGATATTACAACATGACTAAAGAAAGAGTCAACGTGTTAAGACAATTTGTGCCGAGCTTCGTCCATGAAGAGAAAAAGCAACTGATGGCCGATACGCTGCTTTCACGTTATCCTTGATATCGCTGGGGTAAACAGCCAAGTTCTTTACAAATGGAACATGAACAGGGAGCCATATCCCAATACAATCCATTCAACTTTTCTCAAAAACTTATCCACTGTGCTGCGTCGTCGACAAGAAAGGACATTCGTATTTTACTTCCTATGGAAAATCGATGTGTGAGGAATATAAAATTGTCATGTGCCCTGACTGCTCGACCTATGATGAAGAATGTTTGTGATAAACAATTGCGATTATTTTTTTGTGAATTTTTTGTTGTTTTGTTTGTTGAATTTTATGTTTTATTATGTGACATTAGAATTGTGTACTTTGAATAGTAGCATGTCGGTATATTTTGAGCCTGGAACTGTAAGGGCTGAATTTACCAGACTGAGGTTACCAGTTATGTGTAAATACAATTTATATTTGATTACGCTGCTGTCTAATTTATGTTTTTCATTCTATAGTGTCATTAGTTTTCATTCGTGTCCACTTTCCACAGGCTACAGGTTTGTTTAACATTTGGGTCAATAAAGGCGTAGGACCGGACTCAACAGTAGTGTATGTGTGATCTGAAACCACCATAGTAGAGGATTGAGTAACAGTCAGTAGGTTTATTGTCAACATCTCACACCTATATGCTAACCCGTTTCCATTCCAAAAAACTTTTTATGCTGTGGATTTAGGTTGTTTTTGCAATCAATGCAATTGATAATAATTTTTTTTATTTAGAATGCAGTACACTGTTGTTGTTTTGTTTCCCACAGAGCTATCATATGACATATTTGAATGCTTTCGCTAATTAACACTATTTACAAATGGAGGAACAAGTATCAAAACAAAATAGTGTTTAATGTTTACAGTAGAGAAGTCCATCCAATGTTTCTTGCATATATTGCTGTAGGCCAAGTTAATATTTCATTCCAGAAAGATGACACGCTTTCACTGCCAGGATCAAATCAAAACACATTGTTTGCTGTCTTCCATTTTCTTCAGCCCAACAGGTACTTTCGTTGCCTTGTAACACTTTTAGTATGGGAACTGTGGTTTCTTGCTTTGGTCAATTTCAAGGAGAAGTTATTGGTTTGAAGCTCATTAATGAATTCCATTGCTTCCACAACCCCGGCATTAATAATTTATAATGAAAAAGATGAAACTTTGAAATATTTAGAGGTATCTTGTCAGTCCTTGGAACATCTCATTTCAATAGAAAAGCAAGTCTTCTTATAAATTGATAACCATCACTTCTTGAAGTCTACTATTTCGTCTCCATCCACTAAATGCGTGGTGAAATTACAGTTTACAGTTATTATACATTCAATTAATTCATGGATTGAGAGCTCTTTTTACTACCCAAAGTACCCGTCACATGGCAGAAATGAATGACCGCGGATAGGGTAAAACTGTATAGTCTTTTCAAATCGGTCTAACTCCACAAGAGATAAATGCAGGCACATCATTGTGTTATGTTTGTTCTGTCCCGGGCAGTTATTGAAAAACAGAAGTAAGTTGTTCACTTCTTGGGCTATATATTCGTTGAGACCTTGTATGTAGATTATGTATAGAAAATACTGCAACACTCAACTGGCACAAGTAGAACAGCGCTCTTGCAATTCGACATGAGGAAGTTGAACATTTTGCATGTAGTCGAAACATAAAGCAGTAGTTCTAGGATTACTCTCCAACTGTATTTTCCCATCTTGCAGGGCATCATAAAACATAAATCTTGGATGTGGACGATCTTCTCTGCTACAGCTGCTCGTTTTTCTGCCTTATTGAATGATTTTGACTTAATGTTTAATGTCAGCTCTTCGCAGGTGCAGCAAGTGTCTACTTTAGATCTAAAGCAAGAGAAAAGTTTTCATCAAAATTTTTATACGGTACTCGTATTTCACTGGCTAGTTAGGATGTTTGGCAATAAAAAGTTGGTGCCTTTTTCTCACAGATAGTTCACAGTCAACGTAGTGCAAAGTGCGGCTACCATGTTGACTTTTCTTAGTGGGGAATGATGAAATGTGATCTGCAATTTTGACAATTTCCTTTGACGGCATAGCATTAACACACTTACATTTCCCTCTTCCGACTTTCGCTGTCTGCCCACTACACAGCAGTTAGCGAATTCTTTTAGCTCTCGCATGTATAAGATTTTCTACATAGTTCAAATCGTTTATCTCCAAGGAGAACTCGTAGCTAAAAGATTTTTCAACCCTGCACCCCTTCTCACTCCTTGGGTGGTGTCTTTTGACATAGCTAACTGTGATCATTCCTAACAGGAAAAGGTCCTGGACATTCTAGCATTCCATGTTCAGAACATGAGCTGAAGCTTGAGTTCTGTTGTCTTCTGCAATAGCACTAAAACAGCTTCTTCGACACTTACAGTCTTCTCCTGTCACCTTTTTTGGAATTTCTTTGCCTCTATAATTCACATGTTCCTCTCCATGAATTTTAGGTTTCTTCATAATATTCCTTTGATATTCCGAAGAATGTATCATCCTTTTCTTCTCATAACTGCTAATACACGCCACTTCATCCATTTCCACAAGAATATTAAAATCAATAATGCCAATTTCTTTCGTACAGTTGTACCGCAATTTACTGTAGTGCCAACAGTTGAGAAGAAAAATAACCGAAGTCCTGGACTTCGGACGTTCCTGCACTCTGTTCAAACTTCCTACCTCTGTTTGAATGGCAAGAACCGATGAATTTGGCTGTTTTCGTGCACAGTCTGGTGGAGCTACATGCAGGGTACGCGTATGCAATTTTGCCTTCATCTCAGTTTTCCCCAAAAGTGGACTTAAGGGGTTTTTGTAATCAGCGATTCATTTGATTTTGTTCACTTATACAGATTTTATACATTCCACTGGTGAGGATTACGATTTTTAATCATATACGGCAAATTACATACAAATTTGTTCGTATTTTGGGGGTTTTGACGTTCTCCTCAATTCTGCCCCAGTTTTACATTTCTTTTTTCGGGACCCTACACAAATGAAAAACTCTCTCTCTCCTCTGTGTGTGTGTGTGTGTGTGTGTGTGTTTTTCAAGCCAAGCACTGAGACTTGACTGGGCTAGCAATATAGCTACCAGGGTGATTCTGACCCCCTGGGGGTAACACTGGCGCTAGCATCAGTTTCAACTTCTTCTTTCCATTTCTGGATAAACTTATTATATCTCTATATGGAAGAGAAAATGGAAGCTGTAGCTGAATCTCTGGTTTCGTACTTAAAATCTCCATGTGGGGGAAAAATAGCCTTTTAAAATGCAAAAAGAAAGAAAATTGATGAGACCCCTGGTAAAGTTCCATTTTTTTTAGCTGTTCATGCAATGAACATTGGACCAAAATAATTCAAAAGGTCATCAAATGAAAATGTGTTTACACTGTATAAAAAGTTCGAATTGTCTGTAGAATGAAACTGCCAGAGACTGGAAACTGCGGAAAGTGATTTGATCTTTCAGACAATCCAGTTGTTGAAAGTGACTGTCAAGATCTTTTCCCAAATGACTTTGTTTCGGTGAAGAAGTTGGTGGTAAAATGGGAAAGCAAACTTTCCACTGTGTTACTCTTATTCAAAAAGTTGCAACGAAGGAAAAGTTAGTTGAAGTAAACGGGGCTTCATGCCACTGACTCATTTATTCCAAAAGAACACAACATATTCACTGTCCCATTCTATTATATCATTGGAAAGCTTGCTGTCTCCACCAGAATTACATGCTGATGGGCATAAAATGCAGTTTAAATTTCCAAGGAGGATTTTAGTAAAATATTTTTTAGCAGTAAAAGTTTTTTGTAGTGTATTTTAAATAGAAAATTGAAAATTATACTCAAAGACGTGAGTCTTTCATTGATACCTATCTTATCAATATTTTACAAAATATTCAGTTTTCAATGGGGATCATTGTGACCCCTTTACAGGGTTATACTTTTACTGCACTACACTAACATTTATTCCAGGACCATACTGTACATTTTTATAACAAAGGAAATTCACAGGGCCAATGTAACCCCATGTCACAGAGTAACACTGAGCCCTTTCAATTTTTTTTTTTCTACTAACCTGTCCTATTTTCCCCCAAAGGTAAGTCTTTCCGCTCCCGGGATTGGAATGACTCCTTACCCTCTCCCTTAAAACCACCATCCTTTCGTCTTTCCCTCTCCTTCCCTCTTTCCTGAAGAAGCAACCGTTGGTTGTGAAAGCTTTAATTTTGTGTGTATGTTTGTATATCTATCGACCTGCCAGCACTTTTGTTTGGTAAGTCATATCAACTTCTGTTTGTGTCTGTATATGTATGGATGGATATGCGTGTGTGTGTGTGCGAGTATATACCTATCCTTTTTTTCCCCCTGAGGTAAGTCTTTCTGCTCCCGGGATTCGAATGACTCCTTACCCTCTCCCTTAAAACCCACATCCTTTCATCTTTCATTCTCCTTCCCTCTTTCCTGACGAAGCAACCGCCGGTTGCGAAAGCTCGAAATTTTGTGTGTGTGTTATTTTATTGTGCCTGTCTACCGGCGCTTTCCCGCTTGGTAAGTCTCGGAATCTTTGTTTTTAATATATTTTTCCCATGTGGAAGTTTCTTTCTATTTGATATATATATTCTAACTACCTGTAGGAAGTTTAAATTAGTCTGGGATGACCAGTGTCTTTGGAATTTATGCTAGTTGATGTAGATGAGGTCTCTGTGTTCGAGATACGTTATTACATTTGACCTCTGGATATGCTCTAAGAATCTACAACAGTTGAATATGAAAGATGTTGGATGGTAGTTTTGTGAATCACTTCTGCTATCCTTCTTGTAGAAAGGTGTGACATGCACATTATTTTGTTTACTGGGCACAGATTTTTGTTTGAAACATTTACAATATGTAAGGTTAAAAGAAAAGCTAACTCAGGTGCAGTTTTGGAACAGTATCTGACAGGGAATCTATAAAGCCCCTGTGACCTAATTCAATTAGCTGTTTTTCACTACTACAGATACCAATATCTATGGCCCTCACCTTTTCAGTGGTGCAAGAATTATGCTGAAGGGCTATGCAAGACTCTTCCTTTGTTACGACGGATTTGAAAATGGTGTTTGGCATTTCTGCTTTTATTTTACTAACCCCAATTTCAGTTGTAGTGGAAGACAAGACTTAAAAACTTTTTAGGGGGTTGGGTGTAATAACTTATGTTCTCCTGACTTCTGTCTTCCTTGTACAAGGCCCCTCAACCTACCACTTACATACCACTCGAAGTGGATGAGGGCAGGCATATCCTGCTCTTCTGGTAGAGGAGACATTATCTATAAGACAGGGTAGTATATGGTGGTATTAATTAAACTTTTACTACTTGAGATGGCCCCCATCAAAATTGAGTGATCATAGGACAATGAAACTGTGGAAACATTTTTAAGTATATGTGGAAGAGAAATAATTAATAAACCATTGAAAGCAACACATTTTAATTCCCAAAATAGGGTAACATTTATTAACTGCATACCGTGTTATGTTCCAAGTTACAAATGTTGCTTAATGTGACAACCATCTGCATTCACAATAGCCTGAAAGTGTACAGATACCATTCACTATTTTTCAGTTTCAACATTTTGTTGATACAGGACCAGCAATATTCTGTTAATATTTAATGAAGCCTATATTAACAAATCTGCCACAGTTGCATTACATATGTCTGGTGACTAGTTTCAAACCAACTGGCCATTCTCAATCTAACCTACTGAGACTGCACTGAAAGTGCCTGATCTTAATAATGAACGATCTTAATAACGAACATCACAATGGCAATATACACTTTACAGAGTAACCACTGATAACTGTCACAATCAACAAGTGCTACTTTGCAAGTCAGCACATGTTGGTTATGACAGTCATCTGTGACTTCCGTAGGTCAAACTTGGGAATGAACCAGCTGATTTGACATTAATCGCCAAACATAAGCACAGCAACTGTGACAGATTTGTTAATAGATGCTTCATGAAACATTTCACAATTGTTCACAGCACTTTTCGAATGGTGGGGTATGGAATGTTCAGCTGTCATGACAGCTGGTGCATACTGCTTCATGGTTGCACATCATCCTCAGCCATGTCAACAATAACTTCAACAATTTGTGGTCTAATAGGCTGTTGGTCTCTCCTAAGAGCAATTTCCAAATTGCCAGTTAATTTGCACTTCTGAATCATGTTCTGCAATGCATGTGCAGAAAAAGGACCTCTCTGCATTCCTTTAGTGCACCGATACTCATGAAGAGCAGCAGCACAATTGCTGCTGTTCTGCTAAAACAGCTTCACAAGTAAAGCTCTGCTCACATTGTCCAGACCCATGTTTACTATCTGCATGTGCAATGCAGACTGATGCTTGTTTTTCAACACTACGTCAGTGTACCAGTACCAGTGCCTCATGACAAGTCATCACACAAACACTATTAACACACAAAACCTGCAGCAAACAGTCTTAACATCATTTCTATTAAGATGGGAACCCATCAAGTAATAGTTTTCCGTCTACACTGGCTCGAGTAGTGAAAGTTTAATTATAACCGCATTGCACTTGAGGTAACTTTGGTATAAATCTTTTGGTAGCCAACCCATGACATCCATTCACAGCAGCTTCCACTTGCTTGAAATCAGCCACAACACACTCTAGCTGATTAAAAACAGCAACTAACTCATCCCTTATCCAAGAACAATGTTCATAGCTTTCTGTTCACTGCTGCTATGACTGTGTAAACCATAAACAGTGCCAAAGTCATTGTAAGCTATGCACTGAATGAAGACCAATAGTGCAAACCACGAAATCAAGCAACAGAGCTGATTTATAGCTGGGGTATGTGTAGTAATATGACGATGTAAAAACACTTCATATGGTACAGAACAGAAAGATACTGGATGCCCTGAGGACCTAGCATCGTGTGAGCAGTATGACCCATGCACTACACCAGTTCTGGCATCTTGTAGCTCGTGGCAGAGACCACTGCAGAATCTAGATGTCCCTATCAATATCTGCTAAAGGTGGGAATACTATTCGCTCTCCTCCTGTCCACAAATCAGTTCCTCACACAGGCCTAATACCGGCAGGAATTGTGTCGTTTAAAGCATGAATAGGGGGTGGGGGATGGGGGGCAGGGGGAGGTGTAGTAGCATGGCCTCATCTGTACTGGCCAATTCTGATGGCTTGGATTGGTACTGCAGTGGCAGTGTTGTGGAGCTGCCATCATATAATAGGCAGAGTGCTATGCTAGTACAACTGGGGCTAGACCTGTCTGCGTGCTTCAGGTTGTACCGGAGAGTAGAGGCACTGGGTGATGGCTGATTGTACTGGTGGATCAAGAGAGTGTGATCAGCCAAGACATCAAATATCTGACGTCCACTGCAGACTTTGACCACCTGGGTGCACCCTGAGTGTCAGCCAAAAGTGTGCACCTAGACCTACATGCAGGCCGGATTTTACTTAGATTGGGATCACTGCAAAGGACGCGGGAGATCGAACAGACTTTGATGCCTGTGCACATGCGAGATTTTGGCTGAACTGAACCACTGATGGCAGTGGATAGGTTTGCAATGAGGTAGCTGTGGAGTGCTTCCTCAGTTGATAACGTCAGCATCTCTTACGCACTTGAGTTTTAAGCATCATTACCTTTCACTAAGCCTCTTTGTTAGAGGCTGAGTGGAAGCAGCACTGGTCAGGTGCTCACTACTGCTGCATTGACAGGAATCTTCTAACAGCTGTTACATGGACTGGGGATTGTTGTCAGACACTAGTGCATGTAGTACTCTCTCGATCACAAAGCTTGCAAGAAGGGCACATATCATATGGTAGCATGAGAGGTAGTTGATGGCATCTCTTCCATAAAGGAAAAGTTGGAGAGATTAACCCCTGAAAGACCTGGCAAAATAAATGAGTACACTCTACTGGGAGTGGTCTGGGGTAACTGAAGATAAATTTAATGGTAGGGCTTCCTGATTAAGGCATCAGAAAAACTAATTTTTACACATGCTTGACTTGTCAGTCTCAGTCTTGTTTTTTTTAAAAAAAAAAAATTCAGCTAATATGGATGGAGCAATGTTTTTCCAGTGACGGAGAAGTAGAAATATTAGTCTGAGCATGTAGCTGTCTACACCTAATAGGTAATTGAGGAAAAATAGTACTTGTGCTGACTGAATCAAAATCTGGAACATCTGTTTTCCAGACACTGTTTTTGACTGAACTAGCAAATCCACTTAAGGCCCAAATATGTAAGCATGACAGAGAAGACAGTTTCTCAAGTCCAGTTTTAATTTTCTGAAAGGTGTGCACTTGTAAACACAGGGACTGACAAAACTTTGCACAGCACAGGGTTGTGGGCTGATGCTGTGGTTTCTTTGTGTGCTGTGAGTGGATAGTTGTCCAGAGTTCATTGCAAGTGTTGATCGTTTGTAAAACAAACTATTTCCAGGTGATCCAACTCTGCGTCGAGGTCAATAGGCAGGTGGAACAGAGTGCCTGCACTGGATGTTGGGTAGTGGGGTGAAAGTTGAATTTCATAGTTATATCCATTTAAAAACAATGCCCACTGCTGCAGACACAGCTCTGGCTGTTCCAAGAGCTTAGACCATTGGCAAAAAATCAAAAGTAAAGGTTTGTGGTTGGTTAACAGGTAGACTTTGCTGCTACACAAATGTACATAAAACTTCCCAACCTGATAGCTTATTGCTAAGGCCAACTCCTCAACTTGAGAACAGCTCATCTGCATCACGGCTAATGTTTTGGAAGCATAGGTGATTTGTCTTTCAGAGTCGTCCAACAGTGTATGGGACAAAACTACCACAATTCAGAATTGGGATTTATTCACTGCAAGCATAAACTGCAAGAGTGCTGCATACAGCACCACGTACTGTATGATTTTGAGACACACTTTAAGGGGGTTGAAAAGCCTGTTGATAGGCAGCTGACCACATAACTTTAAGCCCCTTTTTGTGCTGCTGATTCAATGAGTGCGTGGTTTGTGCTGTTTGGAAATAAACTATGCATAGTATGTGATCTTCCACAGAGAAGACTATAACTATTTCAGGTTAGCAGGTGCTGGCATATTTATCATTGCATGAACACTGTTGCACATGGGCATAATACCTTTACTAATTAAGAGATACCCCAGATATTTATAACTGGGTATGAAAGAATGACACTTTTACAACTGATAACATCAGCAGTTTTCGAAGAGCTTCCTGAAAGGAGATTCAGGGTTCCTGCAGTATCCAAATGCATCGCTAGTACAATGATGATGTATAAACACATGATGCATTGTAATAACCTGAATCAACTGCAGCAAGTATTTTTGGAATATGGGGAGGATACCAGCAACCCCAAATGGTAAATGGCAATACCGGTAAAGCCAATTGTGTATTTAAGACCAGCAGCTGTTTTGATTTGATATCTTATGGAGATGCTTGTTTTAAACTGATTTTTTTAAAAATATTGGCAACCAGCTAGTTTTGTTAATAATCCTATGGGAGAAACCTAGGACAGATGTATGATGATTATGGGTTAAACAGACAAAACATCTTTATCAGTATCTCATTGCACTGTAAATCCGTGTAAAACTGAGTGCAACAAGAAGAGAATTGACAGGTTCAGGGTTTGTGACCTTATCACGATGGTTGAAAACCTGCATGACAGTAGTTCATGTCAAATGGTTACAAGTGAGGTAAAAGCTGCAGTCATCACTGAAGGATACTCCAAGAAGGGTTATCATAGTCAGTAATACTAAAATGGGGTGATAAATGAAGACTATAATGACTAGAAAGTCAGTTAGCTTAAACTGATAGAGAAATAAAACATATACATAAAAAATTCAAAATTATATAGCAGTGCAGATGTAAAAAGTAGCTGGAGGCCACTATGCCATTCCAAGTAGTAGTAACCCCCCCTACACATCCACCTGACACCAAACATTGAAGTGTTATAAATTTTACTATAAAATCCGCTTTCTCTCAAGAAATACATACTTTTTTTTAGCTGCTATCCTATCGTCCACAAGTAAATGGCTGATTGCTTGTGTCAGATCAGCCAGCAGTGGACATTCTGTTATGGTGTGGGGTATTGTGAGATAACAATCACATCTGCATTGGAGGAGTCCTCATCAATCTGCATTGGTGGAGTCCTCTTAACTTAAAACAAACTTGTGAGTCTGGTGTACCTGATATGTAGTCACCACTGTAAAATGGCATTGTCTCGAGAGAAATATGCCATGATTTGGTGGACCTCTTGATTGACTTCTGCTTGTTGAGGTTCGTGGTAGCTTGCCTTTCCATAACCCAGGTTTTCAAAATTTCCTGCAACAGCTGAAATCATAGGTCTGTGCCCAGTATTTTTGAGTTTGGATTGGTTCTCTAGCTAATTTGTTGGCAAGCTCAATTCCTGGAATACTCACATGGCTCAGAATCCAGATGAATGTTACAGTGGTTCTGCAGCTGTGGAGGTCAACTAATAGGTTTTGGAAGTGACCAACACATTTCTGCAGTTTCACTGAGATATGCCTTGTAAGCAGCTCATGAAGTCGCAACAAACAAGGAAGTCCTTTGTGGTGAGAGATTTAATGGACTGCAGAGCCCATGATATGCCACCCAACTCTGCAGTATATATACTGTATGGACTCAGCAGAGAATACTTTTCAGGCCTCTTTGTGTGTATATAAGCATAAGCTATCGTGCAAATTTTCAATCCATCTTTGAAGATGAATGTCAAATTTGGGTACTTGTGGAGAACTGAATGGGAAAAGCACCCAAGAATGATGGAATCGGCATTTTCCTTAGGTCCACAGAAAAGGTCCATCGAAATCACAGGACTGTGCACACACTACAGTGTGCTGAGAAGGAACTCATGTTTACTGACAATATGGGATAGCTGGAGGTCCTTACATAGAACTTCCAATCGTGTCCCAATTGGTCTACCTATTTTTGGCTGTAATCAGTGTGAGTTGTTGGCTGTAAAACAAGAATTGAGTAACATGGATAGGCAGGCACCTGACAGATTGTGACCGCATAGTTCATCAAGAGTTGCTGGTGTCTGGCCCTCATCAGGGTGGAACACCAGCTTCCACTAAGAAGGCTGTCAACATTGCTTATAAGGAAGTCACTAGTTACCACCTGCATACAACTGTGATGGACAGGGTCTAATAAGCACAGTACTGACGGTGCTACCGATCCATAGGCAACGCGTCCATAGACCAAAATCAAAGCTCAATATAATCACAGAAGAGCCATGTGTAAGTATAGGTTTCCATGGCGATTGTCACTGTCAATAAAATTCTTCTGGGCTGTTGACTGCATTGTCAATATATAAAATTGTCTGACATTTCGGCCAATTACAATAGTGGCCAAAACATCAGACAATTTCATGTACTGACAATGCGCTCAACAGCCTAGAAGAATTGTATTGACAAGAACTGTGTGGTCTATGTACCTTAAGGCGCTGTCGAGAAATCTGAGTATATTAATTTCCCTCAGACAATTTGCCTTGAGCTGGTATACATGTTGTCACTATGTTAACTTACTGTCAAATAACAAGCCTAAAAATTTGCAAGTTTTGATGACTTCAAGTAACTGGTTAACAAGGTAAAGTACAGAGTGCTGATTGCAGCTGCACAATCTTGAGTCTACAAAAATCCATGAGACAAGTTTTTGCAGGAGAAAATTGAAACATAAGATTCAGCGTCCAGTTATGTACTTTCTATAAGGCCTCCTGAAGTTAGTGTTCTGTGGTGCACAATGATGTTGAGCTGTAATACACGTAAAGGTCATTCACCTGCAGAAACAGTGAGGTTTAACATCCCATGGTAGTCAGGGTACACTAACTGCGATGATGAAAAGGGTTACGCTCAGAACTGACCTTGAGGAACTCTCAATTTCCTTTATGTATTGGTTTCTGAGGTTTGAACCTATACAGACCTGGAACAATAGGAGGGATCAGAAATTCTGTATAAGCAGACCCGGAATCACCACTCGTACAGAGTAGTCAGAAGCTGATAGAGCCAGGTGGTATCAAATGCTTTCTACAAGTCAAAGAACACAGCAATCAGGTATTGGTGATGTGCAAAAGCATTGCTCATGCTAGATTCCAAGCAAATCGGTTGGTCTATGTTGAACTGGAATGCCTGAAAGCCACTTTTAAATTTAAATACATGTCCTCTGACTTCTAGGCACCAGCACAGTTGTCAGTTGACCATTCTTTTGAATAATTTACATAGCCATTCATTAGAGAGATCAGTTGATAATTATTCAAAATCAAAGTATCTTTCCCAGAACAACAATACCCTCCCACCACTGGAGAGGAAACTCCTCTTCCTGCCTAATACAACTTAAAAATCTGAGGATGTGTTTCATGTTTTCGTTGCTAAAGCATTTAAACATTTGACTGTGTATTCTTTTGGGTCCACAGGCTGTGTCGCAACACTCTGATAAAGTACTGTGGGATTCCCAGTCTCTAAATGAAACATTGTATGATTCAAGGCCTTGTGCACAGAAGGATAAATAGTTTTGCTCCAGCACACAATTCCAACTTAGGAAATTAAGATGGTAGTCACTGCATACAGCCAATTAGGTGAAGTGTGCCACGAAACTTACAGCAATGACTTCAGGATGAGAACAGATGTTGTCACACACAGAGAGAGAGAGAGAGAGAGAGAGAGAGAGAGAGAGAGAGAGAGAGAGAGGACAGGTACTACTACAGATACTCAGTGGTTGGAAATGCGGCGGAGTGTAGGCCATATTTGCAGTAAGTGGGTGTTGGCTCTCATAAACTATATATGTTGATCCCAACACTCCAACTTTCTCTTCTTTATTAAAAATTGTGCTCTTGCAAAAAGTATCTTGAATGACATTAACATAGTAGGATGCCATTCAGTCAATGAAGTGCACTTCAACTCCCTTTCACAGCTGCAGCTATTTCTTCAGATCAACAAGGCACTGGTTTATAGCAGGAAGAGCCTTAAGAACAGAGTATTGTTGCTTCATGAAAATAGTATCTTATGCCACTGCTGCATCATCCTTTTCTTGACTGGTTTTAAAAATTGCTCTGGTGACATAAGCTTGCCAGTTGGCTTTCCAAAGCAACCAATGTGGTGCATGTTCTGTTGTGGTGGTTTGAGAAAGAGAGAGTAAAAGGAAAGTGATTGCTGTCACAGAGGTCATCATGGACATATCAATAGATTGAGTGTGAGATGCTAGGGCTACTGCCGAGTATGTTCCATACGCTATAATGAAACATGTTGTAGCTCCAGTGTTAACCAGGCATGCTATCAGTTCTGAAATTCATTGCTTGATTACTTGGCCCCTGCTAGGTGTGGCGTAGCTGTCTCATAGAAGATTGTCGGCATTGAAGACTGCCAGAACAACCAGAGCTTGTAACGCAGTGACACCTGAACACTAAAAGTGTCGAACCTTATGAGCATGCAATAGGTGCCCTCTCAGAGTTAATGCAATTTACGCAGTAGGATTTGTCATAGCAAGGAACTGTGTTTTTGAGAGCTACATCTCCTGAAGTTCCCTTCCCAGCTGTAAAGTAGCCATTAATTGATGGAGTTAAGCCAGCTGATGATATGGTACCCATTATAGTTTCCCCAAACGAATGTCAGATTGGTGTCAGAGAAAGCAGTGAAAGCAAAAAGGAACTACAAATTACTTTGCTGCTGAGTCGTAATCCACCTGAATGGGCAATTCTTCATCGGCATCCGTGTGTTTCACCACAGAGCTGGGGAGAAGGGTATAGGGGTTTGGATCAATGAGAGCAGTAAAATTTAGTTTAACTTTTGATTTATCCTTCTTGTCCTCTCAGGTTTCAGTTTCTGTGACTCTGTCACCCACTGGATGGTGGTACACTACTGGTCTCCATTTTCCTGGGAGGAGGAAACCTTGACAGGTGTTCTCTTCCCTGATGATGCACCAGGGGAAAACAAGGTATCTCTAGCTGCACTCAAGTGCTGGTTACCACTGGTGCTGTGGGTCTGGGAGTCTAGATGTCCTCTATATTGGCACTGACTTGAGGCTAGGTCCAAAGATCTTGCCATCGCATTATGGGTGGATTTTGGCACAATATTTGCAAAGTTTGACATCTCATTGACTGGAGTAGTAGAGTCATTCAAAATTTCTCTTACTATCTTGATAAGACAGGCGGTCATTTTTTTATATCTCTGGATGTTTTCCTCTCTTTTGAAAAGTGAAAATGTCAGCGAACAAAGGGGGTGTGGGGTGGGGTTCGCATTCCGGGTAGTTTAAGCTTGTAATGGGGTATTCACGAAGGCTGCCATCATGCCCTGTCCTGCACACACCTCAAAAGTAGTTTCATTCGTTTTGTGGGAGGACATGTGGATAAAACTAAGGGCACCTAAAACATCTTGTAGGAGTGGGAGAATAAGGTCTGACACCAATCTTATAAAGCATGACCTTAACTTGTTCACAGATATAAAACTTCCATCAAGGCTAGGCTGAAAGCTTCAGTGTCCAACCTGTTATCCTTAGGTTCTCTCTGAATGGGACGAACAAAATGAAGTCCATGCTGCTCTAGGCTGGCACACAGTTCTTAATGTTTTTGTAGCATTAGGTCCATACAGAGACTGACTAATTGAATCCTGTTGGGCTTGTTATGAGGAGAGGTGGTAACCATTATATCATCAACAGGCTTGAAGGGCATGTGACTGGTGGGCATTCAAAGTTTTGATCAATAGATATCATTTCTCATTTTCCCTTTTGCAGCAACTTCTCAGAGCCTCCCCTTACATGGCTTCATTGTTGCAAAAGATTCTCCATCAGCTCTGGAGCATATCTAGAACTGGGGGAACTGTCCACCCCCATTTCTCCTTGCTTGCCCCTCATCCCATGGTGTGGCCAAAGAAGGTAACATCAGGGGTTGTAAGTCTTTGCATTAAAATTGTGTTTTTTATCTGCTGAGATGGCTGTGTTGGCAGGGCCACCAGTGTGGGTGAGACTGATCCATTTCACTGCAGATCTTCCGACCTGATGGTACTCATTCTAGCAGAATGCTGTGCCCTGTGGTGCTACGCCACCACAACAAAGGCTACCTCGCATAGCAGTTGTTGCCCAGAGTTCCAGTGCTCAGGAATGGACAGGCACCTACTTCTCAGCATACATTGGGAGGTTACAGCTCAGGCATCAGCAGTGTGATCCCTGCATTGCCAGGAGGCTACATCTGTGAGGGTACATAACAACCCTCAACCCCCTCCCAAATGCTGATTGGCTATCATAATGGATTTCAGGTGCGAACATAAATCCACTTTCGTAGTAGGTACAGACCACAGTGCAAGGTGTATAAATTACACACCACTAAAATGTTCTTTCACAAATGCCCCACACTTCTGGGAAATTTAGAAAAGTGGAGATCAAACCCAGAAAGTGGACTATAAGTAATTAAGTCAAACAGGTTGAGGGAAAGGTTGTAAAAGGAGCTACACCTGACAGGCATCATAATAATAGCCATATTATCAATGTAATATCAAGGTAAAAGCTTGACTAGGTACAGGACTTCTTTTAGCCTCTTGCCTCTTACAACAAGCAATAAATAACAGCAGATCTATTCTAGCCCAAGACTGCATATGATAGAGATCAATTGTGGACTGAGCATTGATAATCACATAGAAATCACCACATTTGTATAAAGACCTATTAGCTTTTTTAATGACAACCATAGGTGTCATCCATTGACTGGATGATGCCAGTGCAATGACGTCTATCCTGAAGCCACACGAGTCGGACTGAACCTCATTTCTACCAGCAAACGATAGAGGCAAGCTTTACTAAATTTTGGCACCACTGATGGTTTTATAGATACACTACACAATAAAAGTTGTTACACAATTTAGTGATGGTTCCAATGTTTCTCTGTAAGTGTTGCAAAGAGAATCTAGATAAAAAAGGGTACTGTTGTGTACACTAAATTGACTTGGCCCACTATTTTCAAAACCAAATGCTGTAAAAACATCTAAAACAATATCAGAACAATATTAGGCAACTCTGCTACTAAGAATGTTAATGAACTTAGCTGTAAGTGACAATTCTTTGAGGAGAGGAAATGTCTTCTGGCAGTAAGATACGTCTTGCCTTCACTGAGCCCTTTACAGTAAAGGTGAACGACTGACCAATAACTGTCTCCATTGATCATGGCAGTTCTGGTGTCTGGCCAAAAATGGTACAGGCCGACAGCAGCTTCTGCGATGATGGTGGCATGGCCTGATCAGCTACCATGACTGTGTGGAGCAATGCAGTGACATCGGGCCATGTTGGTAAAAGATGCCTGAGAACAGCTTCTTGACACACAATTGCCAAGTGCCCAAGTTTGCAACACATCAAATAGGGTGTGGCACACGTGTGCAACACTCTCGAATGACAGCTGTTGCAGTCTGTGAATGACTGGAGCATCATCGGCCTGCATGATTAAAATTTAAAAATCGGAGACTGTGGGCGTTTTTGATCCACTCATTTAGAATTAAAAAATGGTTTACTCAACACAGATGGAGGATCGTCATTAATTCTATCATGAGACACTGGTGAAGTGGACTTTTTCTACCATTTCTGCCTGAATCGAAATGGTCTGAACAGACATTATATCCTCTATACATTCTATTACCGTCTATTTGTGGTTGGCCAGAATATAATCCATCTTGAATTTAGAATATCTTGAACTTAACCTTAAATTTCCTATTTCTTTATGCAGGGTTTATATTCAATTCACTTAGGGAGACCAAATTAATCAAATGGCTCCCCTTCGTTTAAAAATTTTTGCCATTGTTTCCCCAAATAAAGTTATTTAAAAACTAGTACTTACTGATGTCCTCCGTTTCTCTTTACCACTTTCCCGATTGCAACTTGAAGGTGACGTATCAGAAGCACTGTAAAAAATGGAAAAGAGCTTTTATTTTATACATTCCACTGATAATGCTATGATGTAGATTGTGTCAAGTGTATTTCATGCATTTTAGTACTAAATGGCTGTTCAGTCAGTGATACGACATAAACCAAAATTCTTTCTAGTAGTGTATTAGTAAGTGTTATTCTCATTGATGGATACATTTTTCATAGTAAACCTCACTATAGCAAAACGTTTACTTCAAAGCTGTTATTACCAGTGATTTTAATACAACATGAAGAGCACATAGCATACAAACTGGCGTATAACACTTTAGTGACAAAGAGTCTTTGTTATCACAAAAGAGAATTTACAAAACCTCACACTCTTTGTTAAGCATATCGATTTAGCATCTCTTCACCTGTCAAAATGATAAAAATAAACACAGAATGCATATATTGGCAATAGAAAAATGGCTCTGAGCACTATGGGACTCAACTGCTGTGGTCATTAGTCCCCTAGAACTTAGAACTACTTAAACCTAACTAACCTAAGGACATCACAAACATTCATGCCTGAGGCATGAAAACCTTCCTCAAGAATAAAACGTAAAACTAAATCTGCTGTTGAGGCATTGTCGCCCAACTCCGAAGGTAGGATGCTGGGACGTTTCAAAGTCCGCTGCAGAGGGGCTAAAAGTGGGCAGTCCGACAAGATGTGGAAGACAGTCATACATGAGCCACAGTGACACCTGGGTGGGTCCTCGCGACGGAGGAGGTAGCCATGTGTTAGCCACGTATGGCCGATGCAAAGCCGGCAGAGAACCACAGTCTCTGTGAGAGGCCCACATGGAGGACTTCCACACATACGTAGTCTTCTTAATGGCATGCAGTTTATTGAGCATACCGAGATTATGCCATTCCATCTCCCAGAGCTGAAAAACCTTGCAGCGTAATAATGATCGCAGGGAAGTTACACTCGCACACACACACACACACACACACACACACACATATCCATCCGCACATACACAGGTCTGCTTGTGTCTGTGTATGCGCGGCTGGATATGTGTGTGTGTGCGCGAATGTACACCTGTCCTTTTTTCCCCCTAAGGTAAGTTTTTCCGCTCCCGGGATTGGAATGACTCCTTACCCTCTCCCTTAAAACCCACATCCTTTCGTCTTTCCCAATCCTTCCCTCTTCCTTGAAGAAGCAACCGTCGGCGGGAAAGCGCCGGTAGATAGGCACAATGAATAAAACACACACACAGAATTTCAAGCTTTTGCAACCGGCGGCTGCTTCGTCAGGAAAGAGGGAAGGAAAAGGAAAGATGAAAGGATGTGGGTTTTAAGAGAGAGGGTAAGGAGTCATTCCAATCCCGGGAGCGGAAAGACTTACCTTAGGGGGAAAAAAAGGATAGGTATATACTCGCGCACACACACACATATCCATCCATACATACGTGTGTGTGTGTGTGTGTGTGTGTGTGTGTGTGTGTGCGCGCGCGCGATTATATACCTATCCTTTTTTCCCCCTAAGGTAAGTCTTTCCGCTCCCGGGATTGGAATGACTCCTTGCCCTCTCCCTTAAAACCCACATCCTTTCATCTTTCCTTTTCCTTCTCTCTTTCCTGACGAAGCAGCTGCCGGTTGCGAAAGCTCGAAATTCTGTGTGTGTGTTTGTGTGTTTTATTCATTGTGCCTATATACTGGCACTTTCCCACTTGGTAAGTCTTGGAATCTTTGTTTTTAATATATTTTTCCCATGTGGAAGTTTCTATATATATATATCTGTGTGTGTGTGTGTGTGTGTGTGTGTGTGTGTGTGTGTGTGTGTGTGACAGCAAAATCTGTTCCCAAATTGTTAATTTTGAGCAAAAACAGCAATGAATGCAAGCTGCTCAGTAGTTACTATATACAATTCACAGATAATGCTGAAATCCTTAAACTTTTTGTAGCAGGTGATGGAACATGGTGTTAAGAATATGAATTTGAAGCTATGTCTCAATTGTCTCAGGGGAAGGATTCTGGATCATCAAGCCCACAAAATGTTAGTTGGTTTAAAAAGAGGAAGGAAGGAACCAAACAGCTAGGTCATCAGTCGCTTGTTCCGAATAAAACAAGCCACAAAGGTGAGAATAAAACAAGCAAGACTTACAACACAAAACAGCGAGAAAGGAAAAAAAAACTACAAGAACAATGGAAAGGCAACAAACACAATGGAAAAAAACAAGAGATAAAAATTGAGAGAAAGGCAAGAAACAGGTAGAAGAGATTAAAACGATGAAACAGATTACCATGGGTGGCTGACGATGAGAATGAAAAGGAGAAGCCAGCTACTCTGTAACATATTAAACCTCCACCCTAAAAGCACTAGGGTGGAGGACACAGAGGGACATAGCAGATGCACTAAAATTTAGATAAAATGATAAAACCCATCTTCACAAACAAAATGTGAAACTAAATCAGCCGATGAGGCGTTATCATATAAAATTAGCGGCAACAAGTCCAGTAACTGAAGATTTTGTCACAGGGCAGGAAAAAGCGGGACAGTGCACCAGAATATGGGCCACTGTCAACCGGGCACCGCATCGACACCAAGGCCGGTCTCACGACGCTGGAGGTAGCTGTGGGCCGCCCAAGTGTGGCCAATGTGGAGCCGGCAGAGAACCAGAGTCCCTTCAAGAGGCCCGCATGGAGGACTGCCACACATTCGTAGTCTCCTTAATGGCACACAGTTTGTTGTGCGTACTGAGACTATGCCATTCCATCTCCCAAAGCCGAAATCCTGCTGATGTAAAAACAAACGCAGGTCAGTTATTGGAATGCTGATCTACATAAGTGGTTTCCAGTAGCCTGTTCGGCCAGCCTATCAGCAAGTTTGTTGGCTGGGATTCTGACGTGTCCTGGGGTCCACACAAACACCACTGAACGACCGGACCATTCCAGGGCATAGATGGACTCCTGTATGGCCGCTACCAAAGGATGACGAAGGTAGCTCTGGTCAATAGCTTGTAGGCTGCTCAAGGAGTCAGTACACAGAAGAAACAACTCCCCAGGGCATGAAGAGATGTGCTCAAGAGCACGAGATATAGCCACCAGTTCTGCAATGAAAACACTGCAGCCATCGAGCAAGGAATGCTGTTCAGTATGTCCTCCATGGACATACACTAAGCCAACGTGACCATCACCCATCAAGCCGTCGGTGTAAAACACTTCATGGCCTTGGTACATGTCAAGAATTGAGAGGAAGAGACAGCGGAGAGCTGCAGGGTGAACTGAGTCCTTTGGGCCATGTGGAAGGTCCAGGCGAAGCCGCAGCCTAGTGTACACCATGGAGGTGTATGCGACTGGACCTCAAGTATATGCGGTAAAGGCAAGTACTCCAGTTCAGACAGAAGAAATCAGACGTGAACTGCAATTGGAAGCTCTGACCTGGGCCGCCGAAGCGGACATGAACTGCTGTGGTTGGGAAAAGGAGAAGGTAATTCAGATACGCAGGAGAACTACGAACATGTGCAACGTAACTTGCGTGCAGTTGTGCACACCTGAAATACAATGGAGGAATTCCAGCCTCCACAAGGACGCTGGTCACCAGACTTGTCCTAAGAATTCACGTCGATAGTCGAACACCACAGTGGTGAACTGGATCGAGTAAATGCAACTCTGATGGCACCGCCGAACCATAAACCAGACTCCCACAGCCAAGGCGGGATTGAACAAGGGCTGTGTATAGCTGCAGCAGCTGCACCTCAGTTGGTGTTGCTCACGCAGCGGAAGGTATTGAGATGCTAACAGCAATTCCGCTTAAGCTGATGAAGGTGAGGAAGCCAAGTCAATCGGACATCGAAAAGCAGTCCTACAAATCAATACGTCTCCACTACAGTGAGTGGATCGTCATTAAGGTAAAGTTCTGGTTACGGATGAACAGTACAATGCCAACAAAACTGCATAACATATGACTTTGCAGCTGAAAACTGAAAGCCATGGGGCAGAGCCCATGACTGCGCCTTGTAGATGGCTCCCTGTAGGTGCTGCTCAATAACACCAGTATTGGTGGAGCAGTACAAAATGCAGAAGTCAACTACATACAAAGAGGGTGAGACTGATGGCCCTACAGCTGCTGCTAGACCGTTAATGGCCACTAAAAATTAAGATACACTCATTACAGAGCCCTACAGGAACCCATGTTCCTGGATATTGGGGAGGGGGGGACTATGGAAGGCACCAATGACACGAAGTGACAGGAAATTGTAGATAAAAATCAGGAGCGGACCTCAGAGACCGCACTTGTATTATGTGGCAAGGATATCCGCACTCGTATAATGTGGCAAGTATATGATGTTGCAAGGAGGTGTCATATGCTTTTCATAAATCAAGAAAGATGGCAACAAGGTGTTGGCATCTGGAGAAGGCTGTAGGGATGGCAGACTCGAGGGATCCAAGATTATCAGTGGCAGAGTGATCCAGGTGGAAGCCACCCTGGCACGGAGCCAGTAGTCAACTTGACTCTAGGACCCAGTCCAACCGACAACACACCACATGTTACAGCAGCTTACAAAGAACATTGGTGAGACTGATGGGCTGATAGCTATCACCATCAAGCGGATTTTTGCCGGATCTGAGCACTGGTATGATGGTACACTCTAACCAGTGCGATGGAAAGTTGCCATCGGACCAGATCCGGTTGAAGATCACGAGGAGATTTCGCTTGTAGTCGGACAATAGATGTTTAATCATCTGACTGTGGATCCAATCTGGCCCAGGAGCTGTGTTGGGGCAATGTGCAAGGGCACTAACGAGCTCCCATTCTGTAAATGTGGCGTTATAGGATTTGCTGTGGCATTTAGTGAACAAGAGGACTTTCCCTTACAACTGCTGTTTGAGAGTGGGAAAGGCTGGGGGAGTAAATGTGGCATTATAGGATTCGCTGTGGCATGTAGTGAACGAGAGGACTTTCCCTTCCAGCTGCTGTTTGAATGGGAAAGGCTGGGGGCGGGGGGTAATTCTCCAACACAGAGGTGCGAGCATAGTGCTCAGCAAAGTGCTTGGCAATCGCGTTTGTGTCGGCAGCTAACATGACATTTATGTTAACACCAGGAACACCTGTTGGGGTCTGGTACCCAAAAACGCATTTGATCTTTGCCCAGACTTGGGAAGGTGACACATGGCACCCAATGGTTGACAGGTACCTCTCCCAACACTCCTGTTTCCGCCTTTTGATAAGCTGGCGAACGCGGGCACGGAGCCATTTAAACGCTATGAGGTGCTCCAGGGAAGGTTGCCACTTATGGCACTGTAGAGCTCGCCGACGTTCCTTCATTGCCTCAGCATTTCAGCAATTTCTGGTGACCACCAAGGGACTGTCTTTCGCTCCGGGCACCCTAAAGAATGAGGAATTGTGTTTTCCGCTGCAGAAACGATCGTTCTAGTTACATGCTCAACCACCTTGTCGATGTTACCATGTGGGAGAGATTCAACGGGTACAGCACAGGTGAAAGTTTCTCAGTTCGCCTTGTTTAAAGATCATCTGGGCAGGCATACGTGGGCCTGATATTGGGGCAGTGACAGGAAGATGGGAAAGTGGTCACTACCACACAGGTAGTCATGTGATCTCCAGTGGATAGATGGGAGAAGGCCAGGACTGCAAACCGAGAGATCACTGGCTGAATATGTCCCATGTGCCACACTGAAATGTGTGCTGGCCCCAGTATTTAAGAGGCAGAGGTCGAGCTGTGACAGTAAATTTTCGACCTGTCTGCCTCGGCCAGTAAGAACTGTGCCACCCCACAAGGGGTTATGAGCATTAATATCTCCCAAAATTAGGAAAGGTTTAGGGCGTAGATCAATCATTGCAGCCAATGTGTTAAGGGGTACTGCACCACCTGGAGGAAGAGATATGTTGCAGACAGTTATTTCCTGAGTTGTCATTATCCTGACAGCCACAGCTTCAAGAGAGGATTGAAGGAGCATAGGTACACTGCAAACTGAGTTCAGGACATAGACGCAAACTCCACCTGATACTCTATTATAGTTGCTACAGTTTCTGTAATATCCCTAATAGCCACGAAGGGCAGGGGTCTGCATTGCCAGGAACCAGGTTTCCTGGAGGGCAATGCAGATAGCAGGTGTAAAGCTTAACAGTTGCCATAGCTCAGCCAGGTGGTGGAAAAAACCGCCACAATTCCACTGGAGGATGATGTCAGTGCGAGGCTGGGAAAGCATGAAGTGCGTAAGGAGGCTGGTTATGCCTCAGGGTCTCCTGCTGCCTCCGACTGAGTATTTGTAGCCATTTCTAAGGTAGATGAGGCATCAGAGAGATCCTGGTCTGCAGCGGATGCTAAGATCTCCACTGCATCCTCAGATGCAGATTGATAGGGAGTGCTGGTGTTGGTGCCAAAGAGCGTCCTCTTCTCTTTAGGGGCTTCCTGGGAAGATTTCTCCAAAGCAGCTTCAGGAACGGAGGAAAACCATGAAGTCCTTCATCCAGCAGCTTTTGGCTCCTTGAGCCACGGGCGAGTGTCCACCGCGGCATTAGTGGAGACCTTGGAAGAGAGGGCCACAAGGAAACCCTTCCACACGAGAGGAGCTGCAGGAGGCTGTTGCTTCTCGGGCAAGGGGGAGGGAACCGATGTCCCCTCCATTTGGGGGGACCTAGCTCCCGAAGTAGATGCTTTGGGAGCAACGGAGGAAGACTTGCCCTCTACGACCAGGAGGGCAGTTGCATTCTGGAGGCCCGGAGGGCCCACTGTTCATGGCACACAGTGAGGAACCACTGGAACTTGGGACAGCAACGGTGATGTAGCTGCAGCATATGCCGATGTCAACCGAATGGGGTGTCATCTTTCGAATGTGTAAGTCAACGAGACCATGGTCTTGTACTCCATAATTTTCCATTCCTTTTGGAGTACTGGGCAGTCTGGTGAGCAGGGGGAGTGGTGCTCTCCACAGCTGATGCAAGTGGGAGGTAGCACACATGGAGTATCTGGGTGCAGTGGATGTCTGCATTATCGACATGTGGCACTGGAAGTACAGTGGGAAGACATGTGCCCGAACTTCCAGCACCAAAGCAGTGCATAAGGGGAGGGACTTATGGTTTAACATCACAGTGGTAAACCATCACCTTGACCTTTTCAGGCAATGAATCACTCTCAAAGGCCAAGATGAAGACAACCCTGTCGTTTTGGGTCCCCCGTAAACGCACCAGATGAGATGAACAGATCGCCATTCTAAATTGGCGCAGAGCTCGTTGTCAGACTGCAAGAGGAGGTCACGATGGAAAATAATCCCCTGGACCATGTTGAGGCTTTTATGGGGAGTGACGGAAAAAGGAATATCACCCAGATTGTCAAAGGCGAGTAACACTCGGGACTGGGCTGGGGATGTTGTCTGAATCAAGACTGCGTCATTTCACATCTTGGACAGCACTGTCACTTCTCCAAACTTATCCTCAAGATGTTCAACAAAAAAATGAGGCTTCATTGGTAGAAAAAGTCCCCCCATCAGTTCTGCTACAGACTAAAAACCAAGGCAGATTTAGCTCTTTCTGTTCTGTAGCTCTATGTTCCTCCCATGGCGTAGCAAGGGACGGAAACAATTTACTGCCATACCTGTCAGCATTGTACTCTGTGTGGCCCTTCTTGGAGACTGCTGGTACCGTATGGTCACCAGCAAGAGACAAATTAGTCTGCTTCATTGCGGGTCATCCACCCTGATGCCACCCACTCCAATCAGGGGCTCTGCCCATGGGCGACACCCAGCCACAGCAAAGGCCAACTTGCATGACGGCCATTGCCAGAAGTCCTGATGTCCCAGGAAGGCAGGCATCTACTCCATGGCATACGTGGGGAGTTTACAGCTCAGGAATAAGCAATGCAATCCCTGTGTTGTCAGGGGGCTACCACCAAATGGATGCATGACGGCCCCACCATAACGGACTGGCTACCGTGCTGGACATTGGTTGCAGAGACATCCAATATTGTCATGGGGGCAAAAGAGGACAGGAGACAATGGAAGAAGATGACATACCCCGGAAAGTGTCCTTCCCAAATAATTGAATTGCAGATGGAGATGCAAAGCCTTGACAAGAGATTCAAGAGATCGAATCTAAGGGCACTCATGCACCGTGTAAGGCGTCCTTCCCCATATGGCCCACACTTCTGTAGAATTTTGAAAGTGGTAGGTCAAACCATAGAATGGGACCTGAACTCATAGGGCCGAAAAGTGTGAGACTCCTGTTAGTCGCCTCTTACGACAGGCAGGAATACCTCGGACCTATTCTAACCCCGGGAGCTGCAAGGGAGACCAAAAAAAAAGCTTGAAAAGTGTGGTCAAATGCAATTTGTTAAGTTTTGCTCACAGTGCTTTTCAATTTTTATGGCACAGGTCTCCTGAGTCCTTCCCATATGGTTAAACGATATTACAAGACCAATGCCACTTGCATGAAGCATTTTTAAAACACTTGCCCAAATCTGTGGCAAAGCAATTCATGGTATCTGCACCATGATAATGCAAACAAGAAATGTTAAATGACCATGGGAAGAAGACAATATATGCAGAAAAAGGAGAAGGAAGTTTGGAGGGATTATGTGGAAGAATTATATCCCTTTCAGACCTGATTTTTTTATTTACTTATTAAAAAAATATCTGACATCATTTTTACATTCAGGTGAGTCTCCTGAAAACATTTTTCTAAGAAAAAATTTCATATGCTCTCTAGTTTTCTAGGTATTTAATGTACACAATTGTGTTCATCAGGTCTCGAGCTTCATGTCATGCATTATGGAGGTTAACACTATGGATCAAATATGCCACTCTTTATTTCACTTTAAAACAGAAGAAACAATAAAAATAATTCCAAATTACAGTTCTTATTTAAACGACAATGGTCAAAACACTGATTTTAAGGTTTCATATGAAAAAAAAAAAAAAATCCTGTCCTTTTGGAGACATAAATGTACTTTACATTTCCTGCACTGAATTCTAGAACGCCCTGTACATTTTGGAAATTTGCAGCAACTTGGAGCTCCTACATCACGCAAAGGCAAGCGGTCAATGGACTCAAACTGTGTCTCTGTAGCGGGTCATAATTCTCCTCTTTTTCTTGGTATGACTCTCATGTCTGAAGCCAGCCCTTCATCAGACAGACACCCCCCTCTTCTTTTCAATCACTTTCTTCTGGCTCAGTATCAATCCATCAGCTATCCTGGTACAAAAGGAAAGAAGGTCAATTTGCTTCTTCTTTGGGATAGACAGGTTGTCTGCATCTCATCTGTATGCCAACCAACTTTGCACACTGGCAAAGTCAACAGCATGAAAAATCATAGAGAAAGGCCATTTTCGAGACCTGATGGAAACTCTGTAATAGCTTATCAATTGATCAAATAGTTCCACACCATCCATTGCAAAAGTATATCTTCTCAATATTTCAGGTCTTTCTACTTTCACATATTTATGGTGTCTTTTGACCCAACACTCAACTTCATCCATTGAGCCTTCACCAACAAAGTTTGAACACAATACAACTGGCCTATAGTCTAACCACTTACACATGGTAATGTCATTAGCACTAGCGATTTCTTCTCAGTAACCTCTGGTTTGTTTCATTATTGTTTTATCATAAAAAAGGCAAGTTCTTTCCAAATCTGTTTTGATGGACAGTACCTGCTGCACTGATGCCTTGAAATTTCAGAACTTGAAACAGATGACAAGGTGAAAAGAAGCTGTCAAAGTATAATTTATGACCTTTACCTTTTGAGAGTGGAACAGAAAATTCTAAACCAACAGCAGGATCTAATCCAAATTTTTTACAGTATGCAGTATTTAGTTCAGCTGTAGCACCTTGATACAAAAGGAACTCATGCACTATTCCACTCTTTTCACATGAAGACTTTGATTCCCCATGGAGTTGGTTTCTGCTTGACATACTGCTTTGCAGAAAACTTCCCAGTGAAAGGAATAATTTCTTCACAGACACAAACATTCTCTTCTATAGGAAGTTCACTGCAGTGTTTTCAAATGGCTGAGTAAATTGGTCTGATTTATCTTTATTTTCAGGCGGCTTTTCCAGATTGTTCACCATGTGTAAATTTGTTCATAATTCTAAAAATCTGTCTCGTGACATGTTTTCCCAAACACATTTACCTTCAGGCTTATATCCCAATACATTCATAATCTGGGAAATTTCAAGGTACCAGTCAATATACGCAAACCAAATAGCATCTCTAGGGCTTGAGGAGTTATCTGCATGAATGAGGATTTGCCTTGTTGTAATGCATAAATATTAGTGTGTGGTGCCATGCTAGCGAACAAATCATTTGGTATATATCTTTTGTAGTATTGCACTGGAGAACACAAGAGAGATTCTTCATAATTTGGAGATTTGTATGTTTCTGCAATGGTACTTAGAGGCTTTCGTTTCCATTTTATGGATTCTTTAGGTGTCACCATTACGTTGTCACACAGGTTATTCAATTCTGGGTTGTTTTCATTGCATAAAAAGTTCATTTCAACATCCACCACCTCTCCATCATCTTCATCTTTAGATATGATGGCTCTACACACATCATTCGTGCCCACTTTATTTGCTTCAACACGTATTACTATTTGTGGAGCTTGCCTTTCAGTAAGTGGTACACTGTCATCCTCATCTCCACTCAAACACCACCATTTTCAATTATGCCCATAATCAAGTCTCAATCTTTCTCCACAGAAAGATATTCCTTATCCATATTTGTAAGTCAAAAGCCAGCAATATAAAATAAAATCATATGTATAGGCCACTTATTCTCCTCCTTGCTGCTGGTACTGAAATTAATTGAAAAATTACCACACATAACTACCATAGCCATGCAAATATAGCTGAGTCGCAGTTTAGGTTATTTTTCCTATTTAACACCATTAAGCACCTGCTGTACACAAATGTGTACATTAATCTTAGCTGATACATAACACAAATATGGACTGAATGAAATTGCTGAAAATTCCACTGAAAGAATGTCTAATGTTTCCAAAAGAAGGAAACCACACAAAATACTCATAAACAAAACCCACGTTGTGACTGTTATAGCAATAAAGTCAATGAGTAATGGCTTCCCACAGAGAGACAACACCAGACAGTATATTTTACTATGTGGTTCACAGACTGCTCACAAGAGAGCAGCAGCTGCTGGAACATGACAGACAGAAAGCGAGTGTGTGTCCAAGTTCAGTGATGAGGTGGGCACAAAAATACACATAGTGTGTGTGTGTGTGTGTGTGTGTGTGTGTGTGTGTGTGTGTGTGTGAGAGAGAGAGAGAGAGAGAGAGAGAGAGAGAGAGAGAGAGAGAGAGAGAGAGATATTAGAAATTGAATAATGTATTAAGAACATTCTACATGTCAATAAAAAAGTTTTTGTTGCAAGGGTAAAGGGTAATACAGAGGCAGCATATTTTATTTGTAACAGCAAATTAAAACTAAATTATGACTGAAAAGGCCTTGGAAGGCCCAACAGTACTGACAAACCACTGTGTCATCCTCAGAGAAGAGGCCTCATTTGATGCGAATATGTAGGGGCTTATGGTCAACACACCGCTCTCCTGGGCGTTGTCAGTTTTAAAGTCCGGAGCTGCCACTTCTTAGTAAAATAGAGTCTTAACTGGCCTCATGAGAGCTGAGTGCACCCCACTTGGCAACAGTGTTTGTCAGACGTGAACAATCACCCATTGACATGCTAGGCAAGCCTAACAGCACATAACTTCAGTGATCTGATGGGAACTGGTGTTACCACTGTGATAAGGCCATTGGCACTTGTGATAATACAAGTTCAGAAATATTTTAGCTAGTAGAGCTGTAATCAGAAACAACCATTATCATTTCTTTAACATTTTTGTACAAGAGAATAACTAAATTAAATTTATGAAATTTTTTTTTGGTTGGTTGATTTGGGGCAGGGTCCAAACAGCGGATTGGGGAAGGAAATCGGCCATGTCTTTTTCGAAGGAACTATAACAGCATTTGCCTGCAGTGATTTAAGGAAATCACAGAAAACCTGAATCACGCCAGTCATCCTCCCGAATGAGAGTTAAGTGTGCTAACCACTGTACCACCTATCTCAGTAATAACATGTTTCTTACACAACTCTACTCTTGGGAAAAGGAAGGAAGATTAGATTTTAACAACCCTTAGAGACGGAACACAAACTCAGATGATGAAATGATGGGGCTGGAGATTGGCTATGCCTTTTTCAAAGTAACTACCCTTGCATTTTCCAGGAGTGGTTTAGGGTAATAATGGAAAACCTAAATCTCAATGGCAGGCATATGTCTGAACCACTGTCCTCCCAAATGCGAATCTAGTGTGCTAACCACAGACCTACCTCGCTCAGTCCCAATCTTGGTCTCAGATGTTGCAAAGTTTACTGTAAAATTCCCTCAGCTGTTGAGGAAGAAATGTCAACATCATCAAAAGGTTATTCTGTTTTGCAACTGATTAATGTGGCTGGTCTTTCGGATCAAGTATGTCATGGCATACCTCTGCCATGGTCTTTCCTTGTTTGATTAAACTGACATTTTCCCATTCTTCTGCTTCAGAGTAAGAATTTTTAATAGCTATTTGAGATGACTAAGAGACATTTGGATAATATGGCACTGATGACAAAGTTTTCTTTAAAATCAAATAAGTCAGTTGTGTGAATTGGAATGGCATTTGCAGCTCCTAAGGGAAGCACTACTTGGCACAAATACCATGTATCTTATAGTAACCAATGTCTGAATCATATCTTTAGAACTGAAAATGTGTGTTTTTTGACAAAATGGCACTAAGAATGTTTACCATTTCCACTCTTCAAATAGTGAGGGCAGAATTCTTTGGATAACATGAGACACGGAATTTAAATTATGAAATGAGAAAATATAAAGCTGGAGCAAAGATGTATAAAGCTAAGCTGGAATGGCTGGAGAGAATGTGCAAGGCTGTGAAAGCATCTATAAATAAGGGAAAGATATACACTGTCTTTATCATCCCAGCCAACAGCAGAACCACAACCACCATAAGACACATTAAGAGAGTCATCATCACCAGCTGCAGCAGCAACATCAACATCCCCAGAATCATTATAATGAGGAACACAAGTAACAAGGGAAGAAGCAACAACAACATCAGAAGAAGCAACACCAACTATGGAAAATGCAGCATCACCAATGGCAGAAGCACTATGAACCACTTGTCACCTTAATAAGGGAAGAATTTCACCACTATGCCAACTGAAGTGTTTTCTATAAAAACTGGTATGAAGAAAACTCTGAGATGCAAAATCTAAGAGAAGTTATGCTTACACAGATAGACAAAAGTTACTTAATGCATTGGAATATAAATGGCTTGAAGGCAGATAGTAACAAAATTGATGAACTGCAAATAATCCTTACTGAAAATATCAAAGTTGTCTGCTTAAATAAACAATGGTTAACTAGTGATTTTTTACAAAATTTAAATAGACTGGAACACTTCAATGTGGCAAGTAGTTTTTGCAGAAAGAGAGATCCCATGCAGGCTAGTGTGCACTTCTCGATACCTACTTTACACATACAAATAAGACACATTCTTTTCACTTAAATGAGAAGTGCTCTTCTGAAAGCTACAGAGTTGAATTAAAAGAAAAGAACACAGTAGTCATATCATTTTACAGAATTCCAGGTAGTACAATATCTAAAAGCTTCTTGTAAAGCTCCTGTGTCTTCTCAATAAAATTAACAAAGAAGCCAGTGTGGCTATCAAACTTGGAAAAAAAGAAAAAGTTCCCTGCAAATTCCAGGTGAGAGGAGGAAGATGGTCTCAAGAATATCCTGATAAACTAAAGGAAATTAATTGTTAGTAGGGGTGGGGTGCGGAGGACGAGAGGGGGGCGAGGCAACATGCGGTTATAATGGATGACTTTTCTTGCCTCTAAGGTGAGCTCTATGTCAGCCTTAAGCAGAAGTTTCACTCCAGCTTTTAAACATTGACGATCATGGAACAATATCCAAAAAATTAACACACTTTTAAGTATTAAGTATTTTAAAAGTCAATTTCAACGCTAGGTTATAAACAAATGGTTCCCTAGGATATTATGAAATTCCTCAATTTTTCCTGGTATAATTTAATTCCTTGAGAATTCCAGTTCAAGTACAATCGCCACCCTGCTGAACATTGTGGACTGTTTATTCAGCTCCCAGCAATAAATAAATCAAATGTTAACAAAGGACTTAAGAAACGAAACTTCTTTTTAAACATAATTGGGAACTGTTCAACGATAAAGACAGATGCACACAGACAACAGTATGTCAAGCACTCAGAAATCTGATAAATTTCTAAGAAGTTCTCTAGAGGTATTCAATGAATCATTCCTACTTATCATCTGGCATTGAAAAGTCAAAAGTAAACTAAACTAGATTACTCTAGTTTTAAAAATATCTCGTGCAAAAAGTGGTTGGCTGGCAGATGGAACCAAACAGCGAGGTTATCAGTGATATGATCTAAGGGGGCAGAAACCAGGGGAAGAATTACACAAACAGCACAGTACTGTTATGGGAAAGAGAGAAACAGGCAAACCGAGAGGTTAAAGGAACGTCCAGGCAGCAGGAAGAATAAAGAACAGAAGAGGGGATGGGGAGGAGGGGGAAGGGAGGGATGGCGAGGGCAGGGGCGCCCCAGAACCGATACTTGCACTGGGGCATCAGGACCTCCGTCGAACCTTCCCTATACCCACACCATATGATTGTCGACACAATGGGGACAATAGCCGTGGACCAGACAACTGGAGCGAAAAGGAGGGGGGAGGAGGATGAGAACCTAGCCAGAGTATAGACTAGGCCAAGACCTCCATAACCAATGCCAATGCTAACCGATGAACTCCAGATCCAGAGTGAAATTACGACACTTAAACCTGGGAGAGCATACTACTTTCGCGAAAAAAAAACCAAAGACAAATGTAACCACGTGAGGGTGGACCACTAACACCTGGGGCAAGAAGGGTGGGAATGTGTATTTAGTATGAAGGGCCAGAAGAAGGGAGCAGTACTACAAAATGTAGATCACCGTGAAAGCGGTGGGGCAGGGCACAACTTTAACAGTGGGGGCAGCTCATTGTGGAGTAAAAAACCATGGGTCGGACTAGTATGTCCAACAAAAAGACAGCAGAGGATGATAGATTCAAATCAGGGAACGCAAAGGGAGGAACATCACATGGTGAGTCTCCTCGATTGCAAGAAGCTTATCAGACAGGGGCATAGACCCTCCCATGAGCTGGCCTGTGTTGAGCAAAATGGGACTTGATGCAGGTCAAGAATCTGTCCTGACAGGGATCACAGAGAAGGTGCAGTAGGTGGCCACTCCTCCCCCTCCCTCACCACCAGCCAAACTACTGGCAAGCTCATTATCCAGGATACCCAAATGGCCACAACTGCTTTCCTTCTCCATCCTTCTGTAATAAAACCTTCTTCTCCATTTCTAATGACTTTGTTGATGGGACATTAAACACTTATCTCCGCTTCCTACGGGAGAGAGACCCATCACCTATGGGCGATGAAGGAGGGGTACTTTTCGGCTGAGGAAGAGGAGTGGCATCAGGAGGGGAGGGCATAGGAACTGCAATGGAGGGGGAGGAGTGAAGGGGAGAACTGAGGTAAGGAGAAGGGAAGAGGGTAAAGGACGTAACATAGGCAAAGTTAGATGTCATCACCACAGGGTGAAGAAAATCAGATTTCTGACGAACCTTCAGTGTATGATTAACTATCAAGGGACTTATCTCTCTGTATACCTGGCAAGCTGATGAGCACAGAGAGCGACAAATAACGCACAAGGATGTTGAAACAAAGGGGCCCCCCTCAGGGTCTGTGTGTCTGAATTCACCACATAGAAGGTCCTCCAAACAGCAGGAACACAAGCCTGAAACACAAAAATTCAAAACACCTCTCATGGGTGACAGGACGTATAGCATCACTTCACACTGATAACACGTATCCTTGACCTTCTCTGGGAGGATATCTCCTTCAAATGCACGAATAAAGGCATTGATATTGATGCAATTGCCCTTATGACCTTTCCAAACATACTCAAATTAACACCCAGTCATTCCAGTGGGGCCCAGAGTTCATCATCAGTTTGAAGGATACAGTCCCTATGAAAAATGACTCCCTGAAGTGTATTCAAACACTGTAGGATGCTGGGATGTCACCAAGATGGTCACAAGGGTGAAGGACTAAAGATTGGGTGGCAGAAGTAGTTTTGATCAATGGCGAACCTGACTGCATCTTACTGAGAGATTTCACTTCACCAAACTTGGCTTTTTTTTTTTTTTTGGGGGGGGGGGGGGGGAGGCTTGGTGGTGGTAAAACTGTCCCCACCAGTGCTAGTGCAGACCAGACAGCAAGGAAAATGTTGCACCCTAAACCAGGGACCCTGGACTCCTCCCAGGATGTGGTCAGGAAAGGGAAGCCCACAGGGTCATAAGAAACGGCATTAAAGGATCCAATGCCAACCAATGAGATGGCCATAGAAAAACAGCCAGTTTTTTGGAGCTTAATGTGTTCCATATGCAAAACATCCACCCTGATAGCACTAATTCTGATTGGGGACTCTCCCCATGGGCATCACCCATTTATAGCAAGGGCCGTCTGGCACAGCAGCCGTTGCTAGGAGTTTTGACGCTCCAAAACAACAAGCAACCATTCCTAGGCATGCACAGGGAGGCAACAGCCCAGGAGTCAGAAGTGTGACCCCTGTGTTAACAGAGGACTCAGCTGGATGGGGAAGTAACAGCCTCACCACAAGCACTGGCTACAGCATGTAACTATGAGCTGGTGGGGTAGGGAGAGGGGAGGGGCTACAGTGGGGGAAGAAGAGGAGGTGGGGGAGGAGGGAGAAGGATTTTCACCACAGATGTGAGGGAGGGAGTTCTTCCCCAAACGGCTCATACTACGGAGATAAAATTTAGAAGCGGAGGTGGAACCCCAGACGTGGACCAAAAAGGTGAAAAACAAAAGGCAAGGGGAACAAGAAAACTGAAGGAATATAAGAAACCAGGTGGATAGACAGGTTGACATAAGTAAGAACACTGAGCAAAGGGAAGAAGGGAGCATAGGGGAAGGAAATGCAATCCGGCAAGGAAGACTGGTTGGCAATAGCTCGGAGCTTCGTGTGCACCACGCATGAACTCACTACACTGCACTTATTTGAGATTATTGTCTTTTTACGCAGTAATCATGAGCATAACTTCACAAACAAGCATGGTCAAAGTCTTGTAGAACTCTGTAGAGAACACAATCATACATCCAACAATAAACTTAAAACATGGAAACATCAAGAGTGGAGGAAGGAGTAGTCGCAGCTAGACTACGCCTGTAAAGACAAAAATTTTCATTAGGAAATATAGAACATTGAGGTATTGAGAGGAGTAGAAAATAGAATTGGTAACGGAATAACAGAAAAATTGTGGAATAGTAAAAGCAACATTAAACTGATTACAGAAATTAAGCAACATATAAGAGAACCCCAAATTACAGTAAAACAAAACAGACAAAACCGGAACACTGCATGACACAAAAACCAGGCTACAAACTAAAATCAATAAAGAGCTACAGGATGTCATTTCAGACACAGAAAGTAAAAAAAAATCTGAAGGAATAGACAAGCATTGGACAGACAGAAGAGAAAAACATCCTTCATATAATGATGGATTTTAATAATCGCTGTATAACCACTGCACTATTGAATTGCCTTATTGAATTATTATAAATGAAAAGCACCAGTTTGCTTTTGTTCTACAACATTACTTTTATTACTAACTGGTTTTCGGCTTACAAGGCCATATTCAGACATTTGTTGAGTATTATCACCAAAGAAGTTAAATGTTAGCAGACAACATTGGAAGAGAAGTAACACATCTAGACTGAAGTAGAAACATACAGTAGGTAACATCTTTGCAATGAAATAGTAAAAACTGAGCAGTACATAAATAACAATGGAGTTGACAGGAAAACCTGTAGCACAAAATAGGAATAGTATGCCTACATAACAGTTTCTATTAATAAACAAAACTAATAAAATAAGATAAAATTAGTACTAGACAAGGCTGCATCAAGAGGTATGAAACATGGAGAGTGATACACAATCAATTAAAAAAGAAGAGACAGTTGTCAATGTAAATACAGAATACATAAGGAACTTAAGTAATATTATAAGATAAACAGAAATTAATAAATGCAGGAAAATGGAGTTGTTTGAGGAAACTTAAAGTTAGAGAATGTGGTGGTACTGCATTTTAACATTGTAATCAAAGCAGTGGCTGTGTACCAGTTTTCATTAAATAAATGAGCAAAGTAAAATATGAACAGTATTTGATTAGACAATTTCCAGGGGAGTTAAATATGGACAGTAATACAAGTACAAGTTAAAAGGAAACCCTTAACTATTGAAACTACAGTCCAACAAATCACTTAAAACTCTATGAACATACCCCCAGTGAATGGAAATGAGTGTCTACAGCAAACTCAAGGGTAGAGATGTACTGAGCGTGGAGAGAGATCCACAGACGGGAAAACTACATGAGCTCACGGTGGAAAAAATGCTACTACACAACTGAGGAATTTATGAATGACGAAATGATCATTATAACAGTGTTTGATATCATAGTGTGGCTTGTAACACCAAGTATAAAACACTGTCTGGGAAATTCAGATGCTAAGTACTTGTACATCATGAGAAACAATTTAGTCATATTATGTCTCAACATTAACCAGTGCTGGTAAAAATAGTGTTAGAGAGTTATGTACCTTCGTATATGATAAGGCAAAAATGGACACTTCTCTTGAACAATATGATCAGTTGGTGTGTACAATGTATGTTATGAGACAAATAAAATGAAATCCAAACAAAAAAAAGTACAGAAATAAGAAAATTAAAGAGGTATTTGGAGCAAAGGGAAACAGCTATACAAGTACTATGAGATGATATGGCAAGGGAAAAGAAGGAAACGCCGGAATGTGCAAGAAATATTTCCAGCGTCTCTACAGGGCAATGAACTTCAAGACATTGTTATAAAAAGGGAAGAGAAATTGGATGACAATGAGGTGGTAGATAAATACTGTGAGGAGAATTTGACAGAGCACTGAAACATCTAAGAAAAAACAAGGTCCCTCCAGTTGATGTGATTCCCCAATGATTACTAACATCCTTGGGAGAGCCTGACATGATGAAACTATTCTACCTGGTGCATGACATGCAAGGGAAACATCCTCCGACATCAAGAAGAATGTAATAATTCCAATTTCAAAGAAGGCAGGAGCTAACAGTTGTGAACACTACTGAACCACCGATTTCATAACTAATGGTTGGAAAATATTGACACTAATTAAGATTCTGTAACTTACCAAACGAAAGCGTTGGTACGTTGATAGAGACAACAACAAATACAAACATACACAGACACAAGCTGTGTCTGTGCGGATGGATATGTGTGTGTATGTGTGTGCGAGTGTACACCTGTCCTTTTTTTCCCCTAAGGGAAGTCTTTCCGCTCCCGGGATTGGAATGACTCCTTACCCTCTCCCTTAAAACCCACATCCTTTCGTCTTTCCCTCTCCTTCCTGAAGAAGCTACCATCGGTTGCGAAAGCTAGTAATTCTGTGTGTGTGTTTGTGTGTTTTGTTAATGTGCCTGTCTGCCGGCGCTTTCCCGCTTGGTAAGTCTTGGAATCTTTGTTTTTAATATATTTTTCCCATGTGGAAGTTTCTTTCTATTTTATTTACATCATCAAAAAGTTAAGTTTTTTTGATTGAAAAATTTTAAATGTGTCGATTCTTCCGTTATACTACTAAGAGCCTTTGAACCAATAACGCTATCTTAATATTTACATGATTATTCATATTTATCATATAAGAGTGGTTTGTCATCAGAGTTCTGTTTATATAGAAAATCCCTTGCTGTCACGTGAGTACTCATTAGTATGCAGCCTGTTTGTAAGGTTAATTCAGTTACCAGCAAAGCTTACCCACTGGAATACTTAGATTTTAAGGATTTTATGATGGATGCTACATGTTGAAAAGAAGTAGCATCCATCAAAAATCCTTAAAATCTAAGTATTCCAGTGGGTTTAATAACATATCAACAAAGTTAATCAAAGAGTGCTCATGCGAGTTAAGTTCTATCTTAAATTATTTGTGTAATTGTGTAATCAATCTCTTATCAGTGGGTCATTCCATGTCAATTCAACCAATTTGAGAAAAATGTTCCAGCTGACAGCTTCAGATTTGGCTGAAATTTAGCACATCAATGCTACCAAGTGTGGAACACTCATGTACAAAGGGTTAGGTTCCCCTGCCAATTAGTTTCAGAATTATGGCTTGTGGAAGAAGGTGGTGTGACCCGGAAATTGTGAACCGTATCTGGCAATCTAGCTTCAGATCCAATTTCAGGTCTTAAATAACTGTGGAACTATTCCGCACAGTCCACTGAAATTTTTACAACCCAGTAAAATCCACTTAGAGAACACTCACTATGCATCAAAACACCAACAACACATTTCTGAGGGAAAACAAAAAATTCCAAAATGTGATTAAAAAACTGTAATACGTTAAAAGGTTCATATTGTAGGTGCCTTCTTTGCCAAATATTATACACCCAAAAAAGGTTTTTTTTTTTTTTTTTTTAAAAAAAGGCTTAATGTGGCCTAAACACACACAGAACTCGTATTGCCCATATCAGTCACACAAACAGAGTTACATGCACACAAAAATAAAAAAAAAAAATTGAAAAATTACCTGAAAAATGTGGATTTACTAAGTGTGGTAGCACAAAAGGGAGAAGTGATATCCAAGCCAAATTTCAAACACTGCATAAGTAGACCATAATATAATATGTGGCAAAATTTCAACTTGTTATTGCAAGGCATTTGTGTACAATAAAAGTTGACAGAGATGTATTTGGTTACCTTTCTTTTAACATGATTTAGCAATTAATTGTTGGGAACCATTAGGCAACAGAAAGTTAAACGATGGTAGTTTTCAGGGACAGAATGAGTCATTGTTAGGTAGGAACAATAAAGGAAACAAGCAACAATTACAGTTTATCCATGTTTTTAAGATTCTAGTTCAGACTGGTCAGTACTGTTCTGGAAAGTCACGGCAGAAGAGTGTCCTAGTGGTGCTTTTGTCCAAACAAGTTGCAGTATTGGTAGAGCACAAGCATCTGAATGTCATAAAACGACATATGGAACAACATGTGGCATTCGCTTTGTACTGTATGATCTGGCTGAATCGAACCAAGATTTGTCGCTATGGAGATCCAGGATACACCCTGTGGGCATAGGAAGTACAGTTCAAGGAAACTTTAGTGTTTGTTATCATCATATGAAAGTGTTTCTTAATAAGTATTCTTTCCTACAAAGAAGTACTTTTGATCCATTTCGAATTTGTAAGAAGACAGTGAAGTGTAGCCTCAGAGAAACTGATATAAAATCAGTATTGAAAGTGAATCAGTGCATGGGACTTATCATGAAACCAGGACAAAAGTTATGTTCCAGGTGTGTTACATTACTAAAAAGTGAAGAATATTCTGATAATTTACATGACAGTGACAAAGAGTATCAGCCGCCTCAAACCACAGCGGATGAGCAATTAAATACTTCAGTGACTACTCTTGGTTTGTCTCCCATGAAGACACACAAAGTTGGGAAAAAGGGACAGGCCCAGCTATGGTAAAAGAAAAACACAAGAAGCTCAAATGGAATTAAAACACAAAATAGCTGACACATGATGGTGGAAGAGGAAGAACTGTCTGCTCCAAAGGAATAGAAATCATGCCAGAAATGCTCTGACTTGGACAAAACTGTGCATGATTTGAAAGAAAAATGTGCCATATCCACACGCCAGAAAAAAAGTAGCTATTCTTACCCTTGCACCTTCCAGCTGGTCTACTGACTACATTGCAAAGGAATTCAATGTTTCTACATATGTGGTAAAGCAAACTAGGAAAATAAAAGCAACCCAAGGAGTGCTTCCACAACTTCAGAAGGCTCAGGGTAAGCAGTTGAGTTCAGAAATAAAGGTGCTAGTATCGGAGTTTTGTACAAGTATAAATGGGAAATGTACATGTACAGATGGAAAAAAACACTGTTGCTATGCAACATATCAGAACTATGTGTAGAATTCAAGGAAAAGTATCCCAATACTAAAGTAGGTTTATCATCTTCTTTCAATCTTTGGCCAAAACTGGGTCGTGCCTGCAAGTGCAAGGGGCACACACAATGTTAGTGTATGTGAGATCCATCAAAATGCTAAGCTGATGTTTGCTGCTACAAAGGATTCTGGTCTGGATTACAAAGGTGCAATGAAGCTGCTAGTGTGTGACATCAGTTCCTACCAGTACATGATACACAGATGTGAAAAGTGACGTGGTAAGGTAAATCTTGCAGAACACATGAATAACAAACTGTATGGTGAACTCCTTATGGATGACGGTGAACTTGTTTCTTATAAACAACGGACACACATGGATCCCACAAGTCTTGAAACAAAGCAAAGTACAAACGAAGATTTTGTTGAAATGTGTTGTCAAAAAACGGACAAACTGGCCACAGACAGCTTCACAGCAACAGCACAATCGGCTTATCTCCTGTTTTGTAAGGATAACTTGAAACAAGATCAAATTATAGTAATACCAGACTTATCTGAAATTATGCATTTATAGTTCAAGATGCCATCCTAGGATATCATTGGGACAACAGTCAAGCAACTCTCCAGCCATTTGTGATTTAGTATAGAGGTGAATCAGGTGATGAGTCTGTCATGAACCTGTGTGTTTTTAGTGACTGTTTAATTCATGATGCCATTGCAGTTCATGCCCACATTCGCACTGTCATGGCATATGTGAAAAACAAGCTGCCTTACATAAATTTTGTGAAATACTTCTGTGATGGAGCAGCTAGTCAGTACAAAAGCTGTATAAATCTCAAATTTTTTTGCATGCGTACTATGATTTTCAGATTCACACAAAATGGAATTTTTTCGCAACAAGTCATGGTAAAAATATATGTGATGGTATTGGTGCTACCAATAAGCGCATGGCATCACGAGCTAGTCTGCAGCACCCTACAGAAGATCACATTCTAACACCTCTTCAATTATTTACCTGGGTACAGAAAAATATCTCTGGCATATAATCATTCTATGTTTCGAAAGATGCGGTGAAATCCGCCGAAGAGTTGCTAAAAACTATAGGTTCGTGCACAACGTGTGTCTTCACAGTGTGTCTGACTTAGGATTCAGAAGCAAAAGCTGCAACATACAACCAGGTTGCTATGTTATTGCTGTTTATGATGACAAATGGTACTTAGGATGTGTTGCAGAGTGCTGTGAAGCGAAAGGTGATGTATTTGTGAACTTCATGACACCAGCAAGATCATTTCATTGGCCACATTTGGCAGACAGGTGTTGGATTCCTTTTGAACATATTCTTATGACAGTTCCAGTTCCTACCATAGCATCAGGAAGACAGTACAATTTGCCACTCAATGTACAGAGTACAGTAGCTAAAGTGTGGGAGAACTTCTGTTCGAAGCACAATTGACTGGTTTTTAGCAGTTAAGGTGCAGTAAAAATTAATGATAGATTGTGTTAATCTGTCTATATGCTGTTGCTTGGTGATTAAACAGTTGTGGGAGAGGATAAGAAGAGGCAGAACAGTTTAAAATATGTTTTTACAAAATTGTGTTGTGGAACAATGGCCACATCACCAAATACATCTGTCAATTTCCATGTACACGAATGTCTTGCAATAACATGTTTTAATTTTGAGATATATATCATTATGGTCCACTTATGCAGTGTGTGAAATTTGGCTTGGATACCACTTGTCCCTTTTGTGCTACCACACTTTGAAGATCTATGTTTTTCAGGTAATTTTTCAAATTTTTGTATTTTCGTGTGGATGTAACTCAGTTTTTGTGGCTGATATGGGCATGATGAGTTCTGTGTGTGTTTAGGCCACATTAAGCTTACCACAAAAAATTTATACCCTTTTTGCTTTTTGAGTGAATTATATTTGGCATACAGGGAACCTGCAATATGTACCTTTTAACATATTACATTTTTAATCACATTTTGGAATTTTTTATTTTCCCTCAGAAATATGTTGTTGGTGTTTTGATTCATGGAGTGTGTTCTCGAAATGGATGTTACTGTGTTGAAAAAATTTCCCTAGACTGTTTGGAATAGTTCCAAAGTTATTAAGACCTAAAGTTGGATCTGAAGATATATTGCCAGATGTGGGTTGCAATTTCCAGGTCACGCCACCTTCTTTCACAGGTCATAATTCTGGAACTAATTGGCAGGGGAGACTAATAATTTGTACACGAGTGTTCCACACATGTTATAATTAGTGTACTGAATTCCAGTCAAATCTGAGACTATGAGCCCCTGGTTGAACTGACATGGAATGACCCCAGTGGAACATTTCCAGACTGGCTAAAATATGCTGAAGTTAAGCCTCTTTACAAGAAGGGGGATAAAGAGATACCAACGAACTATTGTCCTATTTCACTTTTGCTGGTTTTCACAAAAATATTTGAAAAGGTTGTGTTCAAGCATCTCCTTAAGCATCTGACTGAAAATAATACATTGTTTGTCATAGTTTGGTTTTCTGATGGGTTCTGATATAGAGAAAGCTATTTACACTTGCAGTGAGAGTACTTAATTCATTAGATAACAAATTACAGGCTACTGGCATTTTATGTGACCTGTCAAAGGCCTTTGTATGAACCACAGCATTCTCCTGAGCAAATTAGAATATTATGGTGTCACCGATAATGCTGCAAAATGGTTTGAGTCTTATCTATCTAACAGGAAACAAAGAGTGTCGTTGCGAAATACCTGTGCATTAAGCAGTCAGTCTTCATCTGACTGGGAATTAATTACATGTGGTGTTCCTCAAGGTTCCATTGTGGGTCTATTGCTTTTTATTGTGTATATTAATGACCTCTCATCTGTTACATTGCTAGATGCTAAGTTTGTTTTGTTTGCAGATACAAACATTACAATAAGTAGCAAGTCAAGAACAGATTTAGAAATAGCTGCAAATCAAATTTTCACTGACATTAATAAGCGGTTTACAGCTAATTCTTTGTCACTAAACTTTGAGGAGACCCACTATATGCAGTTCAGAATCTGTAAGAGATTACCTTCCAGCACGAGTATCACATATGAAGACATGCAGATCGAAGATGGTGACTGCGTTAAATTTCTGAGATTACAATTTGAAGATAAATTCAGTTGGAAAGGGCATATCACAGAAGTGTTTAAGTGCCTAAACAAGGCTGTATTTGCAGTGAGAATGACGTCAGATGTAGGAGATATAAATATAAAAAAAAACCTTGCATACTTTACTTACTTTCATTCTATTATGTCGTATGGGATCATATTCTGGGGCAATTCATCAAACCAAGCAAAAGTATTTAGGGTGCAAAAGCATGTGATAATCATTTGTGGTGTAAATTCGACATCTTGTAGAAACCTGTTCAAGGAACTTTATATACCAACCACTGCTTCTCGGTATATTTATTCCTTAGTGGAATTTGTTGCAAGTAATACATCTATATTTCCAACCAATAGCTCAGTATACAGCATCAATACTAAGAATAAGAAGAATGTAGGCTTACATAAAGGCCTAAAGTCACTTACCTTAGTCCAAAAAGGGGTCCAATATTCAGGAACACACATTTTTAATAAATTGCCAGCAACCATCAAAAACTTGGTTTCTGATAAAGCGAGGTTTAAACAGAGTTTGAAAGACTTTTTTGATAGGCAACTCCCTCTAATCCATAGATGAATATATTAACAAAGACTGATAAGTCAGCTTATGTAAAAACGCCTGTTACAATTAAGTTATGACAACACTCTGCCGCAACAGTCAAGATTAGGAATTTTGCGTTGTATGATAAATTTATTAAAAGTGCACAACAGTGTTTCATTCTGACAGTGTGTTAATTCTGTAAATATTAGATGTTCCAGTTTACTGCATTGTATTAACTTATTTTCGACTATCTACTGACAAATGGTCAGGGCAGAACGTATTATATTCAAATGTTTTAAGTTTTTATGTCATACTTTCTGACATGTTCCACACCCACGAGAATCACTCATTTTTTGAGTCTATGGAACGAAAACTGAGTCCAATGTCATCTAAACGAGTACAGGTTGCATCTGTTTTACGAAATACTATTCACAAATAAATACAAAAAATCATCAGTTACTGACACTAAGACTATTTGCAAATCCACAGTAGCCTACAAAAATATTCACTTCCTATATTGTATTGTTTGTCAGTATTTGATTACGTGATGTTGTGAAAAAACTTACTTTTTTATAGTTTGCTCTTCCATATTTTTACATGACAGGTACGCGGCACAGAATTTTCTTACTCCTTAACAATAAACACCGCTCGAAAATACGTATTACCGCCTGTTTGGAAAAATTTAAATTTAATGTCAAAGATGTTAGTTAATTTTCATTTCCACCAACAGTAATAATAACTATTCATGCACATTTAGGAAATTGTGTAACTAAACAATTTCATTTAAATAATTTTAATGAACTTAAGTCAAGGAAAAAAGAGTAAACTCTGATATATCATGATTAATATATTAGGAGTATTGACATTTTAAGAAGATTCCTAGTTCACAATGTTGGTATTGAACACCATGGGCCCTATAATGTATAGCAGTTTATTTACACTTTTCTGTGTGTGCGTGTAGCTATTAGCTTTGTAGTTTGTACGTTGTTGTTGTTATTGTGGTTGTGGATGAGTGGTGTGAGAATCCGAATTGGTTACGTTGTAGGAGTTTCTTGGCAATGGATATAATTGAAGAAGCGCGGTCCCGCATTACCCATAAGGAGACTGGAGTACTAAATGTTCGTACATGTTTCTTTTACTTTGGTATTTATTTATTAAATGTCCTTGCGTTGAGTATTACTTAAATGTCCGACTTCAATTCACGTGGCATGCCAGTTCGTTAGCTGAAAACAATAATAATATATTCTGTTTATGGTGGAAAGTAATCACGTTATTGTCAACTTCTTTTTATTTCTAGATACAGAATCACAGATACATCCTTACCCTAAAAACCACTTTGAAGTACTTTGCAGGAGCTATAGTTTTCGTTGTATTTACAAGGTTTCTTTCCGTTAATTGGCGTATGGATCTTTCGAAGAATGAGTACTTAAATGTCTCTGTGCGCACTGTAATTAGTCGTGCCTTCGTAATGGGTACGGAAGCGGAATGTACAGGACTGTGGTACATTCCTATAGATTCTTCACATAGGCTAATACTGTTTCTTAAAATTATGCAGTGGGTTTTCGCGAGATAGCGTTAATCTTCTAGCGTTTTCCAGTTCGGCTGTTAACTATCACCGTGACACACTGTAGTGGGTCAGACAAATCTATGACCGTTCACGCTGCTTTTCTTCGTTTCGGTAAATATCCCTTGTTGGTCCAATTTATAACAGGCCCACACAAATGAGTAATATTGTAACTTGCGTCACGAGTGTTTTTTAAGTGATCTCCAGTGTAGAGTAATTGCGTTTATCAAGTATCCTATCAATGGAAACGTCCGATTCCACCCGTCTGCTCTGACTCGTGACGTAATGGTGTTGTATGTGAGGTCATTACGGCGCGGAGTATGAGTCGTACTACTTCAAAGCTGGGGTTCATAGTCATGTATAATTGACCACAGGAAGGTAATTAGACATGTGCCTAGTCAGGCATATGCGGTTTTGCTGCAGTACCAGTGAAGATACAATTGCTGAAAACAAAGAGGGGTATACAACATAGTAAACCATGTTACACCAGTAACATAACTACAAAATATATCAAAGTTAAAATCAAAAGAACAACAGCGGAAGGGGAATGAGGAAAGAAGTTTTCAGTATTCCACTTGATAATGGCCACAAGACCAAAATTGAAAATGGGGATTTTGAATAAATTATATTACAGTCAAACGTGACCATGATCCATGTAAAAGTATTGCTTTCTCCTGTCTGTGCTTGGTGAAAAAGCATTTCAATACATATTATGTGCGTAACGTCACTGTACTCTCCGAAACATCCTTTCTAGGCTACAAGTTGTGTAGTCACTGCGTAAGTATGGAGTACTCTGAAAACATGATCCCTGCATCACCAAGTCCAAACCAAACTATGCAGGACTTGTCAAGGAACTGCACTCCTTATCCCATTTGTCACTAACCTTCCTGACCACTCACCACTTAACGTATAGGTCTGTATCAAACCCTGTCTTAGGATCATTGCAAATCAGTTCAATGAGGAAAAAAAAAAACATTGTCTCATCCATAATTTCAGATTTACATGAAACTCAGCGAACATTTTTCTCACTAGTTGCGTACTTAACCACACTAAATTGTAGTATTATCTCTCTATCTATCTATCTCTCCAATATTTGGATGTTTTCTCATTTTTAACCTTGTGATGGCATAAAATGGCACAAACATTTTAGAAACAAATCCCAATTTGGAAATACGGAAGCGTCCGATTCCGCCCGTCTGCTTTGACCCATGACGTCACAAATATGGCGCATATAAAGTCATTACGTACACATTATGAGGACGAAAATACATCGAAAAACAATGACACACACATTCCACAAAAAGCCTAATGACACTGACGGGGCAAGCATGGGAAGTAGGCGGTTTTTGGGTGGGGACAAACTAAATATAAACAAATTTAGACACCCATCCCATACAAAATCACGCAAAATGACGAAAAAAAACTACCTCACAAAACTCTCCAAATACCACTAAACACAATATCATCTGGAATCGGACACTTCCCTTGACCTATATAGCTCAACAGCAGCTCCCAATCCCATAAATTAGGACCTAACACTTCCCTTGACCTGTTGTTGTTGTTGTTGTTGTTGTGGTCTTCAGTCCTGAGACTGGTTTGATGCAGCTCTCCATGCTATCCTATCCTGTTCAAGCTTCATCATCTCCCAGTACTTACTGCAACCTACATCCTTCTGAATCTGCATAGTGTATTCATCTCTTGGTCTCGCTCTATGATTTTTAACCTCCACGCTGCCCTCCAATGCTAAATTTGTGACTCCTTGATGCCTCAGAACATGTCTTACCAAGCGGTCCCTTCTTCTTGTCAAGTTGTGCCACAAACTCCTCTTCTCCCCAATTCTGTTCAATACCTCCTCATTAGTTATGTAATCTATCCATCTTCCCTTGACCTATATAGCTCAAAAACATCTCCAGATACCAATACCAACAGCCAAACATTGGGATCGAACAGTTCCCTTGACCTGTTATCCTTACGACATTTCCACATACTCTGTCCCTGGTCTGAGACACCAGAACTTTAAGTAAGCCCCCATTTCTTCACGACATACTGAACACTTCACGACTTCATCAAAAAATTTGAATAGTTGAAGAAATTTGATTAGAGACAACGCACTGTCCCCCATCATAGCCAACAACTGAAAACTGTTGACCCTGTCAGTCATATCCATACCTACCAAAGAAATAAAACAAGAAATGTCCCAAAATCCACACACGATGCCACACTCGCAAACTAAACCAAAAACATCACCTAATACACCACCAGAGAGCACCACCAATCGCATCAAATCGACACCTACAAACACACCACTCTCTCAAACTAAATTCCGCGTTGTGACGTCGCACACCACAACAGCCTTATGTCACGGGTCAAAGCCGACGGGTGGGATCGGACGCTTCAGTCGACCCCCCATTTTTTTATCGCCCAAACAAGTTAAATTGGGAGGATGTATACCCTGTATTATAAAGATTCCAGAAAAAAATTCCCAGTTTTAAAAATGGTTAATTCAGTCTTTTTAAAATACACTATGTAGAGTAGACATAATTTTCAACAGTAGCAATTTATTGTGAGTCAAGCACATACAGCACAGTCTCTGTTAAGTTCTTCCAGTTAATGCTTTGGGACGTTCAACAACAGCATCCCCGTGAGGGATGAGAATGAGGCAAGGATCTTCTTATCTGGGTCAACGGAATGACAGCAAAGGTCCAAGGATCCATAAATTTTATGGTAACACCACGTTCTGTTTTATTTAGTTTAATGATTATGCCACAGTACCACAGACTGGAATATATACAAGCTATATATCACGATGGTGTCAGGAATGTGAGAGACCTAACAAATATGCTGCTTGAAGAAAGAATTATTCAGTGTTCTAAAATCAACAGTACATTACTCTTAGCAACAAGCACACAATATTAACAACTGGCAACTGCAAAGAAATAGAAATTGCAGAACAACAGTGATACTGTTACACAGTTATAATAAAATGTTTAGTTTGAATTTACCTATATAGTTTTCAACATTCCCCCGCAGTGTTCATATTTTATTATTGCAGCAAAGATTTAATCCAGTCATTCCAACCAAAGTTTTCATTCTTGATAACTTCTTCACTGATAAACCCATAGTAAAAATGTTTGCTGCCTGATCTTGTGCTGAAACATATTCCGCATTGTACTTCTTCTCACTCACCAAGTATTGTAACATGTTTGAATATGTTTAGAGCATTCATAGAATCCAGTACCTTACATGTACTTAATAATGCTTTGATTATCAATATGTAATGCTGGAATTGAATTTTGTTTAATAATATTAATTTCTTTGAATAAGTGATCCAACCACACTAATGATTTATTGCCTTACTTGCAGCAACAAATTCACTTTCCATTAATGACTGTGCAGCGTATTTTTGGAGTTTACTTTTCCATATTACTGGTACACCGCAATACTTCATTAAAACTCCACTTTTTGAACATCTGGTCAGTTTTTCACCTGTGTGATCAGCATACCTATAAGCTTCTGAAGCAGAACCTGTCAGTTCACCAAACTGCATTCCATCATCAATTGTACACCTCAGATGGCAAAGAATTCATTTAACCAATTTAAGGTGGACACCAGTAAGGTGAGTCTTTTGCTCTTGAAGCAAGATTGACGGTGTAAGTTAGATCGGAACAGGTTCCCATTATTAAATACGTGAGGCTACCAATAATCTCTCGGTAAACGTCAGTGTAACAAGCTGGTGGTGAATAGCCAAGTATCTACCCAGGTTCAGTTGGTAAAAAAACTGGACCTGCGTCAGTCCATGCCGACACTCTCTTTGCATATGCAGCTTGATTAATCTTCACACGGTTTTCAAATATCTGGATTTGAAGGCCAAGAAAGCAATCCATTTCACTTACCACAATATTAGTCTCATCTTGTAATATTTTTGTGCAACTATGAACCATTTCATCAGGTCCCATTATTAATCCATCATTCACATGAAATAAAAGGATTAAACTTTCTTTAAAATACATAGAGGGATCAGCACTGCTCTCCTGTAAATTGGATTTCTGAAGGCATTCTTTAAAACACTCACCAAAGTTTTGCTGGTTGTTTTAGTCTGTACAAATGTAATAATATGCACACACAACCTGTACCATAATCATAATCTTGTAGCTGTTGTATGTAAATTTCTTTCTCCAGTGTACCATTCAGAATTGCCGTTTTAACATTAAAATGTTTAATGTTCCAGTTTCATTGAACAGCAACACAAAAGAAAGCTCTCATTGTTTGAGACCTAACCACACAGCTAAATGTTTCAGAAAAATCATATCTGTGCCTCTGACTACCCCATTTCGCAACTAATCTTGCCTTGTAGCAGATTGTGTTGTTGTTGTTATTCAGTTTTGTTGCAAAAACCTATCAGTTACCTATAGATTTCCTTCTAGCTGGTAAATCAACCTATTTCCAGGTACAAAACTTTTGATGTGACTGCATTTCTTCATCTATTACAGCTTTCCGATTTTCTGCAGTGGAACAATTTGTGTCCCAGGAACAGGGATCTTGGCTTAACTGTCCAGATTGTGAGGGTGGGAATAAACATCTCTATAAAATAACCTCAGTCTCAAGGTGTGCTGTGCACTGATGAGGTGCATGACTGTTGAGATGGAACTATCATTGGAGGGCAACCTCTGGGGAACCTGCTGCACCTAAGTTGTGTAAAGCTTACCGAGGCTCAAGGGGCTATGTCTAGGTGGACTTATACTTCCCTAGCTGTTAGTGGGACCGAAATGGATCCTTCGAAATTTTCTTTTCATCATCCCAGTGGAAAGGGTGGGCTGCTGGTAGGTACTAACATCCATTCTAACAAGAGAGTTCATGTTACCAGTCCTCCCTAGTCAGGAGTTGTACAGAGTTCTTCAGTATGTTGCAACAAGACGCATGGTGCTAAAGAAAATGTGTTTTTGACTGTGAAGCAAAAAGATGGCGGCTTTGAGAAGGTTTCACCTTTTTATATTCAGAAAGATTTAAAAAGCACTGCAAGTTCTGTGAAATCCATCAGGTGATTGCTTAATGGAACGCTATTAGTTGAAACTGCTGGTTCCCAATAAGTCACCAACTTCTGGGAAGCTAAGTGCCTTGGAGAATGTGCCATAGAAACAAATCTCCACAACAGTTTGAACTATAGGGAAGGTGGTGTGACCTGTCGAGATCTTGTTGACATTCCCAAGGAGTAATTGAAGGATGAGTGGGTTCAGGAAGGGACGTGCAAAATATATTGAAAGGTTGGATGGGAATCTCATATTATATGACTCCTTCATGCTTACCTACCATAGCACCAAAGTCTTAGAGCTTATCAAGGCAGGTTTCCTTTGTCTAAGCATATGGCCATATGTCCCTAACCCAGTGCACTATTTTAAATGCCAGGGCTTTTTGCATATCACCTTAGGATGTAAGGGTGAAGCTACTGTGGCAAATGTGGGAAGACCAGCCATGACAGTGTGGGTGCTCCTCCCTCCAAAGTGTGTAAATTGCTATAGGGACCACCCAGTCTAGTGTAGGGATTGTAGTGTCTTCCTTGAAGAATGGAAGATAAAGGAGATTCGGACATTTAAACACGTCCCATGTGGAGATAAGGTCCTGCAGCCTCCCACATTCACTTCATCTTTTACTTTCGCCTTAAAATGCCTAGTTTAACAGCCAACACTTCTACGTAAATGGAGATTGCTAGTATCATCACTACTACCTGCATTCGTCAGTTCACATTTCAAGCTGCAGTTGTTTCAGAGAACATAGCCCTCCCTTGAAAATAAGATAAAGTGACAGTTGGTGCCACTGTGGACCTGCCAGTACTTCCAAAGGCAGAGCTCAGTAAAAGATATGGCACTGCCTCCAGTGCTGATGCGGTTACTCCTCCAAAGTCCTCCCAGTCTAAAAAGCAAATGGGATGCTTCCACCACAAGCGAACATAGACAGTAAATTATCAAATACTGTCAATGTCATTAGACTTGATGGCTCTGTTGCTTCTGCTTCAGAGCCAGTGGACTTCAAAGTCTGCCCAGGCCAACCATCTTGCCCCAAGGCTGAAACTCCACCCATTGTGGGCTCCCACCATGGCAGAAAGACAGGGTGAAAGTACAACTCTCATGACAGATGGCTCCCATACTACAATGGAACATATATGGGATCAGGACTCATGTGGAAGAACTGAAATTCCTGGCACAGGCATGGCTCCTGTGCTAGTGTGTGCAGGAAACACCTTTCAGAGTTACTGATACCATGTGCAACTGGGCTGTGTCCTCCTCCGAAAGAATGGCCTGACTGGGGACAAAGCCAAGGGAGGCATCAATAATGCACACCACCTCTGGTCTCTATTTGGTTACTGACCTACAAGCAGCTGTTGCAGTTCAGAAGATTACTGTTTGCTCCCTGTATTTACCTCTGAGGCTCTCACAGGCCTTCTTGAACAACTCTGCTGTCCATTTCTCATCCTGGGTGATTTCAAAGCCCATACTGTATTATGGGGCTCAAGCTATGCTTGCCTCAGGGGTTGAGTCTTGGAGAACCTCATGATGTCTCTAGAGCTGTGCATCGTCAACATGAGTGGGAAGCAATTGATGTCTTTCATTCCAGTGAGCACTTCTCACTGTGGATCCACATAATGAACCGGGGATTGGTTGAACAGAAGCCACCACAATGGGTGACCAGGGAGGCTAACTGGGAGCTGTTCAGCCAGCTGACTGTACTTGAACACCACAACAGGTGGGTAGGAATGGGTGGACCACATCATACGAGTGATCCATTATGCTGCTGAGCTAGCCATCCCAAAGTCCTCAGGTAACCTTAGGAGGCAACCTGTAGTGAACAGATGAGTGCCATTCAACAATCCGGGACAGGCATGCTGCTCTTGAGCCATTTAAATGCTGGCCAGCAAAGGATAACCTCAGGGCCTTTTGAGTGACGAGGGCCAAGGCTTGATGCGTCATTAAGGAGAGCAAGAAATGGTTATGGCAAGTGTTCCTGGACTGTGTCAGCCATTCCACTTCTGTACTAAAGTATGGGAAGCCATCTGGCTAATTCTTATTAAACACAGTTGTTTACCAATAGCAACAGTGCTGAAACTTGGGTGTCTCCAAACAACACCCAGAGACATCGCTCAGATACTGTCCGAGCATTTTGCAAAAACTACTGCCAATGCAAGCCAGGATCCAGTGTTTCATTGGTACCATGCAACTGTCGAGAGGGGCAAGTTGGGACTTCAGATCCAACAGTTATGAGTCCTGCAACTCCTGTTTCTCCATATGGCAGCTGGAATTGGCATTGGCTGAGACTCGTGACACTGCACCCAGTCATGACCAAATCCTGTACTGCATGTTTCAGCATTTGCCAGTGTCATCAAAGGAAATCCTCCTGACATGTTTTAGTCTTACATGGCAGACAGGTAACTTCCCCCAACGTGTAGAGGGAGGCAATTTTAGTACCTCTCCTCAAACAAGGAAATGACCACGTGTGTCCCAATAGTTACAGGAGTATCGTATTAACAAGCCATGTAGGAAAGATCCTGGAGTGAACGGTTAACCATTGTCTGATCTTGTTGTTAGTGACCAGGCAACTCCCTAGCCACTCTCAGTGTGGATTCCGCAGAGTTCAGCCCACTGTCAACAAACTGATCCTGCTGGAGGTGGCTTTTCAGCAGGCTTTCCTACATAACCATCACTGTATTGGCATATCCTTAGACATCAGTAAGGTGTACAATACCACTAGGAGAGACAGTATTCCAACACAACTGCATCAATGGGGCTTTCATGGCCACCTCCCCATCTTCCTATGGTCTTTTTTGTCTCGGTGGTTTTTTAGGACCCAAGTTGGTGGTATGCTGTCAGATGGTTTTGACCAGGAGAATGGTTTTCCTCAGGGCAGTGTTTGCCAAAGTCATAAACAGTATCACAACTACAGTAAGGACTCCTGTCACAGCAAACATAAACATAGCCAAAGCCTTGCAGACAAACAAAAATTACGCGAAGCGAAATGTAGTGCGAGGAGGGCTATGCGAGAGGCTTTCAATGAATTCGAAAGTAACGTTCTATGTACTGACTTGGCAGAAAATCCTAAGAAATTTTGGTCCTATGTCAAAGCGGTAGGTGGATCAAAACAAAATGTCCAGACACTCTGTGACCAAAATGGTACTGAAACAGAGGATGACAGACTAAAGGCCGAATTACTAAATGTCTTCTTCCAAAGCTGTTTCACAGAGGAAGACTGCACTGTGCTTCCTTCTCTAGATTGTCGCACAGTTGACAAAATGGTAGATATCGAAGTAGACGACAGAGGGATAGAGAAACAATTAAAATCGCTCAAAAGAGGAAAGGCCGCTGGTCCTGATGGGATACCAGTTCGATTTTACACGGAGTACGCGAAGGAACTTGCCCCCCTTCTTGCAGCGGTGTACCGTAGGTCTCTAGAAGAGCGAAGCGTTCCAAAGGATTGGAAAAGGGCACAGGTCATCCCCGTTCTCAAGAAGGGACGTCGAACAGATGTGCAGAACTATAGACCTATATCTCTAACGTCGATCAGTTGTAGAATTTTGGAACACGTATTATGTTCGAGTATAATGTCTTTTCTGGAGACTAGAAATCTACTCTGTAGGAATCAGCATGGGTTTCGAAAAAGACGATCGTGTGAAACCCAGCTCGCGCTATTCGTCCACGAGACTCAGAGGGCCTTAGACACGGGTTCACAGGTAGATGCCGTGTTTCTTGACTTCCGCAAGGCGTTTGACACAGTTCCCCATAGTCGTTTAATGAACAAAGTAAGAGCATACGGACTATCAGATCAATTGTGTGATTGGATTGAGGAGTTCCTAGATAACAGAACGCAGCACGTCATTCTCAATGGAGAGAAGTCTTCCGAAGTAAGAGTGATTTCAGGTGTGCCGCAGGGGAGTGTCATAGGACCGTTGCTATTCACAATATACATAAATGACCTGGTGGATGACATCGGAAGTTCACTGAGGCTTTTTGCAGATGATGCTGTGGTGTATCGAGAGGTTGCAACAATGGAAAATTGTACTGAAATGCAGGAGGATCTGCAGCGAATTGACGCATGGTGCACGGAATGGCAATTGAATCTCAATGTAGCGAAGTGTAATGTGATGCGAATACATAGAAAGATAGGTCCCTTATCATTTAGCTACAAAATAGCAGGTCAGCAACTGGAAGCAGTTAATTCCATAAATTATCTGGGAGTACGCATTAGGAGTGATTTAAAATGGAATGATCATATAAAGTTGATCGTCGGTAAAGCAGATGCCAGACTGAGATTCATTGGAAGAATCCTAAGGAAATGCAATCCGACAACAAAGGAAGTAGGTTACAGTACGCTTGTTCGCCCAATGCTTGAATACTGCTCAACAGTGTGGGATCCGCACCAGGTAGGGTTGATAGAAGAGATAGAGAAGATCCAACGGAGAGCAGGGCGCTTCGTTACAGGATCATTTAGTAATTGCGAAAGCGTTACGGAGATGATAGATAAACTCCAGTGGAAGACTCTGCAGGAGAGACGCTCAGTAGCTCGGTACGGGCTTTTGTTGAAGTTTCGAGAACATACCTTCACCGAAGAGTCAAGCAGTATATTGCTCCCTCCTACGTATATCTCGCAAAGAGACCATGAGGATAAAATCAGAGAGATTAGAGCCCACACAGAAGCATACCGACAATCCTTCTTTCCACGTACAATACGAGACTGGAATAGAAGGGAGAACCGATAGAGGTACTCAGGGTACCCTCCGCCACACACCGTCAGGTGGCTTGCGGAGTACGGATGTAGATGTAGATGTAGATGTACAGTGATCCTTATTTTTGGAAAATTTTGCTGTTTTCTGTTCCTCCACCAGTATTGCAACAGCCAGCCGTCACTTGCAACTTACATTGTGAAGGTTAGAGGAGTGGTCTGGAAAGAGAGGGTTTCAGTTTTCACCAGATAAGTGTGTGTGTGTGTGTGTGTGTGTGTGTGTGTGTGTGTGTGTGTGTGTGCGCGCGTTCATTTTAATTGTTTCCATCATATTTTTAATTTACCTGACTTGCATACGAGGGATACCAGTCTACATTTTACAGACTTAGTGAGGTTTCTGGGCCTCGTTTCACACTCAAAATTGTCGTGGTTGCCACACCTGAGAGACCTGAAAGCCAGATCCTTCAAGGTACTGAACATCATAAAGTCCCATAGTCACAGGTCTTGGAAAGCAGACAGGGCATGTCTGCTCCAGTTTTATAGGGCTCTTGTGCACTGTGTATGGATCAATGAGGCCTTCTTAAGTGCACAGTGTATGAATCAGCGAGGCCTTGTTATTGAAGATCAGTGACACTGTCCACTATGAGAGGATTAGGCTCGCCATTGGTGCTTATAGGCCCAGTCCCATACCCAGTCTGGCCAGGGAATTGCCACTCACAATCTGATGACAACTCCTTATGGTGTGTCTTGCATGTAAGTTCCTTGCAGCTCCCATTTCACTGTATATCCTACTGTTGCTCATCCACCTCTGGAATACCTTTTCTCCAACCAACCGTGAGCCACAACACTATTTGGGATCCTTGTGTGATGTATGCTGGAGTCAATCGGTGTGGAGCAAGTACAACTACATCTCCAGCGTTTTAACCATCTCTCACCTTGATTACTGCAAAGGACCAGGATAATTTTAGATCTGATGCAGTACAGGAGTGATTGCACTCTTGCTTGTGTTTTTAATGCAATGTTTTCTGACATTTTGTATAAGCACCAGAACTATGTGGCTGTCTTTACAGATGTGTCTAAACAAGGGGGACTACATTGGTTGCTCTGTTGTTTTCTCAGATCATGTCCTCAACGTCTGATTGCCTCAACACTTTACTGCTTTTGACACAGAATTATATCCAATCTAGCAGGCACTGCAGCAGATGAGGCATTCTTACTTACTTACGTACTTACTTACTTACTCCTTGGCTCTACAGTCCTTGATGGATCTTGGTCTGCATCACAATATTGTGCCATTCTATTTGGTCCATGGCTTTCTGTTTCCATCCTCTGACACCCAGCTTTTTCATGTCTTCTTTAGTTCCATCCACCTATCATCTGCCTCCAGCCTTGCCTGCCATCTAAAGACTTCTTAGACGGTCTATCTTCCTCCATTCTTACCACGTGTCCTGCACATCACTGCCTTCTTATTTTAATGGTAGTGACAGTGTCAAGTTTTTCAGAAAGTTGTTCTAGTTCTATATTCATATGGATGCGCCAACCTTCTTGATAGTATATTGGGCCATATATTGTATGCAGAACCTTTCCCTCCCAAATGTTATGGATCCTTTCCTCATTTGCTGTCATGGTCCACTTCTTGGCACCATACATAACAACTGGTCTTATAATTGTTTTATAAATGAGGATTTTAGATTTTAATGGTAGAAGGAAGCTCTTAAGCGTGGGTAATGTGGCAAAGTAGCATCTGTTACCTGCTGCTATTCTGGCTTTCACCTCGCTGCTGATGTCACTTGTCTCAGTGACAGCTGAAGCGAGGTACTTAAAGTCTCTCACCCTCTCAAACTTCTTGCCGGCTATCCTGAGATTTGGTAGATTTCGTTGGTTGGTCATTGCCATATATTTGGTCATTTCAACATTGAGTACCAGGCCAAGTTCCCTTGTACCTCCCTCCAGTTGTCAGTAGGTGTCAGCCAGCACAGCAGTGTTTCATACGATTAATGCCACATGGACTAGGTACTGCAGAGAACTATTTAACTCCATCGGACTTAAGATTTTTTTTAGGCAGAGATTGAAATAGCAGTAAGGAGATATTGTCACCCTGTCTCAGTCCTTTTTGCTTCTCTGGAGATTTCACCCTGTATTTTTATTTTACAATTGGTTTCACTGAGAGTCATCATAGTAAGTTTCGCGTGTGTATCAAATTCTGTGCGAATCTCAGGAAAAGTGCTATGGAGACCAGTGTTTGGGGGACAGAGCGTGAGCTGTATGCTTGTGTTTGAGTGGCATGTTCTGTTAAGGGCTGGCCATACAGATGCTGAAGATGATGCTTACACTGGAAGGTCCGTTAGCCACACAACGCCAGACATTGTTGCCAAACTTCAACAGTTGGTTCGTGCGGATCAACGTCAAACCATTCAAGGCCTTGCGGATGAAGTGGGTATTGGTTATGGGACATGTCAATAAATGTTGACTGATGAATTGGTCATGCATTGTGTTGCTGCAAAATTTGTGCCAAGGATCTTGATCGCTGATCGGAAGGCATAGCATGTTGAAGTGTGCACGGACCTTCGTCAGACCGCATCTGATGAACCAACCTTCTTGTCACGGGTTATCACCGGCGATGAGAGCTGGGTTTATGGTTGTGACCTAGAGACAAAGCAACAATCATCCCAGTGGAAGAGCCCAGCCTCTCCAAGACCCAAAAAAGCGAGACATGTGAAGAGCATGATCATCGTTTTCTTTGATACCAAGGGAATTGTGCACAAAGAATTCGTCCCACCAACCAAACAGTGAATTCCACATACTACTGTGACATTTTGCGATGGCTCTGTGAAAATGTGGCGACGACAGCCCAAACTTTGTCGTCAAGGGAACTGGCTGCTGCATTATGACAACGCTCTCTTGTCACACGTCCTTGCTCACCAGGACCTTTTTCGCAAAAACAACATGGCGGCTGTACTCCACCCACCGTACTTACCAGATTTGGCGCCTTGCGACTTCGTGCTATTCCCAAAACTGAAACTGAAGTTGGAAGGCCATTGGTTCGACACTCTAGAGAGCGATTCAAGAAGCATCGCTGCCAGTGATGAACACCCTCAAAGAACAGGACTTTCAGAAAACGTTTGGCCATTGGCAGAAGCGCCGGGACTGTTGTGTACATGCGGATGGGAACTACTTCGAGGGTGATGGTGACCATTAGCCCAAAGGTAAGGTTTTCAACAGATGGCATCACCAGTCCTGAAAATTTTGGATGGCATCTCACATATTTGTTCTGGTTTGAAACCCAGCCTTTCCTTCTTTAACCTTTTGGTACATTTCATGTACTTGCTTCTATTCTCCTAGCTGTTCAATTTCATCCATTTTTTTCTTTTCTTTTCTAGTGATCTTTTCTTCTGTCTACATGGTGCTTCTCATTATTTTCATTCAGAATTGCTCTAGTTCTTAGAAATAATTTCATTTGTGCTCTGTTACGCTCTTCAATTCTTTTCATACATTCTTCATCAAACCAACCTGTTTTCCTTTGAGCCCATACAATCCCAAAACTTCCCCAGCTGCCTCGAGGATTGCAGTCATACATTGTTTCCACATTATTTCTATATGTTCAGTGTTGGTATTATCATTCTTAGTCCCCTCTTCTATTTTCGTCTGACACACTCTACGAATTTCATGTAACTTCCTAATGTCAAAACTCTTTTGTTTGTGGCCTTTTTTTTACTCAATAGTGAGATCCTTTGCCTGCACCTAATTCTCACTAGTTGATGGTCTGATTTGCACTCAACTCAAACATTGGTTCCTAACATAAGTATAATGACTTTTCTGGAGACTAGAAATCTACTCTGTAGGAATCAGCATGGGTTTAGAAAAAGACGGTCGTGTGAAACCCAGCTCGCGCTATTCGTCAACGAGACTCAGAGGGCCATTGACACGGGTTCACAGGTAGATGCCATGTTTCTTGACTTCCGCAAGGCATTTGACACAGTTCCCCACAGTCGTTTAATGAACAAAGTAAGAACATACGGACTATCAGACCAATTGTGTGATTGGATTGAGGAGTTCCTAGATAACAGAACGCAGCATGTCATTCTCAATGGAGAGAAGTCTTCCGAAGTAAGAGTGATTTCAGGTGTGCTGCAGGGGAATGTCATAGGACCGTTCACAATATACATAAATGACCTGGTGGATGACATCGGAAGTTCACTGAGGCTTTTTGCAGGTGATGCTGTGGTATATCGAGAGGTTGCAACAATAGAAAATTGTACTGAAATGCAGGAGGATCTGCAGCGAATTGACGCATGGTGCAGGGAATGGCAATTGAATCTCAATGTAGACAAGTGTAATGTGCTGCGAATACATAGAAAGATAGATCCCTTATCATTTAGCTACAAAATAGCAGGTCAGCAACTGGAAGCAGTTAATTCCATAAATTATCTGGGAGTACGCATTAGGAGTGATTTAAAATGGAATGATCATATAAAGTTGATTGTCGGTAAAGCAGATGCCAGACTGAGATTCATTGGAAGAATCCTAAGGAAATGCAATCCGAAAACAAAGGAAGTACGTTACAGTACACTTGTTCGCCCACTGCTTGAATACTGCTCAACAGTGTTGGATCCGTACCAGATAGGGTTGATAGAAGAGATAGAGAAGATCCAACGGAGAGCAGCGCAGCGCGCTTCATTACAGGATCATTTAGTAATCGCGAAAGCGTTACGGAGATGATAGGTAAACTCCAGTGGAAGACTCTGCAGGAGAGACGCTCAGCAGCTCGGTACGGGCTTTTGTTAAAGTTTTGAGAACATACCTTCACCGAAGAGTCAAGCAGTATATTGCTCCCTCCTACGTATATCTCGCGAAGAGACCATGATGATAAAATAAGAGAGATTAGAGCCCACACAGAAGCATACCGACAATCCTTCTTTCCACGAACAATACGAGACTGGAATAGAAGGGAGAACCGATAGAGGTACTCAGGGTACCCTCCGCCACACACTGTCAGGTGGCTTGCAGAGTATGGATGTAGATGTAGATGTAGAACATCCATTACGTTCGATCCATGCCTCCGGTCAATCAATATATGGCCTATCTGATGTCTAGTTTCTCCATCTTGTGACAGCCATGTTTCTTGTGTATCTTTTTGTGTGGAAAACATGTACTGCAGGCAGTCATGTTTTTACTTATAGCAGGAACAACCCTAATCCCATTTGGTATTTCATGAAGGGTCTGTCTTACTATAATTGGCTGATAAGCCTCTTCTTTTCCTATTTTTGCACTCAAGTCTCCTATTAGGATCTTAACATCATGTTTGGGAGCCCAATCATACGACTGCTCTACCTTGCTATAAAACTCATCCTTCTGTTGTTATCCTGCCTCCGCTGTGGGTGGGTGTACATTTATAATTGGTATGTTGAAAAATTTCCCCCTTAACCTTAACATGGACATATGTTCATTGATTGGTTCGAAGTGCATTACAGCATGTTTCAGTCTTTAGCTATGACAAAACCTGTATCAAAGGTATTTGTCCTCCCGTCACTATAGAAGATATTGCTATATCCTGAGTCCATTAGGCTATGTCACTTCCTGGCCACCTGATTTCCTGGAGAGCCAATAGTTTTATACCGTAGTTGTTTACTTGGGTTAGCAGCTGCGTAGGATTTCAGCTTGGTATAGGCTCTGCACATTCCATGTTCCTATGTACATCTCTCTTATCTTCTTTTTGTTTGCTGGGGTCATCTTCAAAATATCTGCGTAGCTTATTCATTTGTTAGCATCTGCAACAAGTAATTTTTTACAGGGGAAGATTGTTAATCTTCCTTCCAACCGTTTGAGGGTTTGCCCCTTACAGCTTGTCGGGTAACTGGTTCTATCTTCAGGGGAACATCCTTAGCCTTTGTAGATCCCTCTACTGACTGCAAAGCAGCAGTTGATGATTGGGGGCTCCTCTGCCTTTCTTCCAAGCCATTGGCCCTCATACGTACTGACTTTGGTCTGCCCCAGCTATTTGTTTTCCCTGGTACCCTCAATACCTGGAGAATATTCCCTTATCTGCCACTTGGGGAGGTGCCCGATGGGGGACCAGCAATCCCACATGGGGATGAGACGTTCTTCTGGTGCTAAATTTCATGTCTGTTCCAATACTCTGAGGGCCCTTCACTCTCTCCAACATTTGTACCCAGCAGATAAAGTAGTCCAGAATACCCAAGATGCCTTCCTCCAACTACAACAACTGAGACAGCAGGTGTCTTTCTGCTGCATACCAGGGTACATAGGTATTGCAGAGGAAAAACGAGCAGAACTAACAGCCAGGGAGCGTTTCGTGATCCTTAGCTATTTCAGTGTGCCATCCCCCTGCATGCGATTCACCTCACCATCAAGGTACAAAGTCACATGTTAGCGGGAAGACGGGTGGCTGGAACTGACAGATGACAAGCTCCATCTAGTAAAGCCCACCACACATCTGAGGTATACCTCCTTCCAGCCAAGTCGACAGAATAGATCCTCTTTAATTATCTTCACGTAGGCCACAGCCCTGTGATGCATGACTTCTTGCTCTGTCAACAGGGCCTGCCAATATGTGGTGCTTGTGACATAAGATGACTGTGTGCCACATTTTATTGGGCTGTGTTTTATTTTCCGACCAGTGGGCTACGGTGGATTTTCCAACACATCTGTCCTCTATTTTAAGTAACATTCAAATGAATGTAGTTCAAATTTGCAGTTTTGTGAATTGTTCAGCGTTTTTCCCAAGATTTTAACGAGATAGTTTTAACCTGTTAACAGGGTGACTGCCTCATCCAAGTTTTTGTAAGTGGGCAGCTAGTCACATATCCTTGTGCTTTCCTTTTAGCTCATCTGTGTTTTGTTTTCTCTGTTTTTAATTTCATGTGTAGCTACTTTCCCTCTTTCTGAGTTGTTTTAGTGCATTTGATATAGAGTGGTGTGAGATCATTTCGAGTGCAAGAGTGTGCAACAGTTTTAGAGATTATCTCCACATTCATTTGCTTTAATGAGTGTAAGGGTGCTGATGACCTCACTGTTGAGCATCCATGGTATCCAAACACACACACACACACACACACACACACACACACTTTGTCCATCTGAAGACTTCACTGCTTCATCATAGTTTTTTGGAGGGTTCCTCAGCGTCATCACCTTTGGTTGCCCAGGTTCATCTTGATAACATATTGGCCTTCTAATTGTTTCTGTAGTTCTCAAAATTGGATATCCATCTATACTTCCAGCTACCATTAAAGAGATGTCATTTGCATCTTCATTCACTTCAGCATGATAATGATGGTCCAATCATGTAATAATTTGTTCTGTAGTGCCTCTGTCATTCAGATTACAGATAGTCTCATGTGTAAAATTATCCATAGTAGAGATGTCAGTTAACTTGGTTACATCACTCTTCAGTGTTTGTTGGATTGTTTCATTATTGAATTTTACATCTCAGCTGACAGTAACTGAATCCCTGTCTGGAAGGTGTAAGTGATAGCCACAGCCATCACATCCAGATATATAACCTTCCAAAGATTGGCATCAACCTTCATCTGTTTCTGTGCTTCAGTCCAGATAAAGCATTCTGTCCCGAATACTTTCAGGTGGTCAGACTGACTCTTCTTTCTCAAAAATAATTTAGTTGGTGTTTTTCTTTTAACCCTTGTCGGCCCAGTTCAGTTACAAATATGAGTTGCAACAAGCACCACTTCATCTTACAATGCATTTGGAATATGCCTTGCTGACTGAAGCCACAAACATACTATTTCACAGATCATCCTGTTCTCACATTCAGCAACTCCATTTTGCCATTGTGTGTATGACACAGTCAGAGGATGTGCCCACCCAGTTGACTCAGCATGTTTTTTTACATCACAGTTATCAAACCCCTTGGCACCACCAGCTCACAGTTCTTTAATATCAGTTGAGCTTGTGTTTTCAACATCTCAGTATATATTGGTAACTGCTGTCTAACATATCTTTTGGTCTTAAAAGATATGTCACCCTAAAACCAGGAAAATTGCCCTTAAAAACAAAAAAAATACCAATAGCCAGCTAAATCCTTTCCTTCTGTTGGACCACAGACATCAGCGAAGATTAATTCTCCTAGGTTAGTTGATTTATCAACTTGGTTACCAAACCTAGTCGGTATAGTTTACCTAGCATACAATCTTCACAAAATTCACTATCGACCTTTATGTCAATGCCATGTGCTGTTGGAAATAATTGTACATGGCATTCACTCTGCTGCCCAAATCTTCCTGAAGAGTATCCATTGCTTCTTGTACATCAAAGACTTTTCTTGGTAAATCACTTTCACTGCCAAACGATAAAGCTCATTCTTGCTTTCAGACAGAGGAATAGCAGTTGGTATGGAGTCTGTGAAATAACCATATTTCACTATTATTATTGATACTTTGATCAGTATCATTTTCTCCAACCTTTATAACCGAGAAACAATTACAAACACCATCTGGACAGTACCACACATCTTGAAAATACTATGTAGTCCATGTTTTTCCATCAAAGGTTTCAACATCAGTATGGTCACCAAACACAGTATTCTTAGCACTGTCCACTTTCTTTTTTGTTTCAAAAGGATTGCTTGAAACAAACCAGTCTCTGCAGTTTGTTGCATGATGTGTAGTACCACTTGGCAGTTTGATACTTGATGTGTAGCACCGCTGTCAGTATACCATTCATCACACGCTGATAGATCGATATTTAAATGTAAGTTGACTAGCTTGGACAAAAGCTTTCTTGCATTTACTTCTGATGATATTTTCACAACTGATAACATTGAAGAATCACCACAGTAAGGGCAGTTACCACAGGAAAAATACTTCTCAATATCTTGTTTGCTTGAATTTTACCCTTTTTGTGTACTACAATTTTTTTATCTATTTTTTTCCTTCATAGATAGAATGATTTACCTGATTTTGATTTTAAAATCATTGCAGTTGCTACATTTGTTTCATATGTTACTTGTGTCTACAACATATAATTCAAACATCTTTTCTTCAATTTATGCCTGGTTTTGTCTTCTTGTGTAAGATCATACCAAGTCACGTAAATGTGTCAAATTCTGTTGACATTGTCTGAAGTAAATGTGCACACTAATCAGAAAGCTGTACTTAGTAATTCAACCAATATAGTCCAAGGACATAATTCTGACTGGAGAGAATTCATGCATGAGTTTCCCCAAGGTTCAATCTTAGGTCCACCGCTGTTCCCTATACATGTAAGTGATCTTCTGTCTAATACACAACAAGCAGAATTAGTTCTTCTTGCAGATGACACTAGTATTGCAATCGATCCGTGCTTACATAAAAAAAAGAAAAGGTAAATAAAGTTCTTAAAAGTGTAATTGACTGGTCTTCTGAGAGTGATCTCACCCTCATTTTTGAAAAGCCCCAAAATATTCAGTTCTGCCCATCTAGAGATATTCCATCAATGATAAGTGTAACACATGGTGAGGAAATAATAAATAGAGTGGAAACTTCGTAATTCTTAGGGGTCCATATTGACTTTAATTTAAAATGAAAAAAAAGAGAAAAAAAAAGAAACACATTTTGGAACTCCCATTTGCACTTAGAATCATTGCAAATCTTGGGGAGAGACAAATCAGTTAGCAGACATTTTGCATATTGTCATTCAGTAATGTCATGTGGAATAATGTTCTGCCATAATTCATATTTAAGGAAAAAAGTCTTCATTTTGCAAAAATATGCCTTGAGAATAATAAGTGGTTATTGTGGTGCTCACCCATCATCGGCTTGTAGACATCTGTTTAAGAGTGCGGCATTCTGCTTACTGCTTCACAGTATATTTATTTCTTCATGAAGTTTGCTGCAAATAATCTACTGCAGTTCGAATATATATGTATGTATGTATGTATGTATGAGGGTAATCCCAAAAGTAAGGTCTCCTATTTTTTTATAAGTACATAGGCCTGTTTATTTCTACAATGGTTTACATCAGTTTACAGCTTGAACAGTTAGGTATTTTTCAACATAATCACCATTTCTGTCAATGCATTTTTGTAGACGCTGTGACAGTTTTTGTAAGCCCTTGTCACACCAGCTCGCCGCCATGCTGTTCAGAATGTTATGAACCTCTTCTTTCACCTCGTTGTCAGAGCTGAATCACTTTACGGCCAAATGTTCTTTTAACCTAGGGAACAGGTCATAGTCACTTGGCGCCAAGTCGGGACCATAGGGTGGGTGGGTGATTATACTCCACTGAAACTGCTGCAGGAGAGCAATGGTTTGCTGAGCGATGTGTGGGCGAGTGTCGACATGGAGAATGTGTACGCCCTTGCTCAGCATTCCTCATCTCTGGTTCTGAATTGCCCGTTGGATTTTTTTCAGTGTCTCACAGTACCTCTCAGCGTTAATTGTGGTCCCAGCGATTCAGCTCTGACTATGAGGTGAAAGAAGAGGTTCATAACTTCCTGAACAGCATGGCGGCGAGCTGGTGTGACGTGGGAATACAAAACCTGCCACAGCATCAACAAAAATGCGTCAACAGAAATGGTGATTATGTTGAAAAATAGCTAAATGTTCAAGCTGTAAACTAATGTAAACCATTGTAGAAATAAACAGGTCTATGTACTTATAAAAAGTAGGAGACCTTACTTTTGGGATTACCCTCGTATATGTATGGGCCAATGAGGTAATAATTACATTACCAGAAGGAAGAATGACATTCATTATACCACATTAATGTTGTCTTTAGCACATAATGGGATGGACAATGCTGCAACAAAAATTTTTGTTCATTTATTCATTGATACAAAATGTCTGGAGACAGCAAAGTAAAATTTGATAACAAACTGTGAAAGTTTCTCCCTGGCAACTTCTTATGTTGTGTAGAATTATTTCTATTATTGTAATGTGTAAGAGGTGGTGGGTGGGAATTACTAACTCCTAGCCATTCCTATTCAGTATTATGAAACGTATGTTGGAACAACTCAATACTTTCTACAGACTGACTATCATAGATCTGGTGCAACTTCTCCCGTACATTTTTGGCAGTTTCTCATGTGCAACTCAAAGTAATGGCTTTGTATCTAGTGACAAAACAAGACTTTTTTTTTTTTTGCTTATGAATTTGCTTTTGTCCAAGTGGCTAATTTTGCACTATAACTTTCAACCTTTTGTTCTGGTTTGATCAAAATACCACTTACCACATAATAAACAGCATCACCTTTCAAAATAACCTTCATAAGAATACACCAGGTCACCCAGTTCTCTTCACCAACTATTTTTTCAATTTGTTTTTTTTTACTTCATTCATGATTTTCTTCTTATCCCCTCACATCAACTGGAGGACTTTTCCTCTTTTGTGTCTTCTTTTAAACTCACACATATGCCCCATGACTTCATAAGTTGTCAACAGTAATGCGTATAACATCAAAGGTGTCTGCTTGAATTCCTGCTTCCGTAGAACACTTTATTTAATTATATGTCTCAAGTATTCATCAAATTGAAGTTTAGCTGAACCATTCACATCTGCTATCATGTGAAGAATATGAAAGACCTAACAAATATACTGCTAAAACAAAAATTTATTCAGTGTTCTAAAATCGGCATGTTACTCTGAACAACATGTGCTCAACATCAACAACTGAGAACTACACAAAAAGAAACATTACATCTACATCTACATCCATACTCTGCAAGCCACCTGACGGTGTGTGGCGGAGGGTACGCTGAGTACCTCTATCGGTTCTCCCTTCTACACAGCAACACAGATACTGTTACAGATATGTAATAAAATATGAAATTTAAATTTATGCAATCTTCAACAGATGGGATCAAATTTTCTTCTCTCACAAAGGATGCCAATTTATTTGCTAAATTATAAGGGGCGTCCAAAAACAAACGAGCCAGAGGCATAATTACGGAAACCAGCACTTGTATGTTAGATGTATTGATCCTGGCTCTTGAGACACTTGTCTCACTGTAACACAAGGTGATGAATGGCTGTCTTATAAAATTTACGGGGCTGTGATGTTAACCAGCCTGCATGTACAGGTGGATGTCATCGTCTGTGGTGAACAGTTTGCCCCTCAGATTCTTTTTAAGGTGGACAAAAAATGGCCCCCTTCTGATTTACTTCTTGCAGCATGGGACAACAGTGAATACCTAGTGTTACTCGCAAACCTTGGCCACCATTTGCCAAGCAATCAAATCAAAATGACCAGGCAACCTCATTTGTGGGTTCATTCTGCTCCACGACAATGTAAAGCCTCATGCAGCCAACACTTTCACTGCACTCCTGCGGAAATTCAAATGGGAGGTTCTCGGCCACCCTCGATAGAGTCCGGACCTCTCTTCCTGGGATTACACCATTTTTGGTCTCCTCAAAAAGGCTGTGAGGGGCGAATGATTCACCTCAGATGACGACGTCCAGCTGCATGTGCAGAACTGGTTAACATAGCAGCCCTGGTCACAGTGAGACAACTGTCTCAACAGCCAGGGTCAATACTTTTAACATACAGGTACTGGTTTCTTTTTTGAACACCCCTTATATATTCCAAGGTGGACTTCACCCCCCCCTCCCCCCCCCAAATCACACACACACACACACACACACACACACTAATCCTTCTTGCCTCCAGGGTACCTGAAGAATCTAATGAATTATGAATTAAAGTTATGGTTCCAGGAAGTGTTTGAAGTTCTACAATTTCAGAAGTGCCTCATTTACAACTTCTTCAGAAAAAAAATGAAACTTGACTCTTGTAATGTTAACACTATGAAACTGAAAGTAATCTCATGCAAATATTGTAGTATTTGATTTCCTAGAGGTCTTTGTCAAATTTCTTTTCATACTAATCTTGTAACTGTCCATCTTCTGCCATTCTCACAGCTTTTTGTTGGCTATTGTCAAAGAATGACCACTCTGCACTGATGTTAACCCTGGTGTGCTTAAATTAGCAACCTCAAGACTATGCTAAAGAAGCGACATTAGCAGCTGTCCACTGCAATAGACAACTTCACCACAGTGTTGAAATCATTTTGTTGAAGGCATGGCTTTAGAGAATTATTTTTTTTTATTGGATTACAAATTCATTAGGAAAATAGATGTATTTTAGCATTTGAATGTAATTCTTAGCTGAATTCAGTCACAGTTTCTTGCATTTTGTGGACCACACTGACATCATGTTTCATGTTATTAGATGTAACATAGTCTTTCACTTCCTGTATTTTTTAATTTAAACTAATTACAAATAGGATGTACTGTGCAGCTGTGTCCAGTGGACTTCATCTTATGCAGGGAAAGAGAATTTTCACTTAAGGTTGTGATACTGAGGCAGCTTTTGTACTTGATAATTATTTAAGTGTTGTATAATATTTTGATCAAGATTTGGCTGTGTAACAATGTGAAACAAATTTTTCTAATTTAGTTGAAAGATATTCTGCAAAGTCAGCAATGTAAGCAGTACACATGATAATTTGTATTCTGCTAGTTGAAATCTATTGATTAAGGTCAGTGGTTCCTAGTCATTCAGTACAGTGTCAGGTTTTCAAATACAATAATTTTTGTGAGATCTGATCCTAATAACTTCTTTCAAATTGTAGTGGTACTGCATGAGTTAGTAAAATTATGTTCTATTGAATGGTAGCTTATGGACACATACTGAGTGTGTTCTGTTAGCACTTGATAGCCTAAAACTCCCAATTTGGGGACGAAGTGAGCCCAGTTTAGAAAAACTTACTTTAGTTTTTGGATTTCACTCTTAAAAGTTGAATAAAGTATGTGCAAATTGCCAAAATCAACCATTTTCTGTTACACTGCTTTTTTCTGTGATTCCAATATTTTTTGTACCTGATAAATCACTAGACTGCTCATCATTTTGGTGAAAAATTATTATTAAATCAGTCACTTCAAGTTTTATTTTCTGTCATCTATTCAGGCCTGTTTTGAGATATTTTGCCAAGATCCCTTCAGTGACACAGGAACAGCCTGCAGATGATTTTGTTTCTTCTTTTTACCTAGGTATAAATTTCTCCTTATGTTGTCAACTGACAAATCCAAATCCTATAAAGACATACAGCTGTAAATATTCCTGTCTGTGTTACTCTAGAATAATAGTTGAACTAAATACATTAGCTCTATTGTTACTGTTACTGTACAATTTATGCATTCTTTATGACTTTTAATATCATTCCATTGGCCCAAATGAGAGGGTATTTTCCGAGTTCCCATTCCCCCCATGCTTGCATTTGTTGAACTGCAAGTTGTTATCAATTTTCAGAGGATTGTATGTGCCCTATTTCAAATATAAAAAATAAATAATTAAATTACTGCTGTAAATAACATTGAATGTATGTGTTGCAAATATGGTCAAGCGTTCTGAATAATGTACTGTGGACATTAATAAAATGTCTATTGCTGTGCTATCATTGGCCTACTGTACAGCAGATTACTGTGCGCCAGTAAGAACAAGTATTACACATCCACGCACAGTTGATGTTAAACTAAATTAAGTAATGACAATAATTAGTGGCACTACTAAATCAACTACATTTTCACAGTTGGCCGTGTCATGTAATACTGTACAACCATCAATTAAACAAGAAGCAGTAACTGTAAGAGAGGCCCGGAAGTGTACTACTCACCAGAACTCACTTTTGTATAAAAAGTTACAGAACATACCTGCAACAGACTTAAATCCAGAAAATGTCCCTGGCCAGTGCAAGATGCGCCTCTTGTATAAGATGTGTGCCAAGAGAGGAAAGATTTTTGGCAGAAATTTTGTCCACCAGATTCTCAACTTATTGCTGCTTCTCCTAAACGTACGTATGGATTTGCTCTTCCCATGAAACTACAGGCATCTTTGAATGGATCCAGTATAGGGCAAGGAAAGTATTGTGCCTATTTGTGTAAATGGAGGTTCAAAAAAATGCTCCAACATGTGACTGTGGCGTTATCGTACAAACTAAATAGAACCTGACTGAAGACTGTTTGCTAGGGAAATTTCCTGGTGGACACAATTAATTACATTTGTTGACACCAAGATCTACGGATTCGTTAAGAGACCGAGATATTCAGCTAGACTTTTTGTTTGTTGAGATTATGTATAGTAAACCATTTGTATAATATAAAGTCTATTTATGAGAATGTAAACTGAGCAAGTAAGCCAATCAATGATGATGATGATGATGATGATGAGCCCTAGAAATTTCAGTGGTTTGTTTTAGGTTCTCAAGAAAAAATAAAAATGTTATTTGCTACAAAAACAAAAATGTTAAAATGTCAAACAATTGAACACCCCATTGATTTCATTTTTCCAAGTGAAAGAAAAGCAATTTTAAGAATTACCTCATTCCCTTTCTGTAATATTTGACATAATGGCTAGCCATGATTTTTGCAAAGTAAAATACAGAAATATAAGTATACAATTTTTCCCTGTTTTGATGGTTTTACTAAATAGGAAGACTCTTGAAGATAGGTGTGAACTATCCTGAGAAAGTCTATTAACAAAGATTCAAGAACCACCTTTAAATGATTACTCTAGAAATATACTACAACCCGCTACGTATTATTCATAAATAGATTGTGATGATAAGGTTACAGTAATTACTGCATGCACAGACACATCCAGTCAATCTTTCTTCCCGCACTCTGTACATGAATGGAACAGGAAGAAACTTTAATAATAATAGTAGTAGTAGTAGTAGTAGTAGTAGTAGTAGTAGTAGTAATAATAATAATAATAATATAGTCAATATCAGATGATTCATTACATGAGTATAAAAACAGTTACAATTCTTGATACATAGCATAACAATACATTTTTCTGAATATGCTATTGAATTACAAATAAGATGGTGCTTGATTCTGTTCACATATTTTTTCAAAGCGTTTCTTATATTGCATTTAAATATGGTATTCTTCTAATGTGTAAAATGGATTATGTAACAGAAATTTCTTTAACTGAAATCTTAGCTTGATTTTGGGTAGGGTCATAACTTTACTAGGCAGTGCATTGGCTAACTTTAAACCTGCATATTGTCGACCCTTTTTATAGAGCGCTGTTCTGTGGCTGCTAATGTAAAAATTTTTATATGTCTGGTACTTTACTGATACAAATTACAACAAATGTTGGGCTGCAGTATTTTAACAAGTAATATAGCTTTTAGAATGTACACCAGTTTTTGGAAACAAACCATGGCACGATTCCTTATATTTTGCTCCACAGATGATTCTTATAGCTCTTTTTTTGAAGTAGCAATAGCTTATTCAGATTTTCTTTGGTTGTTTCTCCCCAAATTTCTATTCCGTAATTCAAGTGAGAGGAAAATCAGAGCATGGTACGCTGTCTTTTGAACAACTGTGTCTTTGAAGAACTTGCTAACCGTGTCAATTGCAAATATGTTCTTAGACAACTTACATGGCAGAGTGTCAACTTGTATGTGCTGTTTTAGATTGCTCTGAATTGTTCAACCGAGGAATTTTACTTTAAACTCAGGTTTTACTAATTCATTGGCAATGTATAGTTTAATTTCATCATTAGAACCACTGCTGTTAAGCCCCACGAGACCTGTTTTACTACTGCTTACCTGTAAGTGGCTCTTTTTAAAGTACTGAACAATTTCGTTTGTCATGTTATTACAGTGGGTCTCTAGTTCATTAAATGATTCCGTTTCACACACAATGGATGTATCATCCACCTAAAGATCTATTTTGGAACTCTGAGTGCAATATCTTATCACGTGTGCATAAATCAAAAACAGAAGAGGACCCAGTACTGAGCCCAGGGGCACTCCGTATTTTATGTTAGTGATTTTGGATTTGTGAACATCCCTTTCAGTTTTAAGCAGTAAAAACTGTTTTTGTGTGCTCATGTAAGTTTCTATTAGGTCATGAGCAGTGCCTGTGATGCCAATGTTCCATAGCTTTTCTAATAGGATAGTGGTGTTCACACATTCGAAAGCTTTCTCAAGGTCGAGGTGTATACCGGCAATATGTTGCTTGTTCTCAATGCCACTTACTATCTCTTCAATTAACTGAGCATCTGTTGTGCTTGTTGATTTACATTTTAAGAAACCATTTTGATTTTCAAACATCAGATTGTGCATCTGGAGAAAGTTTGTAATTCTGCTGTATATGACTTTTTCCAACTGTTCTGGAAAAAAAAGGAAGTGTTGAGATTTGTCTGTAGTTTTGAATCTTGAGTTCTACTTTTTTAAAGATGAGCTATTTTTAGTCTGTCTGAGAAGGTACCTGATTCTGTTACGTTATTTACTGCCATAGGTAGAGGTACAGAGACATTTTGTTGCACACTTTTAATACATCAGTAGGGCCTACTGAGGCCATCATGCCCTGCAGAATTGGAAGATTTTAGAGAGCTAATGATGTTAACTATTTCTTTGCAGTTTGTGGGGGCTAGATAAATGCCATACTCAGATGGATTGCCTTGAAAATTGTACTTCAGGTTATTATGTTTGTCATTGATAGCTTCTCTTACTGAAGAAAAAGTTTATTGAATATATTATCAATGGTTAAGTTGACCTTTTTCTACAATCCCATTGTGGTCAATAATAAAGTCCTTACAGGATTTTGTAGGGAAGCAGCATACTCACGCCTTATAAAATTCTCATCAGTCTTTCCATTGTGTGCCAGCCTAGTCCGCTGTAACTAACTCTGATGTCATAAATATTCAATGCTTTAAAATGAAGTAAATAACCTGAAACGTTTCTAGCATGTCAGGAGTAATACAAAATCAATATGTGTTAGATATCAGTTCAATAACTTAAACTATTTTCGAAATTTGGATGTTTCTCTGTAAAAATATTGGTGCAACAGAAAAGAGCTAGAAACTTAAAAATTTATATTTAGATTCCTTTTGCATAATAATTTAGTAGAAACCGTATTCTGGATCTCATAAATTAAAATTTTAGTTGAAATTCATGATTTTCTGGTTTTTGTCTTAGAAATTAAGGAAGCAAGATAGATTAAGTAGGTGAATAAATAAAGCTAGGATGTTTAAATTTAAGTAGAAGGGAGATCCGCTATAATCGTAAAGATGTGAAAAGTTTCAACTGAATAACTATAAAACTATAGCGATAGCGTGTCTCCAAAGAGCAAGTTCAGAGCTTGTCTACTGTGTGTAGTGTAATTAAATTAATTCTCACACCCAAAATATTCGACTTAGCCACATCAGACTTTTATTATGTTTACTTACTTGTGTGCTGATTGCACAATTAAATTGAAAGCTTCATCGGCCGTCAGCAAAGGGCACAATGATTTATTTTATGTCTTAAAGTGGTGCATTACTAGCCCAGCGGCTAGTCGGGAGAGCAGGCATTCCCTTAGCCGTCCGCACCACGGCTTTATATGTAAGAACGCTGTGCGAGAAAGGCAGGCCCCAGTTCTCTCCAGACACTGATTAGCGCACCACCTGTGCCAGGATTCGAGTCGCGTCGGTATCGTAGATATAAACAGCCTCGGATGCAGTAATAAGGTACTCTGGATACGCATAACCATGAAATCATTTTCGAGTGAAGTATTAATTTTGGGATGTTGTTAATGATCTATCTTTAGTTTGCGTATGTCGTATTTTCACGTGCCGCCGCAGGACAGACATTCTACCATTATTAGTGTGGCGTTTGATGAACATTATCATCAAATTATGGCGTGCATTAACTTAAACATTTAATTTGAACAGTTATAGTTGTATCAGCGCATTAGACTCTGAACTGCTCTGGCAGTTGAATTGTGTGGATTCTTTTTGGTCTGTGACTTTCAGAATATAGTGAAAATTTTAGCGAGAATGGTTTTTGATTATGAATCCCAGACAATCTCCTGATTCCTCAGAGCTATAAGCTGTAGCTGTAAATGTATTTCTCAGATGAAGTGAGCACTAGGAATTCTAATTACAGGCTTCACGTTTTGCTAATCACTTTCTGGTTGCCAATATCGTAGTTAGAGAGCCAGTGTTGAGAACGACAAACAGCATTAAATAAATAATAGAAACATTAACAATTATTCCACCCGCTGCTGCACAATTTGTCTATTCTTGTTCTAAAATTGTTTATCACTCCCCAGACACCAGTAGTAAGACTGTGTGAAACCTGAAGCTTGTTTGCAACGTAGTTGCTCCTGGTCTGCATTAATAAATCTTTAAAGTATTCTTCACATGTTTTGAAGACCTCCTTTAGCTTGACATTTTGTCTATTGTTCAACACTGCACTGTGGAATAATTTTTCCTTGCTTCAATGACATTATTTATCTAGATACTTTCATTTATATTTTTAGTTTGTTTAACCTTTGTGGCTACAACTGGACATGTGGCATCAAAACAGTGGTAGAAGTCAGCGGCAAAGCGATCATAGGAAAAGCTATCATTCTCAAACCTTGGTATGTGTGCTAACATGCAGTTCAGTCTGTTGACATTATCATTATACATAATTCTTTTGCTTACATGAAGTTTTTAGTGACAAAGGATATCTCACTTGCCTTCAATTGAAGCTGTACAGTATGGTGATCAGAGATAGCTAGTTTTAGAACATATGTACTAAATGAAAGATGGGTCATGCTTGTTATTATATTATCTAGAGATGTTTTGCTGTTGCCAGTCTCTTCGGTTGGCTCATGGATAAGTGGGGCGAAACTGCATTTGTCGAATAGGAGGTGTAGCTTTTTGGTGGTGGCATCATTGGTTAATAAGTCTATATTTATATCACCTGTTATTGTATTTACATGGCCATTTAACCCAGAAAGTGTACTGTCTACATATATCGGTAAATCAAATAAATTTTTGAAAAATATATTCATACATGCCCCAGGTGGCCTATACACACCTATAACTGCTATATTTTCTCTACCCTATTTTAGATTTATTGCAGCATACTCTGTGATTCCTTCTAAGCAATATGCACTTACATCAATAACACTGAAATTACTTGCTTTAACCGTGAAGTTTGCTACAGCACCTCCAGACTTGTTTTTTGTACTAAAGGCAGAAGGAAACTTCATGGAGACTGGTTGACTAATGCTAATTAAGTATTCAGTGTACCAGTGTTCAGTTATGACTAAAATATCAGGTTTATCAAGACAGGTAATAATATCCAGATCATTATGCTTGTTTTTAAGACTACCAAAATTCTGGTGTATGATGTTAAATCTGAGTTTCTCCCGCTGGACTGTATAGGATGACATAGGGCTACCAAGCTCTCGAGCAGGCTATACAAGTTTTCCAAGCTTGCCTGTAATGGCCATTTTTGTGGCAGAGTCTGATTTGATGGGTTGAGCCATTCCATGGTAGTGCACTTATTTACACTGCTTTGTGGATAATTTCTTCTAATTTCCTTGATAGTTGTCATTTCAGCCATTGACCTATACTTCTGTTCTCCAGCCCTAGTAGTCTCTGTTCAGAGGGAAGTCATTGATGACCTTCATTCCAGTGACCACTGGCCACTTTGTATTCACCTACTGTTTGGAGGATTGCTTCAACAGAACCCGTCGAAATGGATGGTCAGCAGGATGCTAACTGGACGCTGTTCAGCCATCTGGCTGTGTTTAAACATGGTGACAGCATTGAGCAATGGGTGTACCACATTACACAAGTGATCCATCATGCTGTTGACTTATCCACTCCAAAGTCTTCAGGTTATCTTAGGAGGTGACCTGTACCTTGGTGGACTGATGAGTACATTCAGCAATGTGGGACAGTCATGCGTCCTTTCGACAGTGTAAATGCCGCCCAACAGCAGATAACCTCGCAGCCTTTTGAGACGCAAGAGCCAAGGCTTGATGCGTAGTTAAGGAGAGCAGGGTAAGATCATAGCATGCCTTCCTGGACTCCATCAACTGTTCCACTTGTTCTACAAAAAATGGGAAGCCATAAGATAAACACAATCATTTACCAATAGTGCTAAAACAGGGATGTCTCTAGACAACACCTGGAGACATAGCTCAGACAATGGCAGAGCATTATACAGTAACTAGAGCCGATCCCAGCCAGGATCTGGTGTTTCGCCACTACTGTGTGACTGCAGAGAGGGGTAAGTTGTACTTCAGATCACACATTTCTCAATCTTACATCTGCCCTTTCTCCATGTGGGAGCTGAAATCAGCATTGTCTAATACTCGTGATACTGCACCTTGTTACGATCAATCTGGTACTGCAAGCTTCAAGGTCTGCCAGCAGTTTCAAAGGGATTCTTCCTCACATGTTTTAATCTTGTTTGGCAGACAGGCCACTTTCCCAACTCATGGAGAGAGACAGTACTGATACATCTCCTCAAGCCAGGAAAGGATTGCACATGTACCAGTAGTTATCTAAGCATCGCCTTAATGAGTTCTGTATGAAAGACCCTGGAGCAAAGAGTTAACTGTCACCTGATCTGGTTGTTAGAGGCCAGGCGGCTCCTTGGCCATTCTCAATGTGGATTCCAGAGAGTTGGTTCCACTGTTGACAACCTGACCCTATTAGAGGCGGCTATTCAGCAGGCTTTCCTACATAAACATCACTACCTCACAGTATTCTTTGATATCAGCAAGGCATACAACACTATTTGGAGACAGTATTCTTGAGCAACTCTATCAATGGGGCTTTCTTAGCCACTTCCCCATTTTCATACAGGCCTTCTTGTCTAAATGCTTTTTAGGGCCCAAGTTGGTGACGTGCTGTTAGATCGTTTTGAGCAGAAGGAAGGTTTTCCTCAGGGCAGTGTTTTAAGTGTTACCCTCTGTGCCGTAGCCATAAATGACATCATCATTATGTTAAGGAGTCGTAAATGCCATGTTACTCTTTTTTGTACAGTTATCAGCATCAACAAATAACTCTCATTTCCCTTCACAGATGCAACACTAATGAATGCCAAGACCATAGGAGAGGAAACATTCTCTACATCTACAGTACATGTGTACTTCACAAGCCACCATATGGTGCATGGTGGATAGTACCTTGAACCATTGCAAATCATTCCCTTTCCTGTTCCACTTGCTAAGGAAGTGAGGTGAAAACAACTGTCTATGTTAGGCTGCTCTAGAGTCAGGAAAACACTGTTTTATTTTATGGCAAATGTTAATGTTATTTTTTGCCAATTTTGGTATTAGTTCCTGTATGCTTATTTTTGAAGTACCATACATCCCTTATGTTTGTTTTAGTTCATTGTTGCCCACTGTGGTGTTGAACATGAAAACATACCCATTCAATTAAGTTATATTTATTGGTATCACAGACCACATTTACTTTCACTATTAAAAAAGAAATATTTTATATTAAACCCATTAAATCTGATCAGTTCGAGGAAGTTATTACTTTTTAACCACATGCTATTGAAAGTAGCTCCAAAGTTTTCTTCTGAGATACTATGTTGTCCATCCATCAACATTTCAATATAGTGTGAAAATAGCCACTCAGAGTCTCAAATAAAACATGGAAAAAAGGAAAAAAAACCAACTTCAACACCACACCAGACATTTTCCAGTGTCCAACTATCCTACTGGCATGGAAAGTTGCTTTTTCATTAAATTATGAAGGGTTTGTTTCCCTTTAGAATATATTACAGATTTGCCATTCTAGGTACACTCGACAGATTTTTTTGCCATGTTTTCATTAATAAAATTCATTACCATTTCCTGGGTGAAAGAACAACTTAGAGCTGTGAACGCATGTTGCATGAATCTGTGGACATAAGAATTTGTTAGCCTAATATGAAGGTTAAAACCAATATTTTTCAGTGTTTCCTTCACATCTCCTTGAAGTATGATACTGAGTGAAGCAGAAGAAATGAATTAAAATTTGTGTTGTGGTGGTGTAATGGTTATCATTTTTGCCTAGCAAGCGTCCCGGCCGCAGCATACATTTTAATTCATTCCTTCTGCTTCGATCACTATCGTAGATAAAGAAGAGACTTAAATGTCTCAGGGAAACATTTAATCATAAGATCTATAAGATCACCTATGGTACAGGACTTTCCCGTTATTTCCAATGTTGGGGTACTATTCCAGTACCGGAGAGCCCTGGCAGTAGTGACAATGTAAAGGAAAATAAGCTGAAGACATGAATTGAATTTTGTGCTGGGGAGGGCACTCAGCTTGGGTAGTTTGTGCAGCAATGTTGACCATTGTGTTGTGGTGGTGTAATGGTTAGCATTTCTGCCTAACAACAAGAGGACCCAAGTTTGAGTCCAGGCTCCAGCACAAATTTTAATTCATTTCTTCTGCTTCGATCATTAGTGTAAATAAAGAACAGACTGAAGTGTCTCAGGGAAACAATTAATTATAAGATCTTAAGATCTCCTTGCAGTATTTGTCCCTTCGTATTTCACAAAAGCTTGTTGGTTTAATCACCACAAATTCATTTTCCCACAATAATGCAGTAATCTTCTTGTTTAATTTGAAATGCAGACATCATCAGATTTCCCAATGTTACTGTGCAATAAATCATGCCGTAAATGTGCAGTTTTTGTAAATTCTTTATGGCAGAATATCTAAGAAACTGCACAATTTTATAGTAGGCCAGTACAGATGTGGAAATCAACTACTAAACTTAAATCTACATGGCACCTTTGCATCATAGTGCAGGACACCTGACAACAGTCAAATGTATTTCCGAGAGGAGGGGGGGGGGGGGGGGAAGTTGAATGTTTGTTCCAGTATTTATTCAACACTATATTTACAATTTTGTGAATGAAGTTTGTGGTGACAGCATTATTTATTGTGCAAGCTGGGGCCTAGGTTAGATTGAAATGTTATCAGATGCAATGTTGATTTATGTGGTTGCACAACTAAAGTGCCATACTTGTTGTTCTTCATACTTGCCTACTACAAGATTACAAGTTTAATTGATTTACTGCATTAAAAATTCCTCAAAAATGTATTCTTTTCTGTACGATAGGTTGTGCAAAAGAGTCGGGCATTGTCATGTTGACAGTGAAGATGGTTACTGGAATGTAAATGATTGGAAATATGATATTTTCATTTGTAATACCCTCAAGAGCTGTAGTTCTTTATGCTGATTATCAGTTTTCATTACACACAATCCTAGAGTCGAGAAAAAAATCAAAATTTTATTTCAGCGTTCGATAACTATTAGTTACGAATATCACATATGCTTGCCCTCAGCGGGCACTGCTGTAAGCTACCCTCCAAGCAGCACTCTTGTGTGCATTCTGCACCCTTGACTACCCCTGCCCACACACACTTGCCCGTGCAGGACAGCTGCCCGACTGCTGTTTGCCCACCTGTGCACATAGATGCCTGGCAGCCAGCTAGAACCAAGTGGTCTACATGCTTCTGTGTGAGCACTGATTTCTCTTGTCTTTGCGTCCTTGAGCAAGATGTATATTGCTGGCAGTGGAATCATCCTGCAGTCAGTCACAAATGCCAGGTTTTGTGTGTGTGTGTGTGTGTGTGTGTGTGTGTGTGTGTGTGTGTGTATTTAGAGTTACGGGCACTCAACACCAAAGTTATCAGTGCCCTTAGACATATTACAGGAAACAAATGTGGAAGTGAGAAGGAAACCTTTAAAATGACATTCATTCACCCACTCCCAGCCAACTCATGCAGACTCATGTAATCACTCTGTCTCACAGGACATGACGTGGTGGAGAAGGGTGAAAGGTGCTATGTGTGGAACAAAAAAAAGTATAGTCACAGAAGAGTTAAAAGAAAGACACCTGTTGTTTCAACGTCACTTAAGACAGAGAGCTGAAAAGCCCACAAATTGGCAGCTGCCTTCTGGTCTGAAAATAAAACACATTGAGTAAAATGTGGCACACAATGATTTGTACATGTCAAGCACTGCACATCAATGGATCCTCTCACCAGAGCCAGTAGCCATGCGTCATAGGGCTGTGGCCTGTGTGGAGACAAGTACGTATTTACTCGAATCAAAGCCACACTTTTTTTCCGGTTTTTGCAATCCAAAAAACCGCCTGCGGCTTAGAATCGAGTGCAAAGCAAGCGGAAGTTCTGAAAAATGTTGGTAGGTGCCGCCACAACTAACTTCTGCCGTCGAATATATGTAGCGTTACACAGGCATGCATTGTAGGCACAAAGATAAATACTGGGGCCAAAACCTGCGTCAGTAAATAAATTTAAAAATAGGTGGAAGACGAGCTTTTCTTTCTCCACCCCGAGTTTCAACCACTACGTTTTCATACATTATCCAACAAAGTAAATACTAATTCCGTATTGTTCATCTTCGAATGTGGCAGAATTTCAATGTTCTACAAAAATGTGACTGGCAAGACTGTTTGGAATGTTTGTCAATATGGCCAAATCTACGTTCTGAATTTTTTCCTACCTGTGAGAAGAGATGGTTGCTAATAGGAACGTGATGAAATGTGAATCACACACAGTATTCTCTTCGCCATAAGAATAATACAAACATAAACATTTTGCCATGTATTCTTTCGTGTTTGCTGCTATCTCATTTAAATCCTGTCTGCCTAATAAACTACGAAACTAGAGTGAGACAACAGCAAACGCGGAAGAATATACGTATAGTGTCACGTTTATATTCGTATTATTCTTTTGCCTAATAGTGATACAGTCAGAAATGAAGCACGACAACTGACTAGATTTTTAAATCTAAGATGACTCGAATTTCTGTGCAGAATTTGATGTACTAACGAAGCGGCTGCAAAGATTTTTCAAACGGAGAAAAATTTTCGCCTAACTCTCGTTCAGAACATGTTCTACCATACGCCGTCTATTATTTGGTTCTTATTGATCATTATCAAAGAAAGCAGCAGTGTAAGTAACAACAAATAGCAGTCTCTTGCCGTTGTTTTTCTAATGAGACGATTCCTCTTTTTTTAATTGTAAGCGGCGGCAGCGCGCACAAAAGTAAGCCATGCCGCGAGCGGCGACAGGCCGTAAAAACACACTATAAGAATGCGACAAACAATGCATGACAGAGTACAGTAATGCATTTTCAGCTTAGAGTGACGTAAACACCTATAACAAAGAAAACAGCACTTATCAGATCAAAGCAAAATAATAAATCGAATCAAACCAGACGATGCACGTGAAAAAGGAAGGGTACCCGTATAAATAAGGATGGAGCGCCTGACGCATAGCAAGGGTTACCTGGTAAAGCTTAACTGTTAAGCTAACGACTCGAACCAAACTACTGTAGGTGTATCGTCATTCGTTCGATCTAAATTGTGTCTCATATTACAATGGACCTACTTACTTTGTTTCGATTTTGAGGTGCGGCCTAAAACGTTTCTATCTCCTTGAATTTCGCGTCTCAAATTTCAGGTGCGGCTTAGATTCAGGAAATTTTTTTTCTTTTATTTCGAGTCTCATTTTTTAGGTGCGGCGTAGATTCGAGTGCGGCTTAGATTCGAGTAAATACGGTAAGGAAGACCTCATCCCATCTTCTTGGCTGAAAGGAAGTATGCCATGGCCATGTAGTGGGTGTTACTAGACAGAACTTATTATCAGTCACTTCTAGCCACTTGTCTTCCCATCGACACATGACTCTGTACCTCAGCAGCGAGGCTGTAGCATGCATGGAGTATAATACTACAATAACTGAGAGTCGCTACATCTCTGCTTGGCTTGTACATTCTCCCTCTCATTCCCTACAATATCCATGCACCCTGGTGCCTCGCAGAAAGATGCCTCCTTCCCTAGTCGTTGCAGTTGGAGGAGAGCATCCGGATATTCCATACTACTTTATCTGAAGGATGCAAAAATGGAGAGTGAAGGGCACTCAAAGAATCAGAACGGACAAGGAATTTAGCACTCAAAGAACATCTCTGCAGCTCCAGTGCTCACAAGATCTCCTACAATTCCAAGTTGAATACAGAGCCCCCCCCCCCCCCCCCCCCCCAATAATTGAAAAACATTTTTAGTTATATTATGCTTTGTAAAATCACAAAATTAGGTTGGAATTTTTTATTTTCCATGTTTGATGATAGTTACTTTTTAAAATACTTTCAGTATTGAGTTAAAACAAATAATTATTGCATTAGTAAGCAGGTTAACTGAAAATAATGGTGTGAATCATGATAGTGTTATCGTGCTGTGGGCTCACTTAGAATTTGTCCCGGTGTGCAAACCTTCAGGTAAAGTCTGGCGCCAGCGCTGCGACCGCGGCAACATCAAAAGGACTGCAGCAGAAGCGCCTGGAACCTTCTGCCTTATGTGGAGGGCTATATGTAGACACATGCTGAATGAAATGCATTTGCTGTCAAGAGAGCAACGCATGATGCTTTCAATGACTACCGTAGCAGAATATGGTCAAGTGATCTTTCTCAGTACCCAAAGAAATTCTGGTTGTGTGTAAAGGCTGTTTAGTGGCACCAAAGATAGCGTCAAGTCTCTAGCAAATGAGACATGAATTGAAATTGAGGGTAGCAAAGGAAAATCTGAAATTCGTAGCTCAGTTTTCAAGCATTCCTTTACAAAGACAAACCCAGAAAAATTGCTCCAGTTTAATCCCCATAGATGAATGAAATAAGTAATGGTGTCAGTGATGTTGAGAAGCAGCTAAAATCGTTAAAATTGAACAAAGCCCCAGAGACCAAAAGAATCCCTGTCAGATTCTGTACTGAATTTGTAGCTAAGTTAGCTCCTCTTCTAATTATAATCCATGCTATCTTGAATGAAGAGTCATTATTAGATGCAGAAGTAACTTTGGGTGTGCCCCAGGGAAGTTTATTGGTACCCTTGCTGTTCATGTTATATATTAATGACCTTGCAGACAACATTAATAGTATAATCAGGCTTTTTGCAGATGATCCAGTGTCATGTCCCACACATGGGTTTTGTCTGGGATTGAGTGACATGGTTTGGAACAGAAGGGTTACCTGATTGGGGATGATGATAAGGAGACTTTTGACATAACTAAGAAGTTAGTCTCTGCCATGAAAGGTAAAAGGCTGAGAAGTAACTGAAGTAACTCTTCAAAAATGTTTACCAATCTGAGATTTATTCAGAAATAAAGCAAGTAAATTCTAATTGCTCTGGTTTAGGTGCTTCCAGTAAGTGGCTAAGTCTGATACAGGAATGGTGAATGACAAACACCATTCCGTTTGTTCTAGCAAATGCAGCCCACACGACTAAACTCAAGAGTCCCACACCTACTGACTATATGCCTATCAGTTCTTGTTGCTACCTCTGTAAAAAACTCAGGGTATCCTCAACTTCTCTGTAGCCCTCTCTTATAGATCTCCCTCGGAGCATCCTGCTCCCAAGTTTTGTTCACATTTACCTTTCGACCCCACCAGCTGTCACCATGACATAATGTCAATGGCTACTTGCCTCCTTATTGGCTGTATACGTGCTCTGTTGTTGGAGGGGTAAAGACACCTCTATTAATATGGTCACACAATTTCAGAGACACTGAACATTAATAACTCAAATATGAATTGTCCAAAAAATCTTATCTTATTTTGATAGTAAGAATAAAATGACAAAATGTTACAGAATTCTAAACCATCAGGGTCCAATTTCTTTTAATTTGGTTAATTTCACATGGAATGACCTGCTTTACATTAAATTTTCCATTTTTGATCACCAGTCATGAGCTGTAAACACTGATGGGTGCAGCACAAATGATTGTGTAGTGTTTTTTAAGGTAGTGCCAACAAATGTTGATGCCACAGGCTGCTGTTTTGTTTTGAAATGTAAGCAGTTTGCAGACATCTGATGCATGTGCATTATTCATTCAAGATCTTGCACCATCTTCTGGCATTCGCCTGCTTTACTTCTTCATTGAGAGGCCTCGGTGTCGACGTACTGCATTGTCATACTGGCTGGAAAATGAGGGGTGGAAGTTCAGCACTGACTACTGTAAATGATGTAGCCAACTGTTGCACAGTTGCGTTTCACAGTTATTTTCTTTCACTGTGCACAACCCCTCAATATTACACGGTTATAAGGCCAGTTCACTACTGATAAATTTTGATAAACATCATTAATAAGTAAGAGGCAAACATCAGCATACTGCTACAATAGTTTGCTATTGAACATCTATGAACAGTAAAATCTTAACCTCACAGTTCTTGCAGAATAATTAGGTACATGTGACACTATTTTTTAAATAGATTGAACAGACACCATAGAACTTTGAATTCTTTCTGTTGGGTTGGCAGAAGAGCCAAAACCGTGTTACAGCTGGAGGCCAAAATGCACGCATTTTAGCTCACGCAGGCTGGCGTGAGGAGGGAAGAACTGTACTGACGTGAGGTCTGGAACATGACAAGGAATGAGAGTTCAGAAATCGGACATAATAAGTTTGATACTAAACTTTAATCCATTAATGACGAACGTCGCTCTTGACGGTACATGATTCACAATCTTATCTGATCAGAAGATGTATAGTAACTGAATATGGCGCCTTACTAGGTCGTAGCAAATGACGTAGCTTGATTCACAATCTTATCTGATCAGAAGATGTATAGTAACTGAATATGGCGCCTTGCTAGGTCGTAGCAAATGATGTAGCTGAAGGCTATGCTGAACTGTCATCTCGACAAATGAGCGTGTATTGGCCAGTGAACCATCGCTAGCAAAGTCAGCTGTACAACTGGGGTGAGTGCTAGTGAGTCTCTCTAGACTAGACCTGCCGTGTGGCGGCGCTCGGTGTGAATTCACTGATTGTGGCGATACGCGGGTCTGATGTATACTAACGGACCGCAGCCGATTTAAGAGCTACCACCTAGCAAGTGTGGTACCTGGCGGTGACAACACATTCCTCCCCCGCAAATCGGCGGACGGTTGTGGTATAAGGCCTTTGCCCGCCACAGGAAGGACCCCATGTTGACGTATGCGACGAAGTGGGGAGTCTAACAACACGCGAGGCTGTGCCACCCGCACCCTGCCATTCGGACCGTGGGGAGCTAGGAAAAGCCTAAAAACCTGCTCCGGGTTGCACGCCAGCATGCGCCCGTAGAGAGACAGGAGGGGCCGAAGGGTCGACCTCCATAAGTCGGGGCACTCGACGGGCGAAGACGACATATGGTCCATAGCGGGCAAGAGTTCCATGGCGGAGGACAACTGGTCACGGGAAGCGATCGGTGGCACATGACCCAGAGAGGCGCCCGTCGGCTGCAGCGGCTCGTCCACTGCGATCATTGCCGGCATGAGAACAGGCGGCAGCAGTGCGTCGCCATGGGGCAAAATGGAAGGCAGCATCGGTAACACCTGGGGCTGAGGCAAGCCAGTAGATGGGTCCCCGGGGCGCTGACTGGGTGGCACCGTCGCTGAAAGCAGACGGCGAGTCGCAGATCCTGTGCGATGATAGAGGCGCAGCTGATTGAGATGCCGGCGCACCTCACCTGAGGCCTCCAAAACCAGATACATAGTGCGCCCGAGGCAGCGAAGAATGCACCCTTCGAGCCAACGTGGTGGACCTCGATAGTGGCGGTAGTAGACAATGTCGCCTGGGGCAAAAGCAGGTGCCTGCCGCTGCACAGGAACCCGATGCGGAGGATGTAGCAAAGAAATCAAGGTTCGATGAGAGCGACCGTGGAGCAACCATCTCTGGGCTGAGAGCGATACGAGAGCAAAAAGAGCAATAACGCGTCCTCCCGAGAATGCAACTCTTTCAACTTCAACATCTGTGACCTGAAAGTCCTGACCAATCATTGCAGCGGCACCGTTTGACTGTAGCAAAAATGGCACGGGTGTCAGATGTTGAATACCATTGGCCTTGCAGAATGACTTAAATTCTGCGGACATGACTTGTGGGCCATTGTCGGAAACTATCGTCTGTGGAAGACCGTCAATGCAAAAGATAGCAGACAACGCTTGGATGGTGGCAGATGATGGTGTGGAAGACATCCGGACAACAAAAGGAAAGTTACTGAATGAATCTATCACAACCAACCACCGAGCATTGCTGAATGGACCAGCAAAGTTGATGTGTAAGTGTTGCCAAGGGAAAGTGGCTGTTGGCCAGGTAAAGAATTTCCACGGTGGTGCTGATTGTTGTTTCGGCACACAACATGCAAGAAGAGCACATTTTATTTATCGTGGCATCGATTCCGAACCAAGTACAGTGCTGACGAGTAAGTTGTTTCGTTTTCAGTATATCCCGCTGTCCTTGGTGAAGAAGCTTTAAGACAGAGGGCTGTAACGAATGTGGTACCATGACCCTGGACTGATCATTATCAGAACACCACGGCAATACACCACATCGAACAAAAAGTCGCTCCTTGTGAGCAAAAAATCGGCAAACCAAAGGGTCCCCGATCCGTGACTTTAAGAAGGGCCATTGCATAGCAACAAAATGCAAAACAGTAGCAAGGACAGGGGCTGCAGTTGTGGCTGTAGCTACACGACGAAAATCAATCGGAAACAATTCGGCCATGTCATTGGTTTCCGAACCAATGAACATGCAAGGAGGGATCGAATGCCCTGTCCTCAGCAACAGGCAAACGGGACAACGCATCGGCGTTTTGTGCTTAGCAGTGGACCGATAAAAGATATCGTAGCGGTACTGCGAGAGGAAAATAGACCAGCAGAATGAATTTCTGCGTAGAACGTGGGGGGACAGGCTTGTTCGGATGAAAAAGCAATGTCAAAGGTTTGTGGTCTGTCATTATGGTAAAGTGACGACCATACAAGAAGTCATGAAACTTTGTGACACCAAATACGAGAGCCATCTTTGTGCCCAAGCACAGCACCGATCCCGAAATCTGATGCATCCACCTGCAACAAAAGGGGCTTCTGGGGATCGAGTGGCGTAAGGCAAGTATTGGAAAGCAACGCCAGTTTCAACCGGTGGAAGGCGCATTCGCATTCTGTCCTCCAGATGAACGGAACTCCTTTACGGCGTAAGCGATGAAGCAGAGCTGAAATGGAAGAGGCATGTGGCACATATTAGTGATAATAGTGGATTTTTCCCAGCACACTCTGTAGCTGCTTCAAATTCTGTGGCGAAGGCAAGTCTTGTATGGCACGGAGGTGCGTGGGACTGTGATGTATGCCTTGGGCATTGAATACATGGCTCAGGTATGGCAAGTCACGAGCAAAAACACACATTTGTCCTTCCGTAAGCGAAGACCATAATGTCGCAAGACCTGAAATAATGTTCTGAGATTGGCTAAATGTTCTTCTTCTGTCTTTCCGGAGATCACAATATCGTCCAGCTAATTTGCTGCAGTAGGGACCGACACACAAACAGTTTGTAGATATTGCTGAAACAATGCAGGGGTGGATGCACATCCAAATGGCAGTCGTTTGAATTGATACAAACCAAGATGCGTGTTAACCACCAAAACGCGCTGGGATTCTTCGCCCACCGGTATTTGCAAGTACACATCTGCTAGGTCCAACTTTGAAAAATATTTGCCCGGGCACAGTTTGTCAAAAAGATCTTCTGGGCGGGGAAAGGAAAAGTTGCAATCACTAGTTGTGGATTCACTGTTGCCTTGAAGTCCACACAAAGTCTCAATTTTCCTGAAGGTTTTGGCAAAATTACTAAGGGTGATGCCCTGAGAGAAGCCTGCACACATTCAATTACACCTTGTGATTCCAAATCGTGTAATGTTTTTGCGACGTCATTGCGCAATGCATGCTCTGAAAAATTTTGGTTGCGCGTTTACTTTCAGTTCAAAATGTGCTTTATAGTTCTTAGCGCAACCGAGGCCCGGTGCAAAAATGTCTGTAAATTCTTCACATAGACGAGAAACACTGTCTGAAGGCACAGTCTGGTTCACTGATAGGACCTGGTGTACTATAGACAAGTTAAACAACTGAAATAAATCAAAACCAAACAAGTTCACTGCAGAAGAAGAACGAAGGACGTAAAATGACACAAGTTTTGTTTGTCCTTTTTACGCTGCAAGAAGGCTGCACTGTCCTAACACAGGGATCTCTTGATCTGAATAGCTAGTTAACTGAACATTTGCGGCATGCAACAGAGGTGTGCCCAGTTGTTTGTAAGTGTCTTGATTGATCAGTGAAACTGCAGCTCCGTATCGAGCTGGAATGGCATCACTTTGCCGTCAATGTCGAAGTCCACAAAAAGTTTATTGTCCTGCTGACTACAAGAGCGAATGTCTCGTGCAACGTGAACTGACACTGGTAGAAAATCACTTGTGACTGGACAGGAGTTCCGGCGATGTCGACTCACACTGTTTGTGGGACGAACACAGTCACTGTTAGAGAGAGTGGCATTGGGCAGAGTGGAATGAACGACATGAATTTCCATGGGTTAAGTTTTGTGACCCTTGGTTCGATGCTGATTCCGGTGCGAAGCAAAGGGCCTGGAATGGTTTTGAGTTCCCGCTCTGGCAAACACTCTGAACATGTCCTTTTTTACTACAGTGAAAGCAAATAGTTTGGCGTGACACGCAATTCTCACGCGAATGTTAGTAGCACATGGCTGGCGAAGTTTCAGATGATTCCTGAGCAAAGTCAAGCGTGTCCTGCCGATCCAATATGTCCATCACTTGTTGAAGGGAGGGATTGACTAGTTTCAAAGTCTGTTCCCTTATACGAACGTCAGAAACGTTCTGTGCAATTGCATCATGTACCATAGTATCTGAATATGGGAGTCCACAGTGACACTCAATAGCACAATCCCTGGTGAGGCCTTTCAAGGTTGCAACCCACTCCCAATTAGTCTGACCTGCCGTATGTTTTGTACAAAAGAAGGTATACCGTGTTGCAACTACATTGACTGATTCTTTGAAATATGCATCTAATGCAGACAAAATTTCTTCATAGGACAGAGTTGTTACGGCGCGTCGGGGAAATAATTTGACTATCACACGGTAGGTTTGTACACCGATGGATGACAAAAGAAAAGCCTGCCGCTCGTTACCTTGAATTCTGTAGGTGGCGAGATGAAATCCAAATTGGCATGACCACTCCGTCCAGCTTTCCAGTGCAGCATCAAAAGTTCGGAAGGGCGGTGCAACTGTGTGTTGTGGCTGCGTTAGTGGTGGAGTGGCGGCTGCCACATCGTTTTGCATTGCACGTTGACCCTGGACGAGCTGTCCAATGGCATCCAGTAATGCATGCGTCTGCTGATTCTGTAAGCGATAAAATTCGGACAGTACACCTGGAGATTGTGGCGAAGCCATTACACAAGTAAATCAGGGCAGTATAGATAAGAACACCGTTTTGACTCGTCACCAATGTTGGGTTGGCAGAAGAGTCAACACCGTGTTACAACTGGAGGCCGAAATGCACACGTTTTAGCTTACACAGGCTGGCGTGAGGAGGGAAGAACTATACTGACATGAGGTCTGGAACATGACAAGGAATGAGAGTTCAGAAATCGGACATAATTAGTTTGATACTTAATTTTAATCCATTAATGAGGAATGTCGCTCTTGATGGTAGATGATTCACAATCTTATCTGTTCAGAAGACATATAGTAACTGAATATGGCACCTTGCTAGGTCGTAGCAAATGACCTAGCTGAAGGCTATGCTAAACTGTCGTCTCGGCAAATGAGAGCGTATTTGTCAGTGAACCATCGCTAGCAAAGCCAGCTGTACAACTGGGGCAAGTGTTAGTGAGTCTCTCTAGACTAGACCTGCTGTGTGGTGGCGCTTGGTGTGAATTCACTGATAGTGGCGACATGCAGGTCCGATGTATACTAACGGACCGCGGCCGATTTGAAAGCTACCACCTTGCAAGTGTGGTATCTTGCGGTGACATCACACTTTCCATAGTGTAATTTACACACGGCCTTAGAATTCTTCCCGTGGTGTAATTTACACGTGGTCTATTTGTGTTACGCTGATTCCACTTGAAACAGTACATAATTTCATTCTGAAATTTGGCCTGACTGTCTCAGGACCACAAATCGGGCCTTTATATCTACTCACAATAGTAGGTGCTGAAGCTATTCATTGTTCAGTGTTTAATTTACAGAAATTACAGTTAAAACATAACTCATTCTATTAACTGAATATATAGAAAAATTCCTTGTTTTTAACACAGTTTCTTCTACTACAAGGTTTAGGCCGAATTACACTAGTTAACAAATTTAAACTTATTTTCTGCAACTGGTTTGTAAATGGGTGGATTTGTCTAATTTTGGGGTGCTGATTACACTGGTAAAATCAATTTTACTCCATGACACCACATTTCCTAGATACTCAGAAGAATAAAAAATGGTAATAACGAAAATTGATAAATTAAATTAAACAAAAATACACATTCAGAACGTTTGAAATTGATACTCTTTTGTATGTATATATGGGTATGGTGCCAATAAAAGGTCCAAATCAGTTCAGAAGATATTTTCACCTTTAATCGTCTTTGGTTTTGGAAAATGCGATGATGGAGCTCTTCTTTTGTTAGCTGTTTCATCACTCTCCCCAACAAGACCCCAGCAGTTGTTACGCATCCTTGAAGGGTCCCAGTGGCCTTGGTAACAGTGTTCCATGGTAAGAATGTCTTGGTGAAAGCGTTCACCATGCTCATCACTTAGAGCTCCCAAATTTTCCATGAAGAAATGAAGGTGAGAGTATAAAAAGAGAATTTCAAGCCACATTCCATGTTCTTATAGTTGTCCAACAGATCATTCACCATTGTAACATAGTTGTTGTCTTTTCTGTTACCCAAACAGCCCTTCACAATTGCTTTAAAAGAAGACCAAGCAACTAATTGGATATCTGTGAGTTTTGGTATCAAAGGTTGGATCTTTCAGCAATTTTCTTATTTGTGGGCCAACAAATATACCCTCTTTCATCTTTGCCTCAATTAATTTGGGAAACTTTCCTTTTAAGTGACAAAATGCCTCACATTCTTTATCCAGAGCTTTTACAAAGTCCTTCATAAAGCCCAACTTGATATGAAGAGAAGGAAAAATGATTTTATCGGGCCCAATCAATGGAGTATTGTTCACATTTACATTTGCAAGAACATATGACTTCCATATAGGCTACTCCTTGACTGGATAGTGGTTCTTGGTGTCACAGCTGTCCCAAAGGCACAAAAAGCAGTAGTATTTCGTGAATCCAACTTGTAAACTTGTAAGGAGTGCAACAACTTTTAAATCACAGCAAAGCTGCCATTCATAATCCTTATATTTGATTGCCTCTAGCAGCAAAACCATGGTATCATAAGTTTCTTTCATGTCTACTGCATAAGCCAAAGGTACTAATGGAAATGCATTGCCAATATGCAGTAGTACTGCTCTCAAACTGATTTTACTGGAGTCAAAAAATAGTCGCCACTCCTGTGAATTATGTTGTACACCTAGCTACATCATCAGACCATTGACATCTCTACTTACACACATCGAATTTTGCATATCGAAATATTGAGTGAAGGAAACACCTCTTGATCTGAAACAGGAAATTTTTATCCCTGGAGCTATAAGGTTGTTGCAGTCTCGGCCCCAAAGGGTGAGATTGATGTTTCGAAAGTTTTAGATTGTGAACCAAATCATTCAATTCCTTTTGATTAAGGAGCAAAGGTGAAGTGTCATGGTATTGAGGGCAGTACTCATCTGAATGTCAACACTTTCTGATTCACTTGGCTTTCAAGTTACAGACAGGAACGGGCAACCCCTCATCATGACACTCAGGCAAATGTACTGAACATACATTTGGATACTTTATTTTCTGTCTTGTTTTGTGTGAATGTTCCGAAATATTTGTAAGACAGAAGTAACAGTCTGAATAATGGTCATTACGCTGTTCCAGCAAATGGCATGGCTCGACGTTTTCCTTTCAACCACTCAGTTTAAGCTGTAGTACAGGTTATGCAGGCAATATGAGGTGCACAATTTTTATCTTGATCACCAACAGGACAAGAAAAATACAATTTATGTGCCTTCTCAACCAAATCAGTGATTGATTTCTTTGGGCTTTTGGAGTGAATTTCCCATACACATAACAAAAGTTGTCGGGGTGATTTAGGCAGCAATAAGATGTACTAATTGCCATGTTTCTTCACGTAAGTTTTAAACACAAAAAGTTTGCACTATCTTTCGCAAGAAACACTCACTGAGGATCTCTTTCACACCACTGGATTACCACACCAACCATGTAGTGACGATTTGTAGATCTTCTAGCTCTCCTCTGCAGATTAAAAATAAACAATTAAATATCGAAACAGAAGAACAGCAAAAAGCGAAATAGTGAATATGAAAAATAAAAAACCTTTAAAAACTCAAAAATAGTACGTGTTAAAACATTTTGAAAGGTATATATGGATTCTACACACCAAAATACATACTAGTTGATGTGTCACATCCCAGATGCAAAATGGCTGTTGACTAGTGTTATTTGTTTAAATGATGAAATTAACAGATACAGTTGCGCATACAATGCTTTTAACAAATCTGGTAATTATTTTGGAATTAATTAAGGGCCAGCTTTGCTAACATGTTTTCAAGTAGAGCTAAATAAATACTTAAAGAATCCTAGTAATGTTTCTTCCAAATATTTATAGTTATTACAGAATTTATATCTGTTTATAAGTTAACAATAGAATCTAAGCCACAGAACAATAACTGATTGCACCCTGTAACAAAAGATATTAACAAGAAACAGTCCAAATAAATTAGGAAATTGATTACATACACAAAACTAAGCACAAAATTAGATCTGTTGCTATATTTCTTAAGACTTTTTATGAAAATGCAGATGTATGCTCATGGTAATTAGTCAAAAATGGAAAAAGTTAATTTAAGGAGACAGATGGCAAAACAAGAGAGGAAGTGAAGAGATCGCAGCTTGATTCGCTACATTACCCCCTCATTGGATTACCAGATAGATATTGCAAATATCTAACTGGGCAATTCAATGACCACAAGTGAGCCCAGAAAGTGAATTTAACAATCTACACACAAAAATATTACATAAGAAATATGAAACTGACCATATGAAAAACCGCATCCAAAATATTTACATATAGTGTATTGTACAATGGCACAAATATCCACAAGTTATATTTTTAATAAAAACAGGCATCTTCATAATAAGTGATGTCTTTCTTGGATAAACAAAGATTACATTCTAAGTTACATATTACTTTATACAAGGCCAATCTTGCTTCAGAGAATAAATGATCATGGGTTGCAAGAAGTTAAATTATGCTGCACATTGCAGTTCATTTTCAGACAGAAAACTTCACTTTTTCAGTGTTTAGTATTTTTCACAAACACTTTCATTCTTTTAATGAGCTTTAACACAAGTTGTCCACACCTTCAATAGGTCCAAGTTGCAGTTAATTAGGAAATGCACTGCTATCAGTTCCTGTGGAGGTGATTCTCCTGCACCAAAGTACATGAAAAAATTAGACAACCTACCCTGCTTTAGTATACTCAATTTTACTTCTATGTATAAGGAAAAATGTTTCACGCTAATGGCAAATAATGGTCATTACTTCATAAATAAATACATTACATAGTTGTCATAACACCACAATAATTAGCACTAAAATTGACCGTAGTATGAAGGGGGGGGGGGGGGACTAATAAAAATTTACAATCCAGTGCACATTACACTACAAAACATTACACTGTGTCATAATTCTGTCTCAACTGGTTAAACTTGAAAGATTTGGGTATCTTTTCCATTTGCAAAATCACAAATGCCAAGTCCTGGTCTGAAACTCACATAATTTATGGGCTCATATCACCTTAATGTCCAAAATATGTACATTACCTCTAGCAAACACTCAAGATGTGCAGTAGCATAGCATCTTTTTCCTTCTTTCTCCCTGTGTGCCCTCGAAGGCCGACCCATACGTCTCAACGCATAACAGGTGACTGGGTAATGTGTAATTTCCAGCCCCGGGTCAACAGGTAGGGTTCGCACGTACCCACTGTTACAGGCCAGGCCCAGTGTGGGTTGATTGCCTGAACTGTAACCTTCCCAAATTGCTGATTGGTCACTGTGTCAGGCGTTCGGGAAGTGTGACCTGAGGTGTGAACAATCACCTAAGGCGGGTGTGCACCCTTGTGAAGGGCGGGCCCCAGTTGGTAGGCGTGTGCCATTGGAGACGCTGGCAATCACGTAGGATTTCATCATGATGAACCAATCATCTTCACAATCAGTGTCTACGAAACAGAAGTGTAATGTGGCTAATGATTCAAAGACCCTTCCCGCTGCACCACAGTTCCTTGTGGTCTCACATACTGAAGACACTCAGTCCTTCACCATGGTAAATCCATTTATTATTCAGAAAGGTGCTGGCCCTGTAAAATCCAGCTCTCATTTACGGAATGGCACTTTGCTTTTGGAGCCCACTTCTTATTGTCAAGCACAACAACTGTTCATGTTGAGGCCCATAGAACTTTGAATTCTTCCCGTGGTGTAGTTTACATCATACTGCTAGACAGTCTAACCGAGGCTGAAATCCAATCTTACCTCTCTGACCAGTGTGTCATTGCTGTCCATCATGTAATGAAAAAGGTAGATTCATCCTTAGTGCCCACCTGCACTCTCTTTCTCACCTTTGATAGAGTGGTGCTTCCATCCAAGCTCAAAGCAGGCTATGAAATTATCACAGTCCAGCCGTACATTCCGAACCTGATGCGGTGCTACTTGTGTTATCATTTCAACCGCACTAGAACATCTTCTCGACACCCATCCAAGGTGTCACCTGTGGTAGGGATGCACATGAGGGCGATTTTCCTCCTCCTACTCCCCACTGTATCAACTGCAATGGCACCCATGCCCCCTCCTCTCTGGATTGTTCTATGTATCTAGGTAAGCGGGCTGTTCAAGAAATCCTCGTAAAGTGAAAGTTGCCTTACACAGTCGCTTGCAAGTTACTGGCTAGTCGCAAACCCTGCGTTCTCCCATCTGGTACCCATAGTTCTGTTCTTGTTACTCCTCACTCCATGAAGGACATGGCCCCGCAGACTTGCGACCTCCAGCTCTGAGGTTGTGAAATCGCCCAGTGTCAAGGTAGTGTATTTTGAGCACGGCATTCTGCACTTGACCGTCTGGTTACTTTGTCCACCCATGTAATGAATGGTTTTCTGCGGAAATCCCCAGACTTTGGAAGTGTTTTTCGATTTGGAGAAGGCCTACAACACCTGCTGGAGAACTAGTATCCTCCATACTCTTTACATGTGGGGCTTCTGTCGGTGCTTGCCTTGTTTTTCCAGGCATTTTCACAAGACCGAGTTTCCAGGGTGCTTGTGGGCTCTGCGTTGTCGGCACCTTTATCCAGGAAAATGGTGTGCCTCAGGGTTCTGTCCTGAGCATTGTCGTCTTTGCTATCAGGGCATTAACCCTATAATGGCCTGTGTCCTGCCGGGCATCTCTGGCTCCCTTTTTGTTGATGATTTTGCCATCTATTGCAGTTCTTCACGGACCTGTCTCACTGAGTGGCATTTTAAGCACTGTCTTGATCATCTTTACTCCTGGAGCATCGACAGTGGCTTTTGCTTTTCCATTGACAAAATGGTCTGTATGAATTTCTGGCGGTGCAAATAGTTTCTCCCACCATCTCTACCTCTTCGGCCTGTTGTCTTTCCATTCATTGAAACTACGAAATTCCTGGGGCTTGTGCTCGACAGGAAACTGTCTTTGTCCTCCCATGTATTCTACCTGGCAGACTGCCGTGTGCGATTCCTCAATGTCCTGCATGCCCTCAATGGTAGTTCTTGGGGTGCCGATCGAACCACACTCCTCCGTTTTTATCAGTCCCCTGTCTGTTCGAAACTCGAGTATGGGTGCTTTGTTTATGCATCTCAACACTATCCACCATTATCGAATCCGTTTGGCCATGGCTACCTTTTACATCAGCCTGGTTGAGAGTGTGTATGCTGAAGCTGTTAACTACCACTGTCCTACATCCATGACTTTCTCCTCAGCATGTATGCATGCTGTTTGTCTGCCATGCTTGGCCACCTTTCCTATGCCTCCTTTGATGATTCCTTTGATTGTCAGTATGGGGCTTGTTCATCTTCTCTGTTACCTCCTGGAGTCTGCTTTCGGCACTTGCTACGGCGGCTTAACTTCACACTACCTGCAACTTTCCCGGTGGGTCTGAACCCTTCACCACCTTGGCTTCATGAAGTGGCCCATGTTAACCTTGGCCTTCATTTGCTTCCTAAGGACACTACTCTAGCCTCAGTCTATTGCCTTCAGTTTCATGACCTTCACATGGAACTTCGCTTTGTATACACTCATGGCTCTCAGACTGACCAAGGGGTTGGGTGTGCCTTCGTCATTGGCACTCGTGTCTTTCGATATTGGCTTCCAGCACACTCCTCAGTATTTACAGCCGAGCTCTTCGCCTTATGTCAGGCCACGGAGTACATCCGGTGACACAGCCTTTTCAATTGTGTCCTCTGCTCAGACTCACTCATTGCCCTTCAAAGTCTATGTGCACTGCACACTGCCTGTCCCTTGGTGCAGTGGGTCCAGGAAAACTGTCACTTGTTCACTCTTGATGGAGCCAGTGTGATGTTTCTGTGGGTTCCTGGTCATGTCGGTCTGCCAGAACAAGGCTGCTGATGCTGCTGCTAAGGCTGCAGTCCTTGTACGTGAGCCCATGAATACCTATATACCCTCCGTGTTGCCGTCTGTCAGGAGGTGGTGTCCCTTTGGCATCACCAGTGGTTCTTCCTTCATGGGAATAAGGTCTGGCTTATTAAGCCTCTCTCTGCGTCTTGGACGACCTCCTCTCGGCCCTCCTGCCGAGAGGAGATTATTTTAACTTGGCTCCGTATTGGGCACTTCCTTTTTAGCCGTCATCATCTGATAAGTGGCACTACCCCACCACTTCATACACATTGCACCCAAGTTTTAACTGTTCACCACTTCCTGATGGACTGCCTTTTGTTTAACCACTTATGTTCCCGCATGGGTTTGTCATGTGATTTATCTGCCATTTTAGCAAACAATGCGTGGGCTGTTGACCACGTTTTACTTTTTATCTGCCAAAGTAATATGAAAAAGGCCATTTAATTTGTAGTTTTGGACCTCTGTTTCTGTATGGTGTCCTTCTTAGCCCTTTTCCATGTGCCTGTTTTTAGCTTTCTGCTGTTGTGAAAGTTTAACACTTCTCTGTGTTTGTGACTTGGGCACGTATGACCCCAGTTGTTTTTTTCGCCCTAAAGCAAAACAAAAACAAACCAACATCACTCTAGCACAACATTTATCAATTAATCAGCAAAATTACTTTTCGTCATTCCAGTATTACCACTTTAAGCTCATAATTCCTCAGAACACAAATATAAGTTTTCAGATAACCTTTTTTTTTTTTTTTTCCCATCAGTCTACTGACTGGTTTGATGCGGCCCGCCACGAATTCCTTTCCTGTGCCAACCTCTTCATCTCAGAGTAGCACTTGCAACCTACGCCCTCAATCTCTACCTTCCTCTACAGTTTTTGCCCTCTACAGCTCCCTCTAGTACCATGGAAGTCATTCCCTCATGTCTTAGCAGATGTCCTATCATCCGGTCCCTTCTCCTTATCAGTGTTTTCCACATATTCCTTTCCTCTCCGATTCTGCGTAGAACCTCCTCATTCCTCACCTTATCAGTCCACCTAATTTTCAACATTCGTCTATAGCACCACATCTCAAATGCTTCGATTCTCTTCTGTTCCGGTTTTCCCACAGTCCATGTTTCACTACCATACAATGCTGTACTCCAGACGTACATCCTCAGAAATTTATTCCTCAAATTAAGGCCGGTATTTGATATTAGTAGACTTCTCTTGGCCAGAAATGCCTTTTTTGCCATAGCGAATCTGCTTTTGATGTCTTCCTTGCTCCGTCAGTCATTGGTTATTTTACTGCCTAGGTAGCAGAATTCCTTAACTTCATTGACTTCGTGACCATCAATCCTGATTTAAGTTTCTCGCTGTTCTCATTTCTACTACTTCTCATTATCTTCGTCTTTCTCCGATTTACTCTCAAACCATACTGTGTACTCATTAGGCTGTTCATTCCGTTCAGCAGATCATTTAATTCTTCTGCACTTTCACTCAGGATAGCAATGTCATCAGCGGATCGTATCATAGATATCATTTCACCTTGTAGTTTAATTCCACTCCTGAACCTTTCTTTTATTTCCATCATTGCTTCCTCGATGTACAGATTGAAGAGTAGGGGCAAAAGGCTACAGCCTTGTCTTACACCCTTCTTAATACGAGCACTTCGTTCTTGATCGTCCACTCTTATTATTCCCTCTTGGTTGTTGTACATATTGCATACGACCCGTCTCTCCCTATAGCTTACCCCTACTTTTTTCAGTATCTTGAACAGCTTGCACCATTTTATATTGTCGAACGCTTTTTCCAGGTCGACAAATCCTATGAACGTGTCTTGATTTTTCTTTAGCCTTGCTTCCATTATTAGCTGTAACGTCAGAATTGCCCCTCTCGTGCCTTTACTTTTCCTAAAGCCAAACTGATCGTCACCTAGCGCATTCTCAATTTTCTTTTCCATTCTTCTGTATATTATTCTTGTAACCAGCTTCGATGCATGAGCTGTTAAGCTGATTGTGCGATAATTCTCGCACTTGTCAGCTCTTGCCGTCTTCGGAATTGTGTGGATGATGCTTTTCCGAAAGTCAGATGGTTTGTCGCCAGACTCATATATTCTACACACCAACGTGAATAGTCGTTTTGTTGCCACTTCCCCTAATGATTTTAGAAATTCTGATGGAATGTTATCTATCCCTTCTGCCTTATTTGGCAGTAAGTCCTCCAAAGCTCTTTTAAATTCCGATCCTAATACTGGATCACCTATCTCTTCTAAATCGTCTCCTGTTTCTTCTTCTATCACATCAGACAAATCTTCACCCTCATAGAGGCTTTCAATGTATTCTTTCCACCTATCTGCTCTCTCCTCTGCATTTAACAGTGGAATTCCCGTTGCACACTTAATGTTACCACCGTTGCTTTTAATGTCACCAAAGGTTGTTTTGACTTTCCTGTATGCTGAGTCTGTCCTTCCGACAATCAAATCTTTTTCGATGTCTTCACATTTTTCCTGCAGCCATTTCGTCTTAGCTTCCCTGCACTTCCTATTTATTTCATTCCTCAGCGACTTGTATTTTTGTATTCCTGATTTTCCCGGAACATGTTTGTACTTCCTCCTTTCATCAATCAACTGAAGTATTTCTTCTGTTACCCATGGTTTCTACGCAGCTACCTTCTTTGTACCTATATTTTCCTATAGAGCCAATAATGCAGCATCATATGACTTAAACCTCACTGAAATATTACTCTTTCCTGATAAGCTCTCATTCCTAGGTGCAGTGTCATGAATTGCACAGTATACACAGTACCCAACGTTGCCTAGTTCAAAAGTAGCTCATCAATATAGTTACACCACATTTGTTTGTATACAGTTATCTTTTTCATTACTCAGCCTTGTCTGTCAGCTCCATTATTTTACTTACATTTATTACCTCGTTATGTAGTATAGTGTATTCTCAAAAAATGTCCCTACTGCAGAGACAGACTCCCTAACCATTAAGACCCTAACTTTATTCATTATTTTATTATTTCATAATTGCTTCATTATCTAATTATTAAACACCTGCTCTGCTTAACCAATGCAAAATTGATTGTACTGAAAACCACTCCACAGTAACAGATTCTTATGCTAAGGCAAACTTAACTGTCATTACTGATCACACTAAATTATTACAGTACTTAGAAAAACTATTATTTCACTGTATTCCATCAAATTGTTTGAGATTCTAGCCTGAAGGGTGATATATGTACAAAAGGTACAAAAGGGCACAGGTCATCCCCGTTTTCAAGAAGGGATGTCGAACAGATGTGCTGAACTTTAGACCTATATCTCCAACGTCAATCAGTTGTAGAATTGTGGAACACGTATTATGTTCGAGTATAATGACTTTTCTGAAGACTAGAAATCTAGTCTGTAGGAATCAGCATGGGTTTAGAAAAAGACGGTCGTGTGAAACCCAGCTCGCACTATTCGTTCACGAGACTCAGAGGGCCATAGACACGGGTTCACAGGTAGATGCCATGTTTCTCGACTTCCGCAAGGTGTTCGATACAGTTCCCCACAGTTGTTTAATGAACAAAGTAAGAGCATACGGACTATCAGACCAATTGTGTGATTGGATTGAGGAGTTCCTAGATAACAGAACGCAGCACGTCATTCTCAATGGAGAGAAGTCTTCCGAAGTAAGAGTGATTTCAGGTGTGCTGCAGGGGAGTGTCCTAGGACCGTTGCTATTCACAATATACATAAATGACCTGGTGGATGACATCGGAAGTTCACTGCGGCTTTTTGCGGATGATGCTGTGGTGTATCGAGAGGTTGTAACAATAGAAAATTGTACTGAAATGCAGGAGGATCTGCAGTGAATTGACACATGGTGCAGGGAATGGCAATTGAATCTCAGTGTAGACAAGTGTAATGTGCTGTGAATACATAGAAAGATAGATCCCTTATCATTTAGCTACAAAATAGCAGGTCAGCAACTGGAAGCAGTTAATTCCATAAATTATCCCGGAGTAGGCATTAGGAGTGATTTAAAATGGAATGATCATATAAAGTTGATCGTCGGTAAAGCAGATGCCAGACTGAGATTCATTGGAAGAATCCTAAGGAAATGCAATCCGAAAACAAGGGAAGTAGGTTACAGTATGCTTGTTCGCCCATTGCTTGAATACTGCTCAGCAGTGTGGGATCCGTACCAGATAGGGTTGATAGAAGAGATAGAGCAGATCCAACGGAGAGCAGCGCAGCGCGCTTCGTTACAGGATCATTTAGTAATCGCGAAAGCGTTACGGAGATGATAGATAAACTCCAGTGGAAGACTGCAGGAGAGACGCTCAGCAGCTCGGTACGGGCTTTTGTTAAAGTTTCGAGAACATACCTTCACCGAAGAGTCAAGCAGTATATTGCTCCCTCCTACGTATATCTCGCGAAGAGACCATGAGGATAAAATCAGAGAGATTAGAGCTCACACAGAAGCATACCGACAATCCTTCTTTCCACGAACAATACGAGACTGGAATAGAAGGGAGAACTGATAGAGGTACTCAGGTTACCCTCCGCCACACACTGTCAGGTGGCTTGCGGTGTATGGATGTAGATGTAGATGTAGAACCTTGCTTATTATTTCCACACACATTACTGCAGGCAACTATGTTTAAATTTTTATTTTCTTAATGTTAGAAGAGGCTGGATCATGACACACTTTTGTAGGTAGATAGTTATTTCTATATACTGATTGCACTGAACACAAACACTTCTGTTATACCACAATTAATATCGAGATCTAATATTCAAGATGTTTGTATTGCATATTGCCTCTGCTATTGAACCAAATTATACTAATGTCATACAAGGGCTGATTACTTCAGATGTTATAGTTTTTCAGATAATCTGCACCTTTTCCTTCAGATATGCTGACTCCTTTCATTTTCTGATTACCTTACCTATTTGTTTGATAGAAATTCTTTAACCATGACACCAATTTACTTTCATTATATTTCATAAAATCAGAATAAACCGCCCATTTAGTATCAAAGAAACGTAACTCCAAAAACAGTGTTTTAAGATAATTTGATTTAAAGGTTTGGTCCAAAAATCTGAGTACTTTTTAACAGTTTTTCACAAACTTTTCTATGGTAAATAAAAAGTATACTTCATTAACTATTGTGTTCTTTCAGGTGTTACATATTCTAGTCACTTGGTGGACACTAATGAAATATTTTATGAAATTATATAAGTAGTTGCGTTTGTCTGATTCTTAACTTAATGGCTGCTGCTGTGTAACATATGAATGTCAAACAACTAATATGCAGCTTTAAGCAATATTATCATATTAAAGATTACACTGAACTAGCTATGGGAATGTGTTTCAGTGCTATTCAATGAGTATTATAAGCAAGAGAACCGTTTCTCAGGAAGCTTATCATCAGTGTATGATGGAGAATATACAAAACTTATTATTATCAGTTTGCATTATTTTTCTACAGTAAAATTGAACTTACAATAAGTAATTTACAGTAACAGAAATAATATTCTTGTATTTTAATCTTCACATAACAAATGTAGGAAAAATTATTTTAACAAAATACAGTGCTCCCTCACATCTGTTTTTCTGTTTTTGGATTCCTGTTTCAAAAATAATTCAACACAGACATTTAAATGAGCCAAATTAGTGGTTGACATGAAATAGCTAAGGTGATGAACTAGCAACAATAATAAAGAAGACAAAAAACAGAAAATAAACACCTAGTCTATTCCTGTGAGTCTTCCACATTTTCCTCATTTTCTTAATTGTTTGCAGTATTGAGTTCTTGGTATAATGTGTGATATCTAGAAGCTATAATACCCTTATTACATAAATCTAGAAGATCTTTTTTCTTTTCTTTACTTATGCAGAGAGGACTGTCATATGCTGGGTGCAGAGTATTGTCTTCAGGTCCTGAATTCGAAGAATTTTGTAGGCCCGGTCTTTTCTTTGTGTGCAAAACTTGGAAGTCACGATCATCGTAGGAATACTTGAAAAACATCATGTCAGACTGATCCTTCATATATTGCAACCAAACAATCTTAAGCCATTTCACAGATTCTCCATTCTCAGCAGTTTTTCTGTTCCGAATTATATTCTTCTGAAGCTGGTTGAAATATATAATTTGAGTGTTATCTATTTCTGTCACTCTGTGCTTGTTGGAGGTCATTCTTGCAATTGTATACCTGTGAATGGGATCAAAAACATCCACTTGTTTACTTTTTCTTTCAGTGCTCGCATGCACTGAGTCTACTTCAGTTTGTGAATGTCCAGTCTCAAAAAAGCATTGGTCGATAGTTGGAATGTCCAGTGTATTCACTGCATGCAGAAACATAGTGCTCATGTTGCCATTCCTGTTCTGGCCCCGACATGTATCAGAAAACAAGATTATCGGTTTTCCTTCTGCATGATTTTTCAAAAAATCCCGCAGACATGAGGTCACTTCTGTGGACCGCCTTTTTGCTGTTGTCTTGTCCCACATGTAGGAATCGGTTTTGTTTTCTCCTACATTAAGAAGTGTGTCATTGAACACAGAGAGTATTCTTTTATAGAATACTTCCTTTGCATTCACTTTAGTGCAATAAAGCACAGATTTTAAGTCAAATTCAGCTAGGAAAGATTCGGATTTTTTTGCACTTTCTTTCTTCCAATTCCATTGCCACTTCTTTCTTTTTGAAATGCTCTCCCTACTCCCTTTTTAAATCTTTGTCTTCCTTTTACTCAGCCAAAAGATGTTAAAATTTTAAACATTTATAACACATCTTTCATGGCCTCTAGAATTTCAAATTAAATTCCTTTGTGAATATCTCCCTATACAGCCATACTTTGTCATCTGTCTTTTCTTCCTCGTAGCATTGTTCCCAATATAATTAATGCATTATCTTAATACCCATATCAGCAGGTAACTAATCTGCTGTACATTCTTTCCTCTTGTAATGAGAAGAATGAGTAGAAAGACTCTTAATGAGTTTCCTTATAGCCTCTTCACTTTCTTCTGGTCTCTTTATACCTGGCTCATGACATCCTCTTAACATCTTTCTTAATAGTATTTCTTACGAAGGTTTCAGAAGTGTCAAATGTATTGAGAAAAAACTGCATAGACACTTGAATCTTATCAAATCCCTTTTATTATTATTGTTATTATTATTTACATTTTATGGCCTTCATTGGACCACTCTAGACAACTTTATACAAAGAATTTTTCAGTTTCCTGTCAGCCCAATATTTCTTCATTCTCTTGGACCTCATGCTTCTTTCTTTATCGGAAATCCCCCTTCCTATTGTCTGTCTGTTGATTCTCGTTTGCACTCTGGTTTGTTTGTCTGTGAGTTTCCTGATTTTGTTAGCTTTGTTTCTTAGGTCTTACAATGTAATTTGTAGCTCATCCAAATCTTCCTTGATTTCTGTAATCCACTTAATGTTGCACTTACTATTCCACAATTTTTCTATTATTCTCCTGATGATCCCGTTCTCTGGTGTTCTAATTAGATGTCCAAATAAATGAAATGTGTTTCTTCCTGATTGTACTCATTACCGGTTCTATTTCCACTGATACTCTCCAGTGTCCATCTGTCTGGTACGATTTGTTGATACACATTCTGACGATTCTTCTCTCTATTTTGAGTATTTTGTCTGTTTTTGCAATGTTAGTAGTTTTGAAGATAGTTTCTCTTGCGTATGTTATTTCTGGTTGAGTGGCTGTTTTGTAGTGTTTTAATTTTGTTGCTATTGACAGGCTCTTTTTGTTGTAGGTGTTCTTGGTGATATATTGTGCTGTAGTCAATTTGTTTATTCTGTTATACCATGTTGGCTTTTCGTTGAGGTTATATGTTATGATTTCTCTCGGATATTTAAATTTATCTACAATTTTTATTTCTTGGATTCCTATGGCAATTTTGCTTATAAGTGGTGAGTCAGTTAACATGATGACTGTTTTTTCAAAGGATATTCCAAGACCAATTTTCTGCGCTATTTCCTGTAGCGAGATAACTTGTTGTTTGGTTTGCTGAATACTGTTGGACAAGAGAGCAAGGTCATCAGCAAATCCTAGACAATTGAAACTTATGTTGTCTTTGGGTCTTCCAATTTGGATGTTCTTTGGGTTAGTCTTGTACCATTCCCTCATTATGTATTCTAAAGTACAGTTGAACAGCAGGGATGCCAAGCAATCTCCTTGTCTTAAACCTGTTTTTATGTGTTTTTATGATGAATGGCTCAGAGAGTCCCCCCCCCCCCTCCCCCCCCCCCCCCCTGAACTTGACTTTGGGTACAGTGTTGGTTAAGGTGAGTTCTATCAATTTCATTAATTTTGTATTGAGCCTGAAATTTCGTAAGATTTTTAACTTTGAAGATCTATGGATACAGTCATATGCTTTTTTTAAAGTCCGCAAAGGTTATTACAAGAGGTTTATTTCGTTTCTTGTAATATTCTATGGCTAATTTTAAAGTGATGATCTGTTCTGCACAGATTCTCCAAAGTCTGAAGCCTCCTTGGTATTCACCTAATTCTTCCTCTAGTTGCTCTTTGATCCTCTTGTATAGGAGTCCCTTTATTAGATAGAATTTCTTGGTCCTCTTCCTTCATGAGTTATGCGACTTGGTCCTCACCCTTTGTTTCTCTCCTTCTTCCACTAACTGATTTTGGTACTGCCTTTGTAGCTCAACTGATCCAAGATCCCAGTAGTCTCTATGGATATTTTGTATGTCTTGCTCAGAAAACTTACTACTACACTGTCATGGACATTTAGAGCAATCTTTTGGCTTCACATTTCTTGCAGGAACTTCGGAATTCTTCATAGACTTCTTCATAATAACATGACAGGTATTCAGAGAAATGGAAAAGAAAATTAACTTGAACTGCTATAGTATCTAGTAATTGTTTCATCACTCACCACAATCTGTAGGGTTGTTTTGTTCATAGGAAGGATTATCATTTGTATCTGAACCAATGAATGTCCTGAGCACCTCCACACGACGTTCTTCCTCAGCTATGAATATAAACAATAATAATAATAATAATAGACAATTTAAGAAAATTCTTTCTGGAACGATCAGAAACTAGCAAAATACACAAAGCAACCACTCATATAAATACATTGGCTACACCACTGCAATTTCATAACCACTTCTACAACCCTTTAGATCACATAACATCAACAGATACGAAGAAAGTAAATTGGAAAAAGAAAACACTACATGGCAAGCACCCGTATCATCTAACACAGCCACACATTGATCAAGACGCATCCAACACATGGCTAAGAAAAGGGAATATATGCAGTGAGATGGAAGGATTCATGATTGCAACACAGGATCAAACAATAAACACCAGATATTACAGCAAGCATATTATTAAAGATCCCAATACCACAACAGATAAATGCAGACTTTGCAAACAACAAATAGAAACAGTAGATCACATCACGAGCAGATGTACAATACTAGCAAATACAGAATACCCCAGAAGACATGACAATGTAGCAAAAATAATAGATCAACAGCTTGCCTTACAACATACCCCAGAAGACATGACAATGTAGCAAAAATAATACATCAACAACTTGCCTTACAACATAAACTTATAAAACAACATGTCCCCACACAAAAGTATGCACCACAAAATGTACTGGAGAATGATGAATAAAACAACACCACATAACAAACCTGACATCATACTCACCAACAAAAAGAAGAAATTAACACAACTAATCAAAATATCCATACCCAGTACAACAAATATACAAAAGAAAACAGGAGAAAAAATTGAAAAATACATCCAGCTGGCTGAGGAAGTGAAGGACATGTGGCATCAGGATAAAGTTGACATTATGCCCATTATACTATCAACTACAGGAGTCATACCACACAATATCCACCAGTACATCAGTGCAATACAGCTACATCGAAACTTATATATATAACTACAGAAATCTGTAATTATTGATACATGTTCAATTACCCGAAATCCTAAATGCAATATAACATATACTGTACAGTTAAAAGGAAGTCACGCTTCAAATCAAATCAAATCAAATCAAATTTTATTATCACGTAACATGCCTTATACAATCAAGGATTGCGACATAGGTGACTTGTCAGTTTTTATACTACATACAGACTAATAAACTTAATTTTAGGTTATAATACATGTGTTGCTATACAGGTATTTTACACATTTTTCATAATAAAGTATTTTACACATTTGTCATAATACATATTGTGGTGATCTATACAATTATTTTTACATGGTTATCATTCAAGAATTCTTCTACCGTATAGTAGCATTTATTTTTTAGATATGTTTCCAAGTCTCCTTCAGTATATTTTAGAGGTGGGTCACATTTCCCCTTCCAGATAGTATTTGTAAATTTCATGCCCATATAATGTGGAGTTTTTTCGTATAGTGTTAGTCTATGGGTAGGTAACATGTAACTTGCTCTATGCCTGGTCTCATACTGATGCAAGAAGCAGTTGCCTTCAAAAAGTTGTGGGTTTCTTTTTGTGAATATGAGAAGCTCATATATATATAAGCTAGGTATGGACATTAGATCTAGTTTCTCAAATATAGGTTTGCAGTGTTGTCTCCTTTTTGCTCCTACCATGGCTCGGATTATCTTTTTTTGTAGCCTAAAGGCTTTGAGCAGATTTGTTTTCTCAGACCCCCAAAAAATTATACTATACCTTATGACTGATACAAAATATGCATAATATACAGTTTTCTTTACAGCTAAATCAGTAATGCTATATAGGACATTCATGGCATATACGAGACTGTTCAGTCGACTTAGTATGCTGTCTACATGGTAACCCCACAGCATATTCTTATTCACTAGTACCCCAAGGAATTTGACACAGTTTGCAGTGTCCAATTTTTTGTCTTTGTATGTTATTTCATTTATACATTGAGCCGATTGTTTTGTGGTGAAATGAACAATTTCTGTTTTTGTAAGATTTAATTTCAAGCTGTTATTTTTGACCCATTTCTCCACTTCCCCAAGTGTTTGCTCAATACGATGGATTAAGTCTTTATCAGTTTTGCAGCATACTATTGCTGTTGAGTCATCTGCGTAGAGGATGGTATCGGACTGAACCTGGCATGGCATATCATTAATATAATACAAAAATAGTAGAGGCCCTAATATAGAACCTTGCGGTACGCCTAACTGAGTGTGTTTCCAGCCAGAGACTAATTTTTTGTTACTGTTGTTTACAAGTACTCTTTGTTTCCTGTTTGCCAAGTATGACGACATCCAATTAAGAGATTTTCCTTGAAAACCATAGTTTGTCAGTTTTTGGAGAAGCAGGTCATGATTTACCATATCAAAAGCTTTGGTAAGATCACAGAAGATGCCCGATACACACAGTCTATCGTCAAGACATCTGCTAACTTTTGTGACCAGTTCGTTTATTGCCCGAGTTGTGCTGCAGCCTTTCCTGAAACCATACTGATTGCGTAAAATAATGCTGTGGGATGAATTGTAATTTTGCATCTGATCACATGCTGCTCTTTCAAATATTTTTGAAAAAATTGGTAATAGTGAGATAGGCCTATAGTTTCCCATTTCATCTTGTTTGCCTTTTTTATGAATTGGCCTTACTTCTGCATATTTTAATCGGTCTGGGAAACATCCTTCATCAAAAGACTGGTTGATTAAGAGGGAGAGTGGATGCGCAATACTATGACAGGCTATTTTTATTATTTTAGTGGGGACCTCATCCCAACCCACAGAGTTTAAATTTTTTAGGGACATTATGATTTTTATAACATCAGAGCTGGAAACATGGGAAAATTTAAAACCCGTGCAATTTTGCTCTGCAGCACTACCCTTTGTACTTGGTGGTGGATAATCACTAGTTTTATTACAATTTATGAAGAAGTCATTGAAGGATCGCTTGATCAAGGTCCGTGTCAATTTTCATTTTTTAACCAGACATAACGTCTGAGAAAAGGATGATAATAATGATAATTACAACAGCAGTAATAGCAATAATAATAATTATTATAGTACTTACTACCAAAATATATACAGTAAGAAACAGGTTCTAATACTTACAAGATTCCATTACATTCTGTTCCTTCTTTAGGCACATTTTCACCATCGTTCTTCCTCTGGACTCCATAGTGCTCCTACGTGGTTGTAAACCCATTCACAACTGAAACAATATTTATCTTCCTTGACAGGAAGTCAGTCGAATTTCATTGTTGTCACAGAGAGACGGCGACAATGCATGTAAAGATAAGTAGTGGGAAAAGCAACTTCTAACAATTCTATTAGGTTCAGAGACATGTAGGAGCTGTTCCGTTTCACAAATTAACACTGGGTCCTGTGGTCTAAAAACAGATCAGCTCTTCCATCTGACTGATCCATACTATTTTTTGTAAAATGTAGATACGTTGACAACTAAAATGGAAACCACATAAGATAGAGTTACACTTGTTTGATTGTAATGTGGGTCTTGATTCCGTGTACCTTATTGTACTAACGAGTCAAAAGTAGCAAAAATGTAGTTATGTCTGTCCGATCCTTAATGGGAGAAACACTGTATCTCATAGATTTTTATTAAATACCACTGCTTATCATTTTATATTGTCTTTTCTCCCATCCTCTTATGATTCCATTGCTTATCACTTACACAATGTGATATGAATAGATAACACCAGAGAAACCTTTTCTAAAAAATTCCTGTACTAAAGTATCCTGCTGTACCAAATCACATGAAAGTCAAAGATAGAATGTTTCTGTTTCACTTATAAACTACAAATAGAATAGGAGAAGATTTTGACTGCCTCAGGAAACATGAAAAATGAGACTGACAGCTGGAGTAAGCTTTATCATCACATAATAATCCAACACAGAATGTTGAATCCCGTATTTGTTATTTGTATGAGAAATTAGTCCTAAATATTACATCAAGGCAGAGATTTTGAATCACCAAGAATTTGCACTCCAACAGCTGTCCTGCCAATTCCACAGTTAATAGTACCTCTTGTTTCACGCTCTTTGGTAGCTTACCAGTAGCACCAATAATATTTATTGGGGAAACATGCATCACTGCTATACCCTCTGTGGTCTTAATAGATTCAAAAAATGCTCGTGAAGTGCCATTCACCTTACTACCATTGTGTCCAGTAAACACTTAACATGTATACCTTGTACACTTTCTGTTATTACAGGGTGTCATGCTTCCTTTTTATCTCCTTTTTGATCTTCTTCATACAACAAATCTTCATCAATCTTTTCCCTGGAAAAACTATCATCCTGCTTACCAAAGCAAGTATCAGGACACAGTCAAATGACAGATCGCATGGTCCCCTTCCTCCTTACCACTTCCATTTAACTCTTCATTAGGTCTAATATTATCCTCCTTTGTTCTTTCTTTACTTAACGCATTGCCATCATTATTGATGATAAATTCAAATACCTTGTCCTCATCACTGCTGGATTCGTCATTACTATCATCATTACAAATACTGTAAGAATCGGACCCAGAGTCACTTTGTCTGTGCTTTAGATTTTGTACCTTCTCCACCTTTTTCTCCATTTCAGCCAAATTTGAATCTATTTTTATTTACTTTTACCCATTTTTCTCTACCACTACTGCACACTTGGTTTCCACCTCTGTTTCTAAATCATTTTTAATCTGATTGATTTGGTTCTTAAGCTTAATCCCACTTTCAGCACAAAATTCCCTGGCTGGTTTGACTTCATCTTTACATTGTTTTTTGGAAGCCTCCACCCTCCTACTATAATCTTCACAAAGCTTCATTCTCTCTTCTACACATTTACTGCTCATTAATGTTAATTTCTTATTAGCATTATGTACTACTTTCTTTATGCTATTTTCCAAGCTACCAACGGCCTTCTTTCAAACTTTTAATGTCTTCTTTCATACTCATACTACTCATAATTTGCCTTAACATCGGTTCCAATTTTCCATAACCACTACCGTCCTCCAAATTAGTCCCCAGTAAGTCTTTCTGTTCATTTAAATATTTAACCTCTACAGCTTTATTGTCAATCATATGACCCCCCTGTTGTCCATTTCCCTCCACCACACTGTCTTGTTTGTTAAGGGCATTCATTATGCATTGCTTAATACCTCCTGCTGCTGCTGCAGTTGTCATCTCGATTCGTTGTCTGACAGCTGCTGCAAGTTGTAATTTTCTCAGTAAAGCATGTTGTTTATCCCAGTAGGTTGTGTCAACCTGCATGCTGATTGGTTGCTCCTGTACTCAATGGCTGGTTTCATAGAACCAACTCACTGATTGGTTGTTGCACCTCCCTATTTAATGGTGGCTACATCAATTCCGAAATTTAAAAAAATAATTGAGTTTCACACTCCCGTAATATTGTCTGTTCACTGTCCTCGACAAAATTCTGACGACGCTTATATCACACACTCAATTCGTTAAAATCACTGTACTGTAAACAGTTCTTGCGTTCACTGTTCAAAGTTTGCGAGTCCTAGTTTATTGTGTTCAAATACAATAGTCCTCACCTATAAAGGCACCATATGTGACATTCATCTGCTATACTTCTTTGTTGATAGTCCTCGGTGTCGACATACTGCATTGTTATACTGGCTGAAAAATGGGGGGGGGGGGGGGGGGGGGGAGAATTCAACACTGACTACTGTAAGTAACCGACAGTTGCGTTTCACAGTTCTTTACTTTCACTGTTCACGACCCCCCAATATTACACAGTAATATGGCCAGTTCACTATTGATAAGTTCTGATAAGCCTCATTAATAAGTAACAGGCAAACATCAATGTACTGCTACCATAGTTTGCTGTTGAACATATATGAGCAGTAAAAACTTAACAAGACGGTTCACAGTTCTTGCATAATAATAAGGTATGTGTGACACTATTTTTCAAATGGATCGAACAGACATGATCATTATTTTAACACATGGCTTATTTGTGTTATCCTAATTCCACTTGGAACCATACACAATTTCCATCTGAACATGGCTGTGGACTGACTGATTTGGACCAAAAATTATGTCTCTCCATCTCCTCACAATAATAGGTACTGAAACTATACATTGTTTGATGTTTAATTTACAGAAATTGCAATTAAAACATAACTCATTCAATTAGCTGAATATATAGAAAAATTCCTTCTTTTAACAGTTTCTTCTGCTACAAGGTTTAGGCCGAATTATTAGTTTAAATGATTAAATTAACAGATATAATTATGCATATAATGCTTTTGACAAATCTGGTAATTATTTTGGATTTAATTAAGGGCCAGCTTTGCGAACATTTTCAAATAGAGCCAAATAAATACTTAAAGAATCCTAGTAGTTCTTCTATCCAATTGTTTATAATTATTACAGAATTTATATTTGTTTGTAAGTCAACAATAGAATTTAAGTCACAAAACAGTTACTGATTTCACCCTATAACAAAAGATATTTACTAGGAGTAGTCAAAATAAATTAGGAAATTGCTTACATACGCAAAACTGAGCACAAAATTAGATCTGGTGCTATATTTCTTAAGACAGAGAGCCAACCTATCTCTTTTATGAAAATGCATATGTATATTAATGGTAATTAGTCAAAAGTGAAAAAATGAATTTAAGGAGGCAGAATGCAAAACAAGAGGGGAAGTAAAGAGATCTGAGCTTGCTTCGCCACAACCTGTCAGTAAACAACATTCAGTTTCTCTTGTTACTCTGCCTTTAATATTGTTGGGTGTACTGTAGTTGGGCCAGAGTAAGTAATAGTGAGTAGGTGAAATATTCTTTATAGTGGGCATACTTGCAGGGATAGGAACCTTAAAGGATAGTGGTCAAGGATTATCATATATAAGGAGAGAACAAAAAGTTTCCATTGGAGGGCATTGATGCAGTGTATATGCAATGTAGCAGGACTCCGATGTGGGTATATAAGCACTTACATGTAGGCAATGGATTAGTGTGTCATTTGCATCTTTCCGATGTGTGCACAATAAATGCAGAAAAACGAACTATGGCAATAGTATTACCAATTTTATTGTATTTTATTTATTTATTTATTTATTTTTCGAGGCAGAACCAATATGCTGTGATTCTTTTCTTGGCTGCCAGAGTACAAACACAGTAGACATCCATCGGGGAATGAAGAATGTGTATGGGGCAGCATGTCTATCAAAAACCACTATATAGGAAAACTGTGACATGGGGTCGTGCTGCTTCGTGATAACTGACATCCCGTGTCACAAATGCCATAAAGCAGAAGTTTTACCAACTCAAGTGGGGGACACTTGAACACCTGCCCTATAATTCTGCTCTGTCCCTATGCAATTACCATGCCTGTGAACCCTTAAAAAAGGAGTTGAAGGGTCATCTATTCCTGTTGGGTGAGGATGTGTAGCAGGCAATTTTCTTCACGGAACAAGGCACTGTGTTTTACCAAAAGAGTATCTTCAAGCTGGTGTGTTGGTGGGACAACTGTATCAGTGCTCACAGTGATTTTGTCTGATGGGCGTACCGAAAATAGACTGTAGGCTTCCAAACAAAAATACATCAAAACTTGGGGGAGCATTGACACAAAAGAATTTAGGTCCTACAACTTTTTGGTTGTTTTGATGTGGATTGAGTTTTGGTTGTGAGCCCGAGGTTTGAGTCAATCTGAATATTCCATTTTGTTTAGTCAGTGTAGTATTCCTTAAAAAAATATATTAAGTTTTAATGTACCAAGACAAATGAACCTAACCATAAACTGTATGTTCCGTCTCCTTTAGGCTTGTGCTTCAGACTACCCTGGCACTTGTGGTATTGATGACACATGGAAACTCTCAAAATTTAAAAAGGTAAGTTACGTGTAGCTTCTGCAGCTAACCTTGATGACTGATTATGAAAGATTGTTCCAGTTAATTTGGTCAGTTGTATGCTCCTCATGTAAAGTTCATGGCATCTTGCTGTGATATGGTTCATATCAGTTGTATAAAATATTTTCTTGTTGTGTATATGCGGTGGCACTTTGATTTTATGTATGTTAACAGTTCACTTTAGTGTTAAATTTACTAACTATATGTTGAAACACAAACACTATGACACTACATATTTTTGAAGAAAGCAATCAAAATAGTGGGCAACCTGTACTTTTTCTCTTACGTAAAAAAAATTAAATTCATAAACCAGTCTATATTTCACCAGGGAATATCCTTTTATTGCTAAATGATTTACATAAATCTGCTCCAGAGCAAAGTTAGTCCTAAATGTACTCAGCTCTTTTCAGATTATACGATTTGAGTACGCCACATGAGTCAGAAAGTAGACCTATTTTTATTTTGTCATTATTACATTTACAAAAACTGCTGCTGTTTCCAAATTCAGATTATTGTGCTGGCAAATTTCAGAAGGGAGTAATAAGTAGCAAGTATATGTAATTAATAAAGGTAGTTCACAGATGGTACAAGAAAATATATCAGATGTGCATCAAAATGATAGCTTGCCTCTAGTGTTGTTCCATAATATCACAAATTGCATGTAATATAATCAACCTTCATAAATGTGGAAATATATAATACAATTGTTAACTTTTCCATAATATTTAAGAATGTGTTCAATTACTACATAGTTAAAATTGTTGTTGTTTTTGTGGTTTTCAGTCCTGAGACTGGTTTGATGCAGCTCTCCATGCTACTCTATCCTGTGCAAGCTTCTTCATCTCCCAGTACCTACTGCAACCTACATCCTTCTGAATCTGCTTAGTGTATTCATCTCTTGGTCTCCCTCTACGATTTTTACCCTCCACGGTGCCCTTCAATACTAAATTGGTGATCCCTTGATGCCTCAGAACATGTCCTACCAACCGATCCCTTCTTCTGGTCAAGTTGTGCCACAAACTTCTCTTCTCCCCAGTCCTATTCAATACTTCCTCATTAGTTATGTGATCTACCCATCTAATCTTCAGCATTCTTCTGTAGCACCACATTTCGAAAGCTTCTATTCTCTTCTTGTCCAAACTATTTATCGTCCATGTTTCACATCCATACATGGCTACACTCCATACAAATACTTTCAGAAATGACTTCCTGACACCTAAATCTATACTCGATGTTAACAAATTTCTGTTTTTCAGAAACGCTTTCCTTGCCATTGCCAGTCTACATTTTATATCCTCTCTACTTCGACCATCATCAGTTATTTTGCTCCGTAAATAGCAAAACTCCTTTACTAGTTTAAGTGTCTCATTTCCTAATCTAATTCCTTCAGCACCACCCGACTTAATTCGACTACATTCCATTATCCTCGTTTTGCTTTTGTTGATGTTCATTTTATATCCTCCTTTCAACACACTATCCATTCCGTTCAACTGCTCTTCCAAGTCCTTTGCTGTCTCTGACAGAATTACGATGTCATCAGCGAACCTCAAAGTTTTTATTTCTTCTCCATGGATTTTAATACCTACTCCAAATTTTTCTTTTGTTTCCTTTACCGCTTGCTCAATATACAGATTGAATAACATAGGGGAGAGGCTACAACCCTGTCTCACTCCCTTTCCAACCACTGCTTCCCTTTCATGCCCCTCAACTCTTATAACTGCCATCTGGTTTCTGTACAAATTGTAAATAGCCTTTCGCTCCCTGTATTTTACCCCTGCCACCTTCAGAATTTGAAGGAGAGTATTCCAGTCAACATTGTCAAAAGCTTTCTCTAAGTCTACAAATGCTAGAAATGTAGGTTTGCCTTTCCTTAATCTTTCTTCTAAGATAAGTCGTAGGGTCAGTATTGCCTCACGTGTTCCAACATTTCTACGGAAGCCAAACTGATCTTCCCTGAGGTTGGCTTCTATCAGTTTTTCCATTCATCTGTAAAGAATTCGTGTTAGTATTTTGCAGCTGTGACTTATTAAACTGATAATTCGGTAATTTTCACATCTGTCAACACCTACTTTCTTTGGGATTGGAATTATTATATTCTTCTTGAAATCTGAGGGTATTTTGCCTGTCTCATACATCTTGCTCACCATATGGTAGAGTTTTGTAAGGACTGGCTCTCCCGAGGCCGTCAGTACTTCCAATGGAATGTTGTCTACTCCGGGGGCCTTGTTTCGACTCAGGTCTTTCAGTGCTCTGTCAAACTCTACACGCAGTATCGAGATAAGCCTCTACATCCTTACATTTGTCCTCTAGCCATCCCTGCTTAGCCATTTTGCACTTCCTGTCGATCTCATTTTTGAGACGTTTGTATTCCTTTTTGCCTGCTTCATTTACTGCATTTTTATATTTTCTCCTTTCATCAATTAAATTCAATATTTCTTCTGTCACCCAAGGATTTCTACTAGACCTCGTCTTTTTACCTACTTGATCCTCTGCTGCCTTCACTACTTCATCCCTCAAAGCTACCCATTCTTCTTCTACTGTATTTCTTTCCCCCATTCCTGTCAATTGCTCCCTTATGCTCTCCCTGAAACTCTGTACAACCTCTGGTTCTTTCAGTTTATCCAGGTCCCATCTCCTTAAATTCCCACCTTTTTGCAGTTTCTTCAGTTTTAATCTACAGGTCATAACCAATAGATTGTGGTCAGAGTCCACATCTGCCCCTGGAAATGTCTTACAATTTAAAACCTGGTTCCTAAATCTCTGTCTTACCATTATGTAATCTATCTCATACCTTTTAATATCTCCAGGGTTCTTCCATGTATACAGCCTTCTTTTATGATTCTTGAACCAAGTGTTACCTATGATTAAGTTGTGCTCTGTGCAAAATTCTACCAGGCGGCTTCCTCTTTCATTTCTTTGCCCCAGTCCATATTCACCTACTACGTTTCCTTCTCTCCATTTCCCTACTATCGAATTCCAGTCACCCATGACTATTAAATTTTCATCTACCTTCACTATCTGAATAATTTCTTTTATTTGATCATACATTTCTTCAATTTCTTCGTCATCTGCAGAGCTAGTTGGCATATAAACTTGTACTACTGTAGTAGGTGTGGGCTTCGTATCTATCTTGGCCACAATAATGCGTTCTCTATGCTGTTTGTAGTAGCTTACCCGCATTCCTATTTTCCTGTTCATTATTAAACCTACTCCTGCATTACCCCTATTTGATTTTGTGTTTATAACCCTGTAGTCACCTGACCAGAAGTCTTGTTCCTCCTGCCACCGAACTTCACTAATTCCCACTATATCTAACTTTAACCTATCCATTTCCCTTTTTAAATTTTCTAACCTACCTGCCCGATTAAGGGATCTGACATTCCACGCTCCGATCTGTAGAACGCCAGTTTTCTTTCTCCTGATAACGACATCCTCTTGAGTAGTCCCGCCCGGAGATCCGAATGGGGGACTATTTTACCTCCGGAATATTTTACCTAAGAGGACGCCATCATCATTTAATCATACAGTAAAGCTGCATGCCCTCGGGAAAGATTACGGCCGTAGTTTCCCCTTGCTTTCAGCCGTTCGCAGTACCAGCACAGCAAGGCCGTTTTGGTTAGTGTTACAAGGCCAGATCAGTCAATCATCCAGACTGTTGCCCCTGCAACTACTGAAAAGGCTGCTGCCCCTCTCCAGGAACCACGCGTTTGTCTGGCCTCTCAACAGATACCCCTCCATTGTGGTTGCACCTACGGTACGACGAGCTGTATCGCTGAGGCACGCAAGCCTCCCCACCAACGGCAAGGTCCATGGTTCATGGGGGGTAGTTAAAATTAACAATGTTTTATTTTCATTTATTGGTAGGGATACCAAGGTGTCTGATGTGACCTTTCCTGGTACAGTACTACAATCTCCTTAAAATAAATGTTTCACAGTCTAGCTTTTAACAGTGTTATTACTTGTCTAAGCAATCTGTTTCAGTAAAGTAATTTTTGATTGAACACTCCTGAATATTATTCAGTGATTCAGACATCAGAAGATGACATTATATGCTCCTTAATAATTTGTTGTAAAATTGGGTCAGTCCATTAGACAAGATACTAACAAATGACTAAGATTTCTTTCACATCACTCTTAATTTTAAAAACAAAAGAATAAATATTTTTATTATTTTTCATAACCAATTGGCTCTATTCGCCCTCAGGATCATCTTCGTAAAACCAACCTTTGCACATGGGTTTATATCTTCTGTTACTGCTTTTTGTCTGGGTAATGTAATGTATTCCAGACACCAAAGGACATGAAAAAGGGGTGAGGAAAGGCTGATAACAAACACTATTTTTATCACTTACTAATAGATTCTATCATGAAATCCTGAGGTTGACTAATTATTAAAAATGTGCATTACTTGCCTGTGCTTGCTCCATGATGACAATACTGGGTATAAACAACCTTGGTGTGACCATAGTAAGTAGATTATCTTTCTGTCATTTTTGTGATCTAAAACAGCCATTGTACACACAATAAAAGGAACTGAAGGAGGCTCATGTTAAAAAAATTGTGCTAGTGCATTGTCTTTTAACGCTGCCAGTTGTTAAGATCAGTGTTGGTGCTGGGATTGTGATTGTATGAGCATTTACGAAACTGGGAAATTGGAATTGCTCACATGTTAAGCATTCTTAATGCATCCAGAAGAATTAATTTTGTAGCACTGGTTGTACAGAACACTATTATGAGGTGCATTTTGTAAGCCTCCTACCTTTTCTTGCTTACATTCAGACTATTTTACAGTAATAGCCTTCCTGCATCTATCTTGGACTTGTGTTTTATGAACTCTGTTCTCAGTCATGAAATTCATTCTCGTGTCAATAACTACAAGTCATTCCACAAAAACAAACATTTTAACCTCTACCTGACAGTTGCTAGAAATTAACTCTCACACTTCTTGGTGCTCAAATACTGTTTTGGCCCAAATAGAATTTTCAATACTTTCTCAAATTTGGCTGCTAAAAATTAGGGTGCAGCTTATGTGCATAACCCTACATATTCTGGTATATTTTTGCATCATAGAGACTTGAAATGTAGTGCTTGTTCCTTAGTTTGAAATGAAGCAACAGAAAAGCTAGTATTTGAAACTAATTAGCTAGAATCTGGAAATTAATTGTTAGTCTTCACCAGTGATTGGGTATTATCAAAAGAAAAACCAACAAACTTTAGGATTCGGTGAAGTTACAACGCAGTTTCAAAATTGCTGTTATGTACTATTTGAAGAGTACATCTAAGAGAAAAGCTGGCAAAAAGTAAAGTTTAAATAAATCTAATGTGTGGTGTGGGACCACAGTGGAAAATAGGCTGCAATGTGCTGTTTTATGAGGGAAATATACAGAGGTTGAAAAGCCGGGAAATATCCTAATTGAAGCTAGGTCTCTTCCCTTTGTTGAAGGTAAAAGGAAAGACGTGGTTCCAATCTCTTGACAAATAATTTGGTTAAAGGTCGTGGAATTACACAAATGGAATTCCATGGAAGTTTCAAAGATGCTCCAAATTTGTGCATGAAAGTGGTCTCGATATACAACAAAGTGCTTTACTTGAACAGAAATGGTCAGACAATTTTTACCAAGAAACTCATCAGTTTCCAGAGGCACATGATACAAAAATGTAACAACAGCATTCATACCCTCTGTGTCAGATCGGCAGTGCCAAGATGTCAGTCTTTTGAGACCTACCGAATAATATGACACTGAAAAGTGTCTCATTGACAGCTTGAACAAAAAGTAAAGTATTGCCATGATTTTGGCAGTTAATGCAGAGGGAGGAAAGTTCTCCACATGCTCCACTCCCTATGTCATCCTGAAGTGTAAAACTTTCCCCAAGGAAAATTTCCACCAAGGGGTTAGTGATTCAGTGCTAAGAAAATGTTTGAATGACAACAGAATTAATGATGTAATGCCTAGGTTCTGTTTGCAGTTGCATTGTGCTGTTCAGTAAGAGATCTGCACTAGTATCGGATGCCTTTAAAGATCATTTCTCACCTGAAGTAAAGAATGAAGTTTTTGTGTTACAGACAGATCTAATTGCTGCACCTGGAGGTACGACATCAAAACTACAGTTTCTTAATGTCTCTGTGTACAAACTATTTAGAGACAATTTCCAAGAACATTATTCCAGTTGGTTTTTAGAACTCCTCAGGGGCTTAGCATTTGTTTGCCAGGCACGGACTTGGCAATTGCGGATTTCCTGAGCTAGGGACTGGTAAGTGCCACCAGCCCCATCTCCGTAAGCATGCTTCAGTGACCACCATGTGGCGTGGTGGTAGAATGTTGTGTGACATACAAAATGGGGATCTTGGCTTGACTGCTTGGATCATGAGGATGGTACAAACCTCAAAAAGGTTGTATAAAGTTTATCTAGGCATACAGGTCGCTTTCTACGTGAACTTTCTATGTTCCTAGCTGCTCATGGGACCAGCTTGGATCCTTTGAAATCTTCTGTTCGTTGTCCCAGCAGAAAGGGTAGGTTGCTGGTGGGTACTAACATTCAGTCAAACAAGAGGGCTCATGTATGCACTCTTTCCAGACTCCAGGATTACATAGACTCTTTCGGGATGATTACACAGACTCTTTCAGTATCAAGTAACAAAACACATGTAGGTGGCCAGAGTGTGTTTTTTATAATTAAGCAGAAAGAGCGTAACTTTGAGAAATTTTCGTCTTTTTACATACAAAAAGGCTTACAGGGAATAGCTGGAACTTCAAAATCTGTCAAGTGCTTGCAAAACGGCACCCTGTTGGTAGGAATATCCAATGCCCAGCAAGTGAAACACATCCTGAAAGCTTAGTGCCTTGGGGAGTAGTGACCTGCACAAAACCTTGAACTATAGCAAAGGTGTTGTGACTTGCAGGGATCTGATTGACATTCCCTGAGAAAAACTGAAAGCTGAGTGGTTCCAAGAAGGCATCATTGAAGCGTGGAACATAATGAAATGGGTGGCTGGTGATCTTGTGAAATCGGACTCTTTTGTACTGACATTCAGTAGCACGAAACTTCCAGAGCCCATTAATGCTGGTTTCCTCCACCTCAGCATGTGGCCTTATTTTCCAAGCCCAATGCACTGTTTTACTTGTCAACACTTAGGGCTCACCACCTTAAGTTGTAATGGAACAGCTGCTTGCGGCAAATAGGGTAAGGTCTCCCACGAAGATGGTGGTTGTTCATCTACTCCAAAGTGTGTAAACTGCTCTGGGAATCAACTTGTCTGGAGTAGGGACGGCAGTGTATTTTTTGAAGAAATGAAGATACAAGAGATCCAAACAACTCAGCATATCTCATATGGTGGAGCCAAAAAGACCTATAAGGTCATGCAGTCCCCGAAGTTTGCTACCTCCTTTGTGTCTTTTCTTAAACATCAAGTTCAGAAGACAGGTGCTGCTATCCAAACAGAGGTTGCTAGTGTCTGCCTAGTACCTGTGTTTGTCAGTGCACTTGTGCTGCTGCAGTCCCTTCAAAGCCTACATTTCCTCCCAAAGTCTGTGGTATCTGATGATGCTGACCTCCCTGCTCCTCCAAAAGTTCAGTCTGGTCCACCACTGCTGTAGTTGTGGCTCTAAAGCCTACCCAGGAAAAAAAAAATTTTAAAGGTCAACCATCCCCCACTTGTGGAGCCAGGAAGAAAATAGTCTGATGATGTCAACATCATCTTATCTGTCATCTATCTTGACTCTTCAGTAGAGCTAACACTCATTATGAGCTCCCCTCCCCAGCAGAAAGACAGGATGGAAGTGCATCCCTCATGATAGATGGCTCTCATATTACAGTGGAATATTAATGGATTCAGGACACATGTGGAAGATCTGAAACGGCTAGCACAGGATTGCCCCCTTTGCCTGTGTTTACAAGAACCACATTTTAAAGCCACTGATGCCCATGTGCTACTGGGCTACACCCTTCACCAAAAGGATGACTGACTGGGGATAGAGCCAAGGGACGGGTTGCTGTGTTTGTCTCCCTGGCTACTGACCTGCAAGCAATTACTGTCGAACATCGTGTGTGTTGAAGGATCACTGTTTGCTCATACCTCCACAAGGTGCAATAGACTCTGAGGCTCTCAGAGATGTGGAACAGTTCTCCCAACCATTTCTCCTCCTGGGGGACTTCAGTGCCCATCATGTCTTATGAGGGTTATAATGGGTCACCCTCCTCTAACATTAACTTTAACCAGTACCACGTATACTAGCGATTCTTGTATAGGTGAATATGATATCAGCTAACTGAATGAACTTCATATGATTTTGTATACAATGTGTTATGTTTCATGTTAAAATATGTAAAAACAATTTGTTAGTACTCTGTATGTGCAGTTAAAATTACTCTTCTTTTAAAAATATATGAAATTACAAAATTTCTGGCATATTTAAAATTTGATTAACTTCACATAGTTGGTATTCACAGTCATATAATATTTCTTAAAAGACATCGCAGTTGACTGTATAAAAGAAATATTTAAAATTCGTATTATAAATTGCGCAGTCTAATGCTAATTATTAAATTTATTTCTGGACACATTTATAAAATTATGATTCTTCCTTTATCAAGAAAATTTGTAAACTCTTTTGCTTTGTAAACTCTATGGAATATTGTTAACACTGTGAAAGTAGTAGTGGTGGGTGGACATGCCTCTGATGGAAATGCACATATTTTGCTAAACTTGACAACAAAAATGTAATTTTTGATGTGATAGAAGTGAAAATTGTAAAGTTGGTGTGATTTAGAAGAATGGGATCAAATAAAATGGTATTCATAGCAACAGGCAACTCTTCATCAGTTATTTCGTCTTCAGGAACCCAGAACGTTAAATCAAAATTTCAGCTGCAAGAATGTCCCCCTAGACGCAACAAGACTTTCAGACAACGACGACGACATAATGAAGATAAGTAAAAAAGTTTTTATTTTGTATATCTCTTGTCTCTTGGAGCTGTTGAAAATAGTGAACAGACTAAGAGGAATGTAATGGCGATGAATTGCCCTCAGGGTCATGTTTTGGAGATCCTCATGACATCTCATTAGCTGTGCACCCTCAACACAGGTACCCCCACCCATTTCTGTGCTGGTACTGCACATTCTTAGCCATTGACCTCTTTATGTGCTCTCCAGGCCTTGTAGACTTTGTTCAATGACAGGACATTGATGATCTTCATTCTAGTGACCATTCATTGACGACCTTCATTCTAGTGACCATTTCCCACTCTGCATTCAGCCAATGGTTGGAACATTACCTGAATAGAAGCCACCAAAATGGATGGTGAGCAAGGCTGATTGAACGCTAATCATACAGCTGGCTATGTTTGAACACCACGACAGCATCCAGGAATGGATGAACCACATCACACGAGTGATCCATCATGCCACTGACTTATCAATCCCAAACCTCTCAAGTCTATTGTCGAAATCTAAGAACCTTTGTTTAACTTGTGCAAGAAGGCCAAGAGGAAGGATAATCACCCTGTTACTTGGACTGACGAAACAGAAATATTGCTCAAGAAGGTAAAAGAACAACTAGCTAATACAATTCTGCTTGTTCATCCCTCAACAGATCTTCCCTTGAATTTTGATGGTTGAGGCTTCTTTGCACCAATTATGAGAAGGAACACCTGGACAACTTTTCTCCAGGTCTCTCACTGATACATGACGTAACTATTGTATCTATGACAGTGAATTGTTGACAGCTTATTTAGCAGTCAAATATTTTTGTTATCTTCTGGAAGGCAGGGAGTTCACAATATTCACAGACCACAAGCCACTAACATTTGCTTTTAAACAGCACCCAGAAAAAGCAACACACAGACAGCTGCGCCATCTGGAATTCGTCAGTCAATTCACCAGCTATTTGAAAACTTCCAAGAGGAAAGAACGTTCCTACTGGCGTAGTCCATATCAATTCAGGCAGGCTCGGAAGGAAAGGACATTCCTACTGGCGTAGTCCATATCAATTCAGGCAGGCTCGGAAAAAAATCACCTCAGTGCCCTCCACTGCCTGAGCAACACCAACTGTTATGCAGGTCGCTCTACACTGCTGCAGCTCTACAGAGCCCTTGTTCAGTCCCACCTTGACTATGGGAGTCTGGTTTACGGTTCGGCGGTGTCCTCAGCATTGCATTTACTTGACCCAGTGCACCACTGTGGTGTTTGCTTAGCAACAGGAGCTTTAAGGATGAATCCAGTGACCAGTGTCCTGGTGGAGGCCAGAGTCCCTTCATTGCACGTTAGGCATGCACAGCTGCTGGCCAGTTACGTTGCACATGTTCGTAGATCTCCTGCGCATCTTACCATCTCCTTTTCCCACCCATGGGGGTTCATCTCCTGCATCAGCAGCCCAGGTCAGGGCTTTCCAATTGCAGTTCGTGTCTAATCCCTTATTTCTGAACTGGAGACCTTGGCTTTACTACCTATACTTGAGGTCCATTCAACTACACCTAGGCTGCAGGTTTGCCTTGACCTTTCACACGACTCTAAGGACTCAGTTAACCCTCTTTCTCTCTGCTGCCACTTCCTCTCTATTCTTGACGTGTACCAAGGCTCTTGAGCACATCCGTTCATGTCCTGGGGAGTCATTACTTCTGTATAGTGACTCCTTGAGCAGCCTACAAGCAATCGACCAGTGCTACCCTCGTCATTCTTTGGTAGCGACCAACCGGGTGTCCGTCTATGCCCTGGAACGGTCTAGTCATTCAGTAGTGTTTCTTGACCCCAGGTCACGTTGGAGTCCCAGGCAACGAACTTGCCGACAAGTTGGACAAACAGGCTATGTGGAAACTGCTTACGGAGATCGGCTTCTCTGCAACTGAAATGCATACAGTACTACGCCACAAGGCTTTGTGGCTATGGGAGACAGAATGGCATCACCTCAGTATGCACAACAAACTGCATGCATTAAGGAGACTACGAATGTGTGGAAGACCTCCATGCGGGCCTCTCGCAGCGACTCTGTGGTTCTCTGCTGGCTTTGCATTGGCCTTACTTGGGTGATCCATGACTACCTCCTGCACCGTGAAGGCCCGCCTCAGCGTCGATGCGACTCCTGATTGACAGTGGCCCATATTCTGGTGCACTGTCCCATTTTGACTGCCCTGCTACGAAATCGTCGGTTACTGGACTTGTTGCCACTAATTTTATCTGACAACGCCTCGTTGGCTGATTTAGTTTTACATTTTATTCATGAGGGTGGGTTTTATCACTCTATGTAAGTTTTTGCGCATGTCCTTTGTCACTTTGTTTTCTCCTCTCTAATGCTTTTAGGCTGGATGTTCGAATGTGTCGCAGATTGGCTGGCCTTTCCTTTTTATTCTCGTGGTTGGCCAGCTACAATCATCTGCTCTCTTGTTTTTATACCTTCTACCTGTTTCTTGTTTCTCTCTATGGTCTTGTCCTTAGTAGTGTTGGTTGTTCTCCTGTCATCCTTCTGGTTCTTCCATTCTCCTGTTATTGTGCTGTATGTCTCCTTTCATTTCTTCTTTCCCTTGTGTCATTATTTTACCGGGAACAAGGGACTGATGCCCTCGGAGGTTGGTCCCTTCCCTCCCCCCTTTAAACAAACCACCCAACTAACCAGATTGTGTTTTGAATGTCTGATTGCCTCAAGAGTTTACTGCTTTCGATGCAGAATTATATGCAATCTTGCAGGCACTGGAGTAGATGAGATGTTGTTCCAATGCTGAATTTCTTGTCTGTGCCGATTCTCTGAGTGCCCTTCAGCCTCTACAACATTTGTACCCAAAAGATAAAGTAGTCTAGAATATTTTGGATGTCCACCTCCAAAGACGACAACTTCGGAACAAGGTATCTTTCTGCTGGGAACCAGGGCACATGGGTATTGCAGGGAACAAGAGAGTGGATCTAGCAGACAACCTGGCATGTTGTGATCCTCCTTTATATTAGTTTCCCGTCCCTCTGCATGCTATAGCCTCACTTTTGAAATTGAGAATTGGTGGGAGGATGAGTGATTGGAAGTGGCAGACAATAAGCTCCATCTAGTAAGGCCCACAAAATGGCCGTGGCATGGCTCCTTCTAGGCACATCGATGGGTATGGTCCTCCTCACTCGTCTTCGCAAAGGCCACAGCCGTATGATGCATGGCTTCTTGCTCTGTTGAGAGGACCTCCAGTGTTTGGTGCTTGTGGCATACAGATGACTGTGCACCACATTTTATTGGACTTGTTTTGTTTTCTAACTAGTGGGCCACAACGGATTTGCCAATGGATCTGCCGTCTATTTTAAGTGACGTTCAAAAAAATGCGGTAGTGCTTTGCGTATGTTAGTTCATAGAGCACATGGGGTATCTGATCCTGAGAGTCTGTCGAGTGAAATACAACATTTGGAGACAGTGTTTCAACAAAATGGATATTCTGACGGATACGTAATGCATTCAGGCCCAGGCGAGTTCAATCTATGGAACAGAATGAAGATACCCACCACTTTGGCCTTTTTGCCATATTTTAGTGCCATGTCGTCAAGAATCAGAAGAGTCCCCGGAAGATACGGAATTAAGTGTGGTTTTCAACCATCTGCAAAGCTGAGAAACCTGTTGGGTTTGGTTAAGGATGATCTTGGACTGAGGAAATGTGGTGTGTACAAGATTCCATGTCACTGTGGGGCAGCGTATATAGGCCAGACATGCCTTACAGTACAAGAACGCTACAATGAACATCAGCATCATAGACGCCTTCGTCAACCGGAAAAGTCTACAATTGCGGAACACTGCCTGAATACAGGTAGAATACAGAAATCAGATGGCAGTTATGAGAGTCGAGGGACATGAAAGGGAAGCAGTGGTTGGGAAGGGAATGAGACAGAGCTGTAGCCTCTCCCCAATGTTATTAAATCTGTATATCCAGCAAGCAATAAAGGAAACAAAAGAAAAATTCAGAGTGGTCCAAGGAGAAGAAATAAAAACTTCGTGGTTCGCTGATGACATTGTAATTCTGTCAGAGGCTGCAAAGGACTTGGAAGAGCAGTTGAACAGAATGGACAGTGTCTTGAAAGGAGGATATAAAATGAACATCAACAAAAGCAAAACGAGGATAATGGAATGTAGTCAAGTTAACTGGGGTGATGCTGAGGGAATTAGATTAGGGAATGAGACACTTAAAGTAGTAAAGGAGTTTTGCTCTTTGGGGAGCAAAATAACTGATGGCCGGTGAAGTAGAGATGATGTAAAATGTGGACTGGCAATGGCAAGGAAAGCGTTTCTGAAGAAGAGAAATTTGTTAACATCGAGTATAGATTTAAGTGCTAGGAAGTTGTTTCTGAAAGTATTTGTATGGAGTGTAGTCATGTATGGAAGTGAAACATGGACGATAAATAGTTTGGACAAGAAGAGAATAGAAGCTTTCCAAATGTGGTGCTACAGAAGAATGATGAAGGTTAGATGGGTAGATCACACAACTAATGAGGAGGTATTGAATAGAATTGGGGAGAAGAGGAGTTTGTGGCACAACTTGACTAGAAGTAGGGATTGGGTGATAGGGCATGTTCTGAGGCATCAAGGGATCACCAATTTAGTATTGGAGGGCTGCGTGGAGGGTAAAAATCATAGAGGGAGACCAAGAGATGAATACACTAAGCAGATTCAGAAGGAGATAGGCTGCAGTACGTACTGGGAGATGAAGCAGCTTGCACAGGATAGAGTAGCATGGAGAGCTGCATCAAACCAGTCTTAGGACTGAAGATCACAACAACAACAGCCTGAATACAGGGCATCGTATGATTTATGAAAAGCTGAAAGTTTTATCCCTGGCATCATCTTTCTGGGATTGCGTCATTAAGGAAGCAATACATATCAAAACAGCCGATAATCTCATCAAGAAGTATAAGGGATTTCAGCTGAGCACAGCGTGGAACCCTGCATTGGCTGCTATTAAATCACGACATGAAAAATCAAGATTCTTTGATAATAGGTCCGTCACAACAGTGGCATGGTACAGCCGTTGGTGAGTAATGTCTGACCGTACTTGACAAACACAGCATACAGCGCATGTGCAGGAGACCCGCTCTGCTGTTTTTGGCGGAGGGAGTTTGAAGATGGCAAATCACTGTGCATGTCCGATGTCCACAGCTGTGCATTCTTCACATGCATGTTCTAAAAACGGGACGTCGGTGTGCGGATACCGTCGATTGTACCTAGCCACAAGCTAGGTTGAACCACCTGAAGATATCGGAAATTTGCTCCGAGGAAATATTGTGGAATTTGCAAAACTTGATCCTGTGGAAAACCCATGAAGACTATTTACAACACATCTGCTGGGAAAGCTTGAAGGGTCACAAATGTAGTTCAGGTTTGAATTTTTGTGAAATGCCCACCATTTTTTCCAATATTTTAGGCAGATGGCTTTAATCTGTTAGCAGGATGACTGGCTCTCTCATATTTTTTTATAAATGGTCAGCCAGTGTCATATCCCTGTGCCTTACTTTTAACTCCTTTGTCATGTTATTTTTATTTTAATCTCAAGTATAGCTACCTATACTATTTCTCCATTTTAGAGCATGTGAGATAGTAGTGATGTGTGGTCAGTGCAAGTGGGTTGGGAGCGAGAACATGAGTGTGCGGCAATTTTAGAAATTGTATCCACATTCATTTGTTATTCATTTGTTTTAATGAGTGTAAGGGTGCTAATGACCTCTCTGTTGGGCACCCATAACCTTCCCCCCCCCCCCCCCCCCCCAAACACACACACACACACACACACACACACACACACACACACACTCATGTGTGGAACATGTTCTATAATTCTATAATAGATTGACATTAGTCGTGTAGGTAACTTCCCCAACAACAGCAAATGCTGTGAGGTTCAGTGAAAGCAAGTGGATGTAGTATGTTGACAACAACACTGTTCCCTTCCACGCCAGCTCACCTGTAACTGCCGACAGTCAACCCACCTGCTCCTCTGACATTTCTGGTTTTTTTTTTTTTTTCCAACCACTTGTCTGGTAATGTGGTTCATGAACCAAATCCACAGAAAGCTTTCTTCATTTGTTGGATAGACTTCTACACCCATGACTTTTTAAATGAAGTTAACTCTATTAATGAACTCCGTAGTATTCTATTTTGATTAAATTTCTTCATGTACATCTACATATGTATTCTGCAAGCTGCCATCGGTGCATGGCAGAGGGTACCTTGTACCATTACTAGTCATTTCCTTTCCTATTCCACTAGAAAATAGACCTAGGTAAAAACATCTGTCCATATGTCTCCATACAAGCCCTAATTTCTTTCATCTAGCTTCATGGTTCTTATGTGAAATGTAAATAGGCAGTATCAGAATTGTTCTACAGTCAGTTCCAAATGCCAATTTTTTTCTCAGTAGCATTCATTTTCCCTTCAGGTATCCCCATTTGAGTTCCCAAAGCATCTTCATAATACTTGTGTGTTGATTGAACCTACGGGTAGCAAATCTTGCAGCCTGCCTTTGAATTGCTTTGATGTCTTCGTTTAATCTGACCTGGCGGGGATCCCAAACACTTCAGCAGTACTCAAGAATGGGTCGTACTAGTGTTCTCTGAACAGTCTCTTTTACAGATGACCCACATATTGCTAACATTCTCCCAATAAATCGAAGTTGACCATTTGCCTTCCCTACTACATTACCAACATGCTCATTCCATTTCATATTGATTTGCAAAGTTGTGCCTGGACATTTCATCAAAGTGACTATGTCAAGCAGTACATTACTGATTCTGTATTTGAATATTGCAGATTGTTTCTCCTATTCATCTGCATTAATTTACATTTTTATACATTTAGAGCTAGTTGCCATTCATCACACCAACTAGAGATTTTGTCCAAGTCATCTTGTATCCTCATACAGCCACTCAATAACAACAACTTACTCCATACTGCAGCATCATCAACCAATAGCTACAGATTGCTCCTCAACCTGTCTGTCAGATTGTTTATGTATATAAAAACTAATAGTGGTCCTATCACACTTCTCTGAGGCACTCCTCACAATATCCTTGTCTCTGATGAACACTCACTGTCAAGGACAATGTACTGGTTTCTGTTACTGAAGAAATGTTCAGGCCACCCACATATCTGGAAACCTACATAGCCCACTCATACCTTCTTGAACAGTCTACAGTGGGACAAATGCTTTTCGGAAATCTAAGAATATGGAATCTTCCTGTTATCCTTCATCCATAATTCACAGGGTAGCAATCAATAAAATGGCAGGCTGAGTTTTATAAAAGTGATGCCTTCTTAATCTGTACTGATTTGTGGGCAGAAGTTTTCCCATCTCAAGAATATTTATTATATTGAACTGAGAATATGTTCAAGAATTCCGTAGCAAATCGATGTTAAGTATATTGATTTGTAATTTTGTGGGCCCGTTTTTTACCCTTTTTGTATACAAGATTCACCTGGGCTTTTTACCAGTCACTCAGGGCTTTGTGCTGAGAGAGCGATTCATGATAAATGCAAACTAAATAAGAGGCCAATGTCATGGAGGACTCTTCGTAGAAGCAAATTGGGATTTCATCCAGACCTTGCAACTTATATGTTTTCAACTCTTCCAGTTGTCTCTCTATGCTGGGGATACCTATTATTATGTCTTCCATATGGGAGTCTGTGCACTGGTCAAACGACTGTAAGTGTACGATCCTCCTTATATTTGAAATTTAAAACTGCAGCTTTCCTTTTGCTGTCGTCAGTTGCCATACCGGGAAGGTCAACATGCGACTGTATAATAGCTTTCAACCCGCTTAGCGATTTTATGTAGGACTTGCATTTTCTCATGTTCTCAGCTAGATCCTTCGCTAAGGTGTGACAGTGGTAGTTGTGGCTGCTACATACTGTACCCAAAGCTCTTCACACAAATCAGAAATATACTTCTGCCTACTAAGTCGCTTTCCAGTCACTTCCTTATTCAATGCCCAGGAATTTATGGCAGCCAAATTAAGAATATTGTACAATACTTGCATTAGTTGACATCTTTTACTGCCTTTTGTGGAGTATATTCATACCATTTGATCCACAATGTTGACCCCCAAATTTTATTTCATTGTAAAATTGCATTGTTTCTGGAGTCTTCTTCTGTCACACATACTTGGGAGTGAAGTGAACTCAATAACAAAACATTCTTATTTGTTTTCTCTTTATAAACTGTTGTGGTTGTGGCATTATCCATTTTATATACTGTAGTCGAGTGGAGCGGTCGTTTTCTGGTCTTTGCTGTACTAGGCATTTCCCTTCGATTGTGGTTCACAGTTCAAGTTAAAGTTATGGATACTGCTCTCAGGTGGTTTCCAAGGCTTAGTGTAGCAAAGTACCTATAAGTAGTGACATTCAAACTTTTGTCTAGATATGGTGCTATAAGTCTATGAACAACATTTCACGTGTACCTTGGTCAGATCATTGAAGGAGGTCAGCACGGATGTATGGGAATCCATTCAGTATATGTTTACTAGAAATTTGTCTGGCTTACTTGCAATATATTGTGTGAAGGGTATCTTATTTTGGATGGTAAAAGTTATTCATCAGTTGTAAGATAAGGTTCTGATTTATAGCGTGATGTACTATTTGCTATGAAAATATTTCAGATACCCGAAACAAGACCAAATTTGTCAGTTTTGAGGCGTTCAGATCTCATGAAATTGGTGTCAAACTTAATATGCTTCATTATTTCTATAATTGTGTTTCACTCCATAGTTTGTATGAAAAAAGGAATACGGCATACATTTGACCACATTCTTTTAAGACAAAAATACTTTAACTCACACACTCCTCTTGCATGCATTATGGTGTCAAAAGCATCCAATTCTTCAATGTCCAACGGCTGCTCTTCAGAAATCGTCTTGTGTTCAGTGATAAGCCTCTGATTTTGAATTTTCTTTTTAGCACATGATGTTGGTCCTGGGCCCTTGCAAAAGGCTATGACTTTACAGATGATCTGAAAACATATCAAAGAGTCCTTCTAGTATTTCTGTATTTGTTAGACTCTTCTTGTACCATTATGTTTGTGGGTACGACTATCTGATGCTGTCATAACAGAACTAAGTAAAATCTTGCTTTAACGAACCAACAGTCCGTGCTGGTACTAATGGCAGTGTTGTGACATATTTGAACAACAGTGGGACGACAGTTGGTTTCATTTCATACATGGTATTGCAAAGAAGTCACTTGAAAATACAGAGAGAGGTTACGAATGGCCAAATTGGTACTGCAATCCTTCTAGGTAGTAAACTTCATATTTCACAACCAATAAAAATAGTACACTCCAAAAAAGTGTGATTAATGTTTCATATAACTGATGAAGTCACAAAACATAAAGTCAATCCAGTTAACAGTTTTTTCAGAACGCAAGTGAAAAGTTTGTAAAGGGGCCAGTTTGGCCCTTCATTCCTCCTAATGTTAAGCCAACTGTACTATGCAATATTCAAGACCACGCAGGTTCGACATTATACAATTTTTACACTGTCAGGTAGCTAATCCCAGCTACCACGGCAAGGTCGTATCTCATTTGGATGGGAAAAATTGGTGTGTAATTGTCCAGAGGACAAAGACAGCTTAAATAGCAACAGAGACATCAGTTCTCAAATGTCCATAGACCAAAAACTATACAAAAAGCAACAATGACATCGGTTTTTGCATTACAGAGAAAAAGAGGGAATTATCCAAATGGGACAGAATTTGGTAGATGTGATGCACATGTACTGACAAACAAATGATAAAAATTTGAGAAAAATTGGATGATTTTTTTCAGGAGAAAAAGCTACACAAATTGAGCAAGTCAGTAACACATTGGACCACCTCTATGCAAACAGCTATTTGGCTTGGCATTGATTGATAGTCATTGGATGCCCTCCTGAGGGGTATTGTGCCAAATTATGTCCAAATGGTGTTTTAGATAATCAAAATCCTGAACTAGTTCGAGAGCACTGCCCACAATGATCCAAACATTCTCAATTGGGGAGAGATGAGGTGACCTTGCTGGCTAAGGTAGAGTTTGACAAGCACAAACACAAGCAGTAGCAACTCTCACTATGTGTGAGCAGACATTTTCTTGCTGAAATGTAAGCTCAGGATGGCTTGCCACAGAGGGCAACAAAGTGAGTTGAGAATACCATCACTGTACTGCTGTGCTGTAAGGGTGCCGCAGATGACAACTGAAGGGTCCTGTTGAGACATGACATGGCACCCCAGACCATCACTCTTAGTTGTCGAGCCGTATGGTAGGCGACAGGTATCCCACTGCTGTCTGGGTCATCTTCAGACATACCTTTGGCCTGGAATCTATGGACTGGATAGAATTGTCTTCAGTGATGAACCTCACTTCAAACTGAGCCCCAATGACCAGGAAAGATATGTCTGGAGATATCCCAGACAGCAGTGGGACACAACCTGGCTGTCACTGTCATATGACCCAACAGCCAGAAGTGATGGTCTGGCATGCTTTCATAGCAGGACCCCTCTGTTTGTCATCTGTGGCACCCTAACAGCAGCAGTATGTCAACAATGTTCCATGTCTGGTTCTTTTGCCCTTCGAGGCAAGCTGTCCTGGGCTTACATTTCAGCAACATAATGCCTGCCCACACACGGCAATAATTTCTACTGCTTATCTTCATGCTTACCAAATATTACCCTGGCCATCTAGGTCACCAGATATCTCTCCAATTAAGCATGTTTGGAGCATTATGGGGAGAGCCCTCCAAACAACTCAGGGCTTTGACAATCTAACACACCAGTTGTACAGAAATTGGCACAGTGTCCCTCAGGAGGACATCCAAGGAATCAGTCAGTGCCAAATCAAAAAACTGCTTGCACGATGGCCAGAGGTGGACCAGCACATTATTGACTTGTTCAATATGTGAAGTTCTTTCACTTGAATATATCATCCAATTTTTCTGAAATTGTAATCATTTGTTTACCTGTACATGTACACCAGATCTACGGATTTCTGTCTGCATTTGGGTAATTCCATTGTGGTGCATTGCCCTTTCCTTATTTTTTTTAAGAGTGTAATTGTACTGAGGCCAGAAACCACATAAAAAGCAACTATGAAATCACTTTTTGATTGCTTTGAGGCCAAAAACTGCATAAAAAGCAACAATGAAATTGATTTTCAATTGTTATGAGACTGGTGCAAGACAAGTTGTGCACTGTCCACCATTTTCTGCCACAAGCTGATATCAAGAAACAGCCTGTTCTACAACAGATCAAAGAGTCTCAGGGGTCACATTCAGAATTTATTGCACAGTGTGTGCATTCGGTTCAGCTACTTTTATAATCACAGCACTGAACATGACATATTTCAGATAATCCCATAGCAGAAGTCATCCAAATAAATATCCGATGATCTGTATGGCCAGGCTGTATGAAAATGACAAATAATAGTTGTAGTATTTCCAAAATGCCTCTGCAGCAGCTTGTTCACTGGCTGCACAATGTATGGAGGAATGCTATTTCACATAAAAATGATCCTACCCACACATCCATGCTGTTGAATGGTTGGAATGATGTTGGTGTGCAAAAGAGTCTCATAGCATTTACCAATGATGGTACAGGATCCATCCCCTCAAAAAAATATTGCCCTGCAATAAATGATGCCATCAACCCGCACCACAGAGTTATCTTTGTACAATGAAGAGCTCCCACTTCATATGTGAGTGGACTTTTTGTTGCCCACATTCAGCAATTCTGTGTGCTGACATGACAATGGAAATAGATTTGGGCTTCATCTGTCCACAGAATGTTCCTTGGTCACTCATTGTCCACTTCCATGTGAGGAAGAAATTCTAGAGCAAATGTTCGTCATTAGCAGGTCAATATGAAGTGAATCCCGAACATGGGTAATTTTGTGTGGTTAGCAGTGCAGGATGTTTCATAAAATTTTATGCACTATGCTCACAGGCATGTCATAAGTTCAGTCAATTATTTGTGTAATGCATGTTTACACACTACCAATTGACTCTTCCTACAATGCTGTGGCCACACCTTCTGCTGACGACATTACATCAGTTGTTTTCATCCCTCTGCCACATTGCTCTTCTGTTTTTCTTTTCTTTTTTTTTCAGATTTTGTAATCATTTTCTGCAGACCCTTGGCAGGTCTGGACCAGCACCTTTTTTCCTATCCTTGAGTGCCCAGAGCTATTAGTGCACAGTTATCATCATTCACAGCTTTACCAGCTGTGTCTGATCCTGCATTGAGAAAGTCATGTTATGCATATCAGATGCCAACTGAGGAACAGCTGTGCACCCTACGTCATGTATTTTGCACATTCTGCCACATAAGGTGCCATCTAGTGGTTCATTCACCCTTCATCCCCCCCCCCCCCCCCCCACACACACTACATTCCCCCCTTTCTTCAGTACCATCCCATTCAAATTTGACATCTTTCTGAGTATTGGTTGTTTTTACAGCATTCTGAAACTGGAACTTTAATTATAATCACTTTGTAAATTTAGATACTGGGGAAGAACACTTGATCATCAGCCATTAAAAGAGTATGGGCTGTTGGTGATACAGTGTACAGTAGAACGCCACTAATGCAATCTGAGACGATCCAACTCTCCACTTAGTTTGACCATCCCAATCCCGGTGTTTGTTAGGATTTGTTGATGACTTATTGTGTGCGATATGGATCAGTAGGCAATTGGTCATTGATAAGTGTGGTAGTTAGGTAAGTTTTGACATAACTTGTTCCTAGCTAGGTCAGTAAGTTTATTGTGAATGCATTTGTTTTATAAATTTGCAACAGTGTTTCTCTCACATATGAAAATATGTAAAACTAAATTCTGTTGTCAACTAAACATAAGTATGTGATGATGTCTTCACTGGGGAAACTGAAAATGCTTGAAAGGTTAGGTAAGGAAAGTCTCTTCAAAACATTGCAAGGGAGGTAGGGGGTTGGCACAACAACTGTTGAAGACTGAGGAGGGGGAAATGGAATGCAAAACTCCTGAAGCTCATGCATTGATGATGTGAAAGGACTGCAAATCAGCAAGACTTAGAAGCCTAAAAGTGATATTCTATACAATGCGTTGTCTATATGATTTGAACAGGATAGGAGAAAAGGAACTCCATTGTCCAGCCTAAAAGAAAAGGCACTGTCTTTGTGTGAAAAATTACATGAAAATGAAAAGTTTACAGCAAATGAGGACTTGTTACATTGATGAAAGAAATTACACATGGCATTCTAAATGTAATTATTTTGGGCAAGAAGTTGTCTACTGTCGAAAAAACTCTCAATGAATTTGTTCCAAAATTTTAAAACTTCTTGCAGAGCTTAATCTGAGCCCTGATCAGGCAGATAACATTGGTGAGTCTCACTTGAACTGCAAAATATCAGGCAGATAACATTGACGGGTCTCGCTTGAAATACAAAATGCTTGTTACAAGAAATGTTTCTATACAAGATCAGTATTTAAGAAGTACAAAAGTTGCCAAAATAGAATTACTATTTCTGTCTGTAGTACCACAGATGGCAGTCACAAGATGCCATTCTTTGTGATCAGAAAAGTAAAAAAATTAACGACATTCAGAAGCATTAATATAGCTTCACTACCCACATGTTACAGTAATCGAAAGTCAACATGGCTGGAATCCAGCATCTTTAAAGACTGGTTTTATGACCAATTACTCCCTGCTATTATAAAATACCTAAATGGAAAGGGGGGGAGGGCTTCCTAAACATGCCATATTGTCATCATGACATCTCATCCATCTGAAGATGACCTTTAAAAGGTGAAATAGAAGCACTAACGTAACATGTCTAGTCCAACCCGTGGACCAGGGGGTCAGTGAGTGGCTGAAAAGATGATATCATCAAAAATAAGTTTGATCAGTTTTAGAGAGGACACAAGAAGGCGGCAGCTTGTTTAAAGTGATGAAATCAATAAAGATGTGATGTATGCAATTGCCAAAGTTGCAAAGAAATTCTGGTGCCCAATGCTTAAAAAATCTTAGCTCCAACTGTGGCCAAAAATGAATGAAATTAATGATGAAACATCAAAAGAAACGAGTTAGTTAGTTAGTTAGTCAGTTATATTACTTGTTCCATGGATCATGAACACGATTCTTTCGTAATGATGTGGAACGTGTCAAAGTACACAAGATTCATTTATCCCAAATAATCATTGTTAGTCTTATATACGGTACAATTGTTTGGCCTGTGTCTAAAAATTCATCTATGGAGTGGAAGGAGTTGTCATTCAGGAATTCCCTTAACTTACTTTTGAATGCCGATTGGTTGTCTGTCAGACTTTTGATATTGTTTGGCAATTGACCAAAAATCTTTGTGGCAGTATAATTCAGCCCCTTTTGTGCCAATGTCAAATTCAATGAACGGTAGTGAAGGTCACCCTGTCTCCTAGTATTGTAGCTGTGGACTGTGCTATTAATTCTGAAGTGATCTGGGTTACTAACAACAAATTTCATTAGGCTGTATATATACTGTGAAGCTACTGGCAATATCCCTAATTCTTTAAATAATTGTCTACAAGATGATCTTGGATGAGCCCCAGACATTATTCTGATAACACGTTTTTGTGCAATAAATACCTTCTTTCTTACTGATGAATTGCCCCAAAAGATGATTCCGTAAGAAAGCAACGAATGAAAATATGCACGGTAAGCTAACTTACTGATGTGCTTGTCTCCAAAATTTGCAATGACACTAATAGCATAGGTAGCTGAGCTCAATCGTTTCAGTAGATTGTCAATGTGTGTCTTCCAGTTTAAATTCTGATCAATACAGACACCCAGAAATTTTGAACAATCTGCTTTAGCTAAAGATTTTCCCCCACACTCTATATTTATTTCCGGTGTTATGCCTTTCCCTGTACTGAACTGTATGTACAGTGTTTTTTCAAAGTTCAATGGAAGTCCATTTGCGGAAAACCACCTAATAACTCTTTGAATAACATTATTTGCATTTCCTCAGCTGATTCTTGCTTTTTAGGCTTGATTACAATACTTGTGTCATCTGCAAAGAGAACCAAGTTTGCATCTTCATGAATATAATTAGGCAAGTCATTAACATATATTAAAAACAATAAAGGCCCCAAGACAGAACCCTGTGTTACCCCATTCTTGATACATCCCCAGTCTGAATAATCTGATGCCCTTTGTGTACTATGTGGGTTTACTGTTTCAACCTTCTGCATTCTACCAGTTAAATATGAAGTGAACCATCTGTGTACTGAACCATTCATTCCATAGTACTTCAGCTTATCTAAGAGGATTTCATGATCCACACAATCAAAAGCCTTAGAGAGATCACAGAAAATCCCAATTGATGATGTTCTACTATCCAGAGCATTTAAAATTTGATCAGTGAAAGCGTGTATAGCACTATCTGTTGAAACACCTTTTTGAAAACCGAACTGACATTTTGTTAAAACGTTATTCCCACTAATGTGTAAAGTTACTCTTGAGTACATTACTTTTTCAAACACTTTTGAGAAGGATGTCAGAAGTGAAATAGGATGATAATTGTTGACGTCTGTCTTGTCACCTTTTTTATACAAGGGTTTAACTATGGCATATTTCAATCTGTCAGGAAATATTCCCTGATTCAATGAGCTATTACATATGTGGCTAAGAACTCGACTTATCAGGTGTGGACAAGATTTTAGTATTCTATTGGAGATACCATCAGTTCCATGTGAGTTTTTATTCTTAAGTGAATTTATTATTTTCTTAATTTCAGACGGTGAGGTGGGTAGGATTTCAATTTCATTTGTTTGCACCGGGAATGCCTCTTTCATATAGAGTTCTGCCCTATCTGGTGAGCAGCTGGTGCCTATATTTTCCACTACATTTATAAAATGATTATTAAAAATATTTTCAACCTGTGATTTTTCATTTATAAGCTTTTCATTGTGCTTAACAGTAATACTGTTGTCCTCTGACCTTGGTTGCCCTGTTTCCCTTTTAACTATATTCCATATTGTTTTAACTTTGTCATCAGAGGTGCTAATCTCAGACTTGATACACATACTTCTGGATTTTTTTATAACTTTCCTTAATATATTACAATATTTCTTATAATGGTTGAGCTTTTCTTCATCTCGACTTATTCTAGTGTCTTGGTATAGTTCCCATTTCCGGCTACAAGAAATTTTAATCCCTTTAGTCAGCCATGGTTTTTTATCAAGTTTATTTGAATTATGATTCACTAATTTCTTAGGAAAACTGTTTTCAAATATACCCACAAGTTTATCATGGAATAAGTTAAATTTAACATTTGCATCAGGTTCCCGATAAACATCCTCCCAGTCTACCCTTTTCAAGCTTTCCTTAAATTGTTGAATTGTTATATGGTTAATTGGGCGTATTATTTTCTTTGTTTTTTTTCACATTACTGTATGGAGCAAAGTCATGAATTGAAAGTAGCTGTGCATCGTGATCAGAAAGCCCGTTATTAATAGGATAGGTGCTTACTTCTTTTAATTTATCTTGGTCTATGAAAATGTTATCTGTCTTGTACAATACGAGTAGTAAAATCAATGACTGGTGTCAGATTGTAAGAGCAAAGTAATAGTTCAAGGTCGTTCTTCTTGCTTGAGTGTTTAAGAAAATCTGCGTTAAAATCTCCACAAATGATAATGTGTTTTCCCTTTTCTGACAGATAACGCAGCAAGAGATCTAGGTTTTTAAGAAACATTTGAAAATTTTCAAGTGGGGACCTATACACAGTTACAATTATGAATTTACCACTGTCCAATTTAAGCTCACAAGCGCATACTTCAATGTGCTGTTCTACACAGAATTTTGCGGTTTCTATGTTCCCCCTTAACATAAATGGCAGCTCCTCCTTTCTCCATATTGTCTCTACAAAAATAAGTTGCTAGTTTATACCCATTAATATTTACATTTTCCATTTGTGTAGTTATGTGATGTTCAGACAGGCACAGTACATCAACTTCTGTTGTATTTTTAATATTCTCAAAACAAATTATTAGTTCGTCTATTTTGTTCCTTAATCCCCTGATATTTTGGTGAAATATATTAACACAACTGTTTCCTCTATCTTTATTCGAACCATTTATTTTTTTACCTTTAAGAGCTGCCTGTCTGGACATCTTGTTCAAGCTAAAAAAGGTGGCCTTATGCCCTTTCGGGTCACAGGGGTTTTGCCTTGAGTGCTAGTGGCCCCCTTTAGACGACCTACAATTAAATCAGCTAATCTATCCTTCCCTAGACTATTTAGGTGCAGGCCATGTCGAGTGTATCCCCATCTCCCAATGCTACCAACAGGCACTGTATAAATGTGTGTTTTTGCACTGTCCAGCAGCTGCTCATTCAACTCTCTGTTAACTCGCCACACAGAAGGGTTAACCGAGGGCTGATCGTAACGCTGCAATACCTCAACAAAACCCACATTCGTACATCCTGTTGCAGCTCCTATTTAGTCCAGGTCACTCTTAATATCATAATTCCTAGCCTTAGCCAGGCTGTTTCCTGCCCCACCTATTACTATCACCTCATCATTCTTGTCAAAGTCCCTACAGAGTGGTCCTATGTCTTCTATCACCTGGCTAAGCCTAGCACTTGGCTTAAACAAACTCGTGACCTGGTAATCTGCTCCTAATTTCTCCTGCACTAGTTGGCCTACACCCCTCCCATGACTGCTACCTAGCAGCAAGACTTTTCTTTTCCTATTACTAGATTTTCCCGACCTAATGCTGTTACCAATTTTAGTAGTCTGCTGCACCCTACTTTCAACTACTCCTGTTTTGGCTCCTCCCTTCCTACTTCAGGTAACAAGGATAATTTATTCATAACTGGAACTTCGACAACATCTACATGGCTGGTCCCTTTTCGCGATTTCCTTGTTACCAATTCCCATTTCCCGCAGTCTTTTTCCCCCTTTAACTTAGCTAATTCAGTTTTTACCGAATCTAGTTCAGCCTGAAGGGCAAACATCTTTTCCTCCTGTTGTACGAATCTTTTTTCTATACTACAGAACCTACAGTTCCATGGGAGAGCCAAAAGCATAATCTCGTCAAATTTCCCGCTACATGAGCCCCAATGAAAAACTCCCCCACATACCACACCCGATTCTATCTTCCTACGGCAGCTTCCACACTTAGTACTCATGGCAATGTACAGTAATAAAATTTAAACAATGATCTCTTAATACAACAAACTATATTCTTAAATCAGTAAGATAATGAACCTACAATGGATGTAATCTAACGAGCTACGTGAATTTAAACAATCGTTACCTGAAAGTAAACAAACGCCAAATGGAAAGTCTATGAACAAATAACTTTGAATAATCTACAATCCGATTATAAAAATTCTTTAATTATTGACCAAAGAGTGAAGAGAATCAAGATGAAACAGACCATATAACAACTGAGGAAAGTTAAGATAAAGACTCTCCAGCAGTTGGGAAGAATTGAGAAACTTTACAACTGGACGTTGAGGCCAGTGATGTGAGTGAGAGGATCAATACAGCTGATCTTGACTACACAATGGAAGAAAACTTAACTAATCATTCAATCAGTGGTGCTGTAAGTTGAAGAACTGATGAGAACAAGAAAGATTATGAAGGCAATGAAGCCAATGAATATATGGCTCGAGTATCAAATACATATGGCAAAAATGCATTTGATACAGCCTTTCAGTACATCAGACAAAGTTGTATGTCTACTCCAAAAGCCATTTTGTAGATTGGTAATGTTGGAACCTTGCAGCAAAATTGAGATTCTTGGTTGCTGATCAAAAGCTCATTACAGATTGATGAAATCTTCTCGGGTTATCAGCCGAGTGGTGGCGTCGTCTTGTCGCAACGTTTCGATGAGTTTCGTACCCATCATCTTCGCCAGAAGATGATGGGTACGAAACTCATCGAAACGTTGCGACAAGACGACGCCACCACTCGGCTGATAACCCGAGAAGATTTCATCAATGGAATACGCCGAGAAAGACTGCAATCGCATATATCATTACAGATGTTTTTCATCCTGCTTAAGAACAGAACATTTTTTACCGTGTGATATCTTGTTTTAAACAGTTAAATGCAAGTCAGCTGTATGTCACTGCCGCACTGTAATGAGATATGTACAGCTGTTTAACTTTCTCTCGCAGCAGCAATGTCTTACCATTGATACAGACATATTTTATAGTACAGACTCTAGAACCAACCCTTACACTTTTGTATTGCACTATAGTACTGTGAGCCTAAGCAATCACATATTCAAAAGCTTGACTTACAGAATGATTTGACAGATGGTCATATGGAAGGAATTGCCAAAATACGATAGTAAAAACAAAAATGTTCAAGGTAGAAGATTAGGAAAAGCTGGACCTGTTTCTGAATACGCCCAGTTGGAAACTTATGCTGTGATGCTTACCGTAAGTATAAAAATTTATTTTCTTTATGCACATGATACCAGATATTCTAATGCAGACAACAAGTGTATTAGTTGATGTCAAAAAGTAAACTGTAATGTGATTGAAAATAGGTCATCCCAAACACAAAATATATAATGCATTTTTAGATCTGAATGATAGTAATTGCTTTGTAAAATCTTTTCTCTGTTGTGTATGTGTGAATTATTGGGTTACAAAACTTCTTTTTCACCTTACATGTAATTTTGACTTTGGTATGTTGCTATTGATGGAGGAAGTAATGTTTAAGTTTAGCACATGTTAGAAAAGGAATATTTTGTAATCAGACATATAATTTTATTAAAATGTTTAACTCAACAATATTTACTTTATAAATTGCTGTAATATACTGCATCGTAGTAACAGCTGTCTTCATTTGTTACAGAATTTCCGAATAGTCATAATCAGACACAATAACCTGGAAATGGAATTTGATATGATTGGTATTCATGCTGGTATTGCAAATGCTTTGAGGCGAATTCTTCTTTCGGAGGTGAGAAAATGATATCTACCTTTCAGTGTGTGGGATTATCACAAACAAAGACAGCAAGCAGTTGACAAAAGCATATTTGGGAACTACATATTCAGTGTGAATAATTACTCTAACAAGCTTCACAAGTTTTCCTAATAGATGATGGTAGTGTCCTAATTTTACGCTGTTTCCAGAGCCATAAACAAAAGCAGCCTTAATAAAATTCAATAAAATCTTGAACACACTAATTCTGAAAATTCTAGCAGTCAATCTTCATCAATCGATTATATTTTAATTGTTCTCCTGTCTTCCAAAGCAGGCAAAAAGTTCCATTTCCAGTGGTAGACAATATAAAGGCTGGTAGTAAGTAATGATGGGTTTGCTTATCTGTTCGTCTCAAAAGACCTAATTTCTCTTACAAAAGTTGGTCTAATCTGTTGTGAAGAAATGAAAAAAACTAAACATGAAGCATTAATTGTACATAATTAGTAACCATTTTTAAATCATAGCATAAACTGATTGCCTATTTCTTTCCATGCAACTTCTACTGCTTCATTTTGTACAGTGTAGTTTTGATAACTGTTATGCGACCACTGGATGAGTGTTACCACATCTCACAGCATTCTACATCTGTGCATAAAACATAAATTTGCAGTGTAAGATACTGAAAATATGTTTTCTCTTCAGTAAGACCAGTTTACCAAAGCAATGTCTCCATTACAGTTTAGTTTCCCCTTTCCCATGAGATTTTTACAAATGGGTAATTCTGCTCTAAAAATCAATATACTGCAAGATAAAGTAACTGATTAGGCAAATTGCAAGGATATTTTCTTTGGATAGTACATTTTTCCTTCCTGATCCTTACAGTATCTCTTTGCAGATGATTACCATAATCAACACAGTATGTTTAGGAAATATTGGTGTGTGATACATCGCACATGCTCGGTTAACTGTGTGAAATGTCATATTTCCAAGTGAGCTCTGACATTTTTAACTGGTATGAGTGTGGTGAACGTGAGGTACATGAGTTGGGGGACTCTCCTCTGGCCATAAGCTCTGGGGATCTACTTCAGGTTCCACAATGTTACCTTATCAGGGAACATTTGGTAAGAAATGGAAGTCTTGGTTTAACTGCATAAATCATGAGTTCAGTGCTAACAGAGTGGTTTGTTGTTGAGGTGAAACACTCATTTAGAGGGCTACCTCTTGGCACCTGCTGCTCCTCAGTTATAGTTGGCTTACAAAGCAAACTTGGTTCTACCTGAGAGGACAGTGAAATTCCTTAGATTTTTGTGGTAATAAATTGGTTCTAAATTTACAAATGAAAAACACTTGGCAGGATGGAAGTAAAATAGGGACATCAAGAGAGAATGTGCAGACAGTAGTCATCACAATCATGCCTCTCTTAGTGATAAAAACAAAACACCCCCTTAATACAATATTTGTTTATAACACTAAATTCTAGTAGAGATGTTTTTATATGCTTTGGTGTAATGAATGTAGGTACAGCAGATTTGCAAAAGAAAGTGGGAACTAGAAGATGTCACAGATGTACTTAATGATACTTTGAATAAGGTTAATCACATCTGCAGGAAACTGCTGTCTTCATTATGAAATTGAGTACACTGACATTAACTGAGTATCTTAACCTTCAATCCATTGATTGAAAAGCATTTTCCCTGAAGCGTTTCAAACACCTGGTGTTTGGCTGTACTTAATTTTCACATTGGAATCATGTTATATGTGGGAGGTTGGCAGCCCATGAACCAGTGGTATGTTTTTTCCTGTCATTGTGCATTACATGTATAGGTTGGCAAACCGTCTGGAGTCAGCAAAGCCTAAAATTTGTAGAAGAGGAGAAAAAAATTGATGTTCAAGACAGTACAGCCTCAATACATTTTTTGCATCCACACTCACAGGAAAAGAAACTACTTTCCTAGCTGCCTCAAAATAAACAGTAACTATACATTCTGGAACCAGCAAATTGTATTTTGAAAAAAAAAAATTAATGAGTATTCCAGTTTGGTTCAAGCAGCAAAAGAGGTGCATCGGTCAGTGATTGACCCCAAAAAAAAAAAAAAAAAAAAAAAAAAAAAAAAAAAAAAAAAAAAGTGTGCTTAATGTTTCCCAACAAAACTTTAATTTACTCGCCACTGAAGGGTAACCTACAACCAGAAGTAAATACGGGACCAAGAAACTAGAGCCATTACTATCAGATCAGAAAAGACCAACAAGCTGTAATAGCTATGAATGTAGGAAGTGTTAATGACGGAACAGTCAATCTCCCTTCCCCTGCTCCCCCTCATTTTGCATTTACTATTGCATTGAAGTGAAAAGGGGAAGGAGAAACAACTGTGGAAGAGAGGTAACAATACTTCAATCGAATTTGAACAGTTACAGGACTTCTGTAGGAAATCTAAAGATCCTAGCAGAGGTGAAACATGTCTGTATGTATCTACAAGAAACATACTTCAAATGATCTGACATTCCAGTGCTAATATGTTACAATTTCAATAGAAAGGACAACTTCAGTGGTGAAAGGATCACCACTATTCACGTATTAACCTTGACATTTGGCTGCATCATTGTCTCTCATTAGCAAAAACAGTGTGCTGTGTCTGTTTTCCCTCTCACGAACTTGTGGGCACTCGAGTCCTCAAAGATATCATTCTACGACTTCCCCAACCATATTTCCTGGAGATGTTAATACACATTTCAACATCTCCTGCCCAAGCCCTTCCCAGCTCCCCCCCCCCCTCCCTCCCTCTCCCCCACCTTCCCAGCCACTAGCCACTACCAGCACCACCGCCACCACCACCACCACCACCACCACCACCACCACCACTTACAAATAAAATAATGGTCTCTTGTGTCTAGTCTTACATGAGCCATTCTGATCGATATTTGCACACTATCTCATGGAATTGAATAAACAATGTTTTTTTTTCCCCTAATGGGATACAGTAAAATGTCTGATTTTGGATGAGGCATAAATTTGAGTAATGAAGAAGAAAGTCCATCATACAAAGAAAAGAGCTCCCCATTTCTCCCCCCTTTCCACCCTTCTTGCTTTTTCTCTTCCTTCGCTGTCTCCCTCTTCATCTCCACTTTCTCCTTCTATGTCTCCTCCACTTCTCCCTCCCCCCCCCCCCCACCCCCCCCACCCTCTCTCTCTCTCTCTCTCTCTCTCTCTCTCTCTCTCTCTCTCTCTCTCTCGCTCGCTCGCTCGCTCACTTTACCCTCTCAGTACCTCCCCCACACTGGGCAACATTAAGCTGTTACTATTCGATTTCACTACTGCAGTCTAGTATTTGGGAACTTTGAGAGTGCATAATTCACAGCTTCCTGTATCTATATCTAAAGTGCTCCACGCTCCGTCACTGGATTGCACCATAGTATGTGTACTTTTCATCCCACATTTGCTCCTTCACATAACATGCCAATTTTGTGTTATCCTTAGTGTGGCAACTGCAGTTTCATTTACTATACAGTACTCCTCTTCACTAGCCACAGTCCTATATGTTGTTCCCCATTGAAGGCATTACATGTTGGTTATAGAGGCTAATCCTGAGCTTTGTTTTCACTCCACGTTGATTCTGATGCTTTTATCTTACTTCCATACAAGGACAATGCTGCAGGTGTGTTGACCATCTGGTCCAGCGTATCACAAACCTTAGTGTTGTCTCAGCAAAAAGGGTTGACAGGGTAACGACCTCCTGAAGAAATGTTTCTTGTTACTAGAGACTACCAAGAGTCTTTAACTATTATTGTGCTGTCCCTCTTAGATTATATGACCTTCAGAAGATCTGTAAGGAAGGGGTCCCTCCTAGGCTTATTGTCAATAACATTGATTCTTGACATACAGTGTAACAAAACATCTTGTCGAGCACGCTAGTAGGTCGGTGTGTACACCACATTAAGAACTAGTGGATTTCTTAACTCAGTTAGAGGGCTACATTTGAATGACTGATATTTTGACAAGGTTTGATGTGGTCTCTCTATTCACATTAATTGCTCTTTCTGATTCATCATGTTTAACTGAGGTTGGTTTGGTTTTGAGTTCATGAAACTGTTTTGACATGTGCTGATTTTCACTTACTTTTTACTCAGTGACCAGTTCTGTGAATAAACAGATGGGAGTTGTGATTGGTAGTTCATTCTCATCTGTTATTGCCAATCTGTGTAGAGAAGATTTCAAGGGATACGCCCTGGATGGCGGTGAGGGAGGTCTCATTGAAATTTTGTATATATGTTGTTGTTGTTGTTGTTGTGTGTGGCAGGGAGGGTTAAGAAGAAACAGGTGTAGTTCTGGGGGAGGGGGGCTGCAGCCCCATCTTTGTCACCCCCACTCTATGATTCATCTCTGGCATGAAATTTTGCAGAGTATGAATGCAACAGGGAGAGAAGAAAGTAAAAATTTATATGTCGAACTAGTGTCAATGCAGGCTGAATGAAGTGTAACATGGGTCTGGATCTGTTACAGACATACCTACATAGAGTTGCTGTTTTCATTATCTTCTGAAATATACTAAATCTGTGTGTGTTAAATAACTGATTATTGTATTTGTTTGCAGCAAAATAAAATCATTATTTGACTCTTTAATCATTAAGCTGTTTTACTCTTTCTACTTCACACCTATATTCTCTGAATTGTTTCATAGGTAACATTACTTTACTGAAGAAAAGACGTTCTCAACATTGTTAATAGTGCATGTTTAACATTATTTCAACCTGTTCATGACAAGAGTGTACTTTTCTTACTTCCTTCTTACAAAATTTTCATTAAAATGTATAGTTTGACTTTATACAAAACTTTTCTCTTCCAGTGGTTAACAAATATTTCAAAGTATAAAGGGAACACCTGTTCTACATAACAAATTCTTCTTAACTTCACAATTTTAATCATGACAGTCGAAATTACGAGTCTTACCTCCCTTTCTTCCTGTAAATTGCTTCCATTATAATTATAATTTTGCTAGTAATATCATGCTACTAATTGGAATGAAAATGAGAATGGAAGCCTTGAGCAGCCGCTGGTGAAGTATCAGTGCAGCAGTAGTGCTGCAGCAGTGCAGTAGGAAGTCACATATTTAGCTTTCATATTTGTTTTGTAGTTTGATTCTTTATTTCTTTCCAAGTGTATGTGTACTTGCATATTTAATTACATAAAATCCTTGGGTATTCTTGTATTTGAGAGGAGTTATATTTTTTATTGATAGCTGTAAAGTATAAATTCGCGGAGTCCTTAGTCAGTTATTTGTTTTGGACAGCCAGTGCTTTCTGTTTATTTTGTAGAGTCAGTTAGCAGCAGACAGAGGCCAGTGCAGTTTCATCTGTGCTTGCAGAGTGACGTGTGCGAGCAGCAGTAGCAGAAACTAGTCGTATAACTTTGTGTGTTTGTGTGCTTGCGTGGTGAAATTTTTCAGGTCTTTGCATATTTTCGAATTAGAAAGGGGTACTATCAAATTTTAATAACGGTAGAGTGTAACATGGCGTAGGCGGTTGTCATTTGTTCTAAGGCATGGGTAGGATCGCATTGTAATATCTGTATAGTGGTGTAGTCGTGGTAATTTGATTGCTTAGTTCGTAAGTAATTGTTCATATATCGCAGCTCAATCTGGCACTGGTGAGGCAACTGTGCAGTCGCATATTGCTGTTTTATTTTTCTCAACTCTGTACGTCCAGATATTAGCAGTAGGATGGACAGGGTGTGTGCGGGCGCAGGAGGAACTGGCCACGATTCGCGAGCAGCTGAGCGTGTTGTTGGCCACGGTCAGCCGCCTTCAGGCTGCTGCCTCGAGGTGCAGCGACGGCGGAGGGTCTGGCGCGTTGCTTGAGACACCGCAGGTTTCGCTTGCTGTGTCCACTGACTCAACCGCTGAGGCACCTTCTAGTGTACCCGGCGCGTTGGGGCTGCCCTCACCTCAGGGTGAGTGGCGGCCTGCAACGCATTCTCGTCACTCGAGGCGGAGGGTCAATGTGGAGGCTGGCCGGCTGGCCTCGCCCGTTCATCCTGTCAGTGGGCAGGTGGCCACTCCTTCAGCAGAGCTGGCCCGAGCAGACACATGGGGGCAAAGGCTTGCTGGTTATTGGGAGCTCCAACATTAGGCAGGTGATGGAGCCCCTTAGGGAAATAGTGTACAGGGCTGGAAAGAATTCCAACGTGCACTTGATTTGTGTGCTGGGGGGGCCTCATCCGAGATGTGGAGGCGGCCTTGCCTGCGGCTATCGAGCGTACGGGGTGCAGTCATCTGCAAGTAGTTGCTCACGTTGGCACCAATGATGCCTTTTGCTTGGGTTCTGAGGCAATCCTCAGTTCGTACAGGCAGCTGGCGGATTTGGTAAAGACCGCTGGCCCCCACACAGGGTGGAAGCAGAGCTCTCTATTTGCAGCATCGTTCCCAGAGTGGATCGAGGTCCTTTGGTTTGGAGCCGAGTGGAAGGTCTCAACCAGAGGCTTCATCGACTCTGTGACGGTCTTGACTGTAGATTTCTAGACTTGTGCTATTGGGTGGGGAATTGTAGGACGCCCCTAGATAGGTCAGGGGTGCACTACACAAAGGAAGTGGCTACTTGGGTAGCAGAGTACTTGTGGCGTGCACTTGTTTTTTTAGGATTGGCAGTGGTGCGAGGTGTCCTGATGAAAACTCACCAGTCAACATGCAGGCAGGGAAATCAGGATGTGCTCAGTGTAAAGACACTTCAGCTATCAAGATATTAACAGTAAATTTTCGGAGTGTTCAGAATAAAGTTCTTGAATTTAATGCCCTCCAGGAAGCGTGTGGCGCGCAAATTATTCTCAGGACTGAGACCTGGCTGAACCCTAAGATAGGAAGTTCTGAAATATTTAGGGAGGGTTGGAAAGTGTATCGGAAAGACAGATTAGACACCATAGGAGGTGGTGTCTTCAGCTCAGAGACATTGCGAATAACAATAAGAAACTCTCAGCACCCAATAACAATTTAAATTATTTTCAAAATTGTAACAGTTAAAAATGTCAAGAATGATAAAGTTTCTTCAAAAGACACATAGCTACGTGAAGGTGCTTTATTTGCGACTAGCAGTTTCACATCAGTATGGACACAGCTTCTGGTTTATGGTTTTTTATAATGTATGAAGGTGATAACCTCCACCAGCTGCCTTCACCACATCAACCTGTTACCAATATGTAGGCACATCATATAGAATTTTCAGTTTTACAGCTTTTATTTTAAGTTTACATACACCTGGTATATACCAAATCCTGTAATATATTCCATGTAGTGTTATTTGGCCTGGCTCATTCAATAGGTTTGGCAGACATTTTTTAGGTGCATTCAATTTTAGTAGAGCAACCCACCAATGTAGTTTGATTCTTAATGTGGATGACTTCCCAAATGCTTCGCTGCAGTAATTATCCATCTTCATTATGAAAATATAATCATTTTAAACCTGAAGATGTGTGTATACTGACATGAATCTGGTAGTTGTGCATAAAGCACCTTTGGAAACACCTCATCATTCCTCACTTTTTTTAATTATTGTAATTTTTAAAATAATTGAAATGGTTGTTGTTGTTGTTGTTGTTGTTGTTGTTGTGGTCTTCAGTCCTGAGACTGGTTTGATGCAGCTCTCCATGCTACTCTATCCTGTGCAAGCTTCTTCATCTCCAGTACCTACTGCAACCTACATCCTTCTGAATCTGTTTAGTGTATTCATCTCTTGGTCTCCCTCTACGATTTTTACCCTCCACGCTGCCCTCCAATACTAAATTGGTGATCCCTTGATGCCTCAACGCACGTCCTACCAACCGATCCCTTCTTCTAGTCAAGTTGTGCCACAAACTTCTCTTCTCCCCAATCCTATTCAATACTTCCTCATTAGTTATGTGATCTACCCATCCAATCTTCTGTAGCACCACATTTCAAAAGCTTCTAGTCTCTTCTTGTCCAAACTATTTATTGTCCAAGTTTCACTTCCATACATGGCTACACTCCATACAAATACTTTCAGAAACAACTTCCTGACACTTATATCTATACTCGATGTTAACAAATGTCTCTTCTTCAGAAACGCTTTCCTTGCCATTGCCAGTCTACATTTTATATCCTCTCTAGTTCAACCATCATCAGTTATTTTGCTCTCCAAATAGCAAAACTCCTTTACTACTTTTAAGTGTCTCATTTCCTAATCGAATTCCCTCAGCATCGCCTGACTTAATTCCACTACATTCCATTATCCTCGTTTTGCTTTTGTTGATGTTCATCTTATACCCTCCTTTCAAGGCACTATCCATTCCATTCAGCTACTCTTCCAAGTCCTTTGCTGTCTCTGACAGAATTACAATGTCATCGGCAAACCTCAAAGTTTTTATTTCTTCTCCATGGATTTTAATACCTACTCTGAATTTTTCTTTTGTTTCCTTCACTGCTTGCTCAATATACAGATTGAATAACATCGGGGAGAGACTACAACCCTGTCACTCCCTTCCCAACCACTGCCTTCCTTTCATGCCCCTCAACTCTTATAACTGCCATCTGGTTTCTGTACAAATTGTAAATAGCCTTTCGCTCCCTGTATTTTACCCCTGCCACCTTTAAAATTTGAAAAAGCGTATTCCAGTCAACATTGTCAAAAGCTTTCTGTAAGTCTACAAATGCTAGAAATGTAGGTTTGCCTTCCCTTAATTTTGCTTCTAAGATAAGTCGTAGGGTCAGTATTGCCTCACGTGTTCCAATATTTCTATGGAATCCAAACTTATCTTCCCCGAGGTCGGCTTCTATCAGTTTTTCCATTCGTCTGTAAAGAATTCGTGTTAGTATTTTGCAGCCGTGACTTATTAAACTGATAGTTCAGTAATTTTCACATCTGTCAACACCTGCTTTCTTTGTAATTGGAATTATTATATTCTTCTTGAAGTCTGAGGGTATTACGCCTGTTTCATACATCTTGCTCACCAGATGGTAGAGTTTTCTCAGCACTGGCTCTCCCAAGGCTGTCAGTAGTTCTGATGGAATGTTGTCTACTCCGGGGGCCTTGTTTCGACTCAGGTCTTTCAGTGCTCTGTCAAACTCTTCACACAGTATTGTATCTCCCATTTCATCTTCATCTACATCCTCTTCCCTTTCAATAATATTGCCCTCAAGTTACGCGCCCTTGTACAAACCCTCTATATACTCCTTCCACCTTTCTGCTTTCCCTTCTTTGCTTAAAACTGGGTTGCCATCTGAGCTCTTGATGTTCATACAAGTGGTTCTCTTATCTCCAAAGGTCTCTTTAATTTTCCTGTAGGCAGTATCTATCTTACCCCTAGTGAGATAAGCCTCTACATCCTTACATTTGTCCTCTAGCCATCCCTGTTTAGCCATTTTGCACTTCCTGTCGATCTCATTTTTGAGACGTTTGTATTCCTTTTTGCCTGCTTCATTTACTTCATTATTATATTGTCTCCTTTCATCAATTAAATTCAATATTTCTTCTGCTACCCAAGGATTTCTCCTAGCCTTCATCTTTTTACCTACTTCATCCTCTGCTGCCTTCACTACTTCATCCCTGAAAGCTACCCAATTAAAAACTTGATTCCTAAATCTCTGTCTTACCATTATATAATCTATCTGAAACCTGTCAGTATCTCCAGTCTTCTTCCATGTATACAACCTTATTTTATGATTCTTGAACCAAGTGTTTGCTATGATTAAGTTGTGCTCTGTGCAAAATTCTAACAGGCGGGTTCCTCTTTCATTTCTTACCGCCAACCCATATTGACCTACTACGTTTCCTTCTCTCCATTTTCCTACTGCCGAATTCCAGTCATCCATGACTATTAAATTTTCGTCTGCCTTCACTATCTGAATAATTTCTTTTGTTTCATCATACATTTCTTCAATTTCTTCGCCATCTGCAGAGCTAGTTGGCATATAAACTTTTACTACTGTAGTAGGCGTGGGCTTCGTATCTATCTTGGCCACAATAATGCGTTCACTATGCTGTTTGTAGTAGGTTACCCGCATGCATATTTTCCTATTCATTATTAAACCTACTCCTGCATTACCCCTATTTGATTTTGTGTTTATAACCCTGTAGTCACCTGACCAGAAGTCTTGTTCCTCCTTCTACCGAATTTCACTAATTCCCACTATATCTAACTTGAACCTATCCATTTCCCTTTTTAAATTTTCTAACCTACCTGCCCGATTAAGGGATCTGACATCCACGCTCCAAACCATAGAACGCCAGTTTTCTTTCTCCTCATAACGCCATCCTCTTGAGTAGTCCCCGCCTGGAGAGTGGGGGACTATTTTACCTCCGGAATATTTTACCCAAGAGGACACCATCATCATTTAACCACACAGTAAAGCTGCATGCCCCTCGGGAAAAATTAAGGCCATAGTTTCCTCTTGCTTTCAGCCGTTCACATTACCAGCACAGCAAGGCCGTTTTGGTTAGTGTTACAAGACCAGATCAGTCAATCATCCACACTGTTGCCCTTGCAACTACTGAAAAGGCTGCTGCCCCTCTTCAGGAACCACACGTTTGTTTGGTCTCTCAACAGATACCCCTCCATTGTGGTTGCACCTACGGTATGGCTATCTGTATCGCTGAGGCACGCAAGCCTCCCCACTAACGGCAAGGTCCATGATTCATGGTTGAAATGGTTATTGAGTGCTTTTTACAGTCATTCATAATTGTCTCACAGTGTTGTAGGTTTTGCACCACATGCTTTGCTTCTAAGAACAGTAGGTTTGTACGAATCTGTTTGGCTCCCCAAACACTTCCTACAGGGTTTACAGTGGGATGTTATCATGAAATCATTATTTGGTTAATACCATTGTTTTGTGATAGGTAGGAAGGGGGGAGAGTTACCAATTCCATTTAGCTCCTGTAAACTGCAAGCGTTTGTGACTTATATCCTGTTTAGGCATGCCGTCTTTGAGCAGATAATTGCCATGCAACCAGTTAGCAATTGGCATGTTTACTGCATCTTTCAGAGTATGAAGTTTTATTTGTAGCATGTCGGTAGGTAGCTTACAATGCCCAGACCCTTTGGCAGAGGACTACATATATCTGTAGCAACAATGTGAAGTTGAATCTTGTGTGGTATCAGGTGTAGAACATCTTTGCACCACAGGTTCATTGGCTTCCACTTCTGGTGTAGTATACACCATTCAATTATCATTTGCACCATTCTGCACACACAAAAGAAGTAGCAGTATTTTGTAGCACACCTTATTACACTGGCATGCTACCAGTCATAGTGCGGGTGCCAAACTAGCACATATTTGCATTGTGCTGGGATGCATACATACCAGATTTCTGCGTCACCACAATTGTGATAAGACAGTTCTCCATCCTTTAGTGCTGTCTCTCAAAGGCAATAGTGTCATGCCTTTCTTCAGTTCATCTTTAACATACCTCCACATACTATTGTGGTCCAGTCAGAGTCACCACATATAACGTATTTTTATTGAAACATTACACGACTTCCTCCTGAATATAATATATCCTTGATGCTAGGTGGGTGGTACCATAAACTTTTATACCTAAAAACAGCATGTTTTAATAGTGAATAAAGTAGCTGAGATGTTTCTTTCTTTCTTTCTTTCTTTCTTTCTTCTTCCTTCTTCTTCTCTTTTTTTTTAGCTCTCTAGTTTTTATTTGTTTATCAGTACCATATGCTCTGTAACTACAAACATATCTGCTCCACTCAGTGGCAGAGGTGAAATCTTCTTCAATTTTTGTCAGAGAAAGGCCGGCCGTTGTGGCTGAGCGGTTCTAGGCACTTCAGACTGGAACCGCACGACAGCTACGGTCGCTGGTTCAAATCCTGCTTCGGAAGTGGATGTGTGTGATGTCCTTAGGTTAGTTAGGTTTAGTTAGTTCTAAGTTCTAGGGGACTGATGACCACAGATGTTAAGTCCCATAGTGCTCAAGGCCATTTGAACCATTTTTTTTGTCAGAGAAAACTAGTGACAACGATGTTTCTGCATAAAAATTATGCAGGTAACTAACTGCTCAAACCTATTCTCAAAGATAACTAGACAAATTTTACTAAAATATTTTTTTTTAATCATCAACCTTCTGACCGATTTGAAGCCACCTACCCCCTTCTGCACAGGTTTCTCTCCTGCACTAACCTTCTCATCTCATAATGGCACTTGCAATCTGTGTCCTCAGTTATTTGTTGTGCGCCTTTCAATCTCTGTATTCCCCTATAGTTCTTACCCTCTACAGCTCCCTCTAGTGCCTTAATGTCTAATGTCTTAACAAATGTTCTGTCATTGTGTCCCTTCTTCTTGTCAGTGTTTTCTATATGTTCTTGTTTTTGCCGATTCTGCAGAGAACCTCCTCATTCCTTACCTCATCCGTCTACCTAATTTTCAACTGTCTTCTGCCATACCTTATCTCATATGCTTCGATTCTCTTCTGTTCCAGTTTCCATAAAGTCAGTGATTCAGTACTGTACAATACTGTGCTCCAAATGTACTTTCTCAGAAATTTCTACCTCGTATTAGGGCCCATGTTTGCCACTAGTGGACTTCTTTGTCTAGGAGTGCTGTCATTGCCTGTGCTAGTCTGCTTTCCTATGTCAATTTTTATATTGAACTTCTCACTATTTTCTTTACTTCCATCTTTCTTCTGTTTGTCCTCGGTCCCTATTCTGAGCTCATTAGACTGTTCATTCCATTCAACAGAGCCTGTAATTCTACTTCACTTTCACTGAGGACAGCATGTCACCAAAGAATCTTATCATTGATATCCTCTCACCCTAAATTTTAATCACACTCTTTATCATTTCTTTTATTTTTGTAATTCCTTCTTTGATGTGTAGATTGGACAGTAGGGGTGGAAGACTGCACCCCTGACATACACACTTTGTAATCCAAGCATTTCCTTTTTTGTCTTCCAGTCTTATTGTTCTCTTCTGGTTCTTGTACATATTGTGTATGACCTGTCTTTTCCTATAGCTCACTCCTATTTTTCAAAGAATTTAGAGCATCTCACACCATTTTACATTGTCAAACAATTTTTATAAGTTGACAAATCTGGAGCCTGTCTTTATTTTTCATCAGTGTTGCTTCCATTAGCAAGCACAACTTCAGAACTGTATCTCTCGTTCCTTTACATTTCCTGGAGCCAAACTGATTGTCATCTAATAGAGCCTCAATTTTCTTTATCATTTTTCTGTACATTATTTTTATCAGCAGCTTAGATGCATGAGCTGTCAAGGGAGTAGCCTTGTACGCTTGAAAAATAGGTGATCTTTGTGATTTTTTTTTCAAGTAAAATAAAAAATAATGCTAAATCTGATGATATAGTTTTTTTCCTTGCACTTTTGTCTTTAATAAAAAATACTTTTTGTGTCGCTCCCTGCAACCACTGCACCAGGTGGAGAGACTCCATGCAGCTAGAACGTTGGTCATTGGCAGGAATTCCCTAAGCCCTCCTATTGAATCTGTAACAAACTAATTTTGTATAAGTAATTTTCAATATATACTGATGAGCCAAAGACTCCTACACCTACATAATATCGTGTAGGGCCCTCAAGAGCATGCAGAAATACCATAACACAATGTGGCATGGACTTGACTAACGTCTGAAGTAGTGCTGGAGGAAAGTGACACCAAGAATACTGCAGGGCTTTCTGTAAATTCATAAGAGTACAAGGGGATGGAGATCTCTCCTGAACAGCGCATTATAAGGCATCCCAGATATGCTCAATAATGTTCATGTCTGGGGAGTTTGGTGGCCAGCAGAACTGTTTAAACTCAGAAGTGTGTTCCTGGAGCCACTTTATAGCAGTTCTGGACATGTGGGGTGCCGCATTGTCCTGCTGGCATTTCCCAAGTTTGTCGGAATGCACAATGCACATGAACGGATTTTTTGAAAATTATTTATCATATCATCGAAGAGCAAAAGTTAATCATAATGCCAAAACGTAAAAATCATAATGCCAAAACTTCCTCAACTTGAGGAAGTTCATGTGAGGTTATTACAAAGAGCAGAAAAGAGAAATTATCTTGATTTGCTAGAGGATATGGAGATCTTTTGTCATCATAGGTCAGCTAGCGTGTGCCTTCTCAATGAGCAGGTGAATGTGAGGGGAGTTCATTTTTGGGAGCTCTTTGCCGAGCATTTGCTTGATGGGAATGGAAATGATAGGACAAGAAAAAACGAGAAGGGGGGGGAGGGAATAGTGAAAAGGGGGGAGGGGGAGTTAAATAGATTGGTGATATGAATTATGATGTGACTAGTTTTGCGTTGGTGCTCTTTAGTTGGGCTTTTGCCGTCTTTGTCGGCTACACCAACAGACATATGGTGTGGATTTACGTCTCATGATATACGAGCACACTGTAAGAGCCCCTACGAGTTCTCAATTCATCCTATCGAGCCTCTGTTAATTTTCACATGTATGAAGTGTGCTAGCACTTTTTTTCTGCATTTGGTCTTGTTTCTTTAATATGTCTGTTTCGTTCGTGTCCATAATTTTCTTATCTCAACTTAGTTTACTTTACATGTGCATTCAGCAATGTAGCGCCATCTGCTGGAAAAAATCTGATCTTCCTGAATATCATTAACTGTACGCTAGATGGATGCCAACAACATTTTTATGTTTTGGCATTATGATGAGCTATTGCTCTTCGATAATATGATAAATAATTTTTTTTTATTTTTAAATTTTTTGTATGGTGTGCCTCTCACCTATGTTTGTTCCTTTTTTACTTATTTGTACAATCGCTTTTTTGGCGTATATAACTGTTCTATGTGGTTGACAAAATCTTTGTCAATGTATCCATTTTTGTAAAATTTTTCAGTATTTTATCATTATATTTTACTGCACTTTGATTGTCATTTCTTCTTGTCATTTTTATTTTAGCTATATTTTTTGCATAGAGGGCGAGTTTGCTTTGCAGCACCCCGTTATGGTTTCTTGTTGTCATAGTCAATTCTCTGTGTATCACTTTATGTTTAACTTCTGCTTAAGACAGTGTTACTACTCAGGGCACATATATGTTGAAAGGTAAATTTGTATGTGCATTTTAAATGTTGTAATGTGTCTGTATATGTTTAATTGGTTTTACGTTGCTTTATGTACGTTTATTCATTTGGTCGCTGTTATTAAATATTTTTATTTTTACTCTTGTATTTGTAGCACTGGTGATGGCTGTTAATCAGTTGAAATCAATTTGCAAAAGTAAATAAAGAAAACATGATTTTGCGACTGGTTGCTGCTTACTCGGTAATTTTATGTTTTACGGTCGCTACACAACTTGGGAAACATATGGAGCCCACCATTCAGATTCTTCTTTGAAGACAATGTTATGGCCACCAGCTTGCTGTGCTTAAATTTATTGCCTCTCTGAAGTATTACAGAGACTGTTAACATAGCTAGGTAGATCAGATCAAATACGGAACTAGTAAAGAAGTTGACTTTGTACTATAAGAATTAATGTATTTTTCTTTATTATTGAACTAAACAGAAATACACATTGTCTCTCGATCATGGGCTCCATTGCTGTGGGCATACCATTTTTTAAGCTTTGCCGGAAAGTATTTAGGTGAATGAATGGATAAAAATAGACAGAAGAAATAAAATGTACCCTTATAGGTAAACCAACGTAAGTTCCAATATGGTCCTCATGAAGACGCATTCCTTCAGTATTCTGGGACCATCTTTGGTTCTTTAAGGTAGCTAGTTGAACTTATGAAGGCAGCTAGCATAACTCAATGAGTGCGTGCACAGCTCATCATTTGCATTGTTGTACCCTGAGTCAATTGCAGTCATCTGGTTTAGAACTCAGTGGAAGGTCTAAACCAGAGGCTCATTTGAGTCTGTGACTGGGATGGGTGCAAATTTCTCAACCTTCGCTTTGGAGAAGAGAGTAGTAGAATCTCCCTTAATAGTTGCTCTTAGACACTTCTAGTTTTTCTAGTACATATTGCGGATTGTTTCAAAACAGAAAAGTTTTGTAGTCCATTCCAGAGCATATTAGTCCATAGTATAAGAGGATAGTGTGTCCTGTTTGGCTCTCCACTACACAACTTACAGCATGTAAGATACTCAGAGCTTTATCTGTTTTCATAAGAATACAAACAATGTGTTCACTCCAGGATAGTCTGCTGTCCAGAAAAACGCTGATACCTTTGCTGTTGTTTGTATATTAAATCTAAAAGATCCCAGACTTATCATATTCATTGGGTATGTTTGGTGTTATTGTCTAAAGAAAAATACAGAAGATTTTGAATGTAACAAATCGAAACCATTCCTCAAGGTCCTTTCAGGTAGCAGATAAGCTGATATTCATCCATCAGCAACACAGTTCCAGGCTGATACATCTATTCTACTATACAAAGAAAACACATTGCTTAACATTGTTACCAAAAATCTCTAAAGTTATTGACCAGTTTACTTCAAAGTTTTACACGATACTGTAATAAACATTTGGACGGATATAGGCTGATACGGAAAAGATGTCAGCAAAAATTTCTTCCATATCGACTGCAAGAAGTAAAATGCTCTGCTGTGTAAATGAATGGCTTTAGTTTCTTTCTCGCAGTCAGTTTTAACTAAGATATCAGGGTATTTAAAGCATTAGACAAATCGTTTTTCTCGTATATATTCCTTCTCCTTATTTATAATTTTTAAAACACATTTTATACTCGGTTATGTGTTTTGTTTGCTTTCTCGCAGCTAGTTTTGCCAGAAACAGGAAAGTTGTATTAATGGCTTATGATTAGAATACTACAATGGAATCTCAATCATCTGAAATTTTGTAATCCTACCGGTTCACAAAATAGAACTCTGTGAAATACTGTCATTGAAGCAACTATCCTCACAGATCCAGCAGCAGAAGAGGCATCTCATACCCATTTATTTTAAGTGACTTCTTTTCCCAATCAAGGTTTCATTTGCTATAACAGTATGCAAGGATGGGGGGGGGGGGGTGAGGGGGGGAAGCAGACATGGACAGAGAGGGGGGGGAGGAGGAGATGGACAGAGAGGAAGGAGGTGAAGGAGATTAGGACGTTTGTCCATTTCCCATACATACACTCCAAGGTAGGAAAGAGAGGGGGGAGGGGGGGGGGAAGAGATGATTTACCACAAAGGACTTAACCGAATGGGATAGATATCCATAGATGAGATGTATATGTACAGACAAACAAATGAGTATAGTTTCAGAAATGTAGCATGATTCATTCAACAGAAAGTGATTCACAAATGGAGCAAGTCAGTAATGTGTCGGTCCTCCTGTGGCCCTTGCGCAAGCAGTTATTCAGCTTGGCATTGATTGATAGAATTGTTGGCTGTCCTCCTGAGGGATATCAAGTCATATTTTGTCCAGTTCGTGCATTAGATCATCAAAATCCCAAGGTGATTTGAGGGTCCTGCTCATAATGCTCCCAACGTTCTCAGTTGTTTAGAGATATGGTAACGTTGCTGGCTGAGGTAGGGTTAACAAGCTTGAAGACAAGCACTAGAAAGTCTCACCTTGTGTGGATGGGCATTATCTTGCTGAAGTATAAGCCCAGGATTGCTTTCCATGGAGCACAAAAAAAAAAAAAAGACATACAACATCGTCAACGTGTCGCTGTTCTGTAAGGGTGCCATGGATGACAACCAAGGGGTCTTGCTATGAAATTAAATGATATCCCAGACCATCCTGGTGTTGGGCCGTATGGCAGGCGACAGTCAGGTTGATATCCCGCCACTGTCCAGTGTATCTCCAGACACATCTTCCCTGGTCAAAGGAGCTCAATTGGAAGCTTGACTCATCACTTATGATAACACTTCCCCAGTCAATGAGGTTGCTGGCTCTATTTGTCTGCCATCACTGTAAATGGGCTTGTTGGTGTACATACATCAATAGTACTTGACACAAGAGGCACTGTGAGCTCAGTCCCCGTTCTATGAGCTGCTTGTTAATGGTGACTGTGCTTACTGAAGCACCAGTTGCACGTTGGATTGATGATAATGATGAATCTCTGCCTCTGAGTGAGTACCTCTCAGGCAATCACTCGCTCCCCTAATTCTGTCGTCTCTCTGTAGATCAACAGCTTCATTCTTGGCACTGTGTACAGGCATGGTTCACCCGTTTCTGACAGCATTGTCAAATAGTGTTCTCGCTCCTATTTAAACATCGAGCAATTTTCTGATTACTCTAACTTTAAGACCACCTACATGTCCTTTCTCAAATACTGACATGTGTGTATATTATTCATGCACCTGTCTTTGAGGCATAGGTACTGTCCAACTGAGTAAATGGAAAGAAATTCATGAAGAATCCATGCCCCTGCTTATGTATGTGTCACCTGTCAGAGTCAGATCTAGACGTATCAGGGGTCCCATATCACTCCAACTGCACACGCCTTCATCATTACAGAGCCTCCAGCTTGAACAGTTCCCTGCTGACAAGCAGGGTCCATGGATTAATGAGGTTGTTTCCATATCTGTATACATCCATCCTCTTGATACAATTTGAAACAAGACTCGTCCGGCCAGACAACATGTTTCCAGTCAACAACAGTCTAATGTCGGTGTTGACGAGCCCAGGCAACATGTAAAGCTTTGTGTCTTGCAGTCATCAAGGGTATGCAAGTGGCCCTTCGGCTCTGAAAGCCTGTATCGATGATGTTTCATTGAATGGTTCACACCGTGGTACTTGTTAATGGGCCAGCATTGAAATCTGCAGCAATTTGCAGAACGGTTGCACATGTGTCACATTGTACGATTTTCTTCAGTCTTCATCATACTGTTCTTGCAGGATCTTTTTCCGGCCACAGCTATGTGAGAGATTTGATATTTTACCGGTTCCTTGATATTCATGATACACTCGTGAAATGGTCATACAGGAAAATCCCAACTTTATCACTACCTCGGAGGTGCTCTGTCCCATCACTCTTGTGCCGACTATAACACCAAGTTCAAACTCACTCAAATCTTGATAACCTGCCATTGTAGCAGCAGTAACCGATTAACAACTGCACGAGACACTTGTTGTCTGGTATAAGTGTTGCCGAATGCAGTCCTGTATCTGCCTGTTTACATATCTCTGTATTTCAATACCCATGCCTGTACTAGTTTCTTTGGTGCTTCAGTGTAGAAGAAATGGAATTTATGCGCCTGCACACCTGAAATTTAATGTAGCATTCATTGCTTCGGGAAGATGAGAAGAGATATGTTTCTATTCGTCAGTGGACAATGACGCTCTTCATCTTTCCCCCTCAACACCAACATGGAAGTGAAACTTCCTGGCAGATTAAAACTGTGTGCCCGACCAAGACTCGAACTCGGGACCTTTGCCTTTCGCGGGCAAGTGCTCTACCATCTGAGCTACCGAAGCACGACTCACACCCGCTACTCACAGCTTTACTTCTGCCAGTATCTCGTCTCCTACCTTCCAAACTTCGAGTTCGAGTCTCGGTCGGGCACACAGTTTTAATCTGCCAGGAAGTTTCATATCAGCGCACACTCCACTGCAGAGTGAAAATCTCATTCTGACCAACATGGAAGTATTTGCTGCAATAGGATATGTGCCATATTGAATAACAGTATGCCCCCTATACCTGCCCGCAAATAACAACATTGTTTCTGAGACTCTCAGTGGTTTTATTAAGCTGCTCACCCTTTCATTCATGCTTTGCAGGGATCTCTGTGCATTTAATGTGTCGTGGGAATCTATAACCATCTGTCCCTTGGGTCAAGTTGTTGAGAATCTCATCTGTTCAGAAGCATTACACCTCCTTAACACAGGACAGAGCACGCCATTCACCACAGATATGCACTATTCTCTGTCATGGATCCAACCATACTCTCTCTCTTGCCCTTACCAATGCTGCTCAGTAGCCAATGGTTGGTGATCTGCAGTCCAGTGACCTCTTCCCCATGTGGATGCATCTGAAGAATAAAAAGTACCAGGTAGTAAGACACCAAAGTGCATTAAGCCAACTAGACGATGTGCAGTTGATTGGCTGTATTGGAGCACGGAGATAGTGTCCAGGAACAGATGGATCCATCAAACTGATGATGCAGACTTTTCCAAAGTCTTTGTTGCATCTGTGAAGACTGCTTGTGCCTTGATGGAATGAAGACTGCCACTCTGCAATCAGGGTCAATCAGGTGGCATTGCGCAGGTTCATGTGCTAACCTACTGCAGAAACCCGCACAGCTCTTTTGATGTCAATGGCACTGGCACTGGCACTGTATTATGAAGTATATGAAGAAGAGATCGTGGTAGGAATTCCTGAACACATTTTACTGATACCAGTGACTGAGTTTAATTTGTACAGCACTTAAGATGATCACCATGTGATCGAAAATTGATTCTGTTATCAATAAAACATCAATATTACAGCCAACGCTGACCATCCTTTCAATTTAACGTATATGATCGTTGTGTACACAGAACCCCATGGAGTCGCCAATCAACATTTTACTGTTTTACCAGCTCAGCACAATTATGGGGAGCCATCGGAAGAATTTCTGGAATTCAAGGTGGGCCACTTACAGCAGCCGTAGTGAATTAGGGATATCTCCAGACAACGCCCAGAGACTTCACCCAGGCAGTGGCAGAGCATTTTGCCAAAACTGTTTGTAATGCAAGCCTAAATTCAGCAACATGTTGATATCACTATCTGAACCTTGCAAGGACTGTTGAGATTTCAAGTCCAATAATGCCAAGTCCTATAACTACCCCTTTTCCATGTGAGAGCTAGATTCAGCACTGTCTGAGGCTCGTGATACTGCACCCAGTCAAAACAAAATGAAGCCCAGAATTGTGTGGCAACTTGGAGAAAAATCCTTCTAGCACTTTTTAATACAATATGGCAGACAGGACAATGTCCCAGTTCATGAAGGGAGGCTGTATTGGTTCCTTTCTTCAAAACAGAGAAGGACTAAACGTCTCTGAATTGTTATTGAAACACAACATGAATTAACTGGTTAGGAAAGACCTTGAGGCGAATTGTTAACCATTGTTTGGTCTATCCATTAGAGACCTGACAACTACTTAGCTGCCCTCAGTGTGGATCTTGGTGGTGTGTATTACACTGTCAACAAACTGAACCTGATAGATGGGGCTATGCAGCACTATATTTTACGACCTTTTAAATGAGCACCAGTACTATATAGATACATTTACAACCAGGTCTAAACGATAGGACTCCCTTGGCTGCTGTGTTGTGTTCTCTGGTCATGTCCTCAAGCTCCATCTATCTAAAGAAATCACTATGGTGCAAATTTTACGTGGTCTTGGGGGCTATGGAACAGATGAGGTGTGCTGTGACTGCCAAATTCCTCATCTGCACCATCTCCCTGAGTGCGCTTCACTCTCTTCAAAGCATTCAGATAAAATAGTCTAGAATACTCAGGACACACTCCTCTGCCTACAAAGTCTGCTGGGCATGTGGGTATTAAGGGAAAAGATGTAGCAGCCAAGGAGGTGCGTAGTGTTAATGAGGTAGCCCAGTGCGCTGGCCTCTTGTATGCTGTCACCTTACTGTTTAGATATAGAGCTATGCCTGGCAGAAAACGTGAATAGCTGGAAGAGATCAAATGCAGTTAGTAAAGTCAACAACATGGCGGTGGTGTAGCTCCCAACAACATGGCGGTGGTGTAGCTCCTCCCAGCCACAGATGAGATAAGGTGTTTCTCACTTGGCTTCACATGGGACACAGCCACATGATGCATGGCTTCTTGCTCCAGCGTGAAGGCCCTCTAGTATGCAATGCTTGTGACATGCAGATTGCAGTTTGTCATGTTTTAGTTGACTGTGTTTCACACACACACACTTACTTGTTTCATGTGCATTTATCTTGTTTTGTGTGGACTTATATTGTTGTGTATAAAATTGTGGCTTGCTCTTGTTATTTACCTTGTTTTAGTGGAAGTGAAACGCTGTCGGTGGATGACCCTTCTGTTAGCTTTGTGATTTGCTGATGAGTTCACTTGATCTTATCATCATATCTAGAACTTTACTGTACAATCAAATCAATCAGATTAATTATATTTATGTAGCTGCAAAGACTTTCACTTTTTAATTGGCCTTTCACATTTTAGGTTCCAAGTATGGCAATTGAAAAGGTTTTTGTATACAACAATACAAGTATTATCCAGGATGAAGTTTTGGCCCATAGATTAGGACTGATTCCATTAAAAGCAGATCCACGTTTATTTGAATACAGACAAAAAGGTTAGTAAATTTATTACTTTTGTAATTAATGTTTATTTGATGTTTTCTATAAATTTTACATTATATGGAATGACGAAAGGAGAAAAGTTAACCATATGCTATGTGATGTTTTAATTTATTACTTATTTACTAATGACCCAATTTACAACACAGTTAGCAGATAGTATCCACATATATCACTGAATTTACTTGCAAGAGACATGAGTGCATAAACATTGGGATGTGTGGAGAACTTACTTATGCCACTGAATTTACTTGCAAAATTATATCAGTGTATGACAAATAGTTCAGGAGATATGATTGCATGGAGCACAAATTATACAGACTAATCCAGTGTTTTATAATAAGAGCACTTAGCAACTTCCAACAATCACCAAGTGTAATTTCAGACCTTTTCTAAAGTTTTTCTGGATAATGTCAAATTTTAACACATGAATTCACTTGTAAAGTAACCAGATGTTTGCAATTGTTTTATACATGGGAATTCTATTCTTTAAAGTCTCAGAGGCTACTGGTAATCACTAAGCAACTCTGCATTACTGCTAGGTATCCAAATAACTATCCACTTGCTGTCACATCTTGCAGTAAACTAATAAAATGCAAGAAGCCACTACTACAAGCTCATAAACGTATATTGCCAGATTCTCTTCCCCTCTCTCTCCTCCTCTCTCTCCCCCTCTCTCCCCCTCTCTCTCACTCTCTCTCCCTCTCTCTCCCCCCCCCCTATCTCCCCCTCCCTCCCTCGCCTCCCCCTCCCTCCCCATAACTTTCTTCAGATCATAGTTCAAAAAATAATTGATTAATTCAATCATTATGAAATCTACTTCCAGAATTTAAGAGTAATTTTCTTCAACAGGTGGTTTCACCAAGATTCTGTATTGTTTTGAGCATAAGTTTTATCTTTGCTTCCATTTTGAACATATAACTAGTTTTATACATGTAACCAGACTGAAAATTTTGTATAGATTTGAGTTATTGTAGTACACACCTACAGTACAAAGCACCCTTCAACATTAAAACAAACTAATAGCTACATATCAGATTCTCCAATATTTCGTGTCTCAGGTTAATGTCATTGTTGCTTCAGTAGTGATCACCCTTCTGCTTTAATCATCCATTATACTGCCTACCTCGGTTGAAAGTATGACCACCACACCTGCCGCTGCCACCACCACCACCACCACCACCACCAAGTGCCTTTTGGTGTTTTCATGATCAAGCAAGGTTGTGCACCCATATGTGAAATGCTCATTCTGTGTTGAATACCATACCCCTTTCTGCTATAACAACAATAACATCGGTCCTAGTATAGTGGATTGGGAGCTCATTTTTTATGCTTGTAAACCGTGCAATCCAAACTATTATCTCGTTACTGTATCCTCTAGGTGATCTTATTGCTTTGAGCCTTTTAACAGTCTTCTTTGTTCAAGCAGATGCTTTTTCATCTGATTGATATATTTTTACATATTTGTTTTTAATCGCACTTGTGAATACTGTCACAATTTATCTGACCCATCTTGCATTGATGCACATAATGGCGTACGTTGAATACCCCGTAGTTATCTGCTAAGAAAGTACAGTTCCAATGCCTAAACAATGTGTTATGCTCTTCTTTAATAGTATCTGTGAGCAGCCATCAAACCATTCCAGCTGGTTGCTTTGAGGGCACAGAATTAGAATAAATATAATTTATCTATTTTCTCGTAAATCTTAGAGGTGCGAAGAAACTTTTTGTACCCTTGTCCTCTATAAATGATCATTCATGTGTACAACTAATTTTATCATAATTTTAATAATAATTAAATGGGACAAAAACTGTTGTTTACATGTAGATGACATTCTATGCATGATCAGGTGTTTGTTTTGTATTTTTATTACTCATTTGAGGTACCCCTCGGGTAACGTGCAGCATATTGAGTTAGGCAGTAGGAATTTCCATGTCACACCAGGTTCTGCTTGGAGCTACGAACACCATACCAATTACCAAGGAAAACTTTAAGAGTACTCTGTTTCTGTGTAAAACCCAGGATGAGCCATTTAACAATATAAATGAAGAACAAAGAAATTTTATGTACAACTTTTACTGTGATGTTGTAGGAGCTTAGGTTCTTTTCAAACCACATATCTGTACTGACATGTATTAAAAGTTCATCACTATTTAAAAATGATAGAAGTTATTTACAGCAGATAATAATAATAAGAATAATAATAAAAGATAAGATAATACTCATGTATTATTGTTTAAGAAGAGTTTTACTATTGTAAATGTTGTAAAGTGAAGTTGCAATAATTGCAGAAACAAGATAACGAAAGAAGACCAAATTTAATAAATGTTACAGGGTTTTTAATTTCAAAAATCGGGAAAGTAAAAGCAATATATTTAAAAACAAATACCGATCATTTTCATTTTGTCTCCTATCTTGGCAGATATTCACCTTTCACTGCATATATTACTAATTGCCTTTTTTCCAAGGTAAACTTTGAAATTAAATATGCTTAGGTAAAAACTTAATTGAAAGTCCTGTTGTACTAGCATCATCCTGATGATGATTACTAACTACTGAAATAGGAAACTGTAATAAAGGCTTCCATTTCAGGCGATAGTGGTACAACATGATTTTCAGAGTTTTTTTACAGGTGTCTATCAGAACAATTTCACCATAGCTTTACACCAACATTGGCTACAAACATTCCTTGTTTATAATATTGTCACTGGATACTAAATTATTATGTATAACCTAAGCTGTAGGAAATAATCAGTTATGTCACAGTGTGATGTACTTCGGGCAAGTGAGAGACTTGTTGTTTACTCTTAGGACCTTGTTTCTTTGACATGTTGTGTTGTATGTTCTGTGACTATGAAATAAAGTGTTGTTAGACTGCTAATCGCTGCTCTACTGTGATTCACAATGTAAGAATTTGGTGCCGAAACCCGGAAGACAATGAATTTTCAAGTAATACCGTGGTGGGCAAGGAACTGACAAGTTTTTGTGGTGGTTAATGCCTTCCAAAGTTGGACTAGTTCCATATTCGTGGTGTGGAATGTTTTCGCATTATCTGTATAAATCTTGTGGGGTAGTCCGCGTCTTCCGGCGAATCGCTGAAGTGCCATAAGAAACTTGTCCGTTGACAAGTCTGTACAGAGTTCGAGGTGTACAATTCGTGTGGTAGCACATGTGAAAAGAGTGATATATGACTTGTGCGTTTCCTTCCGCACTTTGATAAATAGTGGGCCAGCAAAGTCTATTCCGATTACAGCAAATGGTTTAGCAGGCGAAGCTCGTTCAGGTGGCAGCGGTGCTTCGATCTGTTGCCCTCGTGGATTCTTCAAGATCTTGCATGCGAGGCATGAGAGTAGGATTCTTTTGATGGCCTGACGAGCTCTAAGGATCCAAAATTCGGTTTGCAGTTTGGATAGTACAGAACGAACACCAAAGTGTTGGAGACTGATGTCTCTCGGATAACCAATCGTGTGAAGTGGTGGGAACCGTCAAGGAGTACAGGATGTTTTTGTTCCCTATTTAGGCTAGTGCACTGCAGTCGACCTCCTAGACGTATCAGTCCATCTTCTACGAAAGGATTGTATCGTGCGAATTTTTACTCTTCTGGCACTGGTAAGTTATTCTGAGGTGTATTTAATTCGCTGGGGAAGGAATCTCTTTGGCCCACTCCAATCCATACATTTTGGCAGCTGATAATTTGGTGGCTGTAAGTTCTGAAGATTTATTCTTCTGACAAATGTTGTGTAGGAAGCGGAGAGTCCATGCTGTGATACGAATGAGCATCCAGTATGAGCTGAATTTAAGTAAGTTCAAAAGGCTGGTTGGCGTAGATATCGACTAGACTTGGCTCTGTGTTTTCTTCCTCTTTTCTTCGGGAGGAAGTCGTACCATCATTAGAGTATCGTTTGGCCAGCATTCAGGAGGGCATGTAAGCCAAGGCAACCCATGCCACCAAATATCCAGAGAATTCATTTGGTAGCCGAGGAGACCACATGAGAGGTGGTCAGCAGGATTGTCTGGTCCTGAGCAGTGTTTCCATTGCGTGGGAGTCGTGTGTGTTTGTATCTCAGTTACACAATTACAAACGAAGGTCTTCCACCTGTTAGGATCACAGCAAATCCAACTTAGTGTTATTGTCGAATCCGTCCACAATATTGCATGGCGATTTTAATGTCTGTTGTGCGGCAAAAGTAACACAATAGTCTAGTCCCAACTACTGCTGCTAAAAGTTCGAGTCAAGGCAATGTCACCTTCTTCATAGGAGCAAGTCTGTTCTTGCTACAGGCTAAATGGGTTATGACATCATCATCTAAGACATCCACACTTCATGTAAATGCGAAATCTAAAAGATCGATTCCAAAGGCTACCAGCATAAAGGAACCATTCTGCTTCATTTGTGAATCTTGCAGTCATTGGGTGCAAGACTGTAAGAAGATTGTGCACATTAACGATCAAATAGATAAATTGAAACTAGCAAACAGATGCTTTCTTTGTCTTCAACGTGGGCACAAAATATCAAATTGCAAAAAGAAAGAAAAGGCTTGGCGTGTTAACTGTAAAAGACTGCATCATAAGTCCATTTGTGAGGAATTAGGAGTCCTGGGGGTCAGACATATGTTACTTCCTGGGGAAAGGTATCTGTCATTCCCCACGGATACACGTACCTTCAGACAGCTCAAGTATGCGTCTCAGGACCTACACGATTGAGCAGGACAGCGCAATGTCTACTGGACCCAGGTAGTCAGTCCAGCTACGTAACTAAATGGCTGATTGATGATCTGAAACTGCAAACGGTAGACCGACAAGAACTAACCGCTTGTGCCTTTGAATTAAACCCTACACACCCATGCCACCGCAGGCTTGTTCAGTTTAATATGAAGGGGATTTGGCAGAAGTCTTCAGTGCCACTTACTGCCTTTGAAAGTAGTCATGTTATTTCTCACCAGTCTTCAGTTACACAAATTATAAAGAGTTTACCAGATGCCCATAAGATTACGCTAGCAGACCCAAAAACCGATTCAACAGAAGATCTTCCTGTGGAGATTCTTGTAGGAGGCGATATTTATTGGAAGATAGTGAAGCACAATTCACCCGTATGCATCTGTGACAGCTTAGTGTTTGTTCCTTCTCTGTTTGGCTGTATACTTAAAGGTAACAAGTCACAAGCCTGTGTGCATGCAACTGTGGTAAATTTTGCTCAGACTGACTGATCTCCTCTGCACTCGGACAATGATTTCAGATGCTTTTGGGTCTTGGAAACTATAGGGATAACTGCCAATCAGGATCTACCTGTGAACAACAAGGATACGAGACTTCTTGAAGTGTTTAGAGCATCTTTCTCTATAAAGGATCATCGAGCAGTGGCTACACTTCCCAAAAGACAACATACAGTGCTTTCGAGTAACAGACCGATCGCAGAAAACGATTCAAGCACCTGAGGGAAAGATTTCATTGTCAAGAGACCTTTAAGCAAATGTATTTCGATCTTATGCTAGTCTACATTACAAAGGGGCAAGTAGAGGTCACTCCCACCCCACTCTCAGGAAAGGAGCTATTTTATCTCCCTCATCATGCAGTGAGGAAGGAGAAATACGGAACCACTAAGTGGAGAATAGTGTTTGACACTTCATCTCACGAAAACAATGCTCCTTCTCTGAATGAGATATTAGATGGGGCTTATGGAAATGAGATATTAGAAGCAGGACCGAACCTATTACCAGAGATTCTAGAAATTTTACTGCATTTCAGATTTGCAGGCACAAAGATAAATACTGGCGCCAAAACCTCTGCGTCAGTAAAAAAGAAAAAAAAGGTGGAAGACGGGCCGAATTTCGACTACTGCATTTTTATACATTACCCATTAAAGTAAATACAAATTCCTTATTGTTCATCTTCGAGTGTTGCAGCATTTCAGTGTACTACGAAAATCCGACTGGCAAGACTGGGATATTTGTCAATATGGCCAACTCTACGTTCTGAATTTTTTCCTACCTGCGCGAAGAGGTGGTTGCTAATAGGAACTTTTATGAATTGTGAACCACATGCAGTATTCTCTTCACCGTAAGAATAATACGGATATAAACATTTTGCCATGTATTCTTTCATGTTTGCTGCTATCTCGTTTAAATTCTGTCTGCCTTATAAACTACAAAACTAGAGTGAGACAACAGCTAATGCGGAAGAATATACATATCATGTTATGTGTATATTCGTATTATTGTTATGTGTAATAGTGATACAATCAGAAATGAAGCACGACAATTGACTAGATTTTTAAATCTAAGATGACTCTAATTTCTGTGCAGAATGTAATATACTAAAGAGGCGTCTGCAAAGATTTTCAAACTGAGAAAAATTCTCGCTAAACTCTCGTTCAGAACACATTCTATCATACTCACTCTATTATTTGGTTCTTGTTGTTCATTATCAAAGAAAGCAGCAATGTAAGTAACAACAAATAACAGTCTCTTGCCATTGTTTCGCTAATGAGACGATTCCATTCAAAAAATTGTAAGCGTCGGTAGCCAGCACAAAAGCAAGCCATGCCGCGAGCGGCAACAGGCCATAAACACACATTGTCAGAATGTGACAAACAATGCATGGCACAGTACAGTAATGCATCTTCAGCTTACAATGACGTCAACACCTATAACAAAGAGAACAGCACTTATCAGATCAAAGAAAAATAAGCAATCAATTCAAACCAGACAAAGCACGTGAAAAAGGAAGGGTACCCGTATAAATATGGGTGGAGTGCCTGACGCATAGCAATAGCTACCTGGTATAGCTTAACTGCTAAGCTTTTGACTCGAACCAAACTACTGTAGCTGTATCATGATTCATTCGACCTAAATCGTGTCTCATATTACAGTGGACCAACTTTGGATTTGGAGGTGCGTCGTAAAACTTTTCTCTCCCCTTGAATTTCGAGTCTCAAATTTCAGGTGCGGCCTAGATATGGGGAAATTTTTTTCCTTGATTTCGAGTCTCATTTTTCAGGTGCGGCTTAGATTCGAGTGTGGCTTAGATTCGAATAAATACGGTATATACTATGAACTTGTAACCCTAATGAAATTGAACAGTCTCTCACTTGTCCGTAGTACATCACTCTGTAGCAAGTTATAATCGAATTGCTCATTGTGAAAGACAGAAGGTCATGATAGTTTGTCTCCTTTCATTTTAATTAATTGAATTAATGAATATATGTACATTTTAATGCATTTTTATCTAAATAGGGAAGCGCTAGGGCAGTTATGATGTTTAATAAAGTGGGTTGAGAGAGAGCGTACTGCTTGTTTCAGTATCTCATTGCACTGAGTAATTAGGAGTGACAGGTCTTTCTTTCCGACCGAGCGAGGTGGCGCAGTGGTTAGCACAATGGACTCGCATTCGGGAGGACGACGGTTCAGTTCCATCTCCAGCCATCCTGATTTAGGTTTTCCGTGATTTCCCTAAATCGTTTCAGGCAAATGCCGGGATGGTTCCTTTGAAAGGGCACAGCCAGTTTCCTTCTCAGTCCTTCCCTAACCCGAGCTTGCGCTCCGTCTCTAATGACCTCGTTGTCGACGGGTCGTTAAACACTAACCACCACCACCTCTTTCTTTCTGTTCTCTGAAAGTTTGTGGTCTGTTTCTGTTGTCACTGTGTGGACTTGTGCGAGGGCTAGTCACTTCTCACACCTCACAGGAGAGGCTTGCGGAAGGCCCTCGGTGACGGGGAGTCATCATGCCACGAGCAGTATCCTGCTGTTAATGCACTCCAGTATATTGTTCCTAATGCTTTTTACAAATTTCAGACTTTATCACCCGATGGGACGGTACTTTGGAAATTGTTGGCTGATGGGGTAGAAACTTTCTTACACTGATGGGTGCTTGATAGTGTGCCATCAGTGCAGATAATGTATTTTTTGAGATGTTTGGGTATTTGTGCCAATTGATTTCCCACACACTCTGAAAATAAGCACCATGATTTGGAATCAGATACTGACATCAGAAGACATACTTGGGGCTTCAATAACTTTTGGCAGCAACCCACACTATTGGAGGAGTGATCATTGCCTGTCTCACGGAGGAAAGCTGTGTTGTGCTGGTATTTGATTATGCCATTGACTTGGTGAAATCTTGCCACATGCAATTAGATTGATTTTTATGTGCTCCATGTGGAGAGTTTTTGGAAAAAGTGGGTTCCAGTTCGCCTGGGGCAATGTGGTATGAAGATAAGAGAGTTTGCTTAGGTCCAGCAATAGAGTCGGAGTCCAGTGTTTGAATCTGAACGTGACTGCCCAGGTCGCAGACTTGTAGATTTTGCAGTACTGAGCACGGGGTTCAGTCATGGTGGGCACCTGTCTGTAGTCAGCATCTTTGCAGCTCCAGCACTTAGGGAATTTTCTGTAGTGATATAATTACATTTTCTTTGAGAAGTTTTAGTTTTCAACTTCTGTTATTTTCCATATTGCTTTACACCTTCTTTGGGATGTTCTTTTGATTTGCAGTAACAGTTGTTCAATTAATGCATGTAGCACAATCTTACAGTTCAGTCGTTCACAATCACTGTCGCTTAAGATAGTCAGATAGCACTAATGCTTATACTCACAGAGTGAGGCAGTGCGTAGAGAATCTCAATTATTCATACTGACCTTGCCAATTGACCTTTACTATTTGCATACTAATTGTGATTTATAGGTGTATTATTGGATATGGGTGGTTGTTATTATTATTATTATTATTATTAAGCTGAAACAACATACTCCATGCACATTTCTTTGACAATAAATCATTCATTTCAGTGAATAAGCCTTCTCATTTCAATAGAAAATACAGCTTGTTCATATGATGTTTTATGGTCTTTTTCTGTGGGATAATTTATTAATTTATCACAAATTGTCAACTTGGGATTCACTACTAGGGTCAAATAGTAGTAATATGTATTCAGATAGTCCATTGTGCACAGACATCAGTATTGTATCTTAATGCTGGTTCCATGTCGGGGTGATTCTGGTGCAGAAATTAACCATATGTAATTCCCACATTACCATACCACCTTGGCATCTTCTAGCTGTTCATGATGACTATTAATACTTATTTAATAATGTTTTATGGTGATGGTGTACCTGCAGAACTTGATATCTCAATACCAAAGAGAGAGAGAGAGAGAGAGAGAGAGAGAGAGAGAGAGACCGACCAAGCGAGGTGGCGCAGTGGTTCGACACTGGACTCGCATTCGGGAGGACGGCGGTTCAATCCCGCGTCCGGCCATCCTGATTTAGGTTTTCCGTGATTTCCCTAAATCACTCCAGGCAAATGCCGCGATGGTTCCTCTGAAAGGGCACGGCCGATTTCCTTCACGATCCTTCCCTAATCTGATGAGACCGATGACCACGCTGTCTGGTCTCCTTCCCCAAACCAACCAACAAAAAAGAGATCTGAATGTCACAGTACAAGTAAGTGGAAAAATCGGAGTACACATTTAAAATTGACTTCTTTTCTTTGAGTGTGTAGTAAAATATTTCATGCAACCTGAATTAATATACATGAAGCTTCTATTGCATACAGAGTCTGGATATTAAATGTATTTTTCACTCATGATTGCACATAACATAATTTTTTGAACAAGGAAAACACAATTATTGATGATTTGATATTTTATCTCTTTTTCTCTTGACCATTCATTTCATTTTGACCAGAGACATCTTCAGTCAACTGACCTTAAAGCTGTGCCTGCTACTGGACAGGGAGGTGCTTTATAGTGACCATAATTGTGACTCTGATTCCAAGAACCTTTGAGTCAACCATGAGAGAGAAAATGTGCGTTAGTCTCTTATCATTGTCCAGATATATTATAGAAATCATTACATCATACTAATTGTGAATCTTCAAGTCCAGAATGAAATTTCCACTGTGCAGGGGAGTGCACATGGATATGAAACTTGCTGGCCGATTAAAACTGTGTGCCAGACCAAGAATCGAACTTGGGACCTTTAAATATTAAATTGTTTTTTATGTGCATGACATAGATATCTGTTTGTATTCTGTGGCGAGGAGACCTTTTGGAAATAGGTTTTGAGCTTTGTGAAACATGTTTCATCACACTCTACTTGCGCTCTATCCCCTTTTCGTATGTACCCCGTTCCACCCTCCTGAAACCACACTTGTATCACAGTCCTATCACTATTATACTTGACATTACTTTGCATGCTATGTGTTTCCTTCATCTTTTTCAACATCTTCCCCCTATACTTATTTTTCTCAAAATGTTGCCTGTGGACCTTCTACATTGCTCCCTGCATTAATGCTTGCTATCTTCCATCATGAATACATGTATGTTCCTCATTCACATGACCTCTCATCTCCTGTCCTGCTCCTCCTCCTCCCATTCCTACACACCTTCCGTTACCCCACAACCCATCCCAGCCAAGATACCTACTTGCTCTAGTTAAAAGTTAACTGCAGCATCAGGTGTGTGTGAGGGAGTGGGGGCTACCAATTCACAGTTCAATACTCTTATTCAGTGAATAGTAATCTAGCCCCTTATATATACAATACATGATTGTAAAATGAGGGACAATTCTCATGCACAGAAATTGATGATTGAATGTAGACATCACATATTTCATTGTTTGTATAAGGAATGCATATCATGAGCTGCTGACTGTGTCTGACCCTTAAATAATTTCACACGATAGACACATATTCAGTGCTGCATAATGCTATATTGTTCATTGGCAGAACATGCCTCACTTTTGTTGGTGGTGGTAACCTGTATTGGTGACAAAGTACTTTCCTGCCCACTATTTTTTTCCAAATGTTTTTCAGTCATTTTACTTGACTTTTAAACCACTACTTTTGATTTTACTTTTTGCCTTAAAATATCAATGATTAACCCATATTTTGTTTCACAAGATAACTGAGAAATTTGAGGAGCATAGAGAGAGGGCATTCATTTCAGACACATGCACTGTTGCCATAATAATAATCATCATCATCATTCGACATATACTGCTGGATAAAGACATCCACAAGGCCACCCCATGCATTACTGGCTCCAATTTATGACAACTATGGGAGTTCTAGGACATTAAATGTGCTGGTACAGAAAAATTAGATTGTGACTCATTCTAAAACTGGGATTGTAAATGTTTAGTTCACACTTTTCAGAAAAATGAGAAATTTTTTCATACATCCAACTTGCTGTTTTCTTCAGAAAATAAAAATCTTGAAGCAAATCATGTACTCTTTGAAACTTGAATGAAATTTCCTCACTTCATTCATTGTGACTGTCTGTCTGTCACTTCTGACTTAAGTTTTGAAGTGGTACCAGTCTTCCCTGTGGTTGTTTATTGCAGGAAATATTGCATAAATTAAATATGAAAATGCTAGATTTGGTAATCCTCTTCCAACTGGGACTCTTTGCCCTTCTGCCAGGTTACCTTACCTGGTTTTTGGCTGCAAACTCCCTGACTCTACGGTTCATTAATCATACTGCCCACTTAGTAATTAGCAACAGGGAATGAAATGTGAAAAATTTAGTAAAATAACTGCAAAAAGTGCCCACATATCAATCACAATGCAACATTTTCATTTGTTGAACATAATTCCTGCACACCAATATTTGTCCTTATACTTTCCTTTTGTGAATGTGTAGCCTTTCACACTGCCCAACAGTTTAATATAGTATGAACTTCTCTTAGATTCACAATCAACCAGGTTGTGTGATATTTTGGTAGAATGGAATAATTTACACCGATGGAGTCGTGTGTGACTAGGTTACAAATATTTACACATAAAAAGAAGTAAGAGGTCTTCTGGTCAACTAATTATGTTTTGTGAGGTAAGGACTTCCTCTTCAGACACCTTCATAATTAAATTAGCTGTCCTGGTGATGGTTGGCAGCACATTGGCTATTTTGGTATTTTGATCATAATTTGCATCGAACAGGAAGAAAGGAAACTGCAACATGAATCCAAATAATTCTGTCATTGTGAGATTGAAGTATGCTTCATTGAGACTTAGGGCCAAGTGTATAAAGCATTTGACCTTAGATTAACATAGAAAATTATCTCAGATCAAGCTTAACTCAGAAATATGGGTTGTATAAATGTTAATCCCAGATTATATCACCTTGAAGTAGGATCAACTTTGATTGCCAAAAATTCTTGTGTCAAAGTCAGGTCCAAATGTAATCATCAGTTTACAATGAAGTGATATTGCACAACAATGGTTTTGTTTTGTGGAATACAAATTGAAATAATAAAGAAATTGCTATTAAAACTTAAATATGTAACTATGCTACTCCCACATTAATGAAGCCCGACTCCCCTCCCCCCTCAATATGGTTGGGTTAAGGGAGTTACCATTTATGCATATAATGAGTGCAGATAATAATTTATCTCATAACAATTCATGGAGACGTTCTGCAATTTCTGTAATTAATTTTGAGGCATTTTATAGACATTCGACAACAGAGCAAGAAAGGAAAATTAGAAATATTTGTCATGAACAATTGGGCATGTTGATATTGACAACAGCCGTCCAGAGTGGCTGAGCAGTTCTAGGCGCTACAGTCCAGAGCCGCGCGACCGCTACGGTCACAGTTTGAATCCTGCCTCGGGCATGGATGTGTGTGATGTCCTTAGGTTAGTTAGGTTTAAGTAGTTCTAAGTTCTAGGGGACTGATGACCTCAGAAGTTAAGTCCCATAGTGCTCAGAGCCATTTCAACCATTTGGTATTGACAACAGCCAATAATGATTGAACATCTCTTATAAATGTGCTCTCTCGGCTCTAGTAGCAATTACTATACAACATGTATTAATTTTTGAACTCCTGAACAAGTGACTAAACAGCTGTGGTAGCTGCATGAGCACTGATGAGCAGAGGAGAAATAAGCACTTACACACAGGTTTTTTAGCAAGTTCTTATTTATCAAGCACATTTTGTACAAATGATTGGGTAGCTCAAAGCTTGTGTTTTGGTCTCTCATATGAAGGAACCCTAGTTCAAATCCAGCCCAATTCTAGGATTTTTTTTCAATTTGCTACTACTTTCTCTGCTGTATTGGCCATAAAGATAATAATAACAATCCTGCATTCTGAAACCATGTCACTCTTTCCATTTTCCAAGTATTCTGGGCCACGGCAAAGGACAGCATTCTGTGTGCAAGAAGCTGTGAATTGTGATGTGTTATCTCCTGTCATGTACTTTGCATAAGTTTGCTTGATTTGATGTGTCTGCTGAGGACTAAGGTGGAAAAGAAAACTATGCACCTGTTAGAACTAAGGCTGAGGGAGTATGAATCTGCTGAAACGATGAAAAGTAACTAGCCACTGACTACAATATGTATGCCACTTTTAACATTCATATTTCATGCTTCAGGAAGTTTCAGATGATGGTTGGCGATTTGTTCAAACAATGTAGTAACAGTTTGCAGAGTCGTCCTCAAGGAATTGGGCTGCATTGCTTTACTGTAGAAAGAATTCATCACAATACTTATGGAAGGAAATAACATGATCAAAATACAGCATGGTTTTCATAAAATATCACATTTTCCTGATATTTTAGGCACTGTGGACTGTACCCACATCCCCATCATATCTCCTGGTGGCAAAGGTGCAGAGATATTTAGTAATCATCACTGGTGGTTTACGTTAAATGTACAAACAATTTCAGGTGCTAAGCTTAATCACAGCATATTAAAATGTACAAAAGCATCACACACAACTTCCAGAAGAAATCTTTCTATGAAGAAAACCCAGAACCAACAGAAAATGAAGCTAACATGAGTTACAATGCAATGAGTGCAGAATTCACAAATGAAGTATTTACAAAAAGAAGAAGAAGAAGAAGAAGTTACTGATACACCTTTTCCTTGATGGTCATAGTGTCTTTATCAGTTTTCTTGCATTCCATAGTGTCATTATATTGGCTCAACACAATTTCAAGCAAAAAATCTTTTTGTATACGGAGAAGTTCGAAAATTGGTTCTTTTTCTGTTTACTTCCTCCATCCTCGTAACACAACACTTTTGATAATAAATACTGTGTATCTACAATGTACGATTAATGTCTGCATTCAAAGTGGGATAATCGCTGATAGCCGATTTCTGCGGTGTTCCCAAGCATGTTTCTTGCTATCATAGATCAACGATCAACACTGAACCTCCTTTGTTGGATCCAGGTCAGTGTTATACAATAGAGCGGAACAATAGAGCAGAGCCCTGAAGAGAGGTCAATTTCTGAGCTAACATCAATAGTTGATTATAAAATCGGCCCCCTTTGTGTGTGTGTGTGTGTGTGTGTGTGTGTGTGTGTGTGTGTGTGTGTGTGTGTGTCAGATACAACAGTCTATGATGTGAGCTGCTTTGACCTAGATGTAGGTTCTGAAAGTGCTTGACAAGAAGTGCTTAATTCTGTATTAAGTGCTGGCATTTGTCAATGAATGGACTAAACATACTTGTTGAGTACATTACTAGAGCAAACATTGTTGCCCTGCTGTTGTAGATGATGAGATAGTGTTACAGTTTCTTTGTCCATGAATTAATTAATAATTTTCAGTGACATGGAACGAGTCAAGGTATACATTAACATAAAACAAGGATTTCATAGAGACATACTATATACTGTATTAACAAATTATCATTATACAGCTTAATGCTATTCACACTTATGCTTTCTAAGTTTAACTGAGTAGAGTAGTAAGAAAACTGGTATTTTTAAAAAAGCTGATGCCTCCTCAGTTTTACTTCAGAGCTACTGTTTATCTGCTGTTTGTAGCTTTATTAAATGACATTTTTCAAATAAAATATCTTCTTACATCTATAAATACTGAATACTATTTACAGTACATTAAATTTATCACTCAACTTTATAACAAACACTACTATTTGCCATGTAGCTAACATAACTTTTCACTCCTTGACCATAGGTTTTGAGATAACTTATAGGAGGATTTGCTAATGAGGTATTTTATAATTATCTTTTGAATTGGTACTGATTCACAACTTCTTGCTTTATGTTAGATTGGAGCTTGTCGAATACCTCTGCACCTGAGTACATACTTCCCTTTGAACCCTAAAAAGGAAACAAATACTACATGTAATTTATTTTTGTGTCATGTATTGTAATTGTGCAAACCACAGTTCAGTCGAGGCTGATTTTTACTGTCGACAACAAAAACCATTAAGGAGTGATTATATTGGAATGTGAGTGTAAGAATCCAAAGAACTTTAAAAACCTTTTGCAAGCTGTACAGTCTTCACTGCTGAATGAGCACTTTATTTACTTTAAGTGCATTGCCTCACCTCAAAAAGTAATCCCATAACACGACATTGATTGAAAATTTGCTAAATAAACCAACACTCCTGTCTTAAGGCTAAGGAGAGATGTTTTGAAAGACATGACACAATGAACTTCGTTCTTGATTAGTTCAACCATATGTCAACTCCATTTTAACTAATTATTTTGCCATACATCAAGGAATTTTACACTGTTTGTTTCATTTAGTGTATAATCATTACTTTATATTTCTTGTGCTGACAGGTCATTATTACTTATGACTCTCTGTGAAACTATGCCTTAAATTTTTAGCTGTGAAACACTTGTAGATTTCTCCTGTCATCATATAACTGTGTCCGTTGAAGTTGAGTTCAGACTCTTGATTAGTGTGCTTGTACCATCAGGCAACAAAACTGTTTTTGACCTGCCCTACAGAGTGATCGGAGACTCATTTGTGTATGTTAGTAACAGCAGTGGACCCAGTACCAAACCTTGTGTTAGTTCACATGTATGTTCCTCCATTCTGATGCTATTGCCACACCCGGGATAACCATGTGTTAATGAGACCCTCTGCTTTCTGTTATGAAGCTGAAATTTCATCAAGCTAAAGGAACACCATTGGTGCCACAACATTTTAGTTTACTGAGTAGAATTTTGTGATCACAGTCAAAGGGTTTGGCAAGGGGGCAAAGTATACCAGCAGGATAATTTTTCTTTTTTAGCTCTGCTAGCTCTTCATTTGTCAGGCCTGGTATTGCTTTCTACTATGTGCCTTGTGTTAGCCACACTGAAAAGCAGGTAACAAGTTCTATTGAGTTAAATAAGTCAATATTCTATCACAGGCCACTTTTTTGGACACTTTTGAAAAGAGGGGAAAGATTCATATAGGTCTTCAGTTGGAGGTGGTTTGCTTATCTTCAGTTTTGTAAGTGGTTGTAGTTACAGCTTATTTAAGTCTGTCAGGATATATGCCCCAAGTCATTGATTACAAAGATAGCTTAAGAGGAATTCTATCAAGTCAGCATAAGATTTTACTATTATATTACACACACCTTTGTAGCCATCTGAGCTACTACTTTTTAGTTAACTGATGAATTCTGTGGTTTCCTTAAAGGTTATATTTTTGAAACAAATGTCTTTTGGTGGTGTATGCAGTGTCTACACAAGTAAATCTAATGATTTGGTGTTGGTAAATAATTTACGAGTAAAGGATAGCACTCGCTGAATAGCAGAAATATTGGAGTCGTTAAGAGGCACACACGAAAGGGCGAAAATGTTACTATTTTTTGGAAGTAATCCTTTGGCAAACTAAGTACAAAGACACCCCCACCTATCCACATGCACACGCACACACATTGCCAGCTTGACATACAGTGCTGGGATTGCATTTTGACGGGTGCCCTGGGGTGGGGGTTATGTCAGGTGGGGTGGCATGGGCAGAAGGAGAAAGAGGCAGGAAGCCGGAGGAGGGATTGCGGACAGGTAGCTAGCAAATCAGTAGGAGACAGCAGGTGTGCGGACTAGCAATGGGGGATGGGGAGAGAGAGTTGTGGCGAGTACATGGGCTATGCATGCCACACACAGCCACTGAAGCCATTGAGGTGCAGTATGCAATGAAAATGAAGTGGAAGTGTGGATTGGGAGGGGTGACTGGACAGAGGAGGAGGAAACTGTTGGATTGAGACTGTGGGGGCAGTGGGTGAGCAGAGACTGGGGTAGGAGGATTACAGGAGCAAACAAAGATTTCCAAGGATAACTACCATCTATATAGTTCAGAAAAGCCGGTGCTGAGGGGAAGGATCCAGATGACACGAGTTGTATAGCAGTCATTCAACTTCAGCACAATATGCTCAGCAGTGCGTTGTTCCAATGGGTGGTTAACACTGTTCCTCGCCACAGTTTTGCGATGGACTTTCCTTCTAGTGGATAGCTTTTAGGTGCTCGTGCCCACATAAAATGCTGTGTGGAACTTAACAACAGAGCTAATATGACAAGGCTGTTTTCGCAGATGGCCCTGCCCCTGATGGGATAGGATAAGCCCATGACAGGACTGGAGTAAGATGTGCTATGTGGATGTATCAGGCAGGTCTTCCTCCTGGATCTTTCACAGGGAAATGATAGTGGGCTTGGCATAGAAATGGGCTAGGATAATTTGTAAGTTGGGAGGGTGATGGAATACCGCTTCAGGAAGGGTCGAAAGATTGTGGTTATGTTGTCCCTCATTTCTGTCTATGATGACATTAATCAATGTTTTGGCGTAGGGTATAGTTCAGTTGCTTCAATTCAGGATGATATTGGGTGATGAGGAGGCCACTTCTTTGCAGCTGATTCTTGTGGTTGGTGGGATAGTTAACATTCTGCCAGAACTATCCTTACTATGTCATTGCAGTCTTCTAATGTCTTCTTCATCCTTGGAGCCAGGAGACTTTTAAACTTGTTGTGCTGTGATGGATCTTGGCCTCAGTAATGCAGCCACTATGCTGTTCATAGCAGCTTATCTGCATTCCTATTTTCTTATTCATTGTTGGTCCTACTCCTGCATTACTCCTGTCCAATTTTTGTGTTGATGATCTGAGCAGAAGTACTGTACTTCCTGTCACCACACTTCGCCAGTCCCCACTCTATCAAACTTCAACCCATCTATTCCTTTTTTTCTAATTATCTAACCCATCTGCCCAATTAAGGGATCTAACATTCCACAATTCAACCTGTAGAACACCAGTTTTGGTTTTTATGATGACAACAGCCTCCTGATTAGTCCCAATCCAGAGATCCAAATAGACAACTAGTTTACTTCCAGAATATTTTACCCAATAGTGTGCCATCATCATTAAGCCTTACAGCAGAGCTGAGACCTCTTGAAAAAAAGTGCTAGTTATATTTTTCCCTTGCTTTCAGCCATTTTAAATAAGGTAAATCATGCAAAAAGATAAATCACAGGCCTTAATGATTTTATACATCATTTCTGTATGACATAGCTAAAATATGATCGTCTACCTTGTGCTTTCTAATGGTGGTTATAGTACTTGCTGTTACAAAACATTAAATTTAGTCTATCGTAGTGTACTTATTACAGGTAAACTGTATTGCAACTACAAAACAATTTTAAAACATTATTAACTTTGAATGCTCGCTCTCTCTCTCTCTCTCTCTCTCTCTCTCTCTCTCTCTCTCTCTCTCTCTCTCTCTCTCTCTCTGCAAATGCACACATATACACTCACTAAAACTCACTGAAGAAAAGTATGGCCCCTCACTGAGAAAACCCTTTCTATTTGCATTCATGGAAACCTCCTTATATATTGATGACTAGGAATCTTATTCTGTTAGTTGTCATTATGCATGTGAAATATGTCAGTGTGGTTGACCCAAGGATGATGATGTCTAAACTTCATAGTTAGGTTGGATGTGATAAAGATTTTAGAAAGTAATGTGGTTCTTACATGTATTGAGAACGGAATGTACCCTTGGAGTGCTCTATTACCAAATTACCAGTAAACCCTTGATTCTTTAAAGACTCGAACTTCTGTGTATAAAACAGCTTCTGAAGCCTGATTACTTTACAAATGAGTTAATGTGCTAAATGTATGACATTAAGCATGTAAGCAAGAAAAAGTTTAGAAAAGGTTTGAAATTATTCTTATAGTTTGTTCGAAGTCAGTCAGTGGTCTAATTATGAAACACTGGATGAACATAGTCTGGTAATTTGCACTCCATTGTAAGCAAAAGCAAGTTCTTCGTGCATTTAGCTGTTTATGACATCATATCTCCTGAACTGAGTGTCATACAATGATATACACAATAAGCCGAAACATTATGACCATTGCCCACTGCGAAATTGGATACCGTCTGTTTGGTGGCTGATATGTGTTGCAGTAACAAAAGTATGTAAGCAGAACAGACACAGACGGAGGATCACTCTAGTGAAGATATGGGCCACAAATGGGGCAATCCATTGAGATAAGAGGTTTTGACAAAGGGAAGATTATTATTGTGCTGAACCTGTGAACAAGTATCTCGAAAATGGTGAAGCTGGTCAAATGTTCATGTGCTCCTATTGTGAGCATCTATGGAAAGGGATAGGAGGACAGTGCAACTACCACTAGGCGCTAAATGGTTCTACATCCATGACTCTTCACAGAATGTGGAGAGCGGAGGCTTGTTTTCTCTGTAAAGTAGTATAGATGGTGATGTTTGGCATCTCTGCCGAAAGAGCACAATGCTGGTGCACGCACAAGTGTTTCAGAGCACACAGCTAATCATACATCATTGAACATGGAGCTCCACACCAGACCACGCCTACATGTTCACATATTGACCCAACGACATCATCAGTTATGATTGCAGAGGGCATGGGAACATCAAGATTTGACTGTCAATCAATGGAAACGTATTGGCTCTTCAGCTCAGTCACATTTTTGCTACACTAAGCTATGGTCATCTCCACTAGTGCCGTCGTCATGGTGAATGGCAGCTCAAAACGTGCAGCGCGCTACAGACACAGCTGGTGGGATCAATATTATGCTGTGGGAGAATTTCTCCTCTGCTTGCATGGGACGTGTGGTAGTAATTGAAGACATGCTGTCAGCTGCAAACCACCTGCATCCTTTCATGCTGGATGTCTTCCCCAACAGCATTGTCATCTTTCAACAGTGAAACTGCCCATGTCCTGGAGCCAGAAATCTGCTGCAGTGGGGTGAGGAGCGTTATAGTGAATGCATGCTGATGTTTGCGCGACCAGAGTCGCCTAATATGAATCTTATGAAACCCAACTGGGTCGCTATCGGGCACCATCACTGTGCACACAAGTCAGTGGCCTGTTATTCATGTGAATTACATGACCTCTGTGAGGACATCTAATGCCACTTACCTCCACAAACCTACCAACATGGTGTGGTATCCCTGATATGCAGAATCATTGATGTATTTCATTCCAAAGATGGGCCGACAAACTATGAAACAGGTGGTCATGATTTTTGGCTCATCAGTGTAATTTTGCAGCTGCTGTACATTCAATGGTATATGTAGATACTGCCTGCAGTGTATGTTTTTAAGTAATAAATTAGAACTTCATGTCTCGTGCTGAAGTTTTACTGCATGAGCAGTGAAAATGTATCAAGCGATACAGTTTTTTTCCTTTCATCACTTTGTGTGTGTGTATTGGAGGGAGGGGGAGGTGGGGGTTACTGAGAGGAAGTTTCACAAAGGTTTGAAATTATGTGCTAAGTGCTTTTATTCTCAAATACTGCGTGAATAAAATCTAGGCAATTTTGCACTTCAGTTACATTGCCTCACAATTTCTAACTGTAATATTTGACTTATCGTGTAAAACTTATAACATAAGATTAAACCTCTAAGTGAGTAGGCATAATTATACCAAATACTGAACATCAAATTTTGTTACTCTTGGAACAATGGCTGTTACATTGTGCAACACTAAGGCAGAATAACGATGACATATTTATGCAAAGAACATTATTATTGCTGTTTGTAGTTGTGTCCTCAACTCAGGTTGTTGTAAAATTGTATGGAATGGAGTGTGTCTGTTAATGTTCTTTAAGCCATTAATTGTACTTCAATTCTCAAGTGCGGCTGCTAATAAGGCGTTTTTTTTTCTGTCTTGAGTTAAGTGATAGCCTTAGTAATTATTTACTGATGATGCAGTAAAGTAAGTTATTGTTGTCTGCAGCTTAAAATATGCTGTAGAGAAATGATATGCACTGAAAACATACTGGGATTAATTTGTACAAAAAAAGGAAGTGCCATCTAGTACGTAAATCTTGATGTAATGAATTTTGGACATTAGGAGACATAATCTTGAGTCATTATTTTGAATTAATCTTCCTTAATAAATTTGATGAATAACTTGCAGACGATGAAGATGGAACAGAACAGGACACTTTGGAATTCGAACTGAAAGTTAAATGTACTCTCGATCCATCTGTGGATGCCTCTGCACCTGTCCGTGACAAGAAAATAAATGGAAGTGGTAAGTTAAATTCGTAAGTAAAATTTAACAAAAAGAAGAAGAAAAAAAAAGAAAAAAAAACTTTTAATTTGTATTGCAGTGTCATTCTGTTGAAAAATATCCTAACAAAACTGCTTTGATATGTCTTCAGCAAGTTCTTCAGACACTGTTATGGCACACTAGTTTTGGCTGATTGTGTATAACTGTAATATAAGGCTGACTAAAATGAAAGTGTAAAAACAAGTTCTCATTGTTTAAACAGACAGAAGAAGTGAACTTCGATATTATTTGCCTTTATAGTCCTTCATAAAGGAAGATGTACCATAATCTATACATATTATAAATTAAAGTCCCCTGCCACATTTTTCTGTCTGTGAAATATAATATCAGGAACTACATTAGAGATCTTGGTATGGTTTTCATTACTAGACTGATTCATGAGAAAGATTTGTATATGTCACTAGGTCGTCTGGCCATTGATACTTAGTGCCCCCCATCTGGAGCCAAGGTAGGCCACTACTATAAACATAATTATGAAATTTTTACCTGAGTGTCTAGTCAGTGGTCCTCTAAAAGCTTAATCTTATATTCAGTTCTAAAAGGCTTTCCTCCTAATGTCTAGATACACTTGTCAAAATATGTGGGAGCTACTTCTTGTGAGGTTTCACAATAATGTGTGGTGCATTATTTAATAATAGTGCAGCATTAGCACATTCCATCAAAACAGCAAATGGAATAATTCCGTTTATAGATGCTCCTTATGGAAATCATACATATGTATGGGAGACAGTTCTGAGCGTTGATACATTCTCTGAACCTCACACATTCCAAACAGAGTTATGTGTTTCTAAATTTAATATGCATCAGTTACAAAGAAAAGGTAGTTGCCATAGGAATATAAGGAGAAAATGTGCATGTATAGGTTTTATTAGAAAAAAGACAACCTTACATTTTTTTTCTTTAATATATTCTTGTGATGGCGAATGAAAAAACCTTGTCAAATAAAATTTTATTCAGTTTCATTTGTTTCATAGTGTGTTTGTGTATTTTAATGTAGAATTAAATATTAACACAATAAGAATGTCACCTTGGGATAAATACCTAATCATCAAAGAAGATGCAGTTAGCCACCATCTATTACCTGGAAAATTGAACTGAATACTTGGTCAGGATGGCAGCACCGTTGCATTTACCATATGCCTAAGAAGGAGGCAGATGAGGTAGTAGTTGCATATTCTCCAGTCTTGTTACAAGTGGGATACTGTGAACTGCTACTTGTCTGTATGCACCAGTGAATGAAATGAACGAACAGGACATACATGAACAAACAGGACATACAGTGTATCATGCCTTGGCTGCTCAGGGAATTTTGCTGGCAGTATCTGTAAAACCACCTTTAATTACGATTTTGCTATCTTCCTCAGTTGCATATATGGATTTGTTCTCTGTTGTTTCAGCCGCAAATTAAAACAGTGTCCATGTTCAAATAAGTGCCAATTAATTTTATGGTGTTTGCAGTTTCCTCATTCATCAGTGTGTTTATCTTCCAGTAGTTATCACATTGTTCCTTGGCATGATATGTATCTTTCCTACTTTCACAGCTGCGAAAGCAAGCTGACTGCAAGGTCAAGTGGCTAGAGTTTTTGGCTAGTGACACCGAGGGCCTGGGTTTGATTACCAGTAACCACATAAAATTTTTCCCTGGTGGGAAGATCTGGAAGGAGGTCTACTCAGCCTTGCGAGACCAAATTAAGAGCAGCAAAATTGATGTGCAAGTCGCCAAAGTGGCATTATGTTGAAAAGTTTGCACCAGATGAACATTACACAGCATTTGTTAATTAGCAAAAAAGTATCTCTCTCTCTCTCTCTCTCTCTCTCTCTCTCTCTCTCTCTCTCTCTCTTATTCTCTTTCTCCGGGTTAGAGAGCAATGTGCTTGCTGCTCTGCGACTACGGATGTAATTCTTTTCAATATTCCAGATCAGTTCTATAGAATTTATCCCTAGATGATATGCTGGCACTAGAAGAAGAGTCATTTTTATGCAATAGTTTATCAGTGGAATAATCAGGGAAAGGTTAGTGCTCATTAATTAATGCAAAAGTTTTGTTTTTAATTTTTACTGTCTATTTCTGTATGATCGTCCAGAGTTAGTCTGTTTTAGTCACTTATCACGGCCTACATTCAGAACAGTGAAATGTTGACTGATACTGTCATTTGACAATACTCTTTCCACACTGTCACTTTGCCTGCTTTTATTCACAGTTTAATGTACTTGAATCCACAATTTATCTAAATAAACTACTGGCCACTATAATTCTGATGCTTCATTTTTCCATCAAACACCTAATGTAGTGTGCCATTTTTGTATGATCTCTCATAAGTCAGTGAAGTCACCATTGGAGCCACAAGCCAGTAATTATAACATGTAAATCACTCGCACACCATGCAACAGTACCATGTTTTTGTATGATCTCTCATCCAAACATGGTGACTTGTTTATTCTTGCACCCTTTAAAATGAAATACTATAAGTGGATAAGGGTGGTTTCATCCCCCCCCAAGTATCTTTGCTAACTTAGGAGCCTGTTCTCTGTGATAGAAGCTGTGAAGATTTTGCAAATATCACATTTGTTTCTCCTGCTTTGGGGGCAGATACCTTAATGCAGTGCCACTGTGCATTATGTTCCTCCTTCCATACTAGGCACTACTGACTTAGATATCTTACATATCGTACACCTGTCAACACTTGCTTGCACCTTCTGTCACCTTCTCTGTTGGCACTATTGCATCTTTCTCGATCTCATTGTCAGCAAAATTCATGACACTAACTGCGAATTGTCCCAGCTGCCTGTGAAGTTATTTCCCACATTACCTGTGCTCACACTGTGAGCTAGCAAAGTGCACTACTTTGCATTGGATTGTGGCTGAGCTTAATCACATGACCAAGTTAATTACCACTAGAGCCAGGTCTAAAGTTTGCCTTGCTGAAGTTTTTTTTAAAAAAATCTTGTATTTGTTGTGCTAATGTTATTAACATAGAGTGGGGGTGTAATACAAAAGACGTAAACATTCATTTTCCAGAATGTGTGTGTCATATGTTTGCTACAGTTTAATTGTATTATGATTGTCAAATCATACAGACACCATGGAATTGCATATCAATATGGGAAGTGTTTGCTTTTTAATTGAAAAAGTGTTGTGCAGTGAATTCACATATCATTGTTCCTTGAATCAGGATTTCGAAGAAGTTGATTATTCTATCAGTGAGCTGTAATCTTTCACTTTATTTATGAAAAACGTAATACAGATTATGCAAGTCTGGAATTTGAACAAAGTCAAGCTGAGATTCTAAAAGGATGATAACAATTCTCACATTTGTGTATGAGACTGATAAAAATGATTGCCTAATTGAAATTGGACTTCCACAGTGTTGGGGGATTAATATTGAGAAATTTCAATCAGAATACTTCTTGTAGGATTGCTTTAAAATTATAAATTCGTTTCATACTTCTTTCCAGTTTACACAAAACATATGAAATGGCTACCAATTGGAGCCCAAGGAAATATGTACACAGCCCAAGATGTTGGACCGATACATGATGATATTCTCATTAGCAAAATGATGCCAGGACATGAATTAGATCTAAAGTTACATGCTGTCAAGGGCATTGGCAAAGACCATGCAAAATTTTCTCCTGTGGGTATGTACAACATTTTGTTGGCGTTCAGCCTACATAATAATTTAGCATGTGTTTCAGTTTTTCTTAGTTAACACTTTTATGTACCTTTTCTTGGTTGAACTGTCATTGAACTAACATTTCTCCCTTCTCACCCAACCATTCAGGATGAGCTCATTTCATATACTGCTATTATTTACTGGATAATTCTTTCCAGTCTTGATATCACTGTAAGCTACATATTCCGCAAAAACGAATATACCAGGTGTCTGTCCTAACATTAGTTAGGCACATTTTTCCACTGTTTCTGCAGATTTTTAGAGTTCAGTTTTTGTGAGGTGTGAATATTTATCACATACAAATAGTGCTCATTGCGTGTTTCATGTGACACCCAATGTCAGTGGAGGAACTTCATTTTGTTTCATATTAGAATTTTTTATATCAGAATTTTATATGCCCTTTCAGTAGAATGACCCTAAGTCTGTCTAATGTAATATTCAGTTTAATATGTGTGGACAGGAACAGCTCTACTTGAAATATAACCAGTACTCCAGCTGCTACTGGATATTGCTGCTGCATGGCAGTAGGTGTAAGTGGCACAATAAAAGGGCAAGTAGTCCAGTTAAGTGGTCACAAATTTATTTACCAATAGGTCAAGTGCTAGATGATTCAGTGGCTGGCTGTCTGCCCACCCCCCCCCCCCCCCCCCAAAAAAAAAAAAAAAAACAACAAAAACCTCAATATTTGGTAGAGCATAGTAGATATTATTGTATTAGGGATATGGAAACTGCAACACCAGGATGTGTAATGAAAATACCTAGAAAGTGATACTGCTTGAAGTGGTATTAATACATTGGCTCCATGGCTTGTTCTCAGTCTGTCTTAGTAATGCAGTTGAAGACAACAAGAGGTTATACTTACAGGTAATTAAACATATGTTCCCCATGTCTTCCTTACTCAGCTTGTCCTATTTTGTGTGCCAGAGTGCACCCCACTATCTCTCTGCTACTATCATGCAGCAGCACTACTCAGCTACTGGTGGAATACTGGTTATTCTTCATATGATGCTGTTTGTGTTAACACACATTATTAAGCCAAAATTCTGCTAACTAATGTGAGGCCATTCTATCGAATGTGCATATAAACTTCAACTTTTAAAAAAAATTAGTTTTTAAGAAGAACCAACCCTACATTTTCCATTGACTTTGAACATCACACAGAAAATGTGATGATCAGTATTTGTTTGGGCTGACTGTGTCTACATGTTACAAATATCCATGGAAACACCACAGAAAATGCTCTTTACAGCTCTCAAGGGACACATCTAGGTAAGCAATATTTTTCTTTACAATTTATATTTTGTTTTTGTAGTTTCCTGTTTTAAATAAAAAGTATTTATTAAAACGTAGTTGCATAGTAAGAGCAGAAAAACACAGTTGCTGTTTTTTTTTCTTCTCTCTCTCTCTCTAAGGATATCCATTTACTTTGAATAAAATCTTTCATTCCACACTACTGGCCAATGTTGACAGTTCATTCTCTTTCCGATACAGCTAGAAAAGTAGTGACAGGTAAAGGCTTAGGAAAAGAAAGATGGAATTCCTAATTATAAACTAGCCTATCAAAATTAGATAATTGGAAACTGAGAATAAAGTTTTTTGATATTTACATTTACATATTCTCATATACACACTGCAATAATAAAAAACCATACATGTTAGAAAATTCCAACATTGGCATCCTCGTACATAACACAACCAAAATTCAATGTGAATATGAGAACAGAGTTTGCTAGTGCGAAACTGCAGTGCAACTAAGTGACTGTCAACCACATGCAAAAGAACAAGTAACACTGTGCAGAAGTGTGTCCAGTTTTACAATTAATTTCATCCATATTATCCCAGTGAGTGAGAAGGAACTAAACACCATCTGAATATATAAGATACACCAAAGATATCTCGGCAAGTGTTATACAGCTAACAATGTGACGCAGTTTCATATAAAAGCAAAATTCCCTTGCCAATCTAAATCCCAAACAAGATACCTTGTTTGTTAGCAACAAGGAAAGGCATACGATTGTCTCCTCACATCCATGTTGTGATTTGCATGCATCCAGAGCAGAACCAGTGTTACCGTATATAATTGTATTAACATGTCCAAAAGAAAAGAAGTTGAATAGTGGCAGGGGGACTTGCGCACACACACACACACACACACACACACACACACACACACACACACACACACAGGATGTTACAAAAAGGTATGGCCAAACTTTCAGGAAACATTCCTCACACACAAATAAAGAAAAGATGTTATGTGGACATGTGTCCGGAAACGCTTAATTTCCATATTGGAGCTCATTTTAGTTTAGTCAGTATGTACTGTACGTCCTTGATCCACCGCCAATTGGCCCAATTGAAGGAAGGTAATGTTAACTTCGGTGCTTGTGTTGACATGCGACTCATTGCTCTACAGTACTAGCATCAAGCACATCAGTACGTAGCATCAACAGGTTAATGTTCATCACGAACGTGGTTTTGCAGTCAGTGCAATGTTTACAAATGCGGAGTTGGCTGATGCCCATTTGATGTATGGATTAGCACGGAGCAATAGCCGTGGCGTGGTACGTTTGTATCGAGACAGATTTCCAGAATGAAGGTGTCCTGACAGGAAGATGTTCGAAGCAATTGTTCGGCGTCTTAGGGAGTGCAGAACATTCCAGCCTATGACTCGCGACTGGGGAAGACCTAGAACAATGAGGACACCTGCAATGGACGAGGCAATTCTTCGTGCAGTTGATGATAACCCTAATGCCAGCATCAGAGAAGTTGCTGCTGTACAAGGTAACGTTGACCACGTCACTGTATGGAGAGTGCTACGGGAGAACCAGTTGTTTCCGTACCATGTACCCCGTGTGCAGGCACTATCAGCAGCTGATTGGCCTCCATGGGTACACTTCTGCGAATGGTTAATCCAATGGTTAATCCTCATTTCAGTGCAAATGTTCTCTTTACGGATGAGGCTTCATTCCAACTTGATCAAATTGTAAATTTTCACAACCAACATGTGTGGGCTGACGAGAATCCGCAAGAAATTGTACAATCATGTCATCAACACAGATTTTCTGTGAACGTTCGGGCAGGCATTGTTGGTGATGTCTTGATTGGGCCCCATGTTCTTCCACCTACAATCAGTGGAGCATGTTATCATGATTTCATACGGGATACTCTACCTGTGCTGCTAGAACATGTGCTTTTACAAGTACGGCACAACATGTGGTTCATGCACGATGGAGCTCCTGCACATTTCAATCGAATTGTTCGTACGCTTCTCAACAACAGATTCGGTGACCGATGGATTGGTAGAGGCGGACCAATTCCATGACCTCCACGCTCTCCTGACCTCAACCTTCTTGACTTTCATTTATGGGGGCATTTGAAAGCTCTTGTCTATGCAACCCCAGTACCAAATGTAGAGACTCTTTGTGCTCGTATTATGGACGGCTGTAATACAATACGCCATTCAGCAGGGCTGCTTCATCGCATCAGGGATTCCATGGGACGGAGGATGGATGCATGTATCCTCGCTAATGGAGGACATTTTGAACATTTCCTGTAACAAAGTGTTTGAAGTCACGGTGGTACGTTCTGCTGCTGTGTGTTTCCATTCCATGATTAATGTGATTTGAAGAGAAGTAATAAAATGAGCTCTAACGTGGAAAGTAAGCATTTCCGGACACATGTCCACATAACCTATTTTCTTTCTTTGTGTGTGAGGAATGTTTCCTGAAAGTTTGGCTGTACCTTTTTGTAACACCATATATATATATATATATATATATATATATATATATATATATATATATATATATATATATATATATATATATATATATATAGCCGGTAGACAGGCACAATAAATAAAACACACACACAGAATTTCGAGCTTTCACAACGGGCGGCTGCTTCGTCAGGAAAGAGGGAAGGAAAAGGAAAGATGAAAGGATGTGGGTTTTAAGGGAGAGGGTAAGGAGTCATTCCAATCCCTGGAGCGGAAAGACTTACCTTAGGGGGAAAGAAAGACAGGTGTACACTCGCACACACACACACACACACATATCCATCCGCACATACACAGACACCAGTCTTATTCTTGGATGCTTTGACCCTTTTGATGGGGGATTCTTGGTGCATCACAGAATGGTGAACAGTCGGATGTGGTTGTGGGTCGGATATGGTGAACGTACGAATAAACTCTTCTGTCTCGATCAGTTTCTATTACACCTTTTAATGTACAATTGGAATACACATTTTTTAACAATATTAATTTGGTGGAACTCATCATACGTCCACCCACTACCACATATAGAGACAGACAGATAAATTTAAAGAGATTAAGAAATCAAAGAGCGTATCTCTACTTGTTTTGTTTGTGACATATAGTATCACTGGTACAAAATAACGTATTATTTTATATGTGTAAAAAGAAAAGAACAAGAGGAAGGAAAAAAAAATAATAATAATGTACCTCTTCAGAACTACCCCCCACTGTGCACTGACGTCATACAGAGGAGCACAGTGTCTGGGCTTATTTCCCTTTTTATGGGTTGATAACCCTAGCCAGAATGGGCATAACCTTTATTTTTCAGCAATTGGAATTATCCTGCATGGTTACCAATTTATATAGGCATCTCAGCTCCCTTAACACATACGTACATAAGTTTTCCTTCATAATAAAGTGCTTGCTATAAGTGCGTAGTCCCATTATTGTCAGTCAGTATCTGCCCAGTGTTTAACTTGTGAAGCACGCACGTGGAGCTCGAGATCTGTTACCGTCCCTGCTCGCTTTCATATGTTTAATGCAAAGTAAGAGTGTCCATGTTGTGCGTTCACATATTCTACAACGCACAAGTTTTTGAAATCTTTTATGCTGTGACAACTGGTTCCCATATCAGTGGCCCAAGGAATGTATTTCAACTCACGCTCGCACTTACTCAGTGGGAACACCAGCCATACATCCGATATCCACCGACAAGGTAAGTTTCTTGCCGCTTCTACAACGTTGTTGAGCAAGGGAAATTCATGTTTTTACAGTGTTGTCGAGCACAGAAAATTCATGTTGCATGAATTATTGTCGTTTTTAGTTCTCCATGCGCACAGCCACATATCTCACACGCATACTTAACACTTTGCAGGCAGGTTTCGTTTGTTTTTGAGCATCTTTCATATTGTTGCACAAAATTTCTGTAGCGACCTTTCCATATACTATAAACATTAAAAAAAATACAATTACAAGAATAAACTTATCCTATTCATTTGGCAACATGCCATTTTCACTACTAATATACATTGTAGTCTGATTATTATTTTGTTTTTGTACACTTGGTTAAATTATAATTTCGTTACATTGTCCAATTCCAATTACATGAGTAAACTTTCTACTCTCATTTTGTTTTACATTTTTTACATAACATTTATGCAATAAATAGATTCCTTTTTCCTTTCTGGTATATATTGACATACATTTCATGCCAAATTCTCAGTGATTTCTTGTCACAGCATATTTATCAAGTTCAAAGAATTAAAAAAGTAAACAATAGATGCTTCAACAGATTCTATGTGCTGCTTAAATAACTATACATGGCCTTGCCTTTCTAACATTCTCCAGGAAGGATCTACACACTACAGGGTTGAGGAAATTTCACAGAAAGGCATTTATGTTCTCAGTTACATCTCGTTGCTGGTCGTAACTGTGTTCCCAGGAACAATATAGTTTGTTGTTTATGAACACAACGCAAACCTGACAATACCATTCGTATCGAATACTTATTCAATGTTTAAAGTGCACCTCAATATTTACTTGTTATGTTCATTGTATAGAGGATAATCATTTCATTTGCTGAGGTACACAGAGATGTATCATCAGTACTATATGTCATGTACAACGAGCATAAAATAGTGTTTATATATGTAACAAATGAGCAAAAATAGTTCAATGTAAATCAGGTGTTTGATGCTTTCGTGAGTAGTCCATACTCACAGTAGTTAGGTTTCGACCACTTGACTATCTGGTAGTGATCCGCCTTATTTCAGCATTGTGATATGCGATGTACTGCAACTGTATCGTTCTACAAATATTTTCATACTATCACATTCATACATATAATAAACTTACAACTATATTTAGTTGTGGTGTGGCCCTTTCTAATGTTTATAGGGTACCTAACACTCAACAACCTTTTATTTTTCTTCACTTTAGGAGGTGTTGATGCATCGTTCTCTGGAAGAAAAAAACTTAATACTAACCTAAAACTAAATCTTCATAAATAAGTGTACAGTGGCTCGATGGTCACTAGTACCTCTTTTATATGTTGAACCATGTATTCATTTACTTCAATGTGCAGTCATGCTATCACAAACTCATTTAATGTCATGTGTGCGTCTCTACTTACCTTATAAATCTGAAAGATAAAGTGTGTTATGGGCGTGGTGCGACCCCTTATTCAGTTTGTTATTTATATTGTACTCACTTGTTTATCTGCAGCAAGAGTTTTCTGGTCCCTCAGTTACAATTAGTGCTGTACTTTCCATACTTAAATTTGTAAGTATATATAGATATAATGTACATAGTAGCACAACTTCAGTAAATATTTCTTAGTTTAGGATCCGTTTCCGTGTATATAATCCATTAGCTTATCTCTGTTTGTGTGTATAACGTAGATAGTCGTAGTTGTAGTATCGACTCTCCATTAATTTTCTATTTCCAGTTTATGCAATAGCTCATACGGTTTGTTTGTTTTGGGTGCTCCAACACTTTCAGCTGTGTATGGCACGCACATCCTTACAGTTTGTTGACTAGCTTTCTCCCCAATGCGCATGCACTGTGTCGCTCTGTTACCACTAATGTCATGGCAAGTTGTGTATTTCATTGCGCACTGCCGTGCATTTCACAAGTTTGTTTATTCATTTACAAATGGGCTAAGCACAAGCCGAAGCATTGTGTTTAAAGTATCGTCGTCCCTAGACACATCAAAGTAAAGTTCTTCCTTGTCACATCCACTCACCTTACCATTTACACATTTTACATATAAGAAAAAACAAAAAATTTCCTTATCAATTAATAATATAAATTCTGAAATGTGATTTTCCATCATCCTAAATCTAATATTATTATACATATATAGAACTTAGAGGGTATACCTACCTTGATCGTATCTGATAAAGCGAGTCTCAATCAAGCCCGTCCCCCACTCCCCTCCAAGGTCACAGAAAGACAGCCTACCATGACCAGTTACAGTTTTCCAGCATTGCGGTGACATCGATCTCTGGGTTAGGCATAACTTCCATTATGTTGACCATTGGTGATTGGTTATGCCAATTAGTGTATTGAGAGCTCTTGACTGAAATTCTCTTTGCCTCAGTGTGTTATTCGGCATATGTGTGTTACTTTGCAGGCCGAATTTAGCTGCCTGTTGGTTGTTTAGTTGTCTTTTATTGTTTTGCGTTTTCAAGCAAATGGCTGATTAGTGTCAGTAGCTTGTGTCTGCACATATTGTACATACGCACATACGCTACTCACCCATTGTAGTTGTTTTTGCTAAATCTTTGCCCATTTCTTTTATGTCAGCCTTCTCCATTGCCGTTGTGATTACTGTTGCCATTATCATAGGTCTGTGTGGGGTAAGGTTGCCACCCATGTTGTACTACGAATCCGTTGTTTACTTGTTGGTCTGTAAATCTCTGTGTCGTTGCCGGCGTATTAACAGGCTTCGGCTGTACTGGTCTCTCTTTGTATACTAAATCTATTGAGTCTAGTACAGATAGAAAGTATTTGGTGTTTGGGATGGTAATGAGTTTTTCCCTAATGTGAGCAGGAAGACAGCTCTTTTAAATTTTCAACATGTCTACTTGAGATACCAGGTTCATCCAGTGTCTGATTTTATCCAAATATTTTTCTAAATAGCTTCTGAAGCTTCCATACCTGCTATTGATCTGGGCTGAATACTTCACGTCTGAGCCTCTCTTGTACGGCCTCTGACAATACTTATCCAGAAATGCTCTCTCAAATTGTTCATAATAGTGGCAACATGCCGCCATGTCCGTAGCCCATGTCAAAATGTCACTGTGTGTGTATCCAACAACAAATCTAATTTTGTGGGCTTCGGTCTAGGTATGAGGTAAAACACTTCGAAATGCTCTGATAAAGACCTCAGGGTGTGTTCTTTTCCCTTCAGAAGTAAATATCCTAAATTGTCGATGTCTAAGTAACCCTCATCTGCAAGTAATGTTGACAAACACACCGTGTTGTCAGTGACAGGCTTGTTTATGTTCGCTTGTGGGGTAGTGCATGGCAGCTGCACTTGCTCTACAGGTGCAACTACTGGCAAGTGTTGTTGCATTGTGCAACCTTCACTATTTTCCTTCTACAGGCTAATCCCATATTGTGGGTAACCAGTGAAGGTATCTAACTTCTCTAAAAACATAGGTTTGTTTTCTGTCATACGTTGTTTTGGATTGTCCGTAGTTTTAGCAACACTGCCTCGTAACCTTTCCTCTGCTTCCATTAAACCCGAGTCTAATTTAGCTATAAGTCGTCTTTCTTTCTTTTTTATAGCCTTTTCTGCAGTATCTACATCAGTTTTGCATTCTGACACTACCTTTCCAGCGAGGGTGCTGCCCTTATCTAGCATCCCAGCTTCAGCTTTTTGAGTTATTTCCTTTACATCTGCCTCTCTGTTTTTCGGCAAATTGTGACTCTAAACTTAACTGATCTACTCTTAAACTCAACTTGTGAATTTTGTAGGTAGGTTTTTGTATATGTCTTGCAGCTCGTTGACTGCATTTGTCACATTTTTTATTGAAGCATCCACTTGGAATTGCATCTCCTGTATTTGAGAATTTGCTTCACTGAGGTTTTGCAACTCACCTACAAGTTGTTCCTGTTTACGATTTACAGATGTTACGTTTTCTGTACAATTTACAGATGTTACGTTTTCTGTACAATTTACAGATGTTACGTTTTCTGCTAGCGTATTTATATTCTGGGACATGCGGTAATTATTTCTTGTTTTAATTGTTTACCGAGCTCTGTCAACTTCCCAGATAGTCAGTCAGATAACTTAGTGCATATAGCTCTGCTCACCTCACTGAACTGATGACTAATAGTATTCTTGAAATTGTTAAAAGCTTGATTTTGCTGTTTAACCTGCCACCCTATATTTTTCTTATTTTTTGTGAACTGCTGTGTAAACTGTTGTCCTATATTTTCCTGATGTCTTGTGAACTGCTGTGTTACACTCTTAAGCTGTTGTGTTACACTTTCTTGAAATTCCTGTCGTCATGGAAGCTGTTGTGTTATTAGTTCCATGAGTTGTGTCAAATTGTGGGTGTCACTAGCATTTACATTGCTTTTTCAAACTGTTTCCTGCTCTGCGTTCATGACATTGTGAGCAAATAATCAAATAAATTCTCGCTGTCATACGCTTCACTTTCACTATTTGGAAAAAAAACGTTCCTGGTGAGAACTGAGAAATTGTCTCATCAAGCATCATAAAAGCGGCATCATGATTATTTATATTACCAGTGTCATTATTTTTTAATAGTGAGTCACCAACCTATTTGTTGTGGTAGTCGTCGGCCAGTTCACAAGTTGGCATGTTACTTTCAACTGTTCCCAAGCTCGGATTCCGACATCTTGACATACTGCATTTTGTAATGAGTTTTCAACAATGGCCATTTTTGTTGAAAGAAAAAAAAATATTGTGTTTGTATCAGTTCTCTTCATTAAAGCAGACTTATATGCACATTAATTAATGATCCTGATTATTCTGTGATACCGTCTTATAGAATTTAAATGAATTATGTTGTACTCTAATGTTGACTTTACACAATTTGTTGTCTTTCCTATAGAAATGCACTTTCCGTAAAGGATATTATTTGGAAGAAAAAGAGATTACCAACTCTGAGGGAGACGGCAGCAAGCGCGGCCATATAAGCATACAGTGTAACTGCTTCCTACCTTAACTGCTGAAATCCACATTCCTAGCGCGTCTCGTTTGTAGGCAGAATTTAATTTTAATTTTCTCCTTCAAGTTGTTAATAGTCCCAATCTCATGAACATGTAACAAACACAACAAAGGCCTCATTAATTTCTTGTAAGAAAAAGATGAAATCATTTTTCTCAAAAAAATTTTATCTCAACAATTGGAAGTTTGTTCACATTCCGCTCGGTGCTGTCCTGTCACGGTGGCTATTGAATAGAAGGGGTAGGAATAAAATGTGATATAACGGGTGATCAAAAAATCAGTATAAATTTGAAAACTGAGTAAATCACAGAATAATGTAGATAGAGAGGTACAAATTGCACACATGCTTGGAATGACATGGGGTTTTATTAGAACCAAAAAAATACAGACGTTCAAAAAATGTCCAACAGATGGCGCTTCATCTGATCAGAATAGCAATAATTAGCATAACAAAGTAATACAAAGCAAAGATGATGTTCTTTACAGGACATGCTCAACATGTCCACGATCATTCCTCAACAATAGCTGTAGTCGAGGAATAATGTTGTGAACAGCACTGTAGAGCATGTCCGGAGTTATGGTGAGGCATTGGCGTTGGATGTTGTCTTTCAGCATCCCTAGAGATGTCGGTCCATCACGATACACTTGCGACTTCAGGCAACCCCAAAGCCAACAATCGCACGGACTAAGGTCTGGGTACCTCGGAGGCCAAGCATGACGAAAGTGGTGGTTGAGCACACAATCATCACCAAACAACGCGCGCAACAGATCTTTCACACATCTAGCAATATGGGGTAGAGCGCCATCCTGCATAAACATCGTACGTTCCAGCAGGTGTTTATCAGCCAGGCTGGGGATGATGCGATTCTGTAACATATCGGTGTACCTCTCACCCTTCACGGTAGCAGTTCTGCTGTCCCGCGCCATCTGTTGGACTTCTTTTTTTGTTCTAATATAACCCCATGTCATTCCAAGCAAGTGTGTCAATTTTTGCCTGTCTATCTACATTATTCTGCGGTTTATTAAGTTTTCAATTTTATATTGAGTTTTTGATCACCCTGTATATATTGGAAGCCGATTAAAAATTGCTGCTTAAATAATTAAAAGGGAAATTTTGTAAGAATAATTGGAAAAAAAATGGACGGTATACATATCCTGAGTGAACTTTAACTGACATATATATATATATATATATATATATATATATATATATATATATATATATATATATATATATAGAAAGAAACTTCCACATGGGAAAAATATATTAAAAACAAAGATTCCAAGACTTACCAAGCGGGAAAGCGCCGGTAGATAGGCACAATGAATAAAACACACACAGAATTTCGAGCTTTCGCAACCGGCGGCTGCTTCGTCAGGAAAGAGGGAAGGAAAAGGAAAGATGAAAGGATGTGGGTTTTAAGGGAGAGGGTAAGGAGTCATTCCAATCCCGGGAGCGGAAAGACTTACCTTAGGGGGAAAAAAGGACAGGTGTACACTCGCACACGCACACATATCCATCCGTACATACACAGACACAAGCAGACATTTGTAAAGGCAAAGAGTTCGGGCAGAGATGTCAGTTGAGGCGGAAGTACAGAGGCAAAGAAAGTGTTGAAAGACAGGTGAGTTATGAGTGGCGGCAACATGAAATTAGCGGAGGTTGAGGCCTGGCAGATATCGAGAAGAGAGGATATACTGAAGGGCAAGTTCCCATCTCCGCAGTTCGGATAGGTTGGTGTTGGTGGGAAGTATCCAGATAACCTGGACGGTGTAACACTGTGCCAAAATGTGCTGGCCGTGCACCAAGGCATGTTTAGCCACAGGGTGATCCTCATTACCAACAAACACTGTCTGCCTGTGTCCATTCATGCAAATGGACAGTTTGTTGCTGGTCATTCCTGCATAGAAAGCGTCACAGTGTAGGCAGGTTAGTTGGTAAATCACGTGGGTGCTTTCACACGCGGCTCTGCCTTTGATCGTGTACACCTTCCGGATTACAGGATTGGAGTAGGTGGTGGTGGGAGGGTGCATAGGACAGGTTTTACACCGGGGGCGGTTACAAGGGTAGGAGCCAGAGGGTAGGGAAGATGGTTTGGGGATTTCATAGGGATGAACCAAGAGGTTACGAAGGTTAGGTGGACGGCGGAAAGACACTCTTGGTGGAGTGGGCAGGATTTCATGAAGGATGGATCTCATTTCGGGGCAGAATTTTAGGAAGTCATATCCCTGCTGGAGAGCCACATTCAGAGTCTGATCAAGTCCCGGGAAGTATCCTGTCACAAGTGGGGCACTTTTAGGGTTCTTCTGTGAGAGGTTCTGGGTTTGAGGGGATGAGGAAGTGGCTTTGGTTATTTGTTTCTGTACCAGGTCGGGAAGGTAGTTGCGGGATGCAAAAGCTGTTTTCAGGTTGTTGGTGTAATGGTTCAGGGATTCAGGACTGGAGCAGATTCGTTTGCCACGAAGGCCTAGGCTGTAGGGAAGGGACTGTTTGATATGGAATGGGTGGCAGCTGTCATAATGGAGGTACTGTTGCTTGTTGGTGGGTTTGATGTGGATGGATGTGTGAAGCTGGCCATTGGACAGATGGAGGTCAAGGAAAGTGGCATGGGATTTGGAGTAGGACCAGGTGAATCTGATGGAACCAAAGGAGTTGAGGTTGGAGAGGAAATTCAGGAGTTGTTCTTCACTGTGAGTTCAGATCATGAAGATGTCGTCAATAAATCTGTACCAAACTTTGGGTTGGCAGGCTTGGGTAACCAAGAAGGCTTCCTCTAAGCGACCCATATATAGGTTGGCATACGAGGGGGCCATCCTGGTACCCATGGCTGTTCCCTTTAATTGTTGGTATGTCTGGCCTTCAAAAGTAAACAAGTTGTGGGTCAGGATGAAGCAGGCTAAGGTGACAAGGAAAGAGGTTTTAGGTAGGGTGGCAGGTGATTGGCCTGAAAGGAAGTGCTCCATTGCAGCGAGGCCCTGGACGTGCGAGATATTTGTGTATAGGGAAGTGGCATCAATGGTTACAAGGATGGAGGACACAAGCTTGTGTCTGTTTATGTATGGATGGATATATATGTGTATGTGTGTGTGTGTGTGTGTGTGTGTGTGTGTGTGTGTGTGTGTGTGTGTGTGTGTGACAGATGAAAATGTGTGCCCCGACCGGGAGCCACTGAGGACACAGAGGATAATGCAACTGCAGGGTTTTATCTCTGGCATGTCTCCTATGAATCCCACATTCTCAACGTATTGTCCCGCACTACATTCATAGTGCCCCCCGCCCATTATACTCATTACTCGCGGCACATTGCCAATTCTCGTAAGAGTTTGGGCACTGTGTGTGTATTCATACAGAAGAAGAAGATGGTCAAGTGGCCGGTGAGCCTTAGTTAGTTACTTCGTTGGATCATGAACACGATTCTTTCGTAATGATGTGGAACGTGTCAAAGTACACAAGATTCATTTATCCCAAATAATCATTGTTAGTCTTATATACGGTACAATTGTTAATGCTTACTGTATTTCTTTGTCCTATGTCTAAAAATTCATCTGTGGAGTAGAAAGAGTTGTCATTCAGGAATTCCCTTAACTTACTTTTGAATGCCGATTGGTTGTCTGTCAGACTTTTGATATTGTTTGGCAATTGACCAAAAATCTTTGTGGCAGTATAATTCACCACCTTTTGTGCCAATGTCAAATTCAATGAATGGTAGTGAAGGTCACCCTGTCTCCTAGTATTGTAGCTGTGGACTGTGCTATTAATTCTGAAGTGATCTGGGTTACTAACAACAAATTTTATTCGGCTGTATATATATTGTGAAGCTACTGGCAATATGCATGGTAAGCTAACTTACTGATGTGCTTGTCTCCAAAATTTGCAATGACACTAATAGCATAGGTAGCTGAGCTCAATTGTTTCAGTAGATTGTCAATGTGTGTCTTCCAGTTTAAATTCTGATCAATACAGACACCCAGAAATTTTGAACAATCTGCTTTAGCTAAAGATTTTCCCCCACACTCTATATTTATTTCCGGTGTTATGCCTTTCCCTGTACTGAACTGTATGTACAGTGTTTTTTCAAAGTTCAATGGAAGTCCATTTGCGGAAAACCACCTAATAACTCTTTGAAAAACATTATTTGCATTTCCTCAGCTGATTCTTGCTTTTTAGGCTTGATTACAATACTTGTGTCATCTGCAAAGAGAACCAAGTTTGCATCTTCATGAATATAATTAGGCAAGTCATTAACATATATTAAAAACAATAAAGGCCCCAAGACAGAACCCTGTGGTACCCCATTCTTGATACATCCCCAGTCTGAATAATCTGATGCCCTTTGTGTACTATGTGGGTTTACTGTTTCAACCTTCTGCATTATACCAGTTAAATATGAAGTGAACCATCTGTGTACTGAACCATTCATTCCATAGTACTTCAGCTTATCTAAGAGGATTTCATGATCCACACAATCAAAAGCCTTAGAGAGATCACAGAAAATCCCAATTGGTGATGTTCTACTATCCAGAGCATTTAAAATCTGATCAGTGAAAGCGTGTATAGCACTATCTGTTGAAACACCTTTCTGAAAACCGAACTGACATTTTGTTAAAACGTTATTCCCGCTAATGTGTAAAGTTACTCTTGAGTACATTACTTTTTCAAACACTTTTGAGAAGGATGTCAGAAGTGAAATAGGACGATAATTGTTGACGTCTGTCTTGTCACCTATTTTATACAAGGGTTTAACTATGGCATATTTCAATCTGTCAGGAAATATTCCCTGATTCAATGAGCTATTACATATGTGGCTAAGAACTCGACTTATCAGGTGTGGACAAGATTTTAGTATTCTATTGGAGATACCATCAGTTCCATGTGAGTTTTTATTCTTAAGTGAATTTATTATTTTCTTAATTTCAGACGGTGAGGTGGGTAGGATTTCAATTTCATTTGTTTGCACCGGGAATGCCTCTTTCATATAGAGTTCTGCCCTATCTGGTGAGCAGCTGGTGCCTATATTTTCCACTACATTTATAAAATGATTATTAAAAATATTTTCAACCTGTGATTTTTCATTTATAAGCTTTTCATTGTGCTTAACAGTAATACTGTTGTCCTGTGACCTTAACTATATATATACTAAGATGGTATCTGTTCTTTCGGACATGTCCAAAAGAACAGATACCATCGGTGACCATGCAGCTCGTCAGAATGAAATTACAGTGAAATGAGCACTCTTAGCTGCTTACAGGCATTGACATACATCAATGGGGACAGGAAAGCTTTCACAAAACAACTGGAGGACCGTTAATTACAAGTATTTGTCTACCTTCTTATAAAATTATAACTGATTCGCAGAAGTTTTAAACATAGAAGTTGCGCACTTCAATAACCACCCAGAGAAATGCATTTTTTGTATGTAAAATCTGGTGCTCATAAGAAACTCACAAAAAAACATGTTTTTTGCATGTAGAATCTGAACAGAGCTTGATTTAAGTTTTCAATTTTATTGTTAGAATGCATTTCTTTTTTTTTATTTATTTGATTCACTTCAAGCCGTTTTCACACATTCATTTCAAGTAAGATCAAATGTGATGTGCTACATTTAGCTCAGCAATGAACCATTGTGTCCTAACAACGGATAAAGTTTAATGGAAAAAAAAAATCGTTTCGACATTATTTATTTATCTGCCTTTGTACAAAGTTTGAATTTTATTGTGAGAATGCATTTTTTATTTATTTGATTAGCTGTAAACTGTTTTTGCACATTCAGTTCGTGTAAGAACATATTTTACATGCTGCATTTAGCTTGAATTTAAACCGTCATATATCAACTATGCATAAAGGTCACAGTCACAGTTTTTTTTCTTTTCTTTTCTTTCTTCTTCTCCTCTCCCTCCCTCCCTCCTTCCCTCCCTCCCTCCCTCCTTCCCTCCCTCCCTCCCTCTCCCCCTCTCTCCCTCCCTCCCTTCCCCCCCCCCCTTTTTAAAAAGTTTGAACCAGTTCATACAAGTTTATAGTATTGGGGTTGCTTGCTCTAAAAACCTCCCAGAAAGAAGTGTTTTTGCATGTAAAGTCTGAATGGTGAACGTTCAAATAGTGGCATTAGCTGGGCATTAATTTCAGCTCTATTAAAATCCTTTGAAAAGGCAACCAATCAGTTCACAGTATTTGCCTGGGCACCAGTACTCGTTCATCATTCAAACCTTGCTTAGTATACTGTAACATAGCTACTGTTAGACAGATGTTTGAATGGTTGTGCAAATGGCCACTAGTCCAGGCTAAACCAAAAACTTTTTACCCTATGTTCCTAGCTCAAATAAGAACAGAGCACAAAGATAAAAAAACTGCAATTCTATGAACAGCATTTTCAGACATGTTTATTACAGCTCTTCCGTGCTGTAATGATAAAAGGGAGTGAAGAAAAGTAATAGTTACTGAAAAGAAATGCTGAGACCACAGAAATTTACATTAATTTAGGCCAGGTGAGTGGCAAGAACCAAGCACTTGTTGTAAAGCCAGTTCCACCTGCAGAGTTCAGAGAAACTGGTGTTAGGAAGGAGAACTCACATGGCACATGTGTCAAAACAGGCCTCAAGTTTAGAACTGTTACGTGGAGCGTGCTGTGTAGCAGGATATTGTATGTTTCCAGTGACTGGATAATGTAGCATCTATTTATAGCAAAATTTGCCTCCCCCCCCCTCCCCCCCTTCTCTCTCTCTCTCTCTCTCTCTCTCTCTCTCTCTCTCTCTCTCTCTCTCTCTCTCTCTCTCTCTCTATCTATCTATCTATCTCTATCTCTCTCTCTCTCTCTCTGTTTCTCTCTCTGTCTCTATCTCTCTCTCCCTCCCTTCCCTCTTCCCCTCCCCCTCTCCTTTTATGTATACATGCACAAATTTAAAAGTTTGTCATGCTTTATGAGTAAAGACAGAGCCTTAGTACATTGAAATTGACCATTAGAAGTACTGCTGATCTTTTTTTTACTTCAACAGTTGTTTTTTCTCCCAAAATGGACTTTGTTTTCTTGTTTTGGCTGTTTGAAGCTTTCAAGAAGAGAAGGAATTTCGGCACGTTTGGAATACATGACAGGGTTTGTTTTCCACTCGCTGTAGTGCACAGTTCAGACACTATATACTAGCAGACAGTTGCAAGTGTAAACAAACTATAATTTGGATCACTAGGGAGAGGAATGATGCGGGGAAACAAGCCACACCTCCCTCTTGTAGGGTACTAACCCTACACATGTGTTCTGTTTTTCTGTGAACCTACAACTGACTCATGGCCACAGGGAATGCTGATTCCTTCTGTTGTTGTGAGGCTTGTTACTGAAAACTGGAATGGATGAAGATTAGTTGCTTCACTCATTCCAAAATAAGAGAAGAAAACAATGAGCAAGGCATTTGGGAACAGCTGATGTGCAATTGCTTGTTGAAGTTGGCAGAGTATCATTAATGAGGTAGTTCAGGCTGAACTTTAACAGTATTCGACACTCTCACTGTTGAAAACATCCGCCCTCTAAAACTGCCATGTTAAAAGTGTCCACATTATACCAGCTTTTGAACTTTAGCTACTAAACAAATACATGTGTTTCTTTTTTCTATGATGCTAGTCCCCACAGCTGAGTACTATATTACATTATGTATTGTGTATCTTAAACAGATCATTCAGATGTCCACAATTGGCACAGCACCACAGCATTGAGTACACTGAAAAGTTGTTGTGTTCTCTGTTTATTTTGCGACCACATTCGTATGCACATTCTCTTCCCAAATTGGGCTTCAGCAGATGATATGCAATACCAGTCACTGCAAATTGGTTACATTTATTATATTTATATGCAGAACATAAAGCTATTTCAAACTATGGTAAAATAGTTCATCTGGATACAGTCCGCTACGAAATACCATCCATTAGGTAATGTGTCAGGCTGAGCAGAATTCAGATCTATATTTGCATTAATCATAATATGCAAATTTTTCTGGTCCTTGGTTGCCATTATACACCCTTTGTCTGTTCCCACTCATAACTTGACGGTGGTCATACCAGTATAGAAGGCTGAACACTGTTTACATAACAGCTGCTAAACAACCTGTCATTTCACACATGGTTCTTCCTTCGATAGCATATGTTTTGTCAGTTACAGGAATGGTGCAAGTGGTGGTAGGAGGCACATCAGGAAAATCGTACAGTGGAGACAGTCACAAGGGCAGGAGTCATAGGATGGTGAAATGAGTACTGAAGGAATATGGGTTCTGACTGGGATACTGTATTTGTTCAGACATATTCTCCGTACAGCAGTACCCTACCACTAATTGGCAAAACATATATTATCAAAGAGTAAGCCATCTGTGAAATGTCACATGTTGTGTACTAGCTGTTATGTAAGTACTGTTTGGCCTTCTGTATTGATATAACTACCACCAAGTTACCAGTTAAGGTGAAAGGGCATAGACAGGGGTATATACTGGCAACACACAAGCTCCACAATATGACAGTCATGACCTCGAGGCCTGTTTCATCACATGGTCCTTCTGGATCCCCTCTCCCGACACCAATTTATCAGAACTCCACAGTTGAGAATTGGTGTTACAACATGTGCATTTTTCTCGCCACCTACGTGTCCTAAATTTACATTAATTTGTGTAGCTTCAGCATTTCTTTTCAGGAACTATTTCTTTTCTTCACTCCCTTTTTACTTTTCTATATCTTTTATTTTCAGACCTTCCCCTGTCTTGAAGGGCACAAAAACACACACTAACACAGCCATATAGTGGCTGCAAAGACTGTTTATAATATAGCATAGAGTTGTTAGAACATTTGTAAAGAATGTTGTAATTCAGTATAGAGCTTTAAAAATATTGTAATTAATACATTATGCTGAGCAGTTAATGTGACTGTTGCCTTGTGTAAATACTGAATGAGTAAATAAATAAATAATTTATCAAACCTGACAGTGGTTCAAAAGGTACAGTTATTGATAATGCAAGTTGATGTTACCACAATTTTAGCTCCAGAAACAAGATAAATCATAGATTAACTAAATTTATGAAGAGTTCCGCAAGGTGCCGTGCCCAGTCTTAACATTGAGGGGAGCTCCTCAGGGTGTTCTGACTAGTCTGACATTGAAGAGTGTTCTTCAAGGTGGTTTGATCAATCCACCATTATTTAATACTTTCATCAATGACCTCTCCTCAGGAGAAGTAAAAACCAAACTGTATGCAGATGATCTAGTTATTTGGATTTCATTTTCAAACAACAAAAGGAATTAATTACCAATAAAATGAACCACGTAATAAAATGCATTGAAGAGTGGTTATATGAAAACCGTAACAAAGTAAACACTCAGAAAACCTACTACCCAGATATTTTCTTTACATCACTCTCATCCAACAGCAACTCTAAAAAATGTAGGGAAAGATATACAGCACTATGAACACTCCAAATATTTATTGGTATATATGGGTCACAAATTAAACTGGCAAATCTACACAAATAAAACTGCTGGGAAAGCCAAAAACAGAAATGGCATATTTAGGAGATTAGCTGATAGTAAATGGGGATGTTCAAGGATGATGATATCCAAGAGAATTCTTTTTATTTGGGTTAGAAACAAATGAAATAAGTATTCAAAGGTTAGTACTGCTTTGGTATGAGAAACAGATTTATCTGCCCAATCATATTAAATGCCAAAATTATAAAGATTAATGTAACAGTTATAGTAAACACTGGAAAGACAAATTAGCTTCATCCAAAAAGTAGAAGACATAAGATAACAGTAACAGCTCCAGTTCTGCTTCCTCAGTTTCAGTACCAGCCGACATAATGGATAATTGTAAAAAAGTGGAAGAGATAAATTAATAATGAGGGCTACAGCATTAGAAACCATTAATGTGAGATACACTGAAGAAGAGTGAGTCCATCTGCACAGATGTTTCATTTATGGAAAAAGAAGAAAACATTGGCATTGGAGTATGTAGCAAAATTTTCTCTTTCTATCAGACTTTAGGACTGCACCACACAGATTTTGAAGGTGAAGTTGAACCCATCATAACTGTAACATGTCAGCTAATCAACTATGTACACACATTTGACAAAGCAGTTATATTTTGTAATTCCAGGGCAGCAGTATTAGCTATTATCATCACACATGAACCAAAAATCCTTCAACTTAAAGAAGTCCAAGAAGTAAATAAATGTCTACAATAGAAAGACAAGACAATTATAGTTTAATGGGTATCATCTGGCTGTGGCTTAGGAAGTAATGAGGAAGGAGATTTTCTGGCCAAAAAAGGCACACAAATTAAAAAAAGAAACTGGAAAAACTAACATGCTATGTTTTGCACTGAAGCACATTATTGACAACTCATTTCAAGAAACATGAAAATGATCTAAAAAAATTTGAAGTGATGGAAAGATCTGGAAAAACCTTGTAAGTGCCTGATGTAGCAAGAACCAAACAGGAGCCATATTCCACTTGACTACTGGACATGACAGTTGGGCTACCCGTCTGCATAAGATCTCCATCCTGCCAGCTCCAGAATGTGTTCCACGTCACAAGATTAATTTGATCATGAACAAAAGCATTTAAAAGAATGTACAAAATTAAGTGACTGTAATTCAGATTTAACTGCACTGAATTCGGAAGCAAGTAGGTGAATGACATTAAGTGGAATGCCTGAACATTACAATACTAATGTAGCCATTGCTGCCACTGAAACAGAAATGGCACTGATTGATCCTGTAGGTTATTTTGGATTTTGTGTTTTAGTAAGTTGTGCTACAGAGTTTCCTCCATGTAGAAGAAAGTGCAGTACAGTTCAGCGATTTGTTTTTTGCCTTTAGGATGATCAAATGTGTGACGATATAGAGATGACAGTGCATGCTGTGTATGGTGACGCTTCACATCAGTGGCAACAGCTAGCTCTTCCACGCACTTATGATGCACGCTATTGCATTATCAGTGGCATGTATTATGAAATATTAAAAAGTATGTAATATTTTGAAACTTTTTAAAAGATTTTTTAATAACTGGACATTTGATGGACTGAATCCTCCATAATATGTACCAGTGTCATACCCAACTGCCAGTTTTGGCCCTAGAGTGCAACTGAGGTGCAGGTGTTTGTTTTATGTTGTGGCCTATGCTTTTTATATTTGTATTTTTGTAATTAAAGATATTCAGGGTGTGTACAACCCTGGTCAACTGAGAGATCCAGGAAAAAATGCAGGAATTTTTTCATCTGGGAGAAAACTGGGAAAAACCTGGAAATTTTTTTGAATTCTGGGAATTTCTCATTGTTTTTGTTCTCAGTTAAATTTTTGTAATTTTGACTGGGAAGAACCATTGCTTTAACAAAGGTTGTTACTGCATCCTGCTACTGTAGAATAATGCTGCATCAATAAAACATGAACAAGAGAACAAACCATATACAGCAACAAAACACAGTGCTCATACAAGCGTCTGCCAACAGTAAAATGTGGCAAAGGCTTTAGGAAGACTATGCAATGCTTCGTAACAACAAATTGTCTCCGATGAGCATGACGTCACAACTGTTAACATTAGATTTGTTTTAGCAGTTATGAGTGGGACCATGCGCATGCGCAGGTGAGTAGTATCTTCTTCCACTTCTGGCTACAGAAATGTCGCTATTGGCTGTGTAAGCAGTTGCAGCAAAAAAATAAAAAAAAGAGCAGCTAGGTGCTACCGGGAAAAATTGTTACTGGCACGCCCAAGCTGCCAGATTGCGCAGCAGGCCTGGATCTAGGTGTGGAGGGGGAGTGGAGAGGGGGGGGGGGGGAATTCATATTCTTGAGAGAAAAAAAACATTGTTTCACAAAGCGCCTAACATCCAGCACACCTTTGATGTATCAATTACTCGTATGACTTTGAAACATGTCCCTGTCGGTTTTTGAACATTGTTGATCACATTCTGAGTTGATTTCTGAATGAATCATAGAGTTTATTTGTGCATGTGTGCATAGTGTACATGATGTCTCTATCAGTGGAATCCTCATCACATCTAGAAATAAACTTTCCTGCAGACAAAAGGGGCTATAGGAGCTTAGCAGAGTATACCCAAACGAAAGAAAGTTAACCACTGTCTTATTATGTGGTTGATTGGGTTTGCGAATTATGAGCGTTGTTATTATTACCAGTGAAATCCATAGATTCAGACAACCAGAGTGTGAATAAACGACCAACAGGAATAACAGGTAAGAAATATTACCAATTATCTTCTCGGTGTATCCAGGAAAATGAAATTTTGACAGAAATTTTTTGGCCTGATTGCTATACCAGCAAGGGCCAGCTGTACAGTCTCCGGCTAGCAGCCGTTTTATGGTCTATTCTAGAAGTAGCACGGAAAAGCAGGAGAGGCACCATAGGACATTTTAATTTTCACTGTCCTGAATATAGTTTGATGGCATACAGCACAAAATGTACACGTTTCAATTTCACAGACCGAAATACAGTGACGTCCGATAGAAGAATGCTGTGTGAAGAGATGTGGCGCTTCACTTTGGCACACTTAAGATCAAATAACATGTCTCACAATTCCTCGGGCACGTATGTTTTATGTATCAGACTCTTCAGAAAGACGTGCACTGCAAAATGAACATATTTTTGAAAAAAAAAAAAAAAAGGGTTTAGTTCCATAACTATTGGCTAGTTTCTATTGTTCGGTGCATTTCAAGTGTACATTTTCATCTTCTAGCACGTATGGCATTATTCCATAACAAAGAACCAGACATGAGATAACAAAGTACTGGTACTTACGGAAATTTACGTACTGAAACCACATTGGAAAGCTTAATATCAGGTCGATGCCTACTTCTCTGGGAATCTGAGACTCATTTAAAAATCAACTGTTTGATGACGAGCCATTTAGAAGGATTTATAGCCCAGAAGATCACAATTTTTTGTCGTTATTAAAAAATTGTGTGATACATCTTAAAATGTAATTACATGCATAAAAGACCAACATTATATTTGAAAGCTTAGCTTCTCTTGCAGCGTATTGGCTTTAGAGACAAATATTATATGTGAAAGCTTTGTTTTTCTTATAGCAACATCATATATATTAATTTAAACCATTAACTTTTCCTGCTCGTGTGTTCGCGCTACTTAACAGTGATGTTGCTATTGGCTGACTACACCACGTGTCCAAAGCTCTGAATATCCGCTGTCATCGGCTGGCGAGGTCACGTGACATGAGCTATGAGTGGCTTACAAATATGTATTGCAACCTTGATTTCAATGCTTCAGAAAGTAACGTGCGGTGTTTGGTGGAATTCAAATTTATACTTTCGTAATACAAAAATGTGCAGCGTACATGTTATTGCACATCAAACATCTTTCCAAAAGGTGTTTTCTCCCCAGAGTTCCATTTTCTAAAGCGCCGGGAAATTCTACGCCCATGTATTTAAACCATAACCATTCAAAGGATTGATAAGTTATACAGTTCCGAGAGAAAATATACTGTCAATTAACAGGGAAAAAACTGTGTTTCCACCTGGAAGAAAGTGTATTTTTAACCGGGAAATCTGAGAAAAATCCGGGAATTTCTTTTTCCTTCTCCGCTTATACACCCTGATATTGTTCTCGTATTCTGTAATATTTCTTACACTTTAAACTTCCTGGCAGATTAAAACTGTGTGTTGGTCCGAGACTCGAACTTGGGACCTATTGCATTTCGCAGGCAAGTGCTCTATCATCTGAGCTACTCAACCACGACTCATGCCCCGTCCTCACTGCTTTACTTCTGCCACTACCTCGTCTCCTACCTTTCAAACTTTACAGAAGCTCTCCTGCGAACTTTGCAGACTTAGCACTTCTGAAAGAAAGGATATTACAGAGACGTGGCTTAGCCACAGCCTGGGGGATGTTTCCACAATGAGATTTTCACTCTGCAGCAGGAAAATCTCATTCTTTCTACACTTCTTCAGAAAGTGATCTATGATATGTAATACAAATGTATAGTGTTTTCATAATTTTTCAGCTCTGGATGTAAAACTATTATCCTTCCCTTGTTCGTCATAAATCATAGGCATGTTTGTGATTCTGTTCAGCATGAGAATTTTGCCTATCTCAAAAATTTTGAGATATTGAGAATTTTTAGGGGGCATTGAATAAGTAACAAAATACTTTTTTCCTCAGCTAGTTTTGCGTGAAAAATTTCAGAATTTATTGTGGGACATCATGGAATATTCTTGCATCAGCTCCTACATAGTTTCATGAAGTACTAATAGGTGGCTGGCGGTGTTATACGTAGCCTTCAAAATAGTGTCTTAAACAGAGGTGGATTCCAAGCACAGAGCTATCATTGAGTTTCTTTCAGCGGAAAACCAGAACTTCATGGATATCCATAGGCTGTTGCATAATGTCTGTGGAGACCTAGCAGTGAACAAAAGCACAGTGAGTAGTTGGGAGAGGCATCTGTCATTGTCACAACAAGGTCATGCACCCTTTTTGATCTCATGGATGCCAGACAACCACAGAGAGCTGTGACTCCTGTAATGTTGGAATGTGCATATACTCTCATTCGAGAAGATTGACAAATTATAATCAAACACCAACAACTGAATGTCTCTGTTGGTAGTGCTGGCGTGCTTGTCCACCAGTTGGTGTACTCAAATGTATGCATCCGCAGGGTTCTTCATTACCTATCAGGAGACCATAAAGAGCAACAAAGGACCATCTTATACAGTACAAGGATGATTGTCACAATTTTTGTTGATCATCATCACAGGTGATGAAACATGGGCTCATCACTTCAAATTGGAACCAAAAGGGCAATCCGTAGAGTGGCATTGCACCACCTCTCCTCCAAAGAAAAAGTTAAAAGCTGCATCCTCAGCCGATAAAGTCAAGGTGAAGGTCATCTGGGACACTGAAGGGATTATTCTATTTAATGTCCTCCGTCATGGTGAACTAGTTCTGAAGTGAATTGTGCTAACCTCAGAAAATTGAAGAAATGACCTCAGCGTGTTCGCCACCACAAAAATGCAAATGAATTTTTCCTTTTCCATGACAACTTAAGGCCTCACACAAGTCTGCACAGCCGAGAAGAGCTCACAAACCTTTATTGGACTATTCTTTCTCATTCACCCAAAAGCCTTTATCTCACGCCTACTGATTTCCATCTGTTTGGTCCAGTGAAGGATGCACTATGTGGGAAGCAGTGCATGGGTGATTGGGTAAGTCCATGACATTGAATGGAAATTATGTTGCATAGTAGGGTTTTGTAGCCAGAAGAGTGGGGAATAATATTTTGTATTGGTGTTCTGAATAAAACCAGTCTGCATTCAGAAAAAAGTGTTGTGTTTCTTATTGAATGCCCTTCTTACATGACCTGTTTAGATATCTGTGGCATATTTTGGGTACATAGTTAGTCTCTTACCACTCAATTTACTATGACATAATCTTCTGGAGCCATGCAGGACAAATCAAAAAAATTTTACTATGTAGTACAAATATCGTGCAGTGTTGATAACCAAACATCTTGCAGAAATATTTTTAGAGAACTTGGCGTTATTACACTCATTTGCCAACAATTTTATGGCCTATGATATTTATGACTACTAATACCAATACCTTTGGGACAAACTGTAAAATTCTCATCTACAATATTAGAAGTAAAAATAAATTGCATTAGATACTGTGTGTACATGTCAAGGGTTGGAAATTTAATTTTACTGTCCAGTGCAGAAAGTCTTTAGTAGATTTCTGGCAGACATAATACACAAAATCAGAAATCCCTAGATATTTTTTTAAAAAAAGTAAACAAGTTATCTTACCAATATGGTATGGAAAGTCCTGGTGGAATGTATTTTAAGGAGTAAAGATAACAACTCAGTGAGTAGCAGAGCACTGAGTCATCAAAAGGCACATAAAAAGAGAGAGAACTGGGCTAGTTTCCAAATGAAACCCTTCCTAGAACTGTAGCTATAAAATACACAGAGACACACTCTCTCTCTCTCTCTCTCTCTCTCTCTCTCTCTCTCTCTCTCTTCCCCCCTTTACCTCCCCCTCTCCCCCCTCTACCTCCCCCTCCCCCTCTCCCCCCTCTCCCTACCCCATCCTCTCTATTCCTATCCCCCCCCCCCCCCCCCCCCTCACTCCCCTATGGGATACGGATGTGGCTCTGGTAGCTTGTTCTGATACTCTTCCCAAAATGGTTGTTGGCCACTCACACAATCTACACAGTATAATAATCCATCTGTATCTATATGCAAAAGCTATTCGTCATCTTTACTACATGAGGTGCCAAGCCTGCCCAATACACATACCCAGATCTTCCTCCCCAAGTCCCAGCTGAACGATTATCCTATCCTATCAGACACTGGGCTACTTCTCAAAACAGTGATGCCATACACCTGCTCAGCTGTAATTTCTACACAGCATTTGATTTGGTTATGACTGCTGACTAGCTGTCCACCTTAACAAATAATTACCACCAAACTGTGACAAAGAACAGAATTGACAATCCAGTAGCAGAACATGCTGCAGAACATGACATGCACGATTTCAGAGGCTGTTTCACAACCTGTGCCATTTGGAGCCTTCCACGAAACACCAACTTCCGTGAATTTCATAAATAGAAGTTGTCCTTTCAACACATCCTTCACTCTTGTAATTGGCCTGACCTCAATCTTCACTAGCCCCTGCCTCCCACCCATGTCCACCTCTGCCCTGAAATTGTAACTGCACTTATCCTGAACTCTCACCCTTGTCCCCTGTTCTATCTCCCCCTCCTAAACCACTCCTCCACATTACTGTGTACTCTGCATAATTCACAGTACTTGTGACCAGAACAAGCCACTAGAACCACATTTCTATTCTGAGCAGCTGCTGCCTCTTGCTTCCAGCTGTCTACTACTCTTCCCCAACCAACCTCTCATTCTCCATCTCCTTTACTGAGCGAAGTGGTGCAGTGGTTAGACACTGGACTCGCATTCGGAAGGACGACGTTTCAATCCCGCATACGGCCAACCTGATTTAGGTTTTCCGTGATTTCCCTGAATCGCTCCAGGCAAATGCCAGGATGGTTCCTTTGAAAGGGCATGGCCTACATCTTTTCCTAATCTGATGAGAATGATGACCTCGCAGTTTGGTCTCTTCCCCCGAACGACCCAACCCCCGTCCTCCCTCACCTCCTTTCTTCTGTTGCCCACTCCACTGCACTGGACTACTCCATTTGACCCATAGTGCCAGCACGAGCCTAGGCAATGTAGCTCTAAGGTGTGTGTGTGTGTGGGAGGGGGGTCGTGTGCATGTTGTAGTTGTAGTAGTAGTAGTAGTAGTAGTAGTAGTAGTAGTAGTAGTAGCAGTAGCAGTAGCAGTAGCAACAGCAGTATACATGAAGGGGATAACATGTTTAAATCCTTTGTGAATTGGTGCATTCATGTACCATCTAAACTGTTGTTTTAGTTTTTGGTGTGAGTTCCCAGCAGGGATTAAATTTTGTGCTACAAGTACGCATTTATGTACTTCATGTGAAATAGGGACATTGGATTTTAATTCTATTACATATAGGGAAATCAGTTTTCCTGAAGTAATCTGTTATGTCTGGATCTTCTGTATGGCATCATGTACAGTCTGTAAATGCTTTATGTGTGACCATATTTACATGATGGCAGTATGTGTCTTTATTTTCAGTTTTTAATTGTTCAATTTTGGCTATATTTGATTATAGTTCATGTGTCTGCTTGTTATAAAGGAAAGATCTGTCGTCCTTTTTCTGATCTTATATTGTCATGTTGATATTACTAGGTCCATTTGAATATAACTGAATGGTTGCAGCTAGCTAATGGTGTGAAATAGGACACTTTACTTCAAATAAATAACAGCCTCAGTAAGAAGCAAAAAAAGCCTGCTAAAATGTTCATTGTCTTTCACATTTGGTCCCACGTAATAACCTGTAAAACTGAACAGCTTCAATCCAGTTTTTCTTTGCCAAATTACGACCTTCCATCTTGGGTTACTGTGTATATTATCCACCATCTGCAAATTCTTCTAACAGAAGACCCTCCCCCAGAAGACTATCATAAATCAGATATTAGGAGAACAGTGGATGTGATGATAGGTGCAGTGGGTATCCTCACCAATCCCTGTTCTGCCCAAGCACAAATTTTGTATTTCTTGGACATGATTGTTGTTGAATGTAAGTACAACTTCCATTTTTAACAGAAAAGTAGTACTATAATTCCTAAAAGACAAATACATTTGCTAAAGACACTGATTTTCACTCATAACACTTTGAAACATTAAAAATCATAAGGCTGGAGACTGGAATACAGTGGCTGAGAATGCCTGTATATTGTCTAGTAAATAATAATAATAATAATAATAATAATAATAGTAATAATGGAAATGGAGTAACACAGACATAGAAGCACTCAATACACTTACACGATCACAATGCCACAAATATAGAATACATCACATAAATTCGGCAACAGAAAGATTCACATTAAGCAGAAAGGAAGGAGGAAGGGGATTTATGTATTTAAAAAATCTACATTATGGACAGGTAGACAATTTCAGAACATTCTTTCTAGAACGAGCAGAAACTAGCAAAATACACAAAGAAATCACTCATATAAATACATCGGCTACACCTCTGCAATTTCATAACCACTTCTACAACCCTTTAGATCACATAACATCAACAGATACGAAGAAAGTAAATTGAAAAAGAAAACACTACATGGCAAGCACTCGTATCATCTAACACAGCCACACATCGATCAAGACGCATCGAACACATGGCTAAGAAAAGGCAATATATACAGTGAGACAGAAGGATTCATGATTGCAATACCGGATCAAACAATAAACACCAGATATTACAGCAAGCATATTATTAAAGATCCCAATACCACAACAGATAAATGCAAACTTTGTAAACAACAAATAGAAACAGTAGATCACATCACAAGCGGATATACAATACTAGCAAATACAGAATACCCCAGAAGACATGACAATGTAGCAAAAATAATACATCAACAGCTTGCCTTACAACATAAACTTATAAAACAATATGTTCCCACATACAAGTATGCACCACAAAATGTACTGGTGAATGATGAATACAAATTATACTGGAACAGATAAAACAACACCACATAACAAACCTGACATCATACTCACCAATAAAAAGAAGAAATTAACACAACTAATCAAAATATCCATACCCAATACAACAAATATACAAAAGAAAACAGGAGAAAAAATTGAAAAATACATCCAACTGGCTGAGGAAGTCAAGGATATGTGGCATCAGGATAAAGTTGACATTATACCAATTATACTATCAACTACAGGAGTCATACCACACAATATCCACCAGGACATCAATGCAATACAGCTACATCCAAACTTATGTATACAACTACAGAAATCCATAATTATTGATACATGTTCAATTACCCGAAAGTTCCTAAATGCAATATAACATATACTGTACAGTTAAAAGGAAGTCACACTTGATCAAAGTCCGTGTCACTTTCTACTTCTGACCAGACGTAACGTCTGAGATAAGAAAGAAGTAATAATAATAATAATAATAATAATAATAATAATAATAATCCACGTGGAGGCCCGGGAAAAGAATAGGCCTCCGGTATGTTCTGCCAGTCGTAAAAGGCGACGAAAAGAACAAACCACTAATAAGGCTAACCCCCCTTTTAGTGTGATTAGTTGGTTCAGGACACAACTAAAGAAGCCTCGGACAAGCGCCGTCATGGTCGGGGACGACGCTTGAACCCTATGCCCGCCCACAATGGTAACGACACTGCTAGCCAACTGGAAAATGATTTAAATCCAAATAGAGGTGTTTTGCAGGATATGCTTCAAGCAACCACCCTAGAAGGAAAACAAAGACAGAGGATGAGATGGTCAGATGAAGTTAATCGACACCTCATGTTCTGTTATTACCAAGCAACAAACCTAGGAACCAACACAACTGGATACAGATCACAAGTATACACAACATTTATTACCAGATACCCAGAATTAAAATTTTTAATGGAACAACGACTAGCTGATCAGATCCGTGTAATAATCAAAAATAACAGGATACCCCAGTCAGAATTAGAAAACATCAAATAACAAGTACAACAAATACTGGAACAAAATAATGTGCAATCAGAAGAAGAAGAAAATACAGTAATGGACTCACACATCCCAGAGCAAACAAACAAAGAACAACACGCATCAATTAAACAATCAGAGGAAAATGAAATTTTAAAACTTCCACCAGAACAAGTACAAATAGAACACGAAGTGACACACATGTTAGATACAGAAGAAAAATTTCAGCTGACATATATAGAATACAAAGACACAAATACAGACATTAGACCATTCTTGCATAGACCGCCAAATAACCCACAAGTCGAAACAATAATAAAAACTATCAACACAATCGTACACAACATAAGAAAGAAATAATAATAATAATAATAATAATAATATTACGATGATGATGATTATGCTGATTATGAAGACAGAGGACATCTCTCCACTGCAACATTGATTCAGAACCCAGACTTTCATAATTTTACATGGTCTTCATATCAGTTTACTTACATTTCAGTGTGTACCATAGAAACAAAAAGAAAGAAAGGGGGGGGGGGGGGGGGGGGGAACAAGCCGTAACTGATTTACTGCAAGAAATTTTGTGATGGAAGTGATACGGTATATAATCATAATATGTTTTTGAGTAATAATGAAAAATTTGAAAAACATGACGATTTTCAGTTGAACTGTGTTTATAATAAAAAGGAAAAAAAATCCTTTTCTGTGGTTTAGTTGCATGCCTAAGTGATTGTTCTTGTTAAATCCGAATATATAAATAAAAATTTTGTTTAGATTAGTGGTGTTTGTATTATCCATGTTTACTCTGATACTTTTGTAGCTACAGCCTTCTACCGGTTGCATCCAGAAGTTACTCTTCTGAAAGATATTGAAGGAGAAGCAGCCGAGCGATTACAAAAGTGCTTTTCTCCGGGTGTCATTGGTCTAGAAGATGGAAAAAATGGTAAGCAAATAAGTTTTTTAAAACATTTTGATAGATATGTTTTGTTTTGTATAAAAGCTATGGCACCATCTCACTGTGAAAGAAATTCGGAGTCCACGAACTCGAAAGGTTGACATTAGTGTTGGAAACACCCTTTATTTGGTATCGAGGAGTCACAGAATAACATACAGAGATGACTGGACATGAGTTTGAGTTAAACATTTGTTGCTCAATGGGAAGTATTATGAAAATAGTGTGCTGCCACTCAGCACTTGAAGTTTGGGTGGACCTTCTCTTGCTCTCCAAAATGTTGCCAGATGAACACTAACATTGCTCCCTGGGAGAAAGTGGGCAGATTGTCATTTAAGGTGCACCTTTCAGACTTGGCTGGCATTACTCAGGTTTTGGCTGTTGCAAGCTTACATGATACCAGGTGTCATCACTTTCAATATTTTATAGATTTGCAATTAACAATATAAATACTGTGTACAGATTTTGAGAAATTGTTAAGAATGGGTAAGCTCACTTCAATGTGAATGCCAAATGATTGCATTTTAGGTTTACCATAAAGCATAAATTGCATTGTGTCATTGTGGAACTGTTTGGGCATAAAAATTAGCAGTTTTTGAACATTATTATTTCTGGAATATTAACTCCTTTTCATGGTTTTGATGTACCACAGGACAGGAATCCTGCCCAATAGTGCAGAAATCTGTAAGGTGTATGTCTCATTCACCACATTCATTTTTGTAGATCAAAAGTTCAAGCATTAACACAACTCATCTCATAAAGCCTCATACTATTCCAGTTTAGTATCAAAACTGAAAAACTGCTGTACTATAAGTATTTCTGCGTATGAGCAGACACCTACAAAAGCAAAACTGAATAGACCATTAGTAATAAGCAGTTGGCAATGCAAATGGTTGCCTTGAGAAGTGTTAATGCAGACACTGTTAGTGAATAATTCAGCATTAAAGTGTATCGTTTTACAGTTGACAGCTTCGTTGTTGCAAGAGGAAATAAAGATTTCTTGTACCATTAATTAATAATTGTAGGTCTTAGCATGTTCATTCGCCTGTTGCCACAAGTAAATTTTGAACTCCTTGTTGAGAAACATTTTTGGTTGCCATGACTATGTGAAATAGCACATTTTTAAGTGTTTACAAAAATAATGAAATAAAAATTCTTTTGACCAATCATATTATTGTCTCTCAAAATATTAACCTTTAAAACTCATACACTTTTGCATGCATTCAAACCAATTCCGGTAACCTTTTTTTCCACACCAATGTTGATGTTGCAAAAATGGGGTATTGGTATGATGCAAAATCTTTTTGATGTGATGAAAATTACTGCCCACACATTTTTTGTTTCACATATAAAAGTCCTTTCTTGAAAAATCAGGTGAATACATGCAGAATACTGAAAAGTTAGGCACGGCATGTGAAAAATCGCATAATTTTGTTGGAAGTTCTTTGTGAACAAGCCATCTTCGTTAGCTCTGGTTCATCTTGGAACACTCAAGCTCTTGATTTTCGCCTTGTTTTTATGAATACATCCAAGTTATGATACTGTACACAGATTTTGTGTTTCTTCAGTAAATTAGCTTACTATCCCTACTTTCATTCACTGCTTTCGTATGGCATCATATTCTGGGGTAATTCATCGTTGAGTAGAAAAGTATTCATTGCTCAAAAACGTGTAATCAGAATAATTGCTGGAGCCCACCCACAGTCATCCTGCATCTGTTTAAGGATCTATGGATCCTCACAGAAACCTCTCAGTATATATATTCACTTATGAAATTTGTTGTTAATAATCCAACCCAGTTCAAAAGTAATAGCAGTGTGCATAGCTATAACACCAGGAGAAAGTATGTTCTTCACTATGCAGGGTTAAACCTGACTTTGGCACAGAACGGGGTAAATTATGCTGCCACAAAAGTCTTTAGTCACCTACTAAACAGCATCAAAAGCCTGACAGATAGCCAACTAACATTTAAAAATAAATTAAAAGAATTTCTAGATGACAACTCCTTCTACTCATTGGCTGAATTTTTAGATATAAATTAAGGGGGAGGGGAACAACAACAACAACAACTTAAACACTACTGTCATGCAATATTTTGTTTAATGTAATATTTTGTACAGACATCTTTTATTAACCTGACACATTCCACATCATTACGAAGTGTCGTATTCATGATCTATGGAACAAGTATTAATCTAATCTAATCTTCAGTCAAGTTTTCGGGCATTTTGTTCAGGCATTTTGTTTCACCAATTGACATGAACTTGCTTTTAATATTCAGTTAAATTGTGCGAAATTGGTTGGGAATAGATCTTTTTCAGCTGAATTTTCATCTAAAATTTGAAGTACTAGATTCTTTGATAAGTGTAAGTATGCCTCTATCTCACAGGAACTCACAAGTCAAATTCTTCAATCATGTTGTATACAGCTTTGGTATTTGTCAGCCTTCATGAAATTCATTGTTGACTACAGTATTTCCATGATGACTTTCTGTAAACCATGCAAAAGACTTTTCTGGAGGTGATTGGTTACCAAAAGTTAAACAAAGTCGTTCAAGGAATTGTTGTTGAGGTAGACCTTTATGGAAATCGTAATAAAATTGCTCAGCAAAATTCTTCATGTGATATTGCCATTCTTTTGACAAAACTGTTTGTTAAAACACTCGCTGTAAATAAACAACTCAGCTAATTTATGATCAGTCATTGTTTTAACAGTAACAAATGACAAATTTTAAAACAGTATAAATGGCCATTTCTCAATAGAATCACTTAGTGATCATTTGTAAAAACTTAAACAGCGATCTTCATAAGAAATCATCATGTAATGATTTACTTGCTGCATTTTTACGTTTAAATGAGATGTCTCTTGCTTAAATTGTTCACAGACTTGTTTTCCTGAACCATACTTACAAAGTAGTAGTTGTTCATATATTACAAAATCGATAAAATCAATTCTATTTATGTAGTTTGATGATTTTTTTGTAGTAAGTCCTGTTGCTTATTCTGTATCTTTATTTACCAGGTAAAAAGAAAGCCAAAGTTTTAAGTGCAAGGTATGACACATGCAGTAGAAATGTCTTCAGATATGACGACTTAAAAAATGCAGTTAAAATGGAGAGGATAAGGGATCATTATATTTGTAAGTACACAGTATTGTGAATTTTTAGTTTACCACCTTTTATATGGATGATATATATATTGCTACAATTCTTTTAGTATCAATTTTAATTATCAAATAGTGAGAAGCCATGTTACTACTTAATTCAGCTGTTTGTGAGAAATTTAGATGCATTATTGAACTACTTGTCAAGCAAGAAGAAAGTAAATAGTTTGTACCGATTTCAGTGTAGATTTCTTTAAAGATAAATACAGGCAGGAAAGATGAACTGTAATCATTATTTAGATATTTCAGTCTAATTTCAGCAGTTATTTTCCAACTTGTGTACTACAGGATAGCAGGAAGAAATGCCAATGTCAAATTAATTTTATTTAATATTGGATTTGTATCAGTATTTGAAAGTAGCTTTCCTAAAAAGTTATCAAGTTAACCCATTTAAAACAAGTAACTGTGGATAACTAAGGAAGTTAAAACCTCATGTAAGATGTAGAGAGAAATTTGAGTAAAGGCCAGAATAAGTCATGATCTGACAGTACTTTTATAAAATGAAAGCATTGTCATATTTTAAGGAAAGTCATTAAAATGTCCATAAGTCTGCACATTCTGACTGAAATAAATAATGGAGATAATAAAATTGAAACTAAATGGATTGTTGTCAAATGAGAAAGAGGACAACTGTTAACAATTAAACTGAATGACAATGTTGTGACAGATATTTCACAAGTTAAAAATGCGTTTAACAAACACTTTTTAAATATGGCAGGAAAAATAGGATTAAATGGTTCAGTTGAAGAAGCTAGAGAATGTATTACAAGTGTCATTCCAAAAAACTTTAAGCAACTAGAAGTAGTGCCAACACCCTACACCAAAATTAATAGTATCATAAAAACTCTAAAACAAAAAAGCTCATATGGTGTCGATAAAATTTCAAACAGAATTCTGAAAAGTTGCTGTAGGTATTGTCCTCAGTGATGACATACGTAATGCATCACAGACACATGGAATTTTCCCAGATAGATTAAAATATGCAGTTGTTAACTGCTTTACAAGAGGTGTGGCAAGAAAAAAATAATTATCATCAGATTTTTTTACTGACTCCTTTTTACATAGTATTTGTAAAAGTAATGTACTCACGAATAGTGTCACATTTAAGTAGAAACAATTACGTAACATATCACAGTTTGGATTTCAGAAGGATTGCTTGACTGAGAATGCTGTTTATACAGTCAGCCACCAAGTATTACAAGTCTTACATAATAAAAATCACCAGTTGCTGTTTATGTTATCTTTGTAAGGTATTTGGTTGTGTAGAAAAACTTACACTCTTAAAAAAACTCAAGTTTTATTAACTTAATGATTTACACACAAATGGCTTGAATCATGCTTAACAAACAGAATGCTAAAAGTTGTGCGAATAATTCAAACAATGTTGGAAAGATAGAAAGTTTTAGTGTGGGTGGGAGTTCAAAAGGGAGTCGCACAAGGCTCAATTTGGGGTCCATTGCTATCCCTTATATACATGAATGAATGACCTTCCGCTTAACATTCAACGTGCAGAATTGGTACTTTTTGGAGATGATACTAGTGTTACAATAAATCCTATTAGGGAGAAAGCAACACATGAGATTGTTAATATTTTTTCAGAGAATAATTAAGTGGTTCTCTGTAAATGGACTCTTCCTTAAATTTAAGAAAACACATCTCATTCAGTTCTGTACAACAAGTAAGAGTCATAGCAACAATTGATGTAGCACATGAACAGGAGTCAGTAAACACAGTAGAATGCTTCAAATTTTTGGCTGTAAATATTGACACAAAAAAATGAATTGGATGTAGTCTGGCTAGTACTGAAAACAAATGAATCAACCTCCTGACGTATTTTGTGTATTCCCATTTAATAATATCTTATGGAATAATTTTCTGGGATAACTCATCTCTTAGAAAGACAGCACTGATTCTACAAAAAGGAATAGTGGAAATAATATTTAGTGTTAACCTATCTATGGGACATGTGACAACTAACTAACACCTATGAACATGTTATTCAGCACAGATGAGTAAATTGTTCCTTTGGAATGCTGAGAGTTGATAAGGGACTGTTTCTAAGTGCAGGTTTGCCATGAAAGAATTGCTCAGGTTTTCCTCCACAGTAGGAACTTCATCTCGGTTGGTGTATCAATTTCTAAGACCAAGTGTAAGTCTTACAAACCATAATGATTAAGACATGGAGATATGGCATGATGCCAGAATTTATATAGTTGTTGTGTCTTCTTTTTCCCCCAGTGGATTCAAATGTCAGCCATTACAGTCATGATCTAGCCACTGTATCCCTTGGAATAGGAAGAAACAGGCTTTTGCAGTATAATAAGCAAGTGAAATGTAGCACATACTCAATCTCACAGAACTATACATCTTCTCTGTTATATGGCTGTTGATGTATAATTTTTTGTCTCTCTTTACCAACTTCGTAATTGAGGGGAGAGAAAAAACTACAGAATATATCTTTCTTTAATAACAGTATTTGTTATGTTCGGCTTGGTTGGGATTGTATTGATTGGCAAGATGACAAAAATTCATAATAATGACTTATACAAAATTGGTGCAATTGACTTTTCATGTGCTAAACTAAGATGTATAAGTTCCAAAATAGGGGAAAAGAAGAAAAGAAAGAAAAAAGTAGATCACAAACTTTACAAAAGAAAATTACAAACCATGAATTAAAAGCCACATATCCTACAAAAAATAGATTTGACACAATATTCCACAGTTATACACCTAGATCTTCACTAGAAGAGGCAAGGCTATTAATAGAAGAGGCCATACCTGCACAGTTTGAAACAGCTGTAATTCCACCAACCTCTCCCTCTGAAATCAGTAAAATAATAAACTCACTGAAAAGTAAAAGCTCTTACGGAATTGATGGCATTTCCAGCAAAGTACTTAAAGCTTGTTCCCCACAGATAAGTAGAATTCTCAGCCACGTATGTAATAGCTCTTTGGAGCAGGGTGTTTTCCCTGATAGACTGAAATATGCCATTGTAAAACCATTGCATAAAAAGGGGGATATGTCGGATGTCAACAACTACCGCCCAATCTCTCTTCTGACAGCTCTATCAAAAATTTTTGAGAAAGTAATGTATTCAAGAGTAGCCTCCCATATTTGTAAAAATAAAGTACTAACAAAATGTCAGTTTGGTTTTCAGAAAGGCTTTTCAACAGAAAATGCTATATATGCTTTCAGTGATCAAATATTAAATGCTCTGAATAACCGGACATCACCCATTGGTATTTTTTGTGATCTCTCAAAGGCCTTTGATTGTGTAAATCATGGAATTCTTTTAGATAAGCTAAATCATTATGGTTTGAGTGGGGCAGTGCACAAATGGTTTAATTCATACTTAACTGGAAGAATGCAGAAAGTTGAAATAAGTGGTTCGTGTAATGTTAAAACAGCTGATTCCTCAAACTGGGGTGCTATCAAGCACGGGGTCCCACAGGGTTCGGTCTTAGGTCCTTTACTGTTCTTGATATACATTAATGACTTACCATTCCACATTGATGAAGATGCAAAGTTAGTTCTTTTTGCTGATGATACAAGTATAGTAATAACATCCAAAAACCAAGAACTAAGTGATGTAATTGTAAATGATGTTTTTCACAAAATTATTAAGTGGTTCTCAGCAAACGGACTCTCTTTAAATTTTGATAAAACACAGTATATACAGTTCCGTACAGTAAATGGCACAACTCCAGTAATAAATATAGAATTTGAACAGAAGTCTGTAGCTAAGGTAGAATTTTCAAAATTTTTAGGTGTGTCCATTGATGAGAGGTTAAACTGGAAGCAACACATTGATGGTCTGCTGAAACGTCTGAGTTCAGCTACGTATGCTATTAGGGTTATTGCAAATTTTGGTGATAAGAATCTCAGTAAATTAGCTTACTATGCCTACTTTCATTCACTGCTTTCGTATGGCATCATATTCTGGGGTAATTCATCGTTGAGTAGAAAAGTATTCATTGCACAAAAACGTGTAATCAGAATAATTGCTGGAGCCCACCCACGGTCATCCTGCAGACATCTATTTAAGGATCTAGGGATCCTCACAGTAACCTCACAGTATATATATTCCCTTATGAAATTTGTTGATAATAATCCAACCCAATTCAAAAGTAATAGCAGTGTGCATACCTATAACACCAGGAGAAAGGATGATCTTCACTATGCAGGGTTAAATCTGACTTTGGCACAGAAAGGGGTAAATTATGCTGCCACAAAAGTCTTTGGGCACCTACCAAACAGCATCAAAAGCCTGACAGATAGCCAACTAACATTTAAAAATAAATTAAAAGAATTTCTAGATGACAACTCCTTCTACTCATTGGCTGAATTTTTAGATATAAAGTAAGTAAAAAGAAAAAAAAAAGAAAAAAAAAACTTAATCATTAGTGTCATGCAATATTTTGTGTAATGTAATTTCTTGTACAGACATCTTTTATTAACCTGACACGTTCCACATCATTACGAAGTGTCATATTCATGATCTATGGAACAAGTATTAATCTAATCTAATCTAATCTATATAAATATTTGATATCCATTTAACTTCCTCAGCTGTAATTTCCAGGACATCATTCCATTCCTAAAGTATCTTCTCTTGAAGCTTTGTTGGCCAGTGCACTCTGTGATCTGCTCTGCAGACACTTTCAAGATTATCAATCATCCCCCATTTATGAAGGGGTATGTTAGAACTGACATGACCTTTTTTGACCATGCCTAGGTGGCAGCAAATTTTCTTGGGTAGTTCAGTCCCTGACCCTTCATGGTGTTACTGAAGAAACCTATGTTAGGCTCCTATCTCTCCTCTCCATGCAACCTCCCAGATGAAGAGCTGATGCTGCAACAGGATGTCATCAACCCCCCACTCTGCCGCCGCCCTGCTGCCCCAGGTTTGTGAAACAGACTTCAAGCAAGAGCATTATCCAGGACAGTGTGGACTGGAAGTACTAGTAGGAATACTGAAACATGAAACTTGTTTCATTTTCTAATTGTGGTCTGTTCTCATGTCACATCTGGCAGAGGGATGTCCACAAGTGTATGGAGCCAAATATTCGTTGGGATTTTATCATTCCAGCTATAGTGCGCAATGGCTCATTGAGATGTTCACTTATTTTGTTGCTGCGGCGTCTGCATCCATGCTGGTGTACAATACTCAGCAATTGAGTGCACTAGCTATTGTGTGACATTACGTAAGAAATCTGATTGCACTCCCATAGTTTTCTGTGAAAATTTATTTATTATGTTATTTCTGGTTTTTTGCATTCAATCTAATCTTATGCAGATGTTTTTTATATGTCCTAGAACAGTCAAAAGTGATGATGCCAATATGTTTTGGATAATTGGTGTGGTTTATTTGTTTGTTGTCAAATGAAACATTTGAGCCTTTTGACACCCAGGTGGTTATGTAAGTGGAATGTACAACACTTTCTTTGTCAGGGTTTTGCCACATTCACCTATTCTTATAATATTCACTCAGCTGCTCAAAATCTTCTGTCAGATTGTGTTCTCTTTCATGTATGAGGATGTGCTGAAAAGTAATGCCTCTGAATTTTTTATTCTGTTATCAGTATAGTTCCTGTGTTACATGTTGTTCATATTAGTTGGTTGACTTTTGTGCTGTGCTGATACAAGTTGCAACACTGTCATTAGAGGGCTGTGAATTGTAGTGAGTAATATGATGGTGTGTAATGTAACTATATCAGTGCATGAGAGCGAGCTCAGAAAACTGAAAGTGCGAGTTTGAAGAGTTCATCTGAACTTAGAGCACCCTCTTCTTCAGCATGACAATGCCAGGTCACACAAAAGCACTGCAACATCTGCAACTGTCTGATGCCATGAGTTCACTGTGATCAAGAGGTAAGGTCATGACTCTGTCAACAAAGTCAAACATTCTACAGTGATGGTATCAATAAACTCTCTCTTGGAGAAATGTGTTTGTTGCCAGGATGACTATATTGAAAAATAAATGTGTAGACATTAAGAATGTAAATTAAGAATTTTAATAAAGCATGTCTCAATTACAGGACAATATACAGCCATTTCGGTTGCATGAAATTTTGTCAATTGACCACGGTTTTGATTGCACTAGGGTAGGGCAGTTCTCATCAGAATAAAGTGTTACATGGAATACCTAAAATGTAATGATGTGGATTTAAATAATATACACTTAATAGGATTAGTTCCATAAGTTACAAACAAACAGAATGTACTTACATGTAATCACACCATGGTCCAAAACATTTGAGCAAAAGTGCTCCCGTCAATGTCATAAGAATAAAAACTAAAATATAAAAGTATAAGGTGATTGTCAACCAGATAAAATACTCCATCGAACATAATGATAACTGCAAGGTCACTTAGGACCAAGAGGAGCATAATAAAGCTGCAACCGTCAGACTAAACGGCTAAGACGCCGTAGGCAGGCACAAGGTGAACACAAGAACAGATTCACGCCCTCTAGCAGAAGGTAATCAAAACACAGACAACTTAAGAGTAAATGATGTATTACAAGGACAATTTTAAACACTACTGGTAAAAAACAGTAACCCGTATAGGAATGTTACAACATAACAACAGTTTATTTAAAAAGTAAAATACAGTTCAGTTAATATACAGAGGAAACATAAGATTAGAAGGAAAAACAATGTTTAGGAGAGTACATTGAGGAGAATATCACCAGTCAGACATTTTTAATTAGTGGTTCTATACCTTGAAAAAAGTTTTTGTTGCGTAACTGCAAACTGTTCGTTAAGAATGAGACCATCCTTCGGAGATAGATGTTTAAAGATTTTATAACTTTTCTAAGATGTTAAGCCTAAAGCCTGTTTTCCCTGAGTACAAGATCTGGATGTCTTGTACATCTTTAGGATTACACCCTGTGAATAATAAATGATTGGCAAAAGTTGGTTCATGAACATTGGTGCCTTTTTTCCTAGATGATGTTCCTTGAATCTTATCAAAATAGCTCAGCCTGTTTGCCCTATATAATAGGTGGAACAACTGTAACAAATAATTCTACAAACACCAGAATTTTGCAAAGGGGAGAACTTAGGTTTCAAGTTATGTATGATGTTACTTTTTAATAAATTATTAGTGGAAAAGTCTGCTCTACAATTATACTTATTTTGAAGCAGGCACTGTATTTTGTAAGAAACTGGACCCAGAAATGGTATATAGAAAAATCTTTTCTTTTAATTAGGTTCATTATTAGAAATGCCTATGGTGGTGATTCTCTTATTGGTTTTAGTGAAAATCTGTAGAACCACTTCCATCCCCCTTTCTAGTGAAAATCTCAAATTTTAAAAACAGTCTGATTAAAACTATTGCAGTCAATAATGGCTATGACCCTTCCATAGCAGATAATATTTTTAGTCGTAAAACCAATAAGAGACCATGGTCTCATTACATATAAGTACATTCTGTTTTCATGTAATTTATGGAAGTAATCCTGTTAAGTATATATTCTTTCAATCCATGTCATTATATTTTTAGGTATCCCATGTAACTTTTTATTCTGATGAAGATTGCCCTAGTGCAATCAAATCAGTGGTCAGTTGACAAAATTTCGTGCAGCCTAAGTGGCTATATGTGCGTTCTGTAATTAAAAAGCATACGGTTGCTAGATGTGCAATCAAATCAGTGGTCAGTTGACAAAATTTCATGCAACCTAAGTGGCTATATGTGCGTTCTGTAATTAAAAAGCATACGGTTGCTAGATAAGACCCAATAGAATGCTTAAAATTGAAAGTTTGTTTTATTTAAAAAGCTTTAAGAGTTTTCTCATAAAACATCCAGAGGTATTACTTTTCTACATGCCTTTTTAGATTATTTGTTTGGATGTCTAGTGCCATCTCATCATTATGGTGTTGTTTAAGCTCAGAGCCATGCCTCAGTTTTCTAATTTGCTGGAAGAGAAAAACAATAGGCTACTACTGATGCACCCTATTATGTTGTGGCTGTGGCTTACCTCCTTTGGCCACTCATTTATGATGAAATGATTTAAACCCTATGAAAGAGGACCTAGCATTTAGTCCATGGATTCCTTCTGTGGTTTGCCAATTTTCAGTGAGACACCAATTGTCTTAATGATTTTTACTCGTATTCGGACACGTGTTCACTACCATTTTACCAGCTAGTATACCGTATATCCATGTTAGCAGCAGTGAGGTAATCCTAGTCTAGAGTTTGGATTTTATGAAGGATTGGAAGCAGAGGTAAGGTTGTAGCCCCATCAATAAAATCAAACATAGTTTATACTCAAACATAATTTATGAAAGTCATAAATTATTGGGAAAGTGTTATCAGTGTGTCCTGCAGTGTTTTTGTAAGTAATCATCCTGCCAAATTTTCCATAGTTAATTTTTAGTCTCTATTCTGTAAATCAGACTTGTTTTTAACATCATACTTTAAAACTAGAATCATTCCTTGAATCTATGTATGAATGTGTGACGGAATGTGAGAAGCTGGGAACAGGCAAGTGCAACTCAAGCTTCAGATTTTACACTTTTTTATGTTTGGATGTTTTAATCATTTGTGCCTCAGAATCTTTTGATAAGGGTACATATGGCCACATTGTTCGACCTCTGAACAATAGTATTTTTGAACAGTATTGTTTTAACAAGGTATTCAGTAGACAGATCTAGTGCAGTAAAATAGAAGTTAATCATCATTACTTTTTTTGTAATTTCATTGATAATTTAGTGTTGTTTCTATCACTGTTATGCAGCAGTGCTTCATATTATTGTGCCTCATATTCTTTATACTATTTGCTTCTGTACTCGCAAACAGAAAATCATCATCTCACAGCCCTATGTACCTTTCATATTAACCAACTGCAATGGTATTTTGGTAACACTCCTCTTTAATTGTTTCTTCCTGACCATGGATGATTAGTACAGTTCTTTGTGGTATATGACATAAAAGGAGGATGATACATTTGTGACATCACATGATAAAATCTATTTGTCATGTTCTTAAAGTACCCTTACATGAATTATTTTAGCATGTTCATACAAACTCACTCAGCCATTAACCAAAAACCAAAATCTAATTACGTTTTCCAGAATGTGTTTAAATGTGCTTTATAAGTGGGAGGTATATACGTTTCATGAACCCACTTTATTGACCAACAAAATAATTAACTGCCTGAAATATCAAAATATTCTGTTTTCATACTATTGATATACTCTTCATTCTATTTTCAGTCACTATTGAGTCTGTTGGAGCACTTCCTCCTGATGTTTTGTTCACTGAAGCAGTCAAAGTTTTGAAGCAAAAATGCAGGACATTTTTGGAAGAATTGAATCGCTGATTGAAGAAAATGCCTGTGGATGTAAAATAAGAATGTTCACCCTGAAGGATCTGTGATGTGATCATGTAGAGGGCACTGTTCATCATTATTTAAGATAAAATTAAATACTTTGATATAATTGATGTTTAAATCTTTCAATGTATTTGTCTGTTCATCTGTAGACAATCTCCAATGTATACCTTTAATCATAATACACGTTATTTCCATTACACCTTCAGAAACACACCCTAATGAATATTTAAAAAAATGGAAATCACATTTGGATGCCTACACCAGTTTATTCACAAACCTTCACAATTTTACTCTTTGGCAGCTTCAGTTTTGCAGCACAGTGTATGTCCAAAAATATTTAGAGCATTCAAAATAGAACAGCAGCAGCAGGATCATTCTTGTCTCAAGGAAAAACACATACACTGTATGCCTTTCTTGGTTTATAGATGCTCAAAGATCTTACTAATTTCTTCTTTGAAACAATTCTTCTCTATTGTCTAGCTTGTACATATTATTGTAGGTTACATGGACAGGATGAGTCTAAGTACCCTCTTGATTTACTTCTGAAAATTCTTTTTACGTTCACTCAATTCTGGACAGTAATGTACTGTTTAAAATGTTATGGTTAATTTAAAATTGTTTGCTATGTAGGTGATCATTATCTCTGTGTCTTGTTTTGTAGTCAGGTATTTGTCTATTTCAAAAAAACAGTACTGTTTATTTTAAAGTTTAATCGTCAAAAATTTATGGGATGAGGGAAGTTATTTCTGGAGGATTGTGTTGGGATCAAAGGGCCTTTCAAAAAGAAATGAGCCGGAGGCATAATTACAGAAACCAGTACCTGTATGGTAGAAGTATTGACCCTGGCTGTTGAGACAGGTGAATGGCTGTGATGTTAACCAGTTCTGCACGTATAGCTGGACATCGCCGTCCAAGGTGAATCATTCGCCCCTCAGAGCCTTTTTATGGGGACCAAAAATGGCATAATCTAAGGGAGACAGGTCCTGCCTGTACGGAGGGTGGTCAAGAACATCCCATTTGAATTTCTGCAGGAGTGCTACGACTGTGTTGGCAATATGAGAATTTGCATTGTCATGGAGCAGAATGACCCCACGGGTGAGATTGCCTGGTTGTTTTGATTTGATCGCTTGGTGAAGAGTGGTCAAGGTTTGTGAGTAATGCTGGGCATTTACTGTTGTCCCTGTGATTGCGCTATTTTTGGTCCCCTTAAAAAGCCTCTGAGGGGCAAAATTCACCTTGGACGACGACTTACAGCTGTACGTGCAGAATTGGTTAACATCACAGCCCCTGGAATTTTATGAGACAGCCGTTCACTGCCTTGTGACACAGTGGGACAAGTGTCAATACTTCTAACATATAGGTACTGGTTTCTGTAATTACACCTCTGGCTCATTTGTTTTTGTATTCCTCCTATACAGAAACACATTTTCCATGCCTTATCTCTCCAGTCATACCCCACCTCCCCCAGTCCCACCATCCGGCCACAGAGGAGCATTCACTTCGTGACTCAGTACGATCTGTGCCTGGAGCAATTGAATCATGTTCTTTGCCAGGGTTTCAGCTACGTCTCGCCATGCCATGAAATGAGGAATGTCCTACCCAATATCCTTCCCACCCCTCACTTAGCAGTATTCCACCACACACCAAAGCTATACAATATTCTCATCAATCCCTACACAATTTTTGTTCCCAACCCCTTGCCTCATAACTCATATCCCTATAATAGACCTAGATGCAAGACCTGTCCCCTACATCCTCCTACCACCATCTACTCCAGTCTGATCACAGTCCTCACCTATTCCATCAGAGACAGGGCTACGTCCGAAACCAGTCATGTAATCTACAAGCTAAGCCATAACCACTGTGCTGCATTGTATATGCATTTGACACATAATGAGCTGTCTGTCCACATGAATGGCCACTGACAAACTGTGACCAAGAAACAGCTGGACCACCCTACTGCTGGACATGCTGTCCGACACAACATTCTTCATTTCAATTATGGCTTCATAGCCTTTGCCATCGGGATCCTTCCCACCAACACCAGTTTTTTCTGAATTGTGCAGGTGGGAATTCCCCCTGCAATATATCCAACCTTCATTAGTCATTGTCCTTACCCTCTAGCCCCTTCCCTGTTCCCATTCCAGCACTAAAATGTCATCTATTCTACCAATGCACCCACAGTCTTTTTACCTCTCTCCTTGTCTTCTGCCCCCCCCCCCCCCCCCGCCCTCTGTATAACCTCCTGACTGCACGTAGCTACCCTATCCTCTCTCCAACTCACCCCTGTATGCTCTCACAAGAAGCACTTTATTGTCCCCCATTCCTACTCTAGTATCCCTCCCCCTCCCTGCCCCAGCCTCCTCCTTACCCCCACAACCCAGATTGCTTCTATCATCATGCACTGCTGTTCAGTCTGGCTTCAGCAACCATATACTGCTGCCGAGTGTGTGTGTGTGTGTGTGTGTGTGTGTGTGTGTGTGTGTGTTGTCTAATTCTGATGAAGGCCTTTTTGGCTGAAAGCTTAGTTGTTTGAGTGTCTTTTTCTTGTGCCTATCTGTGAATCAGCATCTCCGCTATACGGTGATTAGCAGTCTGTACTTTCCACAATATTCTCATTATTCCATCCTGGAGTTTCCATTGTTTGACTTTGTCAGTTTTTCTGTGTTATATTTGATTTAATGAGATGATAAAAGACTGGCCTCAAGCTGCAAGTAAACAAGAATGGAGAAGGAAATTGTCCATGTTCCTTTCAAAGGAACCATCATGGTATTTCTCTCAATTGTACTGAAGAAATAACAGGAAACGTTAATCTCAGTGTCCAGACAGAGATTTAAACTTCACCTCCCCCAAATGGAAATCCATTGTCTCAGCTGCTACACCAACTTTCTTAGTTGTTGTATTTGAGATATTTCCTCTTTCAGCTGCTTACATTTCTTCACTATTAGGAAGAAATCAGTCATGCTTTAAAAAAATACATTCCTCACAACAACATGAACAGTATTTTTTTCGTTTGGCGCAGTAGGTTAGGATACAGAAGACATAGCTCAAAAGTAACCCTCATTAAGTGCACAGTAAAAACCTATGCAGCCTTGAAGATGTGTGTAATTAAATTAGTATCAAATAGAAACATTCAGAAAATTACTAATTATTACATAGTTAAAGGACTATTGTTGGAAATAAAGCAGCCTAAAAGAAGAGAAATTATTTTCAGTTGTTTGGGAATATATACAAGACGTATGATGAACTGTTAGTGCTTTGCAATTAATAACATAAATTTTATTCAGTGTGCAGTTTATTAGAGTCAAATAAAGCAGTCGTAGGCACAAAAAACAGGTGGTAAGAACATCGGTCTTCAGAACTTGACAACCCTATCGTATGCGGCAGAAAAAAAAGTTATTCGGGAATAAATTTTGAAAGTCATTCAAGATCCCAAGTTAGCTATTTGGTTTTGAAAAGAAATTCTCATTGTCTTCATATGTTTGTAGTGCACTAGTAAAACTACTTATTTGCAGTAGTTGGACCCATATTCAGAAGAATGATGCATCAATTCCAGACTTACATTTTCTGTGAATTCTCTAGAGCCTCAAAGCAAACTGAGGGATGGTGCCTTTTAAGAAAACTCAGCAATCCACACTTTTACTCCATCTCTAATGACCTTATCATCGATGGGACATTAAACACTAATCTTCCACCATTCTTATGCAGTATTCTGTTTTGTGGGACCTCTGAACAATATTTCCATTTCCTTGTTCAATGTTTTCATTGGGGCTTCCTATCAGATAGGACGCAATTCATGCTCCCATATTAGTTGCCTTGTATTTGCATGAAACCAAGCATAATTTATGGAATTGTGAAAAGTCTATAGTGATTTGTGCATGAGCTTACTTTGAGGCCGAAAAAGAACAGTGCCAGGGCATCACAGCCAGTAAAAAGAACTTTTAAATGTTTCACTATTTGTGAAAATACAGTGAAGCGAATTTTGAGAGAAAATAGAAAATCTTCTTATCTGGTATCACAAAAAAAAAAAAAAAAAAAAAAGAGTTTTGGCAGATGACAGAAGTTTGCATTGGACCAAGTTTACACAGGAAGTCATAAGAAGAAAATCCCATGACATCTATGTGGAAAAGCAGTTTCCAGCAGTATTAGCTATACTCTGAAGTGGAGATTTTCCGTATATGAGTAAACAACCCATTGGTGTGCTGTTTGAAAATTGGGCTTCATATACAAGTTCAACAAAAAACCTTTACTAATTGAAAATAGCCAAGTAACAGGAAAAAGAGACAAGTTGTTGCGGGAAACAAGGCACTTGTGAAACACTTGATGGACTTTTTATTATGCTGAGTTGCTGTGCTGCAAATCATACCAGGAAGTTTTAATGGCTGGAACAAAAAATGCCTTTACATCAGAAAATGTATACGATTATCTTAGAGGAAGTGTGGAATCACTGGAAAGAAGGAATTCAAACACTGAAAATTCTGGAAAAATGATTATACTGTACAATACTGCAAACAAATATGGGTTCGTGCAAAATGCTGGGTTGTGTTTTATTGGGCAAAATGGAGGTGAACACTGGACTGTATGAATAAAACTGAAACACAGGTTTTCAAGATAAAGATAGAAGTCGGAGCATTTACTTGCAAGCAAAAAGGAGGAGATTAGCTTTTGCTTCAGATTGGATGAATAATATTTACATTTCCCTGCTACCTTTTACATCTAACACAAAATACACACGCGAGACAGATCCACGTTGTCACCTTTGTCAGCAAGTTTCATTGAGTAAGCGTAGGCTTCGGAGTTCACCGTTTTGTTTGTATACCTTTTGATTTCTTTGTTGTGACTAAGCACATGTGCGTGCCAATTAAAGAGCCCTCATCCGATTCAGGTGAAAGCACGTGCAGAAAGAACAATGGTGTTTTTAACCATGGCTTTACAAATGTATCCTGAATTACTATAGGAATCACAATATCTGGAAGCAAAAAGAAAGAAAGAGGAAGCAACTCACAAAGTAATATACTATGCTAATTTCAGCACACAAATTGGCAGAAAACAATTGCTACAGAAAATCTGAGATGGAATAATGACATTATTATGAAAAGGATGGATTGCTACTCACTGTGTAGTGAAGATACTGAGTTACAGACAGGCACAACAAAAAGACTGCTAAACAAATAAGCTTTTGGCCAACAGGCCTTCTCCTGAATTTGGAAAACATACTCTCACACATCCACAAAATACACCTCACACACACATGGCATCTTCTCTGGGTGCTGAAGTCAGATTCCTTGAGTAGTAATCTATTCTTTCCATAATATTCTCTTGTTGCTACAGAAAGTTAGACTTGAAAACCAGGTTAAAAAGGAAAATGGATAGGAACAGATCAGGAACTAAACCAATATCTTAAAAATGTTTGGGAGTAAAAGCCTTACAGCCTTCAAGGAGATGGGAATACCACAATAAACCAGATTACAGTTAAGTTAAAACAAACTGGTGTAATACCAATATTTAATTGGTTGCAGGTTAAACAAATTACACCTATTCTGAACTATTAAATTAAAAATGTTTTTTTTCAGTTTTTTTCCCCAAACTGTAATTTTCAGGAGTGGTGACACCGGGGCCTGCACTGTTCATGTTAACACATTGCTTGCAGACCATATGAAGTCATGTGATAAAGGTTTAGATCCAGTTTTTCTTAGGTAAACAAAATTAATCACGGCTACCTTATAAAGGTTGAAGGGTAGTGTCTTTGACTAGTAATCAAAATGTCTTGGGTTTGGACCTTTTCACTGCCTAAATTCAGAATAAAAACCAAAGGCAGTGGTAGCTGAAGACTTCCAGCATAATAAGTCATCCTTGTTCTGACAACGGTCTTTTCAAAAATGGTGGAGGAGCAGAAAGAGGTTCAGGTGACATGCTTACCCTTGTGGGGGAATCTGCCTGTAAAAAGCAGAAGAATCAACAATGATCAATGGCATGAGAATGCAGAAGGCGATGGAAACCATTGCCTTAAAGACACATAATGTGTATCCACGAGATGTGTATGTGTGACCTGTAACTGAAAAAATGTCATGATGATCTCTCCATTGGCAAAAGATTCCAGACCAGTCCCCTGTTCGGATCTCCAGGAGGGACTGCCAAGGAGGTGACCATGAGAAAAATATTGAATAACCAACAAGAAGCTAACTTTCAATGAGATGGGACATGGACTGTCAGAAGCCACAACATGGTAGGGAAGCTAGAAAATCTGGAAAGGGAAGTGCTGAGGCTCAATTTGGATACAGAAGGGGTCAGTTAAGTGAAATTCAAAGAAGACAAGGATTTCTGATCAGATGAGTATAGGAGAATATCAACAGCACCAGAAAATGGTATAACAGGAATAGGAATCATTATGAATAGGAAGGTAGGGCAGAGAGTGAGTTACTGTGTACAGGTCAGTGATAGGGTTGCTGTCATCAGAATCGACAGTAAAACCAACACCAACAATGGTAGTTCAGGTATGTATGCCGACATTGCAAGCAGAAGATGAAGCGATGGAGATAGTGTATGAGGTATTGAATAGGTAATTCAGTACAAAAATCTAATATTCAGGGGGTCTGGAATGGGGTTGTAGTGGAAAAAGAATGTGTTACTGGATAATACAGGCTTGGTATGAGGAACGAGAGAGAGAGAGAGGAAAGACTCATTGAGTTCTACAGTACATTTCAGTAATAATAGTTAATACTCTATTCAAAAATCACAATAATGGGAGGTATTCTTGGAAAAGCAGGCAATACAGGAAGATTTCTGCTAAGTTAGATCATGGTCAGGCAGAGATTCTGAAATCAGATGTTGGACTGTAAGGCATACCCAGGAGCAGACATAGACTCATATCACAGTGAGATATGGAAGTATTAAAGCATGAAAAGACATGCTTGGAGTTCTCTGAGGCTATACATACTATGATAAGGAAGAGCTCAGTAGGCAGTTAAATTGAAGATGAATGTTATCACAGAAATTGGAAACAAAAACATGGGTAACTGCAAAGAAACAATGGGTAACAGAAAGAAATTCTCCAATTTAGTGTCAAAAGAAGGAAGTAAAAAATGTTCAGAAATACAAGTCACTTTGGAATAAAATAAATAGGAAGTGCATGGAAACTAAGACGAAATGGCTGCATGAAAAATGTGAAGAAATCAAAAAAGGAATGGTTGTGTAAAGTACTGACTAAGCATATAGAAAAGTCAGATCAACCTTTGGCGAAATTAAAAAGCAAGGGTGGTAACACTGGGATAGGTGGAAAAAATATATTGGATGGGGAACACCTATCTGAAGATGTGATGGAAGAAACAGAAGTCAACAAGAAAGAGATAGGGGATCCAGTATTAGAATCAGAATTTAAAAGAGCTTTGGGAGACTTAAGATCAAAGAAGGCAGAAGAGATGGCTAACATTCCATTGAAATTTCTAAAGTAATTGACAGTAGCAGCAACATAACAACTATTTATGTTGGTTGGTAGAATGTCTATGATTGCGATATACCTTCAGAGGTTCAAATAAAAAAAAAAAAAAAATCTGAATATACAAGAGCTGACATGTGTGGGAATCAGCTTAGCACATCATGCATCCATGTTGCTGACAAGAATAGTATACAGATGAATGGAAAAGAAAATTGAGGATCTTTTAGATGACAGTTGGCGTGGCTTTAGGTACAGTAAAGGCACCACAAGAATCACATAAACCAAAATGACAAGCACATTTAACTCAAAATTTTCCAGGGGTTATAAATAGTTCCCCTATTGGACCTCGTGGGGGAACTGTATTAGATTCTGCTGCAGGTAGGAACATGAATCTTCGAAACAAATCAAGGATTGGTACCTGTAATGTACAGAGTTTATATCAAGCTGGGAAATTAGCTAAATTAATGCAGGCAATGGGAAGACAGAAAATAGATATTCTAGGAGTGGCAGAAACTTGGTGGCTGGAACCTCACAAGGTTCACAGAGGAACCATCCACTATTCAGGGAACCATGACAATAGACACAGGAAAGGTGAGGGAATAATTGTCTCAGAAAAAGTTTTGAAATCTGTAATAAATTTCTTCCCTCATTGAGACCAAATGCCTTTAATTAAACTTAATGTCCTTCCAATTAATGTCAACATCATCCAAGAATATGCGCCCGCATCAGATGCAAAGAAGAAAATATAAAAATGAAAGAAACCAGGACAAACACAGGGATGTGCAGAAAGTCATAAGAAAGGAGATAAGAGCAACAACAAAAAAAGGCTGAAACAACAATGTCAAGAGTTGAAACGACTGCAACAAATACATGACGACATAAGCTTACACAAGAAGGTAAAGGAAATGGCTGGTATACATCATAAGAAAACCTTCTCAGATATAGAAACTGACCAAGGAGAAATAGCATAGGATGAAGAAAAAGTGGGAGGACTATATAAACAATCTTTTTACAAATAAAAGGCCTGAAATAATAAATAAAGATGATGAGGGTCTATCAGGTCCTGCCATCACAAAAGATGAAATCACAAGTGCAATACGAATGGCAAAAGATAGAAAAGCAGTTGGTCCAGATCAAATATCAGTTGAAATTCTGAAATTATTAGATGATTATGGCGTCTCAGTTCTCCAAAAACTATTTAATCAAATTTATAATACGGGTAAATTTACTAACAAATGTCTGACATCACACGTCATACCTTTGCCCAAGAAGGGCAATGCAAGAAAATGCGGTGACTACAGACTAATTAGCCTGATAAGCCATATCCTGAAGATGTTTCTCAAGATCATACCATACAAAATCACAGCAAAATGTGAAAGGGATATGGGATATTCACAGTTTGGATTTAGGTGGGGTCTAGATACAAGGGAAACATTGGTCACGATACAGGTATTCATTTAAAAGTGCTACAATCAGAGGAAGAATTTAGTACTGTGCTTCATATACTATGAAAAAGTGTCTGACAGAGTGCAACACTGTAAACTTGTACACATTTTGGGAAAACTGGACATAGACAGAAAATATAGTCGTTGTATAGAAACTCTGTACTGGAATCAAACTGCTGAGGTCAGAACTGGCGGCCAATTGACAGAAGCACAAAAAATCTGTAAAGGAGTAAGACAAAGCTGTGTACTTTCACTGCACCTCTTTAACAAGTACTCAGAACATATATTCAAGGAGGCACTTGAAGATTGTGAGATAAGTATAGAAGTAAATGTGGTATGGATTCAGAACATAAGATACACAGATGATACAGTCTTAATTGCAGATAACAAGAACGATCTGCAAGATCTTCCCACTACAGTGGGAGAAGACAGCAGGAATATGGATCTCAATATCAACACCAAATTTGTAATAGTCACTTGCAATTCAGAGGAGCATCAAATTGCAGAATTAATGCACAACAATGAACCCATAGACAGGGTGAATAGATTTCAATACTTGGAGACATGGTTGTGCAAAAATTGTTCATTGGGCTTGGAAATCAGATGCAGAATAGAGAAGGGCTGCAGTGCATTCATGAAATTTAACAATGTGTTCCCTAGCACTGACTTTGAGTCAGAGTTAGAGTTATGAAGAGCTATGTGTGGTCAGTGCTTTTGTGTGGTGTGGAAAGTTGGACATTGAAAGTGAACACTGTGATAAATTTGGAAACATTCAAGATGTTATATTGAAGAATACCTAAAATTCCATGGACAGCAAGGAAAACAAATTAAGAGATCTTGAACATAGTAAAAGAGACCGTGAACTGTTAACCCCAATCAAACGTAAGAAAACAACTTACTTAGGCCATGTGATATGAAATGAAAGGTATCTCCTCCTTAAACTTATAATCGAGGTGAATATTGAGGGCAAAAGAGGAAGTGGCAGGAAAAAAATGTCGTGGCTCCACAACATCAATCAGTGACAGAAAAAAGAAATACGAGCGACTTGATCCATGCTGGAAGAGGTGAAGAAGACTGGGCAAATGTGATCGCAAACATCCATTAGTGGATATGCAGCAACAGCAGAAGAAGAAAGGCACCAGAGGGGCGGTTCTGACTGTGGTTGATGATGGAAGCAAGACTGAAGAAAAATCAGTGGAAGAAAAAAGGTCCTATTATCATGTGTTTGAAAGGCACCATTACCACAGTAGATGGCACTGATGAAGGAAAGTTCATCTGACCATGTGGCTGTGTTCCTTGTGTCACAGACTGTGTGATTGACACAGCATACTGTAAGCAGCAGAATAGGCTGGTATTCGTGTCAGTAACAAGCTGAAATGGTGTTTGTGTAAGGTCAAGCAGATGTAAACATTTGAGACACGGCATGGCTAGACCAAAACAAGTACCCTGACAGGCACCAACCATGCTACACAACATTTCAAGTCATTTTTGGGCATTCGTTTGATCATCTACATCTACATCAATACTCCGCAAGCCACCTGACAGTGTGTGGCGGAAGGTCCCTTCAGACAGATGAATGGTCAAGGAGGCAGCAGACTGTGCATACACCAGCTTTGGAGAACCGAGTTCTACAGGATATTGAAATGAACCCTAGTACAAGCTCCAGACGGCTGGAACACCAACATGGTGTAAGCTAAAGGACAATCATGTGTATCCTGCATGACAACCACCACTTTGAACATCTGTTGTGACATGGATACAGTGCAGCTCTATACTGTGTTCCTGGAAAATTTGTTGTCATTGCATGCACACTGTCCATTTCCACACACGTGTTCATACGCCTTTTTTTTCCCCTCCATTTCCAGTCAGGAGTCAATCCCTGCAGTTTGTCGGTTTTATTACAGGGTGTATACGACCCGGGAGATCCGGGAAAAACCCGGGAATTTTTTCATCCGGGAGAAAATCGGGATATTTTTAGAATTCCGAGAATTTTTCATTGTTTTAGTTTTCAGTTAAATTTTTGTAATTTTGATTGGTAAGAATCGATACTCTAACAAAGGATATTACTGTATCCCGCTACTGCAGAATAATACTTCAACAATAAAACATAAACCAGGGGGAAAAAAACGAAAATAATGTAAATTGTAACGGAAATGCGCCATATACATCAACGAAACACAGTACTCATGCAAGCGTCTGCCAACTGAAAATGTGACAAAGGCTTTAGGAAGACTTTGCAGTGCTTCATAACAACAAATTGCCTCCAGTGAGCATGAAGTCGCAACTGTTTACATTCGATTTGTTTTAGCAGTTACGCGCGGGCTCATGTGCATGCGTAGGTGAGTCACGTTTGAGTAGTAGATTCTCCCTCTTCTGGCTACAGGAATGTGGCTGTTGGACGTTGCAAGCAGTCACAGCAAGAAGCTAGATGTTACCGGGGAAGGGGGGCGCCAAATTAATATTCTTGAGGAATAAAACTTGTTTCATAAAGCGCCTAGCATTCAGCGCACGTTTTTCTATCGATTATTCATATTATTTTGATTCTGAATGAATCATAAGTTGACTTTTGAATGAATGCATGAATATTGTACGTGATGTCTGTCAGGAGAATCCTCGTCGCATCTAGAAAGCAGACAAAAGGGGACACGAGCTTGAGGGAGTAAAGGCGAACGGATGAATGCCAATCGCTGTCTGTTTGTGTGTTGGGTTTGCGAATGATCGGCATTGTTATAATTACTAGCGAAATCCATAGGTTGAGACTACCAGAATGGAAATGAACGACTGACAGGAAACAAGTGAGAAAGATTACGTATTATCTTCTCGGTGTATCCAAGAAAATGAAATTTTGACAGAAAATTTTTGGCCAGATCGCTACACTAGTAAGAACCAGTAGTACAGTCCCTGGCTAGCAGCCGCGTAAGTTCTATTCTGGAAGTAACGCGGAAAACGTGTTGTTCGAACACGTAATAACGCCTTACCGGAAAATAATCGCGGGATAACTAAACCTTTGATTCTGGCAAGGTTAGTGAAGTTAATTGGCGTACAAATTTTGACAGTGGCAGCAATAGCTACAGAATTGGTGATGACAAGATTGTTTGTTAGAACGAGGAAGGAGAAGAAACGGGGACATCACACAAATTATGGAAGAATAAGACGATTCCATATTTATATAAAATTTTGTAATACTACTTTTCGATCTCATGCTTGAGAAGCTTGTAGTAGCCCTAATAGGCATTTGATATTGATACTTCGCGGATTATAGTCTGTCGTGTTATAAAAATGGCTATTTGTGCCAAAACAGTCTAGTTTATTTGGTGTGTTACAATATTGCTGCCATATTAGAATGGCCTATTTTGTTTTATCCAGCAGACAGTGATAAATAAAATAGACGTTATCAGATCGATAAACCACACCAGTCTTGGGTATTAGTTGTATTAACAACTTTTTCAGTATTAGATAACGACATTTGATTTTTCATGTAGCAAACTGTTTGACAAACTTTGATGAGGTAATAGATTCTTTTGCAGAAAGGAAAGCACGCCATGTAAAGCTGTAGCAAGATTAAAGAGAAAAAATGCTAAGAGCTTAAGGTCTGAAGAAATGTGTAATTTCTTGCTTATCTCTTGTCAGTATTGGTTTTATATATCCTATATTTAATTTTATGTCACACAAAACAGCAAGTTATTAACTAATAGGCAATAAAGAGTTCAGATTTTCTGAAGAGTTCTTGTTCTCTCGATTACATATAATCACATCCGCTATTAATTGCGAGATTTTTTTTTTTTTTTAAAAAAAAAAAGATATGCATGCTGTCAAACCGGCCGACTGGGAGCAGGAGAAGCACCGTAGGACATTTCAATTTCCACTCTCCTGAATATAGTTTGGACGTGCGGTAGAAAAATGCTTTATGAACAGGTGTGGCACTGCACTTTGGCATACTTAAGACCAAATAATATATCTTACATTTCCTAGAATACATGTTTTATGTTTCAGACTTTTCATAAAGATGTGCGCTACAAGATGAACATATGTGAAAAGTCAAGTCATATATATATACTTTTTTTTTTAGTATTGACCTGGTTCGCAAACGTAGATCCGGAGCTGATGTGCAGAGCAGTCTGAGTTATAGTGGGTAGTCTCCACGTGACCCTTGTTTACATTTAGTGATTTTGCTGTTTCCCCTTCGTTTACTCTTACGTCAAATGAAAACAAAACGGATATCTGTGGCCAGAGGCTAAAAAGTGAATTAAAACACATTCACATAATTACGGAAGGCTGAAATATGACATTAGTATCAGATTTTATTTCCATCTTTCTGAGAGTCAAGCATTATTCGCCTCGCGGAACAAAGATGTTATTTTGTCTGTTTGCTAAAGAAATTTTTGTTAACCTTCTCCGCAGAGGCAGTGAATGTACACTCCTGGAAATGGAAAAAAGAACACATTGACACCAGTGTGTCAGACCCACCATACTTGCTCCGGACACTGCGAGAGGGCTGTACAAGCAATGATCACGCGCACGGCACAGCGGACACACCAGGAACTGCGGTGTTGGCCGTCGAATGGCGCTAGCTGCGCAGCATTTGTGCACCGCCACCGTCAGTGTCAGCCAGTTTGCCGTGGCATACGGAGCTCCATCGCAGTCTTTAACACTGGTAGCATGCCGCGACAGCGTGGACGTGAACCGTATGTGCAGTTGACGGACTTTGATCGAGGGCGTATAGTGGGCATGCGGGAGGCCGGGTGGACGTACCGCCGAATTGCTCAACACGTGGGGCGTGAGGTCTCCACAGTACATCGATGTTGTCGCCAGTGGTCGGCGGAAGGTGCACGTGCCCGTCGACCTGGGACCGGACCGCAGCGACGCACGGATGCACGCCAAGACCGTAGGATCCTGCGCAGTGCCGTAGGGGACCGCACCGCCACTTCCCAGCAAATTAGGGACACTGTTGCTCCTGGGGTATCGGCGAGGACCATTCGCAACCGTCTCCATGAAGCTGGGCTACGGTTCCGCACACCGTTAGGCCGTCTTCTGCTCACGCCCCAACATCGTGCAGTCCGCCTCCAGTGGTGTCGCGAGAGGCATGAATGGAGGGACGAATGGAGACGTGTCGTCTTCAGCGATGAGAGTCGCTTCTGCCTTGGTGCCAATGATGGTCGTATGCGTGTTTGGCGCCGTGCAGGTGAGCGCCACAATCATGACTGCATACGACCGAGGCACACAGGGCCAACACCCGGCATCATGGTGTGGGAGCGATCTCCTACACTGGCCGTACACCTCTGGTAATGGTCGAGGGGACACTGAATAGTGCACGGTACATCCAAACCGTCATCGAACCCATCGTTGTACCATTCCTAGACCGGCAAGGGAACTTGCTGTTCCAACAGGACAATGCACGTCCTCATGTATCCCGTGCCACCCAACGTGCTCTAGAAGGTGTAAGTCAACTACCCTGGCCAGCAAGATCTCCGGATCTGTCCCCCATTGAACATGTTTGGGACTGGGTGAAGCGTCGTCTCACGTGGTCTGCACGCCCAGCACAAACGCTGGTCCAACTGAGGCGCCAGGTGGAAATGGCATGGCAAGCCGTTCCACAGGACTACATCCAGCATCTCTACGATCGTCTCCATGGGAGAATAGCAGCCTGCATTGCTGCGAAAGGTGGATATACACTGTACTAGTGCCGACATTGTGCATGCTCTGTTGCCTGTGTCTATGTGCCTGTGGTTCTGTCATTGTGATCATGTCACGTATCTGACCCCAGGAATGTGTCAATAAAGTTTCCCCTTCCTGGAACAATGAATTCACGGTGTTCTTATTTCAATTTCCAGGAGTGTATTTGAAAAGAGGCAGTCAATGTATTTGAAACGAAATGTTTAATTCCACAGTACTGGCTAGTTTCAAGTGTTCGCTGCATTTCAAGTACACGTTTTCATTTTCTAGCACGTATGGCATTATGCCACAATAAAGAGCCAAACATGATATAGTACAGTACTGGTGCTTCAAGAAAATTTACATCCCGAAAACCACTCTGAAAAGCTTAATGTCAGGTCGCGGTCTACTTCGTAGGGAATCTGTACTTACGAATGTGCCCTTTAAGTATGCACTTTAAATGTACACATTTAATTATATGGTTCACGAAATTACATTGCTATTGCAGTATCCTCTGATGTCTTGTTTCTTTTATGACATAATGTATGATCATTCAGTGTTTTACAACGTATGTACATACGGGTTTCCTACGTCATGATAGCTACCAAAGTGCGGTGTCGCCTGTTATCTGCGCTCTCTGGCAACTGCTGAAACGAACCTATTTCTTACAGGTTGCGGGAAAAAATTGCGAACAGTGGTTTAAAAAGCGTTACTTTCAAAGAAAATATCATTTTACGTAAGTTGATCTATGTGCAAGAATGTAGCATGAATTTATTGAATCACAGAGCGTTTGACTCATTTAAAAATCAACTCTTTGATGACGAGCCATTTAGAAGAATTTCGAATCCTGAAGATCAGACATTTATGTCATTATTAAGAATTTTACCGGCACATTTGTGTGATATGGTTCAAATGGCTCTGAGCACTATGCGACTTAACATCTGTGGTCATCAGTCGCCTAGAACTTAGAACTAATTAAACCTAACTAACCTAATAACATCACACACATCCATGCCCGACGCAGGATTCGAACCTGCGACCGTAGCAGTCGCGCGGTTCCGGACTGAGCGCCTAGAACCGCGAGACCATCGCGGCCGGCTTGTGTGATATATCTTAAAGTGTAACACACGCGAAAAAGATCAACAGTATATGTGAAAGCTTAGCTTCTCTTGCAGCTTGAGACCAATATTATATGTGAATGCTTTTCTTCTCTTGTAGCAACACTATGTATATTAATTTAAACTATTAACTTCCCCTTTTTGTGTGTTCGTGCTACTTAAGTGATGTTGCTGTTGGCTGATTACATCACGTGTCCTATGCTCTGAATATCCACTGTCACCAACTGGCGAGATCACGTGATATGAGCTACGATCGGCTTACAAAAGCGCATCGTAAGCTCGATTTGAATGATTCGGAAAGTAACATGCAGTGTTTGGTGTAGTGATGGGCTAAACTGCGATTTTCCTATATCAGTGATTTCTGTGAATGCTACTTTTCAGTATCTGCTATTCTTAACTGTGATTTGTCGCAGTTAAGGAACTTTGGTCGCGTATCCCTCCGCCACTGCGATTTCTGCTACTTCCGCGATTTCTGTGACTTCTGCGATATTTGTGACTTCTGCGATTTCTGTGACTTAGCACCGTATGAAAAAGTTACATCTGCCCACACAGAAAATTGCATCTCAACAAATCTGTCATTGGTAGGTAAGTTTTACGTTTGTTCTTCCGTTGGCTTTAATTATGTATTAAAGAAACAACTGTGAAAATATTAATAGTGTAATTAATATGTAAGTAGCCATACAGTAGCGCAATAGTTCGTGTTTAGAAAATGAATTCTAACATATTGTTATGTTCACAGGTACCCGAACTACGTTTCAGTCACTCAGTAAATTGATAACTCAAAATATCATTGTCAACAGATCTGGAGAAATTGTCACTGCGTCTTTAGACCGTTTTCGTCAGACTAGAGATTAGTTTCTAAGTGTTTCGATGGACTTAATTACTTCAGTGAGATCGTTCTTGCAAATGTGAAATATACCCCATTGAGTGGCTTTCATTACAGCAAATATTAGCAATCTACTTTGTCAATTATATTGCTTGTAATTAGTGACAGCAAAAATTGTTTAAAATCCTTGTGATTTTGCAGACACAGTTCTGACTCTTGATTACTGGTTGCTGTACGTATCTATCCACATCAAGACTATTGAGAGAGGCTCGTGAAGATTCAAGACAGCTCTTAGAGGATTTGCAGTTTAAAAGTGACATAATTGTGAAATAAGTGTGCAGATGAGTGATTAAACTGTGTTTTATTGAAGTGGTTATGCGATTTTAAAGGAATAATAAATGTTAAATACAGTGATTGAATAATGAAAATCTCATTTTCCACATGTTTAAGCCGGCCTATACCCGTAATTTTCCGCCACATATTTACTGGTAAACACTAGTTGAAGAGTGACATGCCGCCACCCCCCCCCCCCCCCCCCTCCCTACTCCACAATCTTGGTGTGACACTGACCTGTAACATAGCCCGAGGTATAGAATATGCATTATGAAGCTGTTGATATGAAAGTGGGAAGTACAGATCTTCCAGTTAAATCAGGAATAGCTTAAGTGCAGTACTTGAAAGTAACACAGGAAAATTTTACTAATGTAGGTGGTTGTAGTGTCGGCAAAAAGTTCGTGTGTGTGAAGTTGCCATGTAGAACACCAGGGACAAAACTTTTATCCCGAGTCATGAACTGTGCCGGAATAAAAGTGAGGCATTCATATGACTCAATAATGCTGTTTTCATTTCACTACACTTATACAGATGTCTGAGTTATGCTGTGTTAACATTGCAAAGTCCTGTAACCAAAATTGTCATATTGGAAGCAGAATCACATTTGTTACGTTACTTGATACTTTCAGGAGAAAAAGGCTTCTTATTAATATAATACATTCAGAGTCACAGCTGTGTTTGACCAATCATAACTGATGCTGAATGTGCATGTCGTCATATAATGTGAAGGGCTTATTTCAATAGTGGTACAAGTCCATTACCTCCACTTTTCTGTCTATAATGCTTCTGAAATTAATGATCTAAATAAACATTAATAAACGTTCATTTCTAGCAAGAACCCATGTGCTTGAATATTTCTTGTATCTCAACTGTAGATTTTTCAGCGCTCATTTACCTTTACGACTCCGTATCTCAAAATGAACAAAAATGGACTTGTACCACAAATGAAGTAAGTCCTTAATACGCACACACAGCACACCGATCTCGTGAGGCACAAGGCTCTTATAACGAAGTACGTACGTCGTTCAACAGATGGCACTAGGACAAGAATGTTAACTGCGCTTTTTAGTTGCTACTTGTGACTCTTAGTTGCGATTTGTCACGGAAATCGCAGTTAGACTCGATAGCGTGTCGCAGAGATGAGCGTAGTACAAACTTTGGCCAACAGATGGCACTGTTAACTGCGCTTTTTAGTTGCTACTTGCGACTCTTAGTTGCGATTTGTCACTGAAATCGCAGAAAGCAGTATGGAATTCGGCCAACAGATGGCTCACGGCGTTTATTGTGAAATGCTACTTGCGACTGATAACTGTGACTGAAATCGCAGTTAGATTTTGTAAAGCTGTTACTGTGATAGCTGTGACTTCTCAATCACTGTGGTTTCTAACAGATACGCGATTTCCTGCCCACCACTAGTTTGGTGGAATTCCAGTGTATACTTTCGTAATACGAAAATACGCAGCGTACATGTTGCTGCACATCAAAAATATTTCCAAAACGTGTTATTTTCCCTGAGTTACTTTTTCTAAAGTGCCGAGAAATTGTACATCCTTATATAAAACCATAACCATTCAAAGGATTGATAAGGGAAAATATACTGTCACCCGGGAGGAAGTGTATTTTTAACAGGGAAAAATCCGGGAATTTTTTATCCTTGTCCACGTATACACCCTGTATTAATGTTCACCCTAAAATATACTGTCACCCGGGAGGAAGTGTATTTTTAACAGGGAAAAATCCGGGAATTTTTTATCCTTGTCCACGTATACACCCTGTATTAATGTTCACCCTATATATACTGTTCCTTAGACTTCGTTACCAGTAGACTGTTGTAGACAACAAGCAGTGTTGTATATTTTCACAAGTAAAATAATTCAAACTACTGAATTTTGTATTACAACTGAAGTTTGTTGTCTTTTTTCATGTCCTCTCATGGGAATTTCCTTCTCTATTAGAGGTTCCTCTTCATTACCGCCAACGTCATGGAAATCCTGTGCAGTATCTTCAGAGCCTTAGTCCTATAAGTGTTTTGCAACATTATTCAGTAAAAAGCAGCAAGTTATAATTATTTAGACAGTTTATATGAGAGTGCTACACACATATTGCGAAACAGAAAATTGCCTCTTCAGCTGACCTAAACAATGCACTGTCATGACCTCTTCTTTTACTTAAAAAATCTTGTTGAATGATTTGTGACTCTCATCTGTTGGTTTATGTCAGTGGATCATCAATTGGGGCTCTAGGGAATAGTCTTCATCGCCCAAAAAACTGTTCTTAAATACAAGTAGCACTTCCTGGACACTTAAATGTCTCTATATTCTATTGTCATGTGCTGATCGGGGCCAGCTAGATTCAATGCTAGTGAACTTTTCCTTTACATTGCACATGGCCTACACATTTATACTGTCATAAGCCTTTCTGTTGATATATTCATCACCATACTGCACAGGTTCCAGAATTCTCACATGTGTAAGTCAATTATGTGTCTGTACTCTATATTAAAAATAATATTTCAGAATTTATTGCCAGAAGGGAAATACATGAACACAACACCAGGGCTAACGGTAATTTAGACATACCGCGCCACAGATTAGCGAGAACTCCCACAAAGTTAACCCACTCAAAATGTTCAATAAACTACCAGTTCATGTTCAGTCTATGGATACGAATTCTTTTAAAATTAAGTGGTACAGCTGGCTGTCAGATCATCCATTCTATGACATTAAAGAATTCTTTGTTATGCCTGAGGAGAATATAAGCATTTAAAAGTTGTCTGTAATTTAACATATTATTTTGTACTGTGGTTAATTGTGTGTAATTGCAAAGTTTATACTATAAACAATAAAATACCATATTATATTAGATTATAAGATAGCTTGTTGTGTTAACTTTTGAAAGCTATCCTTTGTAATTTGGTACACTGCCGTGCTTCAAATGTATTCTATAATGTATTGACAGAAGTTTATTTTATTATTCTGTATGTACTAGTACATCTTGTATGACGAAGCCAATATCATTGTAAAATGATCTACGGTGAATAAAATTCTTGATTCTTGATTACACCAACAGCACTTGGAAATGCTCATTTTTATAGCCACTGTTCCTCCATCCCCCCCCCTCCCCTCCCCCCCCCCCCCCCCCCCCCCCACACACACACACACACATACACGCAATCTCATCATGTGGAGATGATGGAGATTTGATCCACAAGTCAGCATTTTCATTATCTTCTTGGAAACACTGCTCTCAGTTTTACTCGCTGTAATTTGATGAATCTCCATATCTTCTGCTATGTCTGTCTGGAATCCTGGATCAGCTGCACACTGAAGGAAAATCTTCATCTCAGTTCTGATGATAGTGCTTTGCCTCTGCTTCCCCATGTCTGGCAGATAATGATTCACAATCCGTTTAGCATTTTCTTTGTTGAAATGACACAGTTTTATAATACTTTCCAGGTGGACATTAGTGTGGTATGTGGCATTTTTCATGGTATACATGTGTTGCTTGTTGAGCCATGTCTCCACTCTGCAAACCTGAGTCTACTGCTGACCATATTTTGGAAGCCATTACTTCCACAATGAAGTCGGAGTTTCTCTTTATTCATACAGTTTATGTAATGCTAAAGCCAGACCTCAAGGCAAAGAAAAAGTTTCTTTCTCTGTTTTGTCCCCATATTTTATTAATAAAGTCCAAAGCTTAAGCCTCAAAACTCAGAGGAAAAGCATTTACTTCACTATATTCATGCGGCCCATTATCATTCTGAGATGAATGTTCAACACCATAAAAGAAGTTTAGGAGTTTTTTCAAAAAAATTACCAAACAGATTGGTTTTAGATCAGGCTCCATATCACAGAATGATAAATCCAGTGCAATGAAATCCATGTATGAAATTGAGAAAAGATTCCGCTATTGAATGGATGGAAAGCAAAGATGCAAAGCTTCAATCTGATGTCACATCATATGAGTAATTTACTAAAGCTTGCCTACAGGAGCACATCCAACCGCACTTCAGGTAACAAGAATAGTTTTCAGAATTCTCCGCGAATTCAATGCCATTGAACTTATTTTGGTATTTGTCAAGGACAGTATAGTAAAGGGGAACAAGAATTTTAAAATAAATGATACTTTACAGTTTTGTTGCTGTAATCTGGAAAGTGTTCCCCAAAGTGTCTGAAGGAATTCAGTGGGTAATGCACACAAAGTTGAAATTACTTATGCACAAAGAGCCCATGACTTTGAGTAGCAATAGAACTGTTGCTAATACAAGTGGACGAGTGCAATAGCCACAGTAAGGCTTCAGCCAGCAGTGAAAGCAATTAAAGTGAGTTTTATTTTTTTCGTTATTCTTCCATGAAAGATTTATTAAAACTCATCTCATTTACTGTTAAAATGTAAAATCCATTTCATTGTTCCTTTATTGGGATGTGCTAGTGTGTTGAGCGTTCTCTTGCAAATTTACATATTATTGCCCTGTACTCACAACAACTGAATGCGAAAACGCTGTGTTGGAATACAATTACCAAGTTACCATTCTTTGCTGGTGAATAGGCACTTATTGTACATCACAGAGGTGGAGGTGTGCTGGTATGCAACTATGCCCTGTGATAGTCTTGCATATATTGCAACTACTAATGTACTGAGTGAGAGCTGCATCAAACCAGTCTCAGGACTGAAGACAACAACAACAACAACAACAACAATGTACTGAGTGAGGTGGCACAGTGGTTAGCACACTAGACTTGCATTCAGGAGGAAGTCAGTGCAAACCTACATCTGGCCATCAAGATTTGGGTTTTATGTGACTTCCCTAAATCACACCGGGTAAATTCTGGGATAGTTCCTATGAAAATAGCACAGCTGATTTCCTTCCCCACCCTTGACACAATCCGAAGTTGTACTTTGTCTCTAATGACCTCGATGCTGATGGGACATTAAACTCAATCTTCCTTCCTTTCCTTCAGCTATTAACACAATTGCTTTAGAAACTCTTAACTGACAAACACAGAGAGCATTCATCAGCAATAATATATGACATAACCCACTAAAGTTCAAGTTTTACACCTCTACTTTCTCTCCCATAAAAGCAACAATGGTAAGCTCAGTTGCAGTGACTTGTGTCTGGCATTATAGTGATGAGACAACTAATCAGGAAATAACAAAAATATGCCTGCAATTAGAGCAAGGTTGTAGTATCTTTAAGTTGTGCAAAGGAACTTTTTCTACCAATTACTATGTGACTCCTGTAACTCCTCAGAGTTGACACTCTGAATAAAAAGAACACCTTAAAAAAAATATGCTTTCTCTGAAATATTACCACATACGTTGATGCCCTTTCAGTTGAAATGTACTATTCATACACTAAATAAAAGTATACTTTTCCATGATTCCAGCAAGTAACAACACGTCAATGTTTGTCATGCGATGTAACCATAATCTGATCTAAGTAAGGGGTCAGTCATTATGAAATAGATAATAATTTGAGAACTCGTCTAATGTTACCATTGTTCAGTTTAGGTCCTCACCTCCTTCCCTCACTCCCACCCTGTGTCGCCTTCTTTGTTGGTGAGCAGGCACTTATTGTATATTATGGCAGTGGAAGTGTGCTGGTATGACAACTGTGTCCCACCACAGCCTTGCATATATTGCACTTGCTAACTTAATAAGTCAGTTGGCACAGTGGTTAGTGTGGAAGACTATTGTTTGGGAGGATGGTGGTTCAAGCCCATGTCTTGTCATCCAGATTTAGATTTTCTGTGGTTTCCCTAAATAGCTCCAGGCAAATGCATATATATTTTACATATTAGTTTAAACATATAACACACTCTGGAAAAGGAAGTGTGTTACTTCAACAAAATTTATACTGTCACTGCCATCTATTACTTTTCAAAGGAGGCATATATCAGGCGTGGAGGGATATTCCAATAAAATGTACAGGATGGCAGCCAGTCAAGGAATATTTTAGGGTATTAGTTTAAAAAAAATTATTTCAAGGGCCCAGTGGAATCTTTACAAGTTTTCTCCCAGAGTAATTCACGCCATGTCTACGTTACACAATTCGCTTGCCTTTCAAAACCGAGGCGGTTCTGTCCAGTTAAAGCTGCTGACAGAAGATTCCCTGAGCCCTCTGCTGAAACTGCTAGTAAATTTACACCATTGGTTCTAGCCAGTAGTGTGCACGGGATATCAATCACGTGTGTGGATGCTGGAGTGGTTCACAGTGCAGAACACAGTTGCTTCTCTCTCTTGGAATCCAGACTTCGAGCAGAACAGATGTCTGTTTGGAAGGCAGAGCCTCTGGCTCTGCTTTTCATGACCGGCCACCAACATAAGTTAACATGAACCGCTTCCCGTTCTGTTGCCCATTTTAATTAATTGTTCGACCTCCTAGACTGGCCTAAACCTGCTAACTTCTGACCCCAGGCATGCACTTTGTACTCCGTATATTGAAATATATCCTCTTTATTGCCCTGGATGGCCACACTAATCATGACCGCTCGACCTCCTGCACACTGCCATCACAAGGCATATTTAACAACCTTCTCCCCCCCCCCCCCCCTCCCTGCCATTTTATACATTAACATTGGTGTCAGAAGTTTCTCTCCCCATCCCCAAACCATGTACTGTTTTACGATTGGTGGCAGGAGTGGGATGTAAGAATTATATCCCCCCTTCCCGGCACGTACTCTTTTACAAAAAAAGTTGGAAACCATTTGCCAACTCATAGTTCCATGTGTAGCTCAATAAAGGTTAGTTTAAATGCTACTAATTGAGAACATCCTCATATGAGATTCTGAAAACTAACACCACAGATCTTATCAATATGCTGAAACAGATCTTTCTGTGCTGAGGAACATTGTCATAACTATAAGCACGTAGCACTAATAATATGACAGTGTTTATCGCATTCATTGTGTAGAAGATATCTCATTTGTGGAGTAAAATGTATAAATTAGTTGTGTGGCTGAAGTGGCAGACATCTCTGTGAACATACAAACAAATGAAAATGTACTTGCCAAATTATGATATTGTTTTATAATTTAAATTCAACAATACCATTTCAACATCAATATAATGTGCTAAAATCCTAATTGTTGAATACAAGGTTTTATGCACTGTCAGTATAGCAGGAGTAAGAGTTTCCACAATATCCCTATATTTTGTCAGTCAGATCCGATGTAGTTTCATGGCTACCATTTTTACTTTTTTGGACACAACTGATGGATAGAGTGCACACATAGTCAAAGATGATCAGCAGCCTTTGGAGTTTAGTAACAGTTGCTTTGTCTCCACAGTTACATTTCAATTACAAGATGACTACAATCTCCAGATTTTTTTTAAAAATAAGTTGATGATATCTATAACAGAATAAAGTGTATGACATAAATTTAAAACTAATTAACAATTGATAATTTGTTGCATCTGAAGTCATCACAAAGTCACATGTTACATTAGAACAAAACTGTGTCACATATACTAGTAAGATATTTGGGGAGAAAGGAGAGAATGAGAATCAAGGAGATGGAGAGAGAAGGCAGCACAGAAGACTGTCTTTACCACACATCAGACTCTCTGTATGTACATTAAATAAGATATCATTGTTGTGGTATTGTGTATTGAAAAAGTCTAGATAGTGTCCCTTGAAACAAGATCTCAAGATGCCAAACTATTTAATTTCAAAAGTAATTATGTTATGCTAGAATTACTGCAGCTGTGTTCAGGTAGGCAGATGGCAATCAAAATTGTTCAAGATAAAGAGAGGTGTCCAGGTAGGAAGTGCCCTGTTGCCACTCTTCTTGATACTAGTAATAGTCAAATTATAAAATCTGCAATGAAATAGACAATGAATGCAATGCCCTAGTATTCGCCAAGTGTTCTGCTGTTTGGAAAAAACAGAGCTGAAGTGCAGAAAAAGCTAATTGAATGGAACAGTATGTTTAAAAAATTTTGGACTGAAGATAAGCAACACCAAATTACTGTTGACAGGGAAGGAACAAGCTCAGATTTATATTTGGAAGGAACAAATTAGAAGCAACTTCCTGTTTCAAATATCTCAGAAGCACTACTTCCAAAGGCAAGACTATTAACCAGGAAATACTCAAAAGGATGCAGAAAACATCCAGTTTTTACAACCAACTCAGAAATCTTCTGTGGGATGCAAAATACCACAGTAAGCAAAAACAATCATGTACCGCAAATACTTTGCACTAGTTCTCTCTTATGGTTTAGAGACATGAGCCCTCCTGAAAAAAGATTATAGCAGAATTCAGTGGCAGAAATGAGCTGAACGAGAATGTAGCTGTCCTCAGACACCTTACTACTAATGTAATAAAGGAATGTAGACTGTAGATGCAAAATACCATAGTAATCAAAAACAACCATGTACCGCAAATACTTTGTACTAGTTCTCTCTTATGGTTTAGAGACATGTGCCCTTCTGAAAAAAGATTATAGCAGAATTCAATGACAGAAATGAGTTGAATGGGAATTTAGCTGTCCTCAGACACTTTAATACTAATGGAATAAAGGAATGTAGACTGTAGTGGTGTGGGCACATTGTGAAATTGGATGAGGGAAGACCAGCTGGAAAATATTTCGAAATAATGTCCACGGCAAAAGATCACACAAAGGCTCACAAGATGCTGGATGGATACAGTAAAATCAGATGTGGTAAATAAAGGATTAGATTGGAGAAACATCCAGAAGGAGATGGTGAGCACTTTTACACCACATCTGGGAAATGATAATGGTGATGGTGAATATGTCTTTGGTCTGAAGACTGGTTTGATGCATCCCTATATGCTATTTATCCTCTGCAAGCCTCTTTAAGTCAGCATAACTGCCAAAAACTACACCCATTTGAACTTGCTCGCTATAATCAAGCCTTGGTCTTCCTCTATAATTTTTACTACTACTACTACTCTCTCTCTCTCTCTCTCTCTCTCTCTCTCTCTCTCTCTCTCTCTCTCTCTCTCTCTCTCTCTCTCTCTCTCTCTCTCTCTCTCCCCCCTCTCCCCCCCTCCCTCCCTCCCTCCCTCCCTCCCTCCCTCCCTCCCCCCCTCCCCCCCCCCCCCACACACACACCCACACACACACACACAAACACACATTTACTTCCATTACCGCATTGACAACTCCTATGTCTCGGGATGCATCCTGTCAATGAATCCCTTCTTGTATTTAGGCTGAGCCAGAAATATCTTCTTCCTAAATCTGTTCAGTATCTTCTCATTTGTTATTTGATCTATCCATATAGTCTTGGGCCTTCTTTTATAGCTCCACATTTCAAAAGATTCTATTCTCTTTTTGTCTGAACTTCTTATCATCCATGTTCCACTTCCAGGAAAGACTGTACTATACAAACACCTTCTGAAAAGACTTGAAGCATTACATGGGCAGACCCAAATTATTTTATGTAAATATAATGTCACAAAAACAATGGAATGCACAAAAATGTCCACTTGTTGTTGTTGTTGTTGTGGTCATCAGTCCTGAGACTGGTTTGATGCAGCTCTCCATGCTACTCTATCCTGTGCAAGCTTCATCTCCCAGTACCTAGTGCAACCTACATCCTTCTGAATCTGCTTAGTGTATTCATCTCTCGGTCTCCCTCTACGATTTTTACCCTCCACACTGCCCTCCAATACTAAATTGGTGATCCCTTGATGCCTCAGAACATGTCCTACCAACCGATCCCTTCTTCTGGTCAAGTTGTGCCACAAACTTCTCTTCTCCCCAATCCTATTCAATACTTCCTCATTAGTTATATGATCTACCCATCTAATCTTCAGCATTCTTCTGTAGCACCACATTTCAAAAGCTTCTATTCTCTTCTTGTCCCAACTATTTATCGTCCAAGTTTCACTTCCATACATGGCTACACTCCATACAAATACTTTCAGAAATGACTTCCTGACACTTAAATCTATACTCGATGTTAACAAATTTCTCTTCTTCAGAAATGCTTTCCTTGCGATTGCCAGTCTACATTTTATATCCTCTGTACTTCAACCATCATCAGTTATTTTGCTCCCCAAATAGCAAAACTCCTTTACTACTTTAAGTGTCTCATTTCCTAATCTAATTCCCTCAGCATCACCCGACTTAATTCGACTACATTCCATTATCCTCGTTTTGCTTTTGTTGATGTTCATCTTATATCCTCCTTTCAAGACACTATCCATTCCATTCAAGTGCTCTTCTAAGTCCTTTGCTGTCTCTGACAGAATTACGATGTCATCGGCGAACCTCAAAGTTTTTATTTCTTCTCCATGGATTTTAATACCTACCCCAAATTTTTCTTTTGTTTCCTTTATTGCTTGCTCTATATAGAGATTGAATAACATCGGGGAGAGGCTACAACCCTGTCTTACTCCCTTCCCAACAACTGCTTCCCTTTCATGTCCCTCGATTTTATAACTGCCATCTGGTTTCTGTACAAATTGTAAATAGCCTTTTGCTCCCTGTATTTTACCCTTGCCACCTTCAGAATTTGAAAGAGAGTATTCCAGTCAACATTGTCAAAAGCTTTCTCTAAGTCTACGAATGCTAGAAACGTAGGTTTGCCTTTCCTTAATCTTTCTTCTAAGATAAGTCGTAAGGTCAGTATTGCCTCACATGTTCCAACATTTCTACGGAAGCCAAACTGATCCTCCCCGAGGTCCGCATCTACCAGTTTTTCCATTCGTCTGTAAATAATTCGTGTTAGTATTTTGCAGCTGTGACTTATTAAACTGATAGTTCGGTAATTTTCACATCTGTCAACACCTGCTTTCTTTGGGATTGGAATTATTATATTCTTCTTGAAGGCTGCGGGTATTTCGCCTGTTTCATACATCTTGTTCACCAGATGGTAGAGTTTTGTCAGGACTGGCTCTCCCAAGGCCACCAGTAGTTCCAATGGAATGTTGTCTACTCCAGGGGCCTTGTTTCGGCTCAGGTCTTTCAGTGCTCTGTCAAACTCTTCACGCAGTATCGTATCTCCCATTTCATCTTCATCCACATCCTCTTCCATTTCCATAATATTGTCCTCAAGTACATCGCCCTTGTATAGACCCTCTATATACTCCTTCCACCTTTCTGCTTTCTCTTCTTTGCTTAGAACTGGGTTTCCATCTGAGCTCTTGATGTTCATACAAATGGTTCTCTTTTCTCAAAAGGTCTCTTTAATTTTCCTGTAGGCAGTATCTATCTTACCCCTAGCAAGCTGAGCTTCTACATCCTTACATTTGTCCTCTAGCCATCCCTGCTTAGCCATTTTGCACTTCCTGTCGATCTCATTTTTTAGATGTTTGTATTCCTTTTTGCCTGCTTCATTTACTGCATTTTTATATTTTCTCCTTTCATCAATTAAATTCAATATTTCTTCTGTTACCCAAGGATTTCTAGCAACCCTCGTCTTTTTACCTACTTTATTATCTGCTGCCTTCACTACTTCATCCCTCAAAGCTACCCATTCTTCTTCTACTGTATTTCTTTCCCCCATTCCTGTCAATTGTTCCCTTACGCTCTCCCTGAAACTCTGTACAACCTCTGGTTCTTTCAGTTTATCCAGGTCATGTCTCCTTAAGTTCCCTCCTTTTTGCAATTTCTTCAGTTTTAATCTACAGGTCATAACCAATAGATTGTGGTCAGAGTCCACATCTGCCCCTGGAAATGTCTTACAATTTAAAACCTGGTTCCTAAATCTCTGTCTTACCATTATATAATCTATCTGATACCTTTTAGTATCTCCAGGGTTCTTCCATGTATACAACCTTCTTTCATGATTCTTAAACCAAGTATTAGCTATGATTAAGTTGTGCTCTGTGCAAAATTCTACCAGGCGGGTTCCTCTTTCATTTCTTAGCCCCAATCCATATTCACCTACTACGTTTCCTTCTCTCCCTTTTCCTACTGCCGAATTCCAGTCACCCATGACTATTAAATTTTCATCACCCTTTACTATCTGAATAATTTCTTTTATTTCATCATACATTTCTTCAATTTCTTCATCATCTGCAGAGCTGTTGTTGTTGTTGTCTTCAGTCCTGAGACTGGTTTGATGCAGCTCTCCATGCTACTCTATCCTGTGCAATCTGCTTCATCTCCCAGTACCTACTGCAAACTACATCCTTCTGAATCTGCTTAGTGTATTCATCTCTTGGTCTCCCTCTATGATTTTTACCCTCCACGCTGCCCTCCAATGCTAAATTTGTGATCCCTTGATGCCTCAAAACATGTCCTACTAACCGATCCCTTCTTCTAGTCAAGTTGTGCCACAAACTTCTCTTCTCCCCAATCCTATTCAATACCTCCTCATTAGTTACGTGATCTACCCATCTAGTCTTCAGCATTCTTCTGTAGCACCACATTTCGAAAGCTTCTATTCTCTTCTTGTCCAAACTAGTTATCGTCCATGTTTCACTTCCATACATGGCTACACTCCAAACAAATACTTTCATAAACGACCTCCTGATACATAAATCTATATTCGATGTTAACAAATTTTTCTTCTTGAGAAACGCTTTCCTTGCCATTGCCAGTCTACATTTTATATCCTCTCTACTTCGACCATCATCAGTTATTTTACTTCCTAAATAGCAAAACTCCTTTACTACTTTAAGTGTCTCATTTCCTAATCTAATTCCCTCAGCATCACTCGATTTAATTTGACTACATTCCATTATCCTCATTTTGCTTTTGTTGATGTTCATCTTATATCCTCCTTTCAAGACACTGTCCATTCCGTTCAACTGCTCTTCTAAGTACTTTGCCGTCTCTGACAGAATTACAATGTCATCGGCGAACCTCAAAGTTTTTATTTCTTCTCCATGAATTTTAATACCTACTCCAAATTTTTCTTTTGTTTCCTTTACTGCTTGCTCAATATACAGATTGAATAACATCGGGGAGAGGCTACAACCCTGTCTCACTCCTTTCCCAACCACTGCTTCCCTTTCATGCCCCTCGACTCTTATGACTGCCATCTGGTTTCTGTACAAATTGTAAATAGCCTTTCGCTCCCTGTATTTTACCCTTGCCACCTTCAGAATTTGAAAGAGAGTATTCCAGTCAACATTGTCAAAAGCTTTCTCTAAGTCTACAAATGCTAGAAACGTAGGTTTGCCTTTTCTTAATCTTTCTTCTAAGATAAGTCGTAAAGTCAGTATTGCCTCACGTGTTCCAACATTTCGACGGAATCCAAACTGATCCTCCCCGAGGTCCGCATCTACCAGTTTTTCCATTCGTCTGTAAAGAATTCGTGTTAGTATTTTGCAGCTGTGACTTATTAAACTGATAGTTCGGTAATTTTCACATCTGTTAGCACCTGCTTTCTTTGGGATTGGAATTATTATATTCTTCTTGAAGTCTGAGGGTATTTCACCTGTCTCATACATCTTTCTCACCAGCTGGTAGAGTTTTGTCAGGACTGGCTCTCCCAAGGCCGTCAGTAGTTCTAATGGAATGTTGTCTACTCCGGGGGCCTTGTTTCGACTCAGGTCTTTCAGTGCTCTGTCAAACTCTTCACGCAGTATCTTACCTCCCATTTCGTCTTCATCTACATCCTCTTTCATTTCCATAATATTGTCCTCAAGTACATCGCCCTTGTATAAACCTTCTATATACTCCTTCCACCTTTCTGCCTTCCCTTCTTTGCTTAGAACTGGATTGCCATCTGAGCTCTTGATATTCATACACGTGGTCCTCTTCTCTCCAAAGGTCTCTTTAATTTTCCTGTAGGCAGTATATATCTTACCCCTAGTGAGATAAGCTTCTACATCCTTACATTTGTCCTCTAGCCATCCCTGCTTAGCCATTTTGCACTTCCTGTCGATCTCATTTTTGAGATGTTTGTATTCCTTTTTGCCTGCTTCATTTACTGCATTTTTATATTTTCTCCTTTCATCAATTAAATTCAATATTTCTTCTGTTACCCAAGGATTTCTAGCAACCCTCGTCTTTTTACCTACTTTATCCTTTGCTGCCTTCACTACTTCATCCCTCAGAGCTACCCATTCTTCTTCAACTGTGTTTCTTTCCCCCATTGCTGCCAATTGTTCCCTTATGCTCTCCTTAAAACTCTGTACAACCTCTGGTTCTTTCAGCTTATCCAGATCCCATGTCCTTAAATTCCCACCTTTTTGCAGTTTCTTCAGTTTTAACATACAGGTCATAACCAATAGATTGTGGTCAGAGTCCACATCTGCCCCTGGAAATGTCCTACAATTTAAAACCTGGTTCCTAAATCTCTGTCTTACCATTATATAATCTATCTGATACCTTTTAGTATCTCCAGGATTCTTCCATGTATACAACTTTCTTACATGATCCTTAAACCAAGTGTTAGCTATGATTAAGTTATGCTCTGTGCAAAATTCTACCAGACGGCTTCCTCTTTCATTTCTTAGCCCCAATCCATAATCACCTACTATGTTTCCTACTCTCCCTTGTCCTACTGACGAATTCCAGTCACCATGACTATTAAATTTTCGTCTCCCTTCACTACCTGAATAATTTCTTTTATCTCATCATACATTTCATCAATTTCTTCATCATCTGCAGAGCTAGTTGGCATATAAACTTGTACTACTGTCGTAGGCATGGGCTTTGTGTCTATCTTGGCCACAATAATGCGTTCACTATGCTGTCTGTAGTAGCTTACCCGCATTCCTATTTTCCTATTCATTATTAAACCTACTCCTGCATTACCCCTATTTGATTTTGTATTTATAACCCTGTATTCACCTGACCAAAAGTCTTGTTCCTCCTGCCACCGAACTTCACTAATTCCCACTATATCTAACTTTAACCTATCCATTTCCCTTTTTAAATTTTCTAACCTACCTGCCCGATTAAGGGATCTGACATTCCACGCTCCGATCCGTAGAATGCCAGTTTTCTTTCTCCTGATAATGACGTCCTCCTGAGTAGTCCCCGCCCGGAGATCCGAATGGGGGACTATTTTACCTCTGGAATATTTTACCCAAGAGGACGTCATCATCATTTAATCATACAGTAAAGCTGCATGTCCTCGGGATAAATTACGGCTGTAGTTTCCCCTTGCTTTCAGCCGTTCGCAGTACCAGCACAGCTAGGCCGTTTTGGTTAATGTTGCAAGGCCAGATCAGTCAATCATCCAGACTGTTGCCCCTGCAACTACTGAAAAGGCTAGTTGGCATATAAACTTGTACTACTGTAGTAGGTGTGGGCTTCGTATCTATCTTGGCCACAATAATGCGTTCACTATGCTGTTTGTAGTAGCTTATGTATTATCAATTGTAAATAACTTCAAATTTAAGTGACCTACATAAATAAATTTTGCAAAATGTATTAATATTAGTACTTAAAAAAATGTAACAGCAATCAGCATGTGGATGATTGTGACCAATTGTAATACTTTTTATTTATTTATTTAATTTTAATTAAGTTAAGAGCATTCCTACTCGAATCTCTCTCTTGTCTGTTAACTTTTATACTGATAGGATGCACTATAGCTGTATTCCTCCCGAATCAGTAATTAACCTTTCTTTTGCGTATACAGATCTGATACAAGTGTTATGTACTAGCTTTAGAGCCATTTTCAATTAAATTAATGTAAATCTGTTAAGTCTCATGAGTTCTCATTTTAACAATTCTCCTAATAACTGTAAGATACATGAAATATTTTAATCCTTTACTGTGCAGCCAACAATCAATACAAGCTTACCAGATTGTGGCTTGGAAACACAACGGCTGAATACAATTAGTATTCTGCCTTTTATTCATTTGCAACTTGCTACAGCATTCCTCAGATTAATTGCCAATCATCACAAAGCATTTTGCAAACTCGAATGCAAGTGCAGAACCTTAAATGATCTGACCAAGGTCTCCAAGTTATGATTCTGTTTCACCTGTAAATAACAGATACACTCCACAAAATTGATGCTGGTATTAAAAGGTGTAATCTTTTCTAAATTTTACAGCATTTTTCTAGAAGTCAGTTTGGCCACTAACAAAAATGCATCCACCATCAACAATGGGCATAGGCTTCAGTTAACTTTAACAGTTTGTTTCCTGGTATTAATTTCAATTTCTATTTAAAACCATTTTTTAGAAATACTTTACTTGCCATTGGTAGCCTACATTCAGTGTCTCATTTTCTAATCTAACTCCCTCAGCATCACCTTGATATAATTCAACAACATTACCCCTGTTTTACTTTTGTTGATATTCTGCTTATCATATCTTTTTAAGAGACAATCTATTCTGTCCAGCTCTTCCATCGTTTCTGTACAAGCTGGAAGTAATATTTTCGCTCCTTTGTGTTTCATACATGCTACCGTTAAAATTTCATCACACAGAAAGGACATGCAAGAGGCCTCAATCAGCACTGCTCTGTGCGTATATATATATATATATATATATATATATATATATATATATATATATATATATATATATACCAAGCGGGAAAGCGCCGGCAGACAGGCACATGAACAAAACACACAAACACACACACAGAATTCGAGCTTTCGCAACTGGCAGTTGCTTCGTCAGGAAGGAAGGAAGGAGAGGGAAAAATGAAAGGGTGTGGGTTTTAAGGGAGAGGGTAAGGAGTCATTCCAATCCCGGGAGCGGAAAGACTTCCCTTAGGGGAAAAAAAGGACAGGTGTACACTCGCACACACACACACATATCCATCCGCACATACACAGACACAAGCAGACATATTTCTGCTTGTGTCTGTGTATGTGCGGATGGATATGTGTGTGTGTGTGCGAGTGTACACCTGTCCTTTTTTTCCCCTAAGGGAAGTCTTTCCGCTCCCGGGATTGGAATGACTCCTTACCCTCTCCCTTAAAACCCACACCCTTTCATTTTTCCCTCTCCTTCCTTCCTTCCTGACGAAGCAACTGCCAGTTGCGAAAGCTCGAATTCTGTGTGTGTGTTTGTGTGTTTTGTTCATGTGCCTGTCTGTCGGCGCTTTCCCGCTTGGTAAGTCTTGGAATCTTTGTTTTTAATATATTTTTCCCATGTGGAAGTTTCTTTCTGTTTTATATATATATATATATATATATGCTTGAATCACTGAAAGATGGTGCAAAGGAGACTTCGCCATATGCACACATCCCACAGTCAATCTCCAATGGCCAGCCTGCACTAATACATTGGCAGCTGATTCAGACACACATGCACAGTGACACCACCCATTGTGCACTCACACTCATATGCACTAGCTGCAGAATACAATACACTGCACCCCATATGAAGCAGGTGCACAGGCGACGGAGGAGATGCCAGCAGCCCAACGAGAGACAAGTACAACAGACCCAGCTCTTGAGCATGGGGCTGGAACACATGGCACGCCTGAGGGTTGCGGGCCAACGCAATGCCCAGTAACAGTGCTGGAGAGGATGGTACCATCACAATCTCGATGTCATCATCTACAGGCAGGTCCCAGTGCAGAAATGGCAGGGCAGGATGGTGATGATGGCTGATGTGATGATGGAGAGGGGACCTGACTGAAACAGCAGCCTGTTGCATTGGACCCAAGGCTGGAGAGAGACCGGTACTGAGACTGGAACCCCAGTGCACCACACATGGAGGAGCCAGCCAATGGGGCAGGTGTACCTCCACAGCAAACGGTGGGGTGGGCTGTGGCGACAGGAGCCACCTCTATGACCTGGTAGCTTCTGGCGGCAACCGGGGCTACAGCTGATGGAAGTGCCACACTATCAGCCCACTGGCTGTTGGGAAGTCAGACCTGAATGAATCCGACTGTAGCAGGTGTGACAGATTGCAAAAGGTAAAGGGGTGTGCTTGGCTGCCAGCTGTGGAGCAACTCTACTGGGGCTCTGCTCCCCCATAGGCATGAAGTAATAGGTGCTCAGGAACGGAGAAGGGCACTGTCTGGCAAAGAATCCACAACAAACTTTCTCATTGGGGACCTGAACATACACACTTGTCATTGTATCATGCCATTTGATTGAGGGTGGAATGATGGAGCCATAACATGACGAATGTCATGATGGGAACAAAACAATTGAAAGGTCTGAGAAACAAACTGGGGCCCATTATTGGAAACTAAGACACAAGGCAACACTTCAACAGAAAAAAGAACCTGAAAAACATATGAATTGTGACCGCAGTCCACGTCGATGCACACCAGAGAAGGTGTAAGGAGACTATGAAATGCATCCACACAAAGAACCATTAGGAATTCAAGAAGGGATCTGCAAAGTTGACAGGAATGCATTCCCGTGGCTATCATGGAGCGCAGCAAGGGAACAGAGATGCCCTGGGACCCACCTGTTGTTGGGCACAGTGCTCACAAACCACGCAAAATGGACAATTTCGTCTTAAGTCACTGGCCATAAAATGTCTCCTAGCTAACAGTTAGGTGCATAAAACCTCCCGTGGCCCTGGTGGAGAGGGTGTAGGACCTTATGATATAACACTGGGAATATAAGTTCAAACTATTTGTTCAGTCAATTTGTTTGTGGACTCACATGCTTTTTAAGAAAATGAATAGGGATGAGGATAGGAGTGAGGTAGAAATGAAAGCTATAGAATCCAGCCAGGACATGTCTGAGCCAACTGAAATCGTAGTTTGTAAAGAAACAGTAAAAACTGATATTTTGCAGTTAATTTTGATAAAACTAGAGGAAATTAAGACAGATAACAATAGCAAATGTATTGCAGTTAATGATCAGTTAACTGAAATAAGAAACTGAAAACAGCAGCAAAATGGACGAAGCACAAGATTAGATACATCAACTTTGTAATCAAGTTTCACAGTTAAAAAATGGGTTGTCGAAGGGATTAAAAAATGTGAATGAAAAAGATGATGTTTCAGAAAATAAATGTATTGTTTTGGAAAATGAATTGGTAGTTGAGTCAGTGAGACAATTGAAAAATGGTGATGATGTCGGAGTTGAACAGAAGACTGTAGCAGAAAAAAATGGAACAAAATATCGCCAGCTTAAACCAAAAAAATTTAAATGTTGAAAACAATGTGCAAATTAATGTAACTCTTTTAGATCAAAAAATTTCAACAGTTCAGGAATTTTATGTGAACCAATGTCTATGTGCAAACAATGGTATTCCATGGTCCAACACTCCTATCAAAAATTTTCCAATGTGTAATTTACATCCAGTGGATTTTCTGAACTCTTGCAGAGAGAGTTATGTATCAGGCATGGGTGACAATCAAAACATTAAATTTGTTTAAAGGTGTCTTGTAGGCAAAGCTCTGTTATGAGTTAATTTTAAATTTAAGACAACAGGAAAATAACAGAGTTTCGAGAAAAGCTTTTTAAATAAATTTTGGTCAGTAGCTGAACAGGGGAGAATCAAAAGTGAATTTTGAACTGATGTAAATATAGGAATATGGACGGAATTTTGAAAGAGTTTTGTAAGAACCAACTTAAAAAATTAGCACACCCTGACAAAACATTTGACGAAATGACCTTGATTGATGCACTTAAAAGGAGATTACCAGAAAGACTGCAGTGGGATTTAGTACACAGACCTGATGGCTATCTTGACCAATTTTTACAATATGTTAACAGGCTGGATAGTGCAGTAGAAAGAAGTATGCTCCATAATAATAGGAATGATAGAAACCACAATGGGAGTAAGTAAAGAAACTCCAAACAGAATTAAAGTGTCAATAGAGAGAGAAATTTATAATCTTGAACAGAATAGGAATAAACATGATAATCATGTGCATTTTAATAGAAGAAACAATCACAGAAGTAACTACTCAGGAAACAGCAGTTAGCCACACTGAAGGTCCACAGTTTTGGACCAAGGAAACACAACAAGCACAGGACCCCCAAGTTACATTTGCATTCAGACAATAATAACTGTGTTAATGATAAGGCACATTTATCTGAAATTGGATAGTAAGAATATCAGATTTCTCCAGAGTTCTCATTTACTGTTCTGATGAAAAGTTTTGGGATACTATGTTTAATTATGGTGATGTAGGTGCCAATCACAAACCAGAATGTGAGAGTAGTGAGAATTTTGATACAGTATGTACTAATGACTTCTTCTCTTGGCTAGAAAACAGTGTTACTGATGTATGTCAATCAGGTGATGGCTGTATTGGATATGAACTAGATGATATCTTTGATGTAGATGTGAATGGGAGCAGTGAAATAACTGAGGTTGGTAAGTCTAAGACTGCTGCTTATTACAAATGAGTATAGGTGAGGTAAGTGACTTTGATGGAGATGAGACCAGTATTGTTAGTGAGGAATATGATGATGATGATGATGATGATGAGTACCAGGTATTTGTGTAATTTAAGAATAATGAAGTTTCAGAGTTAGTTGTGAATGATGTTGACAATACAGGTAAGGCTAGTTATGTATGTGATGTTGTAAGTGAGAGCCATTGAATACTAGTCCTGTCAAAACAGTTTTTCATTAATGTCATGCAGAGTAATGATCCAAACGGTAAAGGTGAGTTATCTTTGAGCCTAGAGAATAAAAGTGAAAACTTTTTGAAGTTCGTTTGGGACCAGATTGATGATGACATAGATAAATGTGCATCCGGGGATAAGTTAGCTGTGGTTAGTCAGAATTTGTGTCCAAATTGGTAAAATGAAGCAGGAATTGTAATTTTGACAATAATGTGTTTTATGTTTCTTCTGTAATAGGTGATGTTAGTTATGGCATGCAATCTATTCATTGCGTTCAATCTTTACCTGTCAACATAAGTAACCAAAGTAATGCTATGGTACCAGTAAAGTTGATAAAACCCTGCACAGACAGTGCGAATGTAGCATTTGATGAAACTGAAAGTCATGAAGTGTCTCGAAAAAAAGGGATGATTGAGATTTTGGTTGTCCTTACAATAAAATTAAGACTGATCAGTGGGAAGGTAACTGTTTTATTGATACAGGTAACCCGACCTGTGGTGTATCAGAACAGTTTAGGGACAAGATCAAGTATAGTAAAAATTTTGTAGAAATGTCCACGTGTAAAGAGAAGAGGAGCTTCTGGTAAGCAAGGCATGTTGTTAAAATCTCAAGCACTGTTAACTTTTAGTGCAGAAGACAAGATGTTTGAACATGGATGTGTAGTGACCCGTAGTTTGGAAGAAAATATAGACTATGCTTGCAGATTCATACAACTATATAGCTGTGTTTTGTTTGTCAGGAATGTAGTATGTAAGATGATGTGATTTCTAAAGTTCTGTCTTATCTATTGCCTGAGTTTAAATCTGTGCTACACTATATTTGCTGGTTCATAAAACCATATAATTATGTTCTGTAATAGAGTTGTGCTTTAGAATTTGGTAATATATGCCATGATACTAAATGAGTAGATCCTTTTGAAATGGGCAATGCCATTAAATATCTAGTAATAAATTTTCATAACTTGTACCGTAAAAATTAGGAATAGTGTCTCATATCTGTTTGTATCACTTTACTAGTTCATTTTCTCATTGCATTTTGCTGTATTTATTAAAGTTTCATATGTAAACGCTTTTTAATCCAGTCTGATGTAAACTCTGTGTACATGTTTTTTCAATATACACTCCTGGAAATGGAAAAAAGAACACATTGACACCGGTGTGTCAGACCCACCATACTTGCTCCGGACACTGCAAGAGGGCTGTACAAGCAATGATCACACGCACGGCACAGCGGACACACCAGGAACCGCGGTGTTGGCCGTCGAATGGCGCTAGCTGCGCAGCATTTGTGCACCGCCGCCGTCAGTGTCAGCCAGTTTGCCGTGGCATACGGAGCTCCATCGCAGTCTTTAACACTGGTAGCACGCCGCGACAGCGTGGACGTGAACTGTATGTGCAGTTGACAGACTTTGAGCGAGGGCGTATAGTGGGCATGCGGGAGGCCGGGTGGACATACCGCCGAATTGCTCAACATGTGGGGCATGAGGTCTCCACAGTACATCGATGTTGTCGCCAGTGGTCGGCGGAAGGTGCACGTGCCCGTCGACCTGGGACCGGACCGCAGCGACGCAAGGATGCACGCCAAGACTGTAGGATCCTACGCAGTGCCGTAGGGGACCGCACTGTCACTTCCCAGCAAATTAGGGACACTGTTGCTCCTGGGGTATCGGCGAGGACCATTCGCAACCGTCTCCATGAAGCTGGGCTACGGTCCCACACACCGTTAGGCCGTCTTCCGCTCACGCCTCAACATCGTGCAGCCCGCCTCCAGTGGTGTCGCGACAGGCGTGAATGGAGGGACGAATGGAGACGTGACGTCTTCAGCGATGAGAGTTGCTTCTGCCTTGGTGCCAATGATGGTCGTATGCGTGTTTGGCGCCATGCAGGTGAGCACCACAATCAGGACTGCATACAACCGAGGCACACAGGGCCAACACCCGGCATCATGGTGTGGGGAGCGATCTCCTACACTGCCCGTACACCTCTGGTGATCGTCGAGGTGACACTGAATAGTGCACGGTACATCCAAACCGTCATCGAACCCATCGTTCTACCATTCCTAGACCGGCAAGGGAACTTGCTGTTTCAACAGGACAATGCACGTCCGCATATATCCCGTGCCACCCAACGTGCTCTAGAAGGTGTAAGTCAACTACCCTGGCCAGCAAGATCTCCGGATCTGTCCCCCATTGAGCATGTTTGGGACTGGATGAAGCTTCGTCTCACGCAGTCTGCACGTCCAGCACAAACGCTGGTCCAACTGAGGCGCCAGGTGGAAATGGCATGGCAAGCCGTTCCACAGGACTACATCCAGCATCTCTACGATCGTCTCCATGGGAGAATAGGAGCCTGCATTCCTGCGAAAGGTGGATATACACTGTACTAGTGCCGACATTGTGCATGCTCTGTTGCCTGTGTCTATGTGCCTGTGGTTCTGTCAGTGTGATCATGTGATGTGTCTGACTACAGGAATGTGTCAATAAAGTTTCCCCTTCCTGGGACAATGAATTCATGGTGTTCTTAGTTCAGTTTCCAGGAATGTAAATAGGCAGAGCATATGCTGTATGATGTGAGGGAGATATTGAACAGCACACTTAGTACATAAAACAATGATGCGCAGGGTTTGATGTGAATGCTAGACAGGAAGTAACTTATCCATCAGAGTGTGTGATGGCCCAGTCGACTTTCAAGAGATCATAGGTGCTGGGTAATGTACTCAAGCATCTGACAAATAAATCAGTGTTGTGGTTGAGAACTGTAAATTGTAAGCCAGGAAATTATCCTATATGATGAATTCATGGAACTATTTGTTAGAAATGTCGCCACTGCCACGGACAGTGTTATTCCACATAAATATAGGTTTATTTTATTTTATTTTTTATTTTTTTTATTAAGTTGTGGAATTAACTTCCCAATACATTATGTAACTTTAAAACAGTATGTATTATTTTTTATCAAATGTAAATTAATCTTCTAGGCTTCTGTGTACATAGGTTAGTTTGTATGGACAGTTAGCAAATAGTGTGGAAGACATTTACATGTATAGACTGTATAACAAGATATATATGTTCCTGATTTCACGCACTGACTTTGGTCCTCAAGCTACTCGGTTATGTCATCATTCAAAGCTATTTATGTCTGTGATTACCTGTATTTATCCTGAGTACTGCATTATGGTATCTCATCAAGATGGCGCCGCACGGTAAAACAGTAAATGAGGATGGCTCTGATAAATGTGACTATAAAAGTGTTACCAATTGTAAGATGTGCAACAAAAAAGTGATTAAAGGTATTCGGTGTACAAGCTGTCACCGCGGGTTCCACGAGAAGTGCGCTAATTAAGCATAAAATTTGTAAACAAGGACTACATATGGACTTCTTTCATGTGTGTTAGTGATGCTGTGGAAAACAAATTTAGAAACACCATCAAGGAAAAAGATGAAAAAATCAGAGCACTTGAAAGTGATTTACGTACTCTAAATTACAAATACACTACTCTGAAGAATAAGTGTACATGTGGTGCAAAGGAACCAGATGTAAACAAACCAGACTCTTCTCGGTAAGAGAAGACGATTTCTCGATTAAGGAAGATTATGGACATAAAGAAACATCGAAAGAAGTCTTCTCAGTGTCATGTAAAAATGATTCTACAAAGAAGATACACAGAAGAAGATGGCGAAAATATTCGGCGACAGTCATGGCCGCAACATATGGGAACTCTTGACAAACTGTGAAATAACATTGTTCAAATCTCAGGCATTGTAAAGCCTGGTGCCAGTTTTGACAATGTGGTTAATAGTGTTAACGAAGATTGCTCAGAACTCACAAAAAAAGACAGTGTGGTGATAATATGAGGTGCAAACAATATTTACAGAAATGAAGCCATGGTCTTTGTTAAGAAGCTGATCACAGTGCTGCAGTTCCTACAGTTCACAAACTTAATTGTAACAATACTCCCACAAAGGTATGATCTTCCAGACGGAAACTTCCTGACAGATTTAAACTGTGTGCCAGACTGAGAATCGAAGTCAGGAGTTCGAGTTCGAGTCTCGGTCCAGCACACAGTTTTAATCAGCCGGGAAGTTTCATATCAGCGCACACTCCACTGCAGAGTGAAAATCTCATTCTGGAAACATCCCCCCAGGGATGGCTAAGCCATGTCTCCGCAATATCCTTTCTTTCAGGAGTGCTAGTTCTGCAAGATTCGCAGGAGAGCGTCTGTTAAGTTTGGAAGGTAGGAGACGAGGTACTGGCAGAAGTAAAGCTGTGAGGACGGGGCGTGAGTTGTGCTTGGCTAGCTCAATTGGTAGAGCACTTGCCTGTGAAAGGCAATGGTCTCGAGTTCGAGTCTCGGTCCGGCACACAGTTTTAATCTGCCAGGAAGTTTCATATCAGTGCACACTCCGCTGCACAGTGAAAATCTCAATCTTCCAGACTGGTCGTGTGTTATCAAAGAAATTTAAAAGTTTTTGTGCCAAATTTTTAAATGTAAAGCTCATAGATATTGATACTTACAAAAGAAACTGTTTTACACGGCATGGAATGCATCACAACAAACATGGTAGGAAAAGATTAGCTCCGAGCATTAATGATGTACGTGGACAGATATCTCATGATAACAAAAACAGATCCATTATTGCAATGGAAGCGCCTTCACAGGGAAACTAATATGGCGGACCAGTTCCAATGGAATTAGGTCCGAAAGAATTAACGAAGCGAGGGACCGTAAATTAGCAGTAAAAATTCACATAGGTGTAAACTTTGCCAGCAGTTTAATATATACTGTAAATTCTTTAGTCAGTAAAAATAGTTTCATAATGCAATTAAACATAGGTGGTGTGTCAGGAGAAATGATGAACAAACGATATGTCCTAGAAATACTCTTAGGGCAAATAAACTCTGTAAAAGTCATATGTTTGAATGAACATTGGCTTAAATGGGACAATGTCAAGCTACTAAATTCTCTCTCAGGATACAAGTTAGCATCGAGTTTTTGCAGACAAAAGGGGTATGGGGGATCATGTATATTTGTTGAACAAACGCAAAATGTCGAAGCCAAAACTACTTTCAATTGTTCAAATGAGGAACAGGTATTCAAAAGCTGTTGTACTGAGCTGTCTGAATACAGTTTACTAATCATAAGCTTATATCATGTCCCAGGATATTGGGCTACTAGGGCGTTTCTAGAGAACTTTGAAACTCTACTAAGTAGGTTGCAGGTAGGGAAACCATATAAAAATGTAATTTGTTCAGATTTTAATGTACATATAAGAGATGAAAACAGATTTCTTCGCAGGCTGAAGGATTTTTTGGCTACAAATGGCTTAACACTAAATTTTACTAAGTGCACCAGGCTAACAGCCACTTCTGCCACAAGCATTGATGGTATGGTGAGCAGCAAAAATTATGGGAATACAGAAAAACATGTATTAGAATCAGGAATATCTGATCACTCAGCACTTTTTAGGTCATTGCCATACATAGAAAAAACATATAGGCCCACAGTAAAATTTGTCAAAAATTTCAGCCAGCCAAATATAAACACATTTATCTTGAAATTAAAGGACACCCACTGGACCTTCAGCAACCAGTGTTCAGTAAACAATAATTACAACACTTTCATATTTGAATTCAAGAACATTTTCAATGAATGTTTTCCCCTTGTGTCAATACGTGATAAATACAATAAAAGTAAGTCATGTATTATGGAAGGTATCGGGATCTCTACTATCAGAAAGAGGGAAATGCACAAGGAAGCGAAAACCAACCATGATGCTGAATTTATTAGATACAAAATCAAATACAAAAAAATATTTGATCGGATAGTTAAACAAGCAAAACAAATGGCAGATGGTAAATATATAGCTAATGCCTCAAATAAATCAAAAGCAGTATGGCAGGTTGTCAAGAAAGAAACAGGTACTGAAGAAACAAAACATTTTAATTACAAACTAGAAATTGGTAGGAATACTGTTACTAACTCTCAGCACATCTGTGAAAAATTTAATAAGTACTTCATAACCACAAACAAAATTCATAACTTCTTGCTTCACAAATAAGACCTGATGCAGTACTGCAGGAATCAAGAGAGTTTAAATTTACTGCAATATCTTGTCATGAAGTAGCTACCATCATACAATCCCTAAAAAATCTTAAATCTGTGGGCTAGGATGAATTCCAACAAATATCATAAAGGCAGGAAGTGACAGCATTGCACCTCAACTCTGTAAAATAATAAACCAATCATATTTGATGCCCCCCCCACTCCCCCCCCCCATGTACCATGGACTTTGCCGTTGGTGGGGAGGCTTGCGTGCCTCAACGATACAGATAGCCGTACCGTAGGTGCAACCACAATGGAGGGGTATCTGTTGAGAGGCCAGACAAATGTGTGGTTCCTGAAGAGGGGCAGCAGCCTTTTCAGTAGTTGCAGGGGCAACAGTCTGGAGGATTGACTGATCTGGCCTTGTAATATTAACCAAAATGGCCTTGCTGTTCTGGTACTGCGAACGGCTGAAAGCAAGGGGAAACTACAGCCGTAATTTTTCCCGAGGGCATGCAGCTTTACTGTATGATTGAATGATGATGACGTCCTCTTGGGTAAAATATTCCGGAGGTAAAATAGTCCCCCATTTGGATCTTCAGGAGGGGACTACTCGAGAGGACGTTGTTATCAGGAGAATGCAAACTGGCGTTCTGCGGATCGGAGTGTGGAATGTCAGATCCCTTAATTGAGCAGGTAGGTTAAAAAAATTTAAATAGGGAAATGGATAGGTTAAAGTTGGATATAGTGGGAATTAGTGAAGTTCAGTGGCAGGAGGAAGAAGACTTTTGGTCAGGTGAATACAGTGTTATAAATACAAAATCAAATAGGGGTAATGCAGGAGTGGGTTTAATAATGAATTAAAAAAGTAGGTGTATGCGTAAGCTACTACAAACAGCATAGTGAACACATTATTGTGGCCAAGATGGACATGAAGCCCACACCTACTACAGTAGTACATGTTTATATGCCAACTAGCTCTGCAGATGACGAAGTAATTGATTAAATGTATGATGAGATAAAAGAAATTATTCAGATAGTGAAGGGAGATGAAAATTTAATAGTCATGGGTGACTGGAATTCATCAGTTGGAAAAGGGAGAGAAGGAAACGTAGTAGGTGAATATGGATAGGGACTAAGAAATGAAAGAGGAAGCCGTCTGGTAGAATTTTGCACAGAGCATAACTTAATCATAGCTAATACTTGGTTTAAGAATCATAAAAGAACCCTGGAGATACTAAAAGGTATCAGATAGATTATATAATGGTAAGACATAGATTTAGGAACCAGGTTTTAAATTGTAAGATATTTCCAGGGGCAGATGTGGACTCTGACCACAATCTATTGTTTATGAACTGTAGATTAAAACTGAAGAAACTGCAAAAAGGTGGGAATTTAAGGAGATGTGACCTGGATAAAGTGAAAGAACCAGAGATTGTACAGAGTTTCAGGGAGAGCATAAGGGAACAATTGACAGGAATGGGGGAAAGAAATACAGTAGAAGAAGAATGGGTAGCTTTGAGGGATGAAGTAGTGAAGGCAGCAGAGGATCAAGTTGGTAAAAAGACGAGGTCTGGTAGAAATCCTTGGGCAACAGAAGATATATTGAATTTAATTGATGGAAGGAGAAAATATAAAAATTCAGTAAATGAAGCAGGCAAAAAGGAAAACAAACGTGTCAAAAATGAGATCGACAGGAAGTACAAAATGGCTAAGCAGGGATGGCTAGAGGGCAAATGTAAGGATGTAGAGGCTTATCTCATGGGGGATAAGATAGATACAGACTACAGGAAAATTAAAGAGACCTTCAGAGAAAAGAGAACCATTTGTATGAATATCAAAGACTCAGATGAAAACCCAGTTCTAAGCAAAGAAGGGAAAGCAGAAAAGTGGAAGGAGTATATTGGTTCAAATGGCTCTGAGCACTATGGGACTTACCATCTGTGGTCATCAGCCCCCTAGAACTTAGAACTACTTAAACCTAACTAACCTAAGGACATCACACACATCCATCCAGGATTCGAACCTGCGACCGTAGCAGTCTCGCGGTTCCAGACTGAGCGCCTAGAACTGTGAGACCACCGCGGCCGGCAGGGAGTATATTGAGGGTCTATACAAGGGCAATGTACTTGAGGACAATATTATGGAAATGGAAGAGGATGTAGATGAAGATGAAATGGGAGATACGATACTGTGTGAAGAGTTTGATAGAGCACTGAAAGACCTGAGTTGAAACAAGGCCCCGGGAGTAGACAACATTCCATTAGAACTACTGACAGCCTTGGGAGAGCCAGTTCTGAGAAAACTCTACCATTCCAATCCCAAAGGAAGCAGGTGTTGGCAAATGTGAAAATTACCGAACTATCAGTTTAATAAGTCACCGCAGCAAAATACTAACTAGAATTCTTTACAGACGAATGGAAAATCTGATAGAAGCTGACCTCGGGGAAGATCAGTTTGGGTTCTGTAGAAATGTTGGAACACCTGAGGCAATACTGACCCTACGACTTATCTTAGAAAATAGATTAAGGAAAGAAAAACCTACGTTTCCAGCATTTTTAGACTTAGAAAAAGCTTTTGACAATGTTGGTTGGAATACTCCCTTCCAAATTCTAAAGGTGGCAGGAGTAAAATACAGGGCTATTTATAAAATGTACAGAAACCAGATGGCAGTTATAAGAGTCAGAGTAGGTATTAAAATCCATGGAGAAGAAATAAAAACTTTGAGGTTCTCCGATGATGTAATTCTGTCAGCAAAGGACTTGGAAGTGCAGTTGAACGGAATTGACAGTGTCTTGAAAGAAGGGTAGAAGATGAACATCAACAAAAGCAAAACAAGGATAATGGAATGTAGTCAAATTAAGTCAGGTGATGCTGAGGGAATTCGCTTAGGAAATGAGACACTTAAAGTAGTAAAGGAGTTTTCCTATTTGGGGAGCGAAATAACTGCTGATGGTCGAAGTAGAGAGGATATAAAATATAGACTGGCAATGGCAAGGAAAGTGTTTCTTAAGAAGAGAAATTTGTTAACATCGAGTATTGGTTTAAGTGTCAGGAAGTCATTTCTCAAAGCATTTGTATGGAGTGTAGCCATGTATGGAAGTGAAACGTGGACGATAAATAGCTTAGACAAGAAGAGAATAGAAGTTTTCGAAATGTGGTGCTACAGAAGAATGCTGAAGATTAGATGGGTTGATCACATAACTAATGAGGAGGTATTGAATAGAAATGGGGGGAAGAGGAGCTTGTGGCACAACTTGACTAGAAGAAGGGATCGGTTGGTAGGACATGTTCTGAGACATCGAGGGATCACCAATTTAGTATTGGAGGGCAGCATGGAGGGTAAAAATCGTAGAGGGAAACCAAGAGATGAATACACTAAACAGATTGAGAAGGATGTAGATTATAGTAGGTACTGGCAGATGAAGAATCTTGTACAGGATAGAGTAGCATGGAGAGCTGCATCAGATTAGTCTCAAGACTGAAGACCACAACAACAACATCATTTGATGAGGGACTGTTTTCCAGACAGACTGAAATATGCTGAATTCTGTCCAATCTACAAAAACGGAAAACAAGATGATTTACTAAATTTCCGCCCAGTGTCTATATTCCCAGTTTTGTCTAAAATAATTGAATGAATAGTATGTAATCAATTAGAAATGTACAATGAAGAAGGTAACATTATTCTCAGTAACCAATATGGGTTTAGGAAGGGACGAAACACTTTACAGGCTGTAAATGAACTAATCTCTAAAGTAAGTAAATGCCTCGACAACAAACAAAGCATATCTGGTATGTTTTGAGACCTCTCAAAGGCGCTTGACACAGTAAACCATAAGCTACTGCTCCAAAAACTGGGTACCTATGGCTTCCATGGAAAATCTAGAAGATGGTTTTCATCTTATCTCAAAAAAGATACCAAAGGGTGGTGATACATCAAAAGGGAGAGAAAACTTTCTCTACCTGGAAAGAAATTCAAGCAGGCGTGCCCCAGGGCTCGATATTAGGACCAATTCTGTCCTTATACACTCCTGGAAATGGAAAAAAGAACACATTGACACCGGTGTGTCAGACCCCCCATACTTGCTCCGGACACTGCGAGAGGGCTGTACAAGCAATGATCACACGCACGGCACAGCGTACACACCAGGAACCGCGGTGTTGGCCGTCGAATGGCGCTAGCTGCGCAGCATTTGTGCACCGCCGCCGTCAGTGTCAGCCAGTTTGCCTTGGCATACGGAGCTCCATCGCAGTCTTTAACACGAGTAGCATGCCGCGACAGCGTGGACGTGAACCGTATGTGCAGTTGACGGACTTTGAGCGAGGGCATGCATATAGTGGGCATGCGGGAGGCCGGGTGGACGTACCGCCGAATTGCTCAACACGTGGGGCGTGAGGTCTCCACAGTACATCGATGTTGTCGCCAGTGGTCGGCGGAAGGTGCACATGCCCATCGACCTAGGACCGGACCGCAGCGACGCACGGATGCACGCCAAGACCGTAGGATCCTACACAGTGCCGTAGGGGACCGCAACGCCACTTCCCAGCAAATTAGGGACACTGTTGCTCCTGGGGTATCGGCGAGGACCATTCGCAACCGTCTCCATGAAGCTGGGCTATGGTCCCGCACACCGTTAGGCCGTCTTCCGCTCACGCCCCAACATTGTGCAGCCCGCCTCCAGTGGTGTCGCGACAGGCGTGAATGGAGGGACGAATGGAGACGTGTCGTCTTCAGCGATGAGAGTCGCTTCTGCCTTGGTGCTAATGATGGTCGTATGCGTGTTTGGCGCCGTGCAGGTGAGTGCCACAATCAGGACTGCATACGACCGAGGCACACAGGGCCAACAACCGGCATCATGGTGTGGGGAGCGATCTCCTACACTGGCTGTACACCTCTGGCGATCGTCGAGGGGACACTGAATAGTGCACGGTACATCCAAACTGTCATCGAACCCATCCTTCTACCATTCCTAGACCGGCAAGGGAACTTGCTGTTCCAACAGGACAATGCACGTCCGCATGTATCCCGTGCCACCCAACGTGCTCTAGAAGGTGTAAGTCAACTACCCTGGCTAGCAAGATCTCCGGATCTGTCCCCCATTGAGCATGTTTGGGACTGGATGAAGTGTCGTCTCACGCGGTCTGCACGTCCAGCACGAACGCTGGTCCAACTGAGGCGCCAGGTGGAAATGGCATGGCAAGCCATTCCACGGGACTACATCCAGCATCTCTACGAATAGCAGCCTGCATTGCTGCGAAAGGTGGATATACACTGTACTAGTGCCGACATTGTGCATTGTCTGTTGCCTGTGTCTATGTGCCTGTGGTTCTGTCAGTGTGATTATTTGATGTATCTGACCCCAGGAATGTGTCAATAAAGTGTCCCCTTCCTGGGACAATGAATTCACAGTGTTCTTATTTCAATTTCCAGGAGTGTATTACATAAATGACATGCCTATCAAAGTAAATACAGATACAATACATTATGCAGATGACTTATCTGGTGCAAAAACACTGATGAATTAGTAAGGACCACGAAACAAACTCTAAAAGAACTTGAACAATGGATAAAAGATAGTGCTATGAAATTAAATCTTGAAAAAACACAAATCATACACTTCAGGACCAAACAAACTACTGAATGTATATCGCAAATAGAATATTCCGGTAAAGAACTGACCACAGTTGATTCTGTAAAATTTCTTGGGATAACTTTAACTGAAAACTTGCAATGGATCAGCCATGTGGACAGTTTACTGAAGAGATCAAATAGTTTAGTTTATGCAATGAGGGTACTACACAAAGTAATGAATTTAATGGTGAAGAAAACTGTATAATACATGTATTTCATAACACTTATAAGATAGGGAATAATATTTTGGGGTGCTGAAAAGACAAACCTCCTTCGAATCATCAAACTAAATAATAATAATAATAATAATAATAATAATAATAATATACTCAGGGCAATGACAGGAACCAACAGTACACATTCATGCAAACCACTATTCAAAAGCCTGGACTTCATGACAATCCCTTCCATCTTCATATATGAAATACTTCTCTTTGAACAGAAAAACACGTATCTGTTTGAAGGAAATACATTCACACATGACTATGAAACTAGACATAAATTGAAATACATGCTAACTTGTCACCAACTCACAGTATATGAAAATACTCCATATTACATGGCTCTGGAGATCAGAAATAAGTTAAGATCAATATTTGGGGAATCCACATTGGAGACCATTGGCACATATCTAAAAAGCAAATGTTGTTATAGTGTAGAAGAATTTCTAAATAAATAAAAAGGAATGTTATAGTTTAGAAGAATTAATAAATAGGAATAGGGAGTAAAGATACAAGTACAAATGGTATACTTTCGAAGCCATATAGATACAAAGTATACACGTTCACTGTATATTCATGTTTATATATAGAATTATAGTTTGAATGATTGTTTGTATCCTGTTCAGTACATCCATACTTCATATAGTAGTGTGAAGGCTATTCTAATGATTCAATGAGCTACGAAAAGATTTAAAATATAATGTTGTATTTTTATTATAATAAGCAATGTACGTATTATGTATTTCCTGTAGTATATAAAATACTGTAACAACTTAGGTTAAAGACTGATGAGTCACCAATGTTCTCAATTGAATGATTGTATAAAAACATGTCATGTGACAATAAAGTATCTTATCCTATCATTGAAACTTGAGTTGTGTGCAAACTCATGCTTAACTCTGTTTTGGGTACCCCTGGTCATTGCAACTGTGTGCGTGTGTTCAGGAAGAGTGTGCAGCTGTTGATTGAGGCTGGATGCTTCCCATGATAATTCTTTTCATATGACTGAACTCATTGATGTATGATTATGAACTTTATTGATTTTGTTGTGGTCAAAACATTTCTTCTGTTCTGCACCTGGTGTTGGTCCCCACATTGTAAGCTTAGGCCCTAATATTTTTTTCATTATTTTCTCCTTTCACGAGTCAACATATCCTTAAATGCTCTGGTTTATGTAGCTGATTGATTTTGTGCTATGTGTATGTTTATAATTGTTAGATTTAGGTCGTTTATGGAGTAAATATCTATAAAACGCTGAAATAATTATGCTGAAATCATTTTGCACATTTATATTGCTTATGGAAAAGCTTTCTTTGGACAGAAGTATCTGCAGTTGTCCTGACACCTGTAGTTTCTGTTTGAAGCACAGTAGCGCTGCCTTGGGGTGATTACTATGTGTACATTTTGGTATATGTGGTCAGCTATTGTGGAATTTTCTTAGGGGTTGAGTTGAAAAGTGCCAGGGTGTTCTATATCATGCATTTAGAAAGTTCTACCTCCTTCCTCATATGTAGAACGCAGGGCAACTGTTGCATTGTAATTTGAAAATCCACTATGTTCAAATAGGGTGTGCTTTGGGGCAGGCAAGTGATAACTGAGTCTATTAGAATGCAGAGTCTCATGGTGATAACAGTGAATAAAAAGTTCTCGGTTTTCCAGCTACGTCAAGTAATTAAAATTACAGGAGCTTGTTGCCATGCACTTCTTGGCCATTATCAAGTGGTATGACCGTCAGTGGGCTGTTAGTATCTCCTTTATATACACTTGATGTCAGCTGTGGTATCATTGGTGCCCGCGGCATCACCATATATGTTGACTCGGCATTTGATGCTTCCACTTCAACTGTGCGATCGCTGGATCCCCTTGCCATACTGAGCTGCAGACCACTGTCTCTATTTAGGGTGTTATCAGTGATTTTTATTTCAATGCCTTCTTTAATTATACAACCCTAGGAGCTCTTTCTGCGAGCAACAATGCATGTTTCATCAAATTTGCCCCTACTTTTTATTAGCCAAAATAAGGTACACAAGGTAATGATAAATGTACATCCTATTCTACGTACCTTACACTATTTTTCCACATAGTCTCCACACCAGTTCACACGTTTGAGCCATTACACCACAAAATTTGAGATGCCCATGTTTTAGAATTCGTCCAGGTGACTGTGGAACCATTGTTGGACTGCTGTTTTGGCTTCACCATTACTTGTGAATTGCTGTCCTGCCAGCAACTACAGCAGTCCGAAAACTTGGAAATAACTAGGGGAAAGGTTTGGACTGTATGGTGGGTGGTTCATAGTCTCCCAGTAAAATACTCAGACTTTTTTGGCAGTTCTGATTGCTACATGTGGTCTCGCATTGTCATGGAGCAGAATCACGATGTCCACATTGAGAATTCCTTGGTGCCTTTGTCTGATGACAGCCCTCAGTTATGACACTGTGGAACATTAGCTGTAGGCATTGATGGTTGCACCTAGTGGCAGGAAATCCAGCAGGAGTGATGGATGGCTATCCCGGAAGGCTGTTAACATCACTTTCCCAACAGATAGCACTGAACGGAATTTTTTTTATCACAGGTGAATGAGGGTGTTTCTATGCTCTGCTCTGCTGCTTGAATACTAGCATGAAATGCAGTATCCATGTTTCATCGTCAGTAACAATGTGATCCAGGAAATTTCCACCCTCTTTTGAGTAACATTCCAGATGATTTCATGAAGAAATCGTTCGCTTGCCTTTCATTATGTCATCCAACTGCATAGGCACCCATCATATGAAACTTTCTGGTACCCTAAGGACCTGAGAACAATGTTGGAAGCACTCCCATGCAATATGCCAAGCTTCCAGGAAATGGCCATGATTGTGCAAATGCCAATCTGCTTTCACCATTGCATCTACATGGGAAATTTATTGTCAGTCAGTGATGAACGCAGTCTCCCTGACCACTCATTGTCATGAATGACTTCAAGGCCTTTGTCAGACTGAACTCACAATGTCACCACTACCTTACATTTCTATAGGCGAGACAGTTTCTTTCATATATGGGCTACATTTCCCTGTAGATCTTGATGGGTGTTTGTCCCTTTCTCTATAGTAAAAGAATCACACTTCATTGCTCTAATATCTTGGACGTGTGAAGCACAACTACCATTTGTAACAACTGATAGCAATGCCATGCAGGAGCTACCAGCAGACAAGGTCGGCATGAACCAAGAAAGGTCCAGTGCTGTCAATGGATATGTTGGCTTCGCATTTACAGCAGTAATTTGGCTAAAAAAAGGCCAAAGACTTTGTGATTTGTCCTCATATCCAGTGTCTGTTTTCTAAAGCATGCTCAGCTAACGCAGATTTCTCAGGAAATTGTAGGCAATAAAACCTCTCATGCTCCTTCCTTCATTTTTTTGATGTAAGGCTTGCCACACTTGCAAGGTATCTTGTAGGCCCCAGGTGTTCTGAGACCTGTTGCATCTTTAACTGTCTCAGTAATTGATAGATTTCTTGTTGGAGGTCTGAAGATTGATTTGATCATATGTCATTTCAGCAGGCAGCTTATCTTGCCTGACACAGAGCCAGAGAATGACAAGAAAGCACGTTTCTTTTCGTGCTCCCCGTCAGTGGTATTGTGAGTCTTGCTTGAAATCACTTTATTTATATGATGGATGTTATGGATGCTGTTCCTGAAGACCTTGCGTAGGAGGCTCAGCTCAGGGAACAGCTATGAACTAATGTATGTAAAACAGTGCGCTACTGTGCTAGGTGATGATGGCTGATGGCGCGGAAGTACAGGTCAGTGCGGGTGGAATTTCTACAGATGCTGTGAGCAAGGCATCCATTTCATTTGTGCAGATGAGAGGCATTGCCCTTCAAGCACCACTATTCTGATTTCTTGTAGAGGAGTGAGACTAGGTGCCTTTCATTGAGTTCCTCTCACATATACTGCGATTTCAAATCACGTACCCTTTATGACAGGCACATCATATCCTAAGTTCTCTGTTGGATGACAATATACTAAAATGATCCATGAAGCTATTTATCTGCAGATAGTATGCAGCTGTCGTCCTGAGACTGATGCTGCATCACGAAGTTACTTCTGAGACCTTTGGCAGTGAGCCTTGGTGAAACTATAGCAAACGAGGTAGCCAGTGCACACTGTCATCCATTTACTCCCAACCCAGTAAAATGGAACAACTGCAGGAGGAATATCAGGAGTCGTGGGGTAAGAGTAATATGTGTTTCCATTCCTTACAGTAACTTGCAAAATGTCTTTCAGATTGATAGAGGCCTGCCCAATGATACATACTGTTGATTCTATTGTCGCATGAACATCAAAATGATAAATATCGAAATAAGTGACTATGGGATTGAAAATAAACTTAAACACTCAACAGAGAAAAGATCACTGGACCTGATGGGATACCAACATGACTTTACAAAATTTATGCGAAAGAGCTTCTTCTCTCCTAGCCGTAGTGTATCACAGGTTTCAGGAGGAGTGCAAAGAGTTCCTATGATTGGAAGAAAGTGCAGGTCATTCCCATGTTCAAGAAGTCACTGAACAGACACATAAAATTACAGGCCTATAACTCTGATACTAGAGCGTTGTAGAATTTCAGAACTTGTTCCAAGCTCACATATTATGACATTACTGGAGTCCGAAAACCACCCCTGTAGTAATCAACATGGTTTCCAAAAACAACAATAGTATAGAAACCGGCTCAATCTGTTTGTCCATGAGACCCAAAAAGCAATAGACACCGATGCCCAGACTGATGCTTTGTTTGTTGACTTCTGCAAATTGTTCTATACAGTTGTGCACTGCCAACTAATGAACAGAATATGACATTGCAGATATCATACTATCTGTGTGTTTGGACTGAAGAGTTTCTAGTAAACAGAACTCAGCACATCATTCTCAATAGGGAGAAATCTTCTGGCATAATGGAAGCTTTGAGAGTACCCCAAGGAGCTTTATAAGAGCATTACATACGAACCATGAGAGAGCTTTGGATACTTCAAAGCCTACTACAGCAAGAAGCATAAAAATCAGGTTGATAAAGTATCAGATTTTGAAGACATAATCAATATCATTGCTCATAAAAGTACTGAATTACTTTCTTGTAGGTTAATGTTTGAGAAGAAACTAGACCATAGCTTTGAGGAATTAATAAAGTTCCCTGACAGCCAATAAATAACTTTATGAAAGATGCAGGCAAAGGCATTTACACACAATGCAGCTCAAGATCGCCTGGTTAAACAAACCTATCATTTACAAAAGTTGAGATTATGTTATCATCTGCTTCATGCACAAAGTTCCCATCCACAGAGGAAGTGCTACAGAAATTCCTCCCTTAACATATAGTATAATTCCAGGTAATCCTTATTATATACACACATTCTGTCAATTTACAGACATCAAATGGTGGGAAGTACCATAGGAAACACTCTGTGGAGAATTCAAAGTTGTAGCATGGAAGAAACGAGTGTTACAATAATAAATAAGTTTAAAGGATTCAGTATTTGTTTTGAAGTAACTTTTCCTATGTATGTTTATAGACTGCTTGAGGTCACTCTCTGTGATAATATAAGTAAAGTGTGTGTTTAGTGCTAGAATTAAAGAATCTCATTTCCGTGCCAGTAGACACTTTGTGCGACGTGTGTAAAATATCACATACTTTCGTAATTTAGTGAAGTGGTCACCACAAGTGTGTACTAGTTTTTTATTATCAGTCATTCCCGGATACATACTTTTGTAAAGATTTGAATACAGTCGTTATCAGCATGTGCAATTTACTGTTTTGTAGCATGCACTAGCCTAATTTTATTGTTGGAGTGGTGCTGTTAGAAGTTTATTATTCTTTATCAAGAGGCACATAAACATCAGAGGAGAGGAGTGGGTCGCATATCATGTTCCTGCATGCAGGAGATTGATGGGAGATGTACTATGTTATGTCATGTGACCTTCCCAATCAGTCCTTGAGGCTTTGTAGTTCCAGCAGCAGCCACCTGCAAGTCTGGTGCGCTGAGATCGCATCTGTTGAGATGTTTCTGTCCCATTCACCTGTCCCAAACCTATGCTCTCCCTGCAGGTCCAGAGGTTAGAATAGGCCCGCTGTATTCCTGCATCATAAGTAGCGACCTAAAGGAGTCTCACACATTTTGGCGTTTGTGATGGACCCCGTAGTGTTTGACCTTCATACTTCCAAAATTTTCCGAAGAGTGAGCCACTTGGGGAAGGGCGCCTTACATGGTGCATCATGTCCATTGTGCATTGAGATCTTTAGTCTGCTTCCTTTTCATCGCATTGCAGTCCTGCTCACTCTCCATCTCTTGGGCGAGGATACATTCCTGGGTGCAGTTTCTGCCATCCACTATGCTGTGTCGCTTTCTGTGCCGGCAATGACCATGGACTTTTTTGCACCTGATATCCAGCGTGGTAGCCAGTCCATTGTGGTGGGGCTGCCATGTACCTTGTTGGTTGTAGCCCCCTGACAACACAGGGATCGCTCTGCTGATGCCTGTGCCGTTAACTCCCCACATATGCCAAGGAGTAGAAGCTTATCTCCCTGGGGCATTGGGACTCCTGGCAATGGCCATCCTGCCTTGCTGCAACTGGGTGGTGCCTGTGCGGAGAGGCCTTGGTCAGATTGGGTGGCATCAGGGTGGATGACATGCAATTAAATGTGGCACATCTTTTCTTGCTGGTGGCCAACTGTCAGCAGTCGCTAAGTGTTCCAGAGCTCAATTTAATGCAAGCACATATGACCCCAAATCGTTTTCCTCCCTGGCCACACCTTGGGAGGAAAGAAAGGCTAAGGAAGGCAGCGAAACTTTTTCACCTTGGTACATAGTATGTACGAGAGCTGATGGGGAACCCTTTGTGTCCATGAAGCCTCAGTTCTTTGTAGAACATTTAGAGGACAAGTTTGGGGAGGTGGAGGTCTTGTTCAAAATGTGGTCTGGGCCAGTCTTGATAAAAACAGTGTCCTCTTCCCATGGGCATTACTCACTTGTGACAAGCTGGGGGATGTTTCTATTACTATCACGCCCCGTTAAAGCTTAAATATGGTCCAGGGTATTATCTTCCAAAGGGATCTTCTTTTACAGTCTGATGATGAGCTGCACACCAACTTAGTGTGATGAGGTGTCTATTTCATCTGGTGCATTCACTAGGGTCCGAGAGATAATCAGGTTGCCACCAGTGCCTTCATCTTGGGCTTCGAAGGTGAAACATTATCCGAGAAGATGAAGGTGATGGTCTACCGTTGTGATGTCAAGTCATATATCCCTCCCCCAGTGTGGTGCTTTAAATGTTGGAAGTTCAGCCATATGTCTTCCCACTGTGCTTCCATCCTCATATGTCGAGGTTGTGGTTGTCCATCCTATCCCCATACTCCATCTGCCCCGTCTCCCATTTGTGTCAACTGTGGAGAGCACCATTCCTCTGGCTCGCCCTACTGTAGGATTCTACAGAAGGAAAGGAAAATAATGGAATACAAGACCCTGGAACGACTGAACTATGCTGAGACGAAAAGGAAATTTCAAAGGCTCCATTCTGTGCGCATGACAACATTGTACACCTCCGCTATCACTACTGTTACAGCCTCATCTGTTGCACCAATTCGAGTCAGCTGTCAGAGGTACATCTTCCCCCTTGATGATGAGGGGCACTTCCCTCCCTGTTGCTCCAGCACCATCTACCTCAGGAGCAGCAACCCCCCCCCCCCCCCCCCCACACACACACACATACACACCATGGACATCAGTCCCCACTTCTCAGCCAGAGAAGCGAGCGTAAGTCTTCTTTGGCTTCTATCGTTAGGAAGTGGTCCCTTGGGTCACTCCCTTCCTCGGTTCCTACCAGTGGCAAAGCAGACACCATCCAGTGGCTGAAGAGGCCGAAGGTAGCTGGTCGTAGGGCTTTGCGGTCCTCCTCAGTCCCAGAGACTGAATCAAATAAGCCTGCCCAGCTAGAGCAACCCAAGGACCAGTGCGAGAAATCGAAACCAAATACCCCTAAGAGCAATGAAATGGCGGTGGCACCCACACCACCACTACCTTCACCCTTTCTTCTGTATTGATCTGCAGGAATCCCCGACGTCTGTGGCTGTCGGGATTATTACAAGAATTGGGCAGCTTATGCGAGGATATCTGGCGTAGTCTGTGTCTACGTCCTTAACTCTCTTTACAGCGAGTGTGTACCTATTCAAACACCTTTAGAGGCTGTTGCTGTTTGGGTGTGGACGTCTTGGGCTGTTACTGTCTGCAGTATCTATCTTCCGCTGGATGGTGATGTCCCACAGAATGTATTGGCTGCACTGATAGCCCAACTGCCGCCCCCTTTCCTGTTACTGGGTGACTACAATGCCTATAACCCTTTGTGGGGTGGATTGGTGGCTACAGGCTGAGGCACTGTCGTTGAGCAAGTGTTCTACAGATCGACCTTTCCCCCTAAAATAATAGTGCCTCCACACATTCAGTGTGGAGCACGGCACATACTCAGCCATCAACCTTTCAGTCTGCATCCCTAGCCTTCTACCAATGGAGTGTGCATGACAACTTGTGCAGTAGTGACCACGTTCCAATCTTTCTGTCACTGCCACAGCATCACTCTTCTGGGCACATCCCCAGATGGGCTTTGAATAGGGCTGACTGGGATTCATTCACCTCGATTGCCACTATTGAGCCTCTTTGTCATGATGTCATTGATATGGTGATTCAAACGATGACCACTGGCATCGTTTCGGCAGCGGAATTCCCTGTTCTTCTGGGTCCCCTAAGTGGAGGACTGTGCCTTGATGGTCACCAGAGATTGCTGAGGTAATTAGAGATCACAGGCGGGCCCTTCAAAGTCATAAATGGCACCCATCACTGGAACACCTCATTACCTTTAAGCAGCTCTGTGCCTAAGCCTGATGCCTTATTTGCCATTGGAAGCAGGACTGCTGCGAATGGTACATCTCCACCATTGGCATCCGTACCTCTCCATTGCAGGTTTGGAGTAAAGTTAGGCGACACCTGTCAGCGTACCTGGGCTTTCCCTGAATGGAGCAGTCAGTACTGAATCAGACACAATTGCAGAACACTTATCAGAGCATTATGTTCAGAGTTCCGCTTCTACAAATTACCCACTTGTCTTCTGCTCTCTAAAAGAGTGGTTGGAATGTCAGAGCCTTTCATTCTATATGCACCACCCCAAATCGTACAATGCTTCCTTCAGTGAGTGGGAATTCCAGAGTGCCCTAGCCACTTGCCCTGATACGGCTCCTGAGCTGGATTGCATCCACTATCAGATGCTCAAACGCCTCTTGGTGGACTGCCAGCAACACCTCCTCGACCTTTTCAACCGTATCTGGGTTGAGGGTGAGTTCCCATCACAATGGCGGGAAAGCATAATCATCCGCATGTTGAAACCTGGCAAGAACTCACTGGAGGCAGACAGCTACCGCCCCATTAGCCTCACCAACATTCCATGTAAGTTGATCGAATGCATGGTGAGCCAGAAGTTGAGTTGGCTACTTGAGTCTTGAGGCCTTCTGGCTCTGCCCCAGGGTGGGTTCCATAAGGGCCACTCTGTCACTGATAATCTGGTCTGCCTGTATTCTGCCATCTGCACAGCATTTGCCTGTCATCAGTATCTGGTTTCCATGTTTTTTGACATGCAGAAGGTATACGATACAATGTGGTGACATCACATCCTCACCACGCTTAATGGGTGGGGCCTTAGGGAGCTGCTCCTGATTTTTATTCAAAATTTTCTGTCACTTTGTTCCTTCCATGTGCAAGTTTGTCCCTCCCATAGTTCCTCCCGAGTCCAGGAGAATGGGGTCCCGCAAGGCTCTGTCTTGAGTGTCTGCCTGTTTTTAGCTGCTATCAATGGTGAGTCCTTCATTATCTGTAGTGACTGCATGAGCAGTTTAAGAGCTATCGACCAGTGTTTTCCTCACTCTTATCTGGTGATGGCTATCCAGGAGTCCCTCCATACTCTTGTCCGTTGCTGCTGCTCCATGGTCTTTGGATGGAGCCCAGGTCAAGTTGGCATCCCGGGTAATTAACATATTGACACGTTGGCCAAACAGGCTGTCAGTGCACCGTTGTTGGAGATTGGCCTTTCGGAGTGTGACCTCCAGTCAATTTTGTGGCAGAAGGTCCATGGTACTTGGGGGTGATGAATGGCACAATCTGCCTTCACCCAACAAACTTTGAGTCGTCAAGGAGACTACTGGTGTGTGGTGCTCCTCCTTGTGGGTGTCTCACAAGGACTCTGTTGTACCCTGCCAGCTGCACATTGGCCACACCTGGATGACGCACTGTTATTTATTGCACCATGAGCACCTACCTCTCTGTCGCTGTGGTTCAGCATTGACAGTGGTCCACATTTTGCTGGACTGTCCACTTTTAACTGCACTCAGGCAGACGTTTTCGCTGCCTGATACACTTGCTGCACTTTTAACAGATGATGCTGCCATGGCAGACTCATTTTTGCATTTTATTCAAGCAGAGGGTTTTATCGCTCAATCTGAGGGTTTGTTTCTTTTGCGTGTGGTTTCTGGCCTTTGGCCTCCGGTTTTAGATTGGGGTTTTTAGTGTGTTTCTAGGTGGTTGGCTTTTCCTTTTCTTTTTTTGTTTCCATGGCCGGCCAACCGCTGTAGCACTCTGTGTGCTTTTCCTTCCTTTTCTCTGGTCTTTGTCTGTGTCTTTCTTGTTCTGTGTAGTTCCTTGTCATCTCCGCTGCTTGTTTTTATTCCTTGTGGGTGTTTCATGGTCGCGAAAAAGGGTACCGATAGCCTTTCTAGTCTGGTCCCTCCAACAGCCACAAACCAACCAACCAACCAAACCTATGCTGCCCATGATCTCTGGGCAGTTATCATGCTGTAACCCGCAATACCACATGACCTTATTGGCTACCTCCCACAATGCTGTTGTGGCAACTGTCTCTGTCTACATACCCAGTGCACTGAGATTGCGTCTGATGGGTCGTATTTCTCAGCATTTTCAATTGCTGCCAACTGCAAATGCAATGTCTTAGAAGCCCAGCATTCTGATATATTGCTTGCCTGTTGTTGACGAAAGATGTTTGAAGACCGGATGACAGTGATATCGCCAGTGAGCAGTGCAATTTCATAATGCTTACAATCTGTTAACATTGTACTCTTTCATATTTAGATTCTATAATCTGTTTATATCTTTTGAACTTATTCGCAGGATATTGTATTTATAACTTGTAACTAGCAGCAGTTCAGTATTTACATTACTTGTCTGCACCAGTATTTTGAGAACAAGGGGATATTTTTCAATCTTGTCAATTTTTGCCTTTACAAATGTCTGCTTGTGTCTGTGTATGTGCGGATGGATATGTGTGTGTGTGTGTGTGTGTGTGTGTGTGTGTGTGTGTGAGTGAGTGTATACCTGTCCTTTTTTCCCCTTAAGGTAAGTCTTTCCACTCCCGGGATTGGAATGACTCCTTACCCTCTCCCTTAAAACCTACATCCTTTCGTCTTTCCCTCTCCTTCCCTCTTTCCTGAAGAAGCAACCGTTGGTTGCGAAAGCTTGAATTTTGTGTGTATGTTTGTGTTTGTTTGTGTATCTATCGACCTGCCAGCGCTTTTGTTTGGTAAGTCACATCAACTTTATTTTTAGATATATTAATATGGTTCATATTCATTGCTTAAAGAATTGTCGGTTCCTTTCATTTATCCGGTACAGCTTGTGCTCAAATGTGTTCATTTATAATTCCTGATAGGTTCTGCTTTGTGCGCTTGTAAGTGCTGTTATAGCTTTTGCAATTTTACTTTTGTAGCATTTCCTGTGGGATTATTCAGCGCCATATGTTATGTGATGGACATGTCTTGTTTCTTGTAACACCTTTCCTTTTTTTATGAAGATTCTTCCCTTTTCATTAAACGCATTTCGAACTGAAATTTTATGAGACCTAACATTTTCAGAGTGAATGTGTCTGGTGGATGTGTGGCGTTTCAGCATCCTCACATATCTAGAAACGTGAGTTTTGATATGATTTTTTTATTTCATGTTTTCAGTTATTTGTATCTCCGGTGAGTGGTGCACCGTATCTGGCTGATATTTGTCTAACAATCATGACGTGTGAGTGAACAGTGCTGCAGATGGCTATCAAGACAGTCATAGCATCTTGTTGTACAGTACAGTATGAGTCTGGTCGTTGAAGTGATGAGGTTCATAGTCAAATGGAATGACGATAATTATTTGTATGTTAATAATGATGCTTATAACTACATTCTAAGTTGCTACTATTCTTACTTGTATAAGTTTAGTGTGCATCACTTGTCAAGAACATTAAATTCAGAAACAAATGCTGCTCATTTTCCATGATAAATAAGATTTTTCTCAATAACAATGGTAAAGGAAAAGAAACAAATGCTGCTCATTTTCCATGATAAATAAGATTTGTCTCAATAACAATGGTAAAGGAAAAGATATGTTCAGTAGCTGTGAAGGACAAAGAATTGTAATAAGAGGTGGACAGCGTTTTAGGGAGTGTCTTAGCAGGAAAGGTCAATATTCAGAGATATGACAGGAACTATCATTTGAAGCAAGAAACTTCACATGGATGACTTAGGTCAACAAGATAGAACACAGATTATCACTGGTGTGACCAGCCTTACTTGCATGAATTCATTATCAGGATTACACAAATACAAAAAAAGTGAAGTACAAAGCATGTGGCAGATTTATGTTACACTACCTTCAAAAGTACTTTTCCTGCCTTCTTTTAGATTTGACACAAGGTGTCCCTCAACTTTTCCCAGTCTGATTTTTTTCTTTAATTTGTTAATGATTTGCCAGTTAGTATCAACATTCTGTCAGCTATTTTTGCATATGATACATCTGCATTATTTGAACACAGGTAAGATGGGTAGACACATATATGCATGCGACTAGCCCAAAACAATACATTAAAAGTTTTCTATCTCGAAAAGTTTTTCCAAGAAGTGTTCCTGTCGTATCCCTGAATGTTGACTATCCCTCCTGGGACACCTTGTACAATACCACAAAGGAGGAAGCTTACAAAGCCTCGTTTGACCAATATTTGAAATGCTCTTCTGTCTGGAATCCGTATCAGATATGAATGACAGAGGAAATCTATATTATCCTAGGGAGAGCATCGTGTTTCGTTACAGATAAATTTAGCAAGTTCAAAAATGTCATGGAGATGCTCAGACAACCCCAGGGGCAAACACTGCAAGGTAAGATTTCTGTATCACGATATGGATTGCTGTTAAAATTCCGAGGGGTGTGTTCGTAGAATAGACATTCTACCTCACATGGAGCTTGTCAGAAATCGTTCTTTCTGCGAACCATTCGCGACTGACACAGGAAAGGGGAAGCAGGGAGTGACAGTGGTACATAAAGTGTCCTCTGCCACACAGCTTAGGGTGGCTTGTATAGTGTAGATGTATGCATGATGCCACACTCGTGAATGCAAATCTCAGGGCTCGCCTGTCTGGTTTTATTACAAGAAACAAAGCACTAGGTTCATAATTGATCCATTATTACACTTTCCAATAAACTTTCTACTTACTTGTAATATAATTTTAAAAAAAAAACCTGTTGCTCAAGGCGGAAGAATGCTGATGAAAAATACACTTTCTCAGTATTACAACAAATGTAATGCAAACATTGAATTTCTTTTCTATTGTTAGTGACTAACTGCACCAATGCCGATTAAAAAGCAAGATAACCAAGGGTCCCGTGATCATGGTTAAGACTTAGTCGTGATTAAGTTGTCTGTGTGCTGCACCAATGTTAAACGCCAATTATCAAAATGTGGATAGCTAATCAGGAGTTTGACTGTAGTTAACTCCCATGTGTTACAAAAGAAAGAGCCCATACACATGCAAAGATAATGATATTCGCTGTCTGCCTTTGGCAAAGGTGTTGTAATCCTTGGTCTGTGGTACTTACGCATGGTTTTCATATTGTTGGCGTAATGTGAGCGTTGTTACTGCACTATGGAGAACAAAAAAAGGAAGCCGAATTTTTCCAAATTCGAAGTAGACATACTTTTGTAGTTGGTTTCCTCCAATTCAAGTATATTAGAGTGTGAAAAAACGGATGGTTGCACAGTTAGGGAAAAACTGGATGCATGGGAAAATATAGCAACACAATTTAGTTCAACTCCAGGTAAGATTAAATTTTTATTTGAATCATAAATCGATAAATATCTGTTAATAATCTAAATTAAAACACTATTTTTCATGGTGCTTAGATTGATATTGAATAACAGTTCAAAATACACACAACAAAAATGATATCGGCTACTACAAAATATATCCATTTCAGATGTAACAAAAAGAAGGCATGGAAGGCTTAAAACATGTTATGAGAATTTGAAGAGGAGGTTGGGAAAGGATTTGCTGAAGAGAAGGTTCAAACAGAAGGAGGGAAGGCAGCGCCAGTGCGTAAAAAGAGTCCACACGAGGCAAAACTACTGGAAACAGTTGGCTCATCATTGAAGCCACTGGAAAATACCTTTGATTCAGATGCACAGTACAGTGTAATAATGGATCTAAATGTAGATTTAGTTGATGATGCAGCAGTTGGCGATGCCAGCAGTACCACAAACAGTAATGGAACTGTAATTGCTGCTGAAGCTGGCGAAAGCCTGATACCAGCACAGGTTGTTATGGAGAATGTTCAACAACCTTCTCCAAACCTTCAACTGCAGAAATACAAGAAACATGTAATCGGAGAAGGATGCCACCGAGACCTAAACCAACTTCTTCCTCTGCACTGGACAGTGTGATGCAGAAGAGGGTGGAAGTACTCCAGCAGCAGCTGGAAATAATGAAGAGAGAACATATGAAATAAATGAGAATAAAAAATCTCAAAATTTTGGAACTAAAAGAAAAACTGGAATATTGGAAGCAGAAAAATTCTACCGAATGTAATGCAAATGTTTAAAAAACATTTTGTTATTTGTGCACTATAATAATTTCAAATAAAAATAATTACATATTTCACGTGTATTAAGTAACAGTTCATCCATTATAGCACGACGAAGTGCTCGTCCAGGTAATGTGTCATCATAATACATTTGTTGACCGGGAGGCATTGGCTCATTATCGTCAATATCGGAGCCCCTCTCTCTACATAATAACCTCAGCAGCTGCATAATTTCCGTTCATCTGGTGGCTCTTCCTTGCTTGTGCTTCTTTCAGTATTATGCAAGACAGCTGTACTCACTATAATTGGCATTGTCTTTTGTGGAATACACCTCATTCTCAAAGATAAAATGAGGAATCTCCTCTTCCACAACCCATATTGTCTCTCCACAGTGTTCCTTGTTGTAATGTGAGACCTATTATGTCAGTGTTCTGCCACACTCTGTGGATTTGAAAGTGGTGTCAATAAGTAAGGTCTGCAAGCATAGCCACTATCTCCTAGTACAAGTAAGTGACCGACTGGTATTTCACCATTTTCAAACTGTGCCCTTCGAATGAAATTACAAAATATTGTACTATCGTGCACACAGCCACACACTGAGCCACAATGTCCTGTATTATTAAATTGTGGTCGCTGATTGTTTGACAATTAAAGGAGAAATATGATTTCCCATTGCGGAAAAGTTCTGCATTCAGTCCCCCAGGTGACTGAATCCTTATGTGAGTGCAATCCACTGTACCAATGACTCAAGGAAATCCAGCCAGTGTGTTGAAACTATCCATCACAGAGCGTACTTCTACTCCAGAAGGAAACATTACGTATTGACGAGACGTTGTTGCTATGATTCCCGACACTTCACTTATAATTCTTTGTGCCGTTGTAAAATGTATATAGCACTGTCACCAATTATTATATTAAATGCTCCAGTTGCGTATGCTCTTAATGTCATCAAAAGTATGTTCATGGGCGAGACTGGATTATTTCGGTAAGTTGGAAATTCTAACCTAGCGTGGATTTGATCCAATAACCACTACACTGTTTCTTTTGAAAGACGAAACCTCTCTTCAAATTTCCGGTCACTGTAATCTTCGAAAGGATTTCACCTTTCTGCAAGTACACCAACATGGTTGCGATGATTTATATGTTGAAGACATAGTATTTCTTCGTTTTCTATGCCATCTAAAACATCATAGTGCGCTGCCATGTTATGTGTTTACAATAAGTTCACCGTGATCACTTCTTAATCGACCCTTCGAGCTCAGTTAACTTTAATCGCGATCAAATCCCCCGATTAACTTTGATCGAGGCAGCCGAATATCGAGTTAATCAGGGTTAAATGCTGACTTGGCTGCAGCTAACTTTTAGTGCAGTCAGCCCCAGGAGTGAGTTTCAGAGATAAATATCGTTTAGACTCACCTGGTGATAGCAGTGTTCTTATCAACAATCAAAACTTAGCGATAAAAAACTGCATACATCAAACATACAGCTGAGTCCACTTGCGTGTCTTTTTTTGTGATGACAATAGAAAAATTGTGCTACTCTCGGCACTACAACAGATGCATAAAGTGACATTGTCTCTGCCAATTATTTAATGAAGCGATCATTTTCTCTAACAATGCAATGTGTGTGATTGATGACATTCTTCCTGCCTGATGTACACATAGGGCATTGTTCTATGTTTTGTCGAATCAGACACAGCAGAATGCGCTGTTCAAGCAATTCTGAATTGTAATGAAGGTGTGCTTTTTTTGTATTTGTCAAATTAAAAAAAAAAAAATACATCGAAAAGTAGACAAGTAGATCTCCATTTTTTTACTGAAAAGGAAGAAAGAAGAAGTAGAATCGAGCGAAAATGGAACAGTGTTACCTGGAAACAATGTTGGTGTCTTATCATTGTCGATTTAACGTTCAGCAGCTACATCTTTCTCTGTGTACTTGATGAAATTCATACAAACACGATTAGTCGAGTTTGTGACTTTTATTGGGTTGAGTTCGTTGATCTTTCAGTCTGTGTGGTGTGAGTGGCTGTGGAATGGACTCTGTAACAGTATTGCGAAGTTAACGATTTTTCTGACTAAATTTGGTGGTTTTGAGCACCTGTCTAGTGTGCAGAATTTGCATCTACTGGCTGGTGTAATTTATGGTGGATTTTAAAAAGATTTGGATGGTTTATGGCAAAATTATTTTTTAAATCACTTGATCCATTCTACGTACAGCAAACAGCAATATTTAATTTGCTACTTGCCATTGGTGGGAAGGCTTATGTGCCTCAGCTATACGGATAGCCATACTGTAGGTGCAACCACAATGAAGGGGGGTCTGTTGAGAGGCCAGACAAATGTGTGGTTCCTGAAGAGGGGCAGCAGCCTTTTCAATAGTTGCAGGAGCAACAGTCTGTATAGTTGACTGATCTCTCTTTGTATCATTAACAAAAAACGCCCTTGCTGTGCTGATACTGCGAACTGCTGAAAGCAAGGGGAACTACAGCCGTAATTTTTCCCGAGGGCATGCAGCTTTACTGTATGGTTAAATGATGATGGCATCCTCTTGGTTAAAATATTCCGGAGGTAAAATAGTCTCCCATTCGGATCTCTGGGTGGGGACTGCTCAGAAGTATATCGTTATCTGGAGGAAGAAAACTGGCGTTCTACGAATTGGAGCATCGAATATCAGACCCCTTAATCTGGCAGGTAGATTAGAATATTTTAAAAGGGAAATTGATAGGTTAAAGTTAGATATAGTGGGAATTAGTGCAGTTCAGTTGCAGGGGGAACAAGACTTCTGGTCAGGTGAATACAGGGTTTAATAGTCATTGGAGCCTGGAATTCGATAGTAGGAAACGGAAGGGAAAGAAAAGTGGTAGGTGAATATGAAATGGGTAAAGAAATGAAAAAGGAAGCTGCCTGGTATATTTTGCACAGAGCATAAGGTAATCAAAGCTAACACTTGGTTTAAGAATCAAATGGCTCTGAGCACTATGGGACTTAACTTCTCAGCTCATCAGTCCCCTAGAACTTAGAACTACTTAAACCCAGCTAACCTGAGGACAGCACACACATCCATGCCCGAAGCAGGATTTGAACCTGCGACCGTAGCGGTCACGCGGTTCCATACTGGAGCGCTTAGAAACCGCTCGGTCACACGGGCAGAATTTAAGAAGGAAGGTTGTATATGTGGAAGAGGCTTGAAGATGCTGGAAGATTTCAGACAGAGTATATAAAGGTTAACAGAGATTTAGGTACCAGCTTTTAAATTGTAAGACATATCCAGGGGCAGCCGTGGACTCTGGCCACAGTTTACTGGTTGTGAACCGTAGATTAAAACTGAAGAAATTGCAAAAAAGTTCGCATCTTAAGGAGATGGGACTTAAATAAATCGAAAGAACCAGAGGTTGTAGAGAATTTCAGAGACAGCATTAAGGAACAATTGACACGAACAGAGCAAAGAAATTCAGTAGAAGAAGATGGGTGGCTTGGAGAGATGAAATAATGAAGGCAACAGAGGATGAAGTAGGTAAAAAAACGAGGCCTAGTAGAAGTCCTTGTGTAACAGAAGATATATTGAATGTAATTGAGGAAAGGAGAAAATATAAAAATTCAGTAAATGAAGCAGGCAAAAAGGAGTACAAACATCTCAAAAATGAGATCGACAGGAAGTGCAAAATGGCTAAGCTGGGATGGCTTGAGGACAAATGTAAGGATGTAGAGGTATATATCACTAGAGATAAGTTAGATACAACATACAGGAAAATTAAGGAGACCTTTGGAGAAAATAGAACCATCTGTATGAATATCAAGAGCTCATGTTGTAAGTGAAGATACGAAAGCAGAAAGGTGAAAGGAGTATACAGAGGGTCTATACGAGGTCTATGTTCTTGAGGGTAATATTATGGAAATGGAAGAGGATGTAGATGAAGATGAAATGGAAGATATGATATTGCATGAAGAATTTGACAGAGCATTGATAGATCTAAGCCGAAACATGGCTCTGTGAGTAGACAACATTCCATTAGAGCTACTGACAGCCTTGGGAGAGCTAACCATGACAAAACTCTGCCATCTGGTGATCAAGATGATACAGGCGAAATACCCTCAGACTTCGAGGAGAATATAATAATTCCAATCCCGAATAAAGCAGTTTAATAAGTGATGGCTGCAAAATACTGACACAAATTTTGTACAGACAAATGGAAAAACTGGTACAAGCCGACCTCAGGGCAGATCAGTTTGGATTCCGTAAAAATACTGACCCTACAACTTATCTTAGAAGAGAGATTAAGGAAAGGCAAATCTACTTTTCTAGCATTTGTAGACTTAGAAAAAGCTTTTGACAAGGGTACTGGGATACCCTCTTTCAAATTCTGAAGGTGACAGGGATCAAATACATGGGGTGAAAGTCTATTTACAATTTGTACAGAAACCAAATGGCAGTTATAAGTGTCAAGGGGCATGAAAGGGAAGCAGTGGTTGGGTAGGTACTGAGACAGTGTTGTAGCCTCTCCCCGATGTTAGTCAATCTGTACATTGAGCAAGCAGTAAAGGAAACAAAAGAAAAATTCGGAGTAGGTATTAAAATCCATGGAGAATAAATTAAAACTTTGAGGTTTGCCAATGACACTATAATTCTGTCAGAGACAGCAAAGGACCTGGAAGAGCACTTGAACGGAATAGACAGTTTACTGAAAAGAGGATATAAGATGAACATCAACAAAAGCAAAACAAGGATAATGGGATGTAGTCAAATTAAATCAGGTGATGCTGAAGGAATTAGATTAGGTAATGAGACACTTAAAGTAATAGATGAGTTTTGCTATTTGGGGATCAAAATAACTGATGATGGTCGAGCCAGAGAGGATTTAAAATGTAGACTAGCAATAGCAAGGAAATCGTTTCTAAAGGAGAGAATTTTGTTAACATCGAGTATAGATCCAAGTGTCAGGCAGTCCTTTCTGGAAGTATTCGTATGGAGTGTGGAAATGTATGGAAGTGAAACATGGACAATAAATAATTTGGACGTGAAGAGAATAGAAACATTCGAAATGTGGTGCTACAGAAAAATGCTGAAGATTGGGATCACGTAACTAATGAGGAGGTACTGAATAGAATTATGGTGAAGAAGAATTTGTGGTACAACTTGACTAGAAGAAGGAATCGATTGGTAGGACACGATCTGAGACATCAAGGGATCACGAGTTTAGTATTGGAGGAACACATGGGGGGTAAAAATGGTTGAGGGAGACCAAGGGATGAATACACTAAGCAAATTCAGAAGGATGTAGGTTGCAATAGTTATTCAAAGAACGAAGAAGCTTGCACAGGATATGGTAGCATGGAGAGTGTATCAATCCAGTCTCAGGACTCAAGACCATAACAACAACAACAACAAAAAGAACGTATTGTAGCTCTAAAATTTATATCACCTAAACATTAATAATACACGGTATTTTGTCTTAATTTCCATGTTGTTTTGTGGCCTTATTTTTATACATCTGTTTTGTTATGCTATTACTATTAATAAATCTGCAATAGCATGCACAGTGCATATCTATGGTTCCAGCGGTAATGTGGTGTTTCTTAAATCGCTTGCTGTTGTTTTAATGCTAAACATATGTAAAGTTAAGTGACTGTGTATCCGGAAATTTCGTGCAGAATTTCTATGCGATAGTAAATTTGCAGACTGACTAGAAAGAATTCAAGGCGATGAAGACAGAGCATATTGTAAATTTTGCCGTAATATTCTGTTAGCGTGTTCTGCTGCAAAAAGAAGCCACAGTGACTTTAAAGGCAAGTACAAGACAGTGGGAGTAGGGGAGACTGTCGCACAGTGGGCACTTTTTTTTTTTCAAGGATTTGTTGTGATGAAATTTGAATATCTTTTTGGATTATTTCCTGACTGGCAGGAAGCCTAAATCATCTAGTATCTATGTTAATTTAATTTTTTTGCTCTTATAAAAATTTTACATATAAAATAAATGAAAGCAAATTCATGTAAAAGTGCCCACTGTGCCCAATGATGGGGCATTGTGAGCATTGGTATGGGACACAGTGAGCGCTAGTAAAAAAATCCTCACACAAGTTGAAAACATTTATTTTAGTGCTAAATATTATTTGATACATTGAATTGATACACTGTACAATCACTGGACATTTTATGATTCCATGTAAGTGGGGAATACAAACATTCCTACTGTTCGTTTTGTGCTGCCAACTGTGGAAAACTTTGGTAATTTACAAATGACATCTGTCAAACAAATCTCACCTGCTTCTGCACCTGCAGGAAGTGAAAAATGTCTGTCAAACTCCCGTGACTTTTGCAAATAAGTCACAATTGCAGTGCCTTCATTTTTATTCATTGAATTACTATGCGCAACTTCCAACTACTGCACCTTGTGGACCACATGTGACCTGTCTCTCTTCTGTCCTTTCAGTAACATATGAGCCCAAAAAATCCGTATAAGAGAAAACATCAGTATTAAATGGCCAAATACTAGTACAGTGAAAACACTGCAGCTACTGCAAAAACAACTAACCTTTGAAGAGTCTGTCTTGGGGTATGATGTAGTTCTGCTGCTGTCAAAACTGTCATTCCATCTGCAATAATACTATTCACAGATTTCTTTATTTCTTCAGCACGTGTTAACCCAAAAGATGTTTTCCTCTTTCTGTAGCGAACCATTTTTCTTTTCTGAAAGTTATGGAATAGGCTACTATTTAGAAATGAAACGAAACATGGGGCACAGTGAGAACCTATGCACACTGTGCCCCACGAAAAATTGCTCACTCTGCCCCAAACTCCATCTTCACAATCAAACATTTTTTTTCAGTCACAAATAGGCATAATAATTCTGTATTTTACGTGACATGTAGAAACAATATGTATTAACAACTACTTACATTCTCAATCTTTTGTTTCCGCTAAACGTAGAAATACAGTCCCTCACACAAGATGCAGCAAAATTTACTGTGGAAGATCGCAAAACCAAAGAGTCACAATTTCAAATCTACAGCATCATTCCGCCATCTAGTTTTCATTGCCCTCTATATGCTCAGAGACTAGTTCCAATGGGCAAAACTTTGCTGGAATTCTGGCAGTCATCGATTATATATAATCGACTGCTCACTGTGCACTGCTCACTCGCTGAGTGGCAGTGAAAGGTTGAGCATCGCTCCTCTTACTAGCGCACCTTCAGCCATAGGCCCCCGCTTGGACGGGTGACAAACCAGGAGAACCCTCGACTGTAGTTTTATAAAAGCATTGGCGGGATCTCAGCAGAGGTCTGCAGTAAGAAATTACGGCGGGCAGGGTATTTTTTGGCGACACTCGACAGCAGAGTTGTCGTGTTTCTTCTTCGAATTGTGATATGTTGAACTCCATTGGTGCCTTCGGGTCGAAACGGTCTACCGCTGTCGACAAGAGGCGCGTGTTGTTGTTGCTGCGGGCAGCTTCTCTGGCCGTTTCGATCACATCATCTGCTGCAGAGCCAGGCTCTGTCCCCCCCCCCACCCCTCCCCCAAGGTTAGGGAAAATGTGGGCCAGGACCTGGAAGCCGGCTGCAGAACCGCAGAGAAGGTTTCCGCTGCCGCCGTCCAGACCTCCGCGTCCACCAGGAAAATAGGGCCAGCAATGCAGCTGGGCCACCTAACGGTGTCAACGATGGCTGTAACTGGCACCCCCTTGGCAGCAGCCCCCCTTTCCGCTCAGGACATGGCAAA